>NW_017728947.1:108387864-108442345 GCF_001723895.1 Crocodylus porosus
TCTCTGGGGCCTACGTGGCGCTTCTCGGGCCCCTCAGCCCTCTCTGGGGCCTACGTGGCGCTTCTCGGGCCCCTCAGCCCTCTCTGGGGCCTACGCGGCGCTGGGCAGAATACCATCCCCGCCCCCACGGGGCCGGGGTCACGACACCCCACAACGTCGCGACTCTCTCCGGCACTCACCCACAGTGCCAGCTCCGGCACCAATTGCTGTGCCCTCCCGGGGCACCCAGGAACCCCCCCACTCCACTGGGAGCTCCTATTGAGGCCTCCTCCGTCCCCTACAGCCTCTCCCGGTCCTCCGGTGTACCAATCGCAACAACCAACCAAAACAGAAACACAAAGCCCCTAAGCCATAACACAAATCTTAGGCCAACCTGGCTATCCTTCTCTCATCCCTGTCAGGGTCCTCTCCACCCTGTATCCGCACGCTGGTGCACAACACCGCCCTGCTCGCTCTAGCAGAGCTCCTGCTCCTTAGGCTGCCAGAGGGGAACTGCCAGCTAGGCTTCAGCCTGGGCTGCTTATAAATGCCAGGCCCTGCCCCCTTCTGGTCAGGTGACCTGCTGCAGTTGCCCCGGCAACCAACACCTGGGCTGCCCTAATTTCGTCCTAGGAACTGGGCACCCGAGTGCCCCCGTGACACCGATTTAAAAAAAAAAAACCCAACGCTTGAAATACTCAGCGTTTCCTTAATATACTCATGAAAGTCTGAAGTGCTCTTCTTGTCATGGGCTAGGAGACTGGATTGTGATTCTACTCACCAGCATGTGTTTAAGAGAAAGGAAATATTTTAAAACTTCAGACAGGAGAATGTGAAAAACACCCAGCAGAGCAATGTCTCTGGCATATCAGTTTGTAGCACCAGGCAGTCAATCTCAAGGGAAAAGGAGACGAGCTCCGGTAAGTCTCCGCTGGTGAACACAGGACTGGAAAACTGGGTTGCATGCCCGGTGGCTGACTAAGGGCCGGTTCAAGCCCATCATTAGTCAGAATCCTTATCTATCTTTCGAACCAAACCATGACGAACAATCGAATCGCTTCCCTTTTTTCAAATGCCAGCTGGCAATATATTTCTCGCTGCAGATGTGCCTTCTGCTTTGGATGAAAACAGAAAATAGGATTTATGAGCAAAAGCTGAGGGTGGTGGGAGGAAAGTTGGCAGCACCTGTAAAAAGGTGCAATATTAAACCAAGCAAACCTCAGGCTCCCCTGCAGTCTAGCGAAGCATTGTTTCTCATTCCTACACAGTGCCCTGTTTTCCTCGTTCAGGCTAGCCCAGAAACAAAAATATAGCAAAGATATTCTCAGGGCACCTCTGATCTGCCTGAAACCAGAAATTACTGAGACAGTTGTGAGGCTTCTAGACTGCTTTTTCTCCCCAGTGCTTTGTACAGTACCCTGTTATTTCAGTGAAGAGGATTACGAGGGAATACTGTTTGCTGAATGTGAAGGATGGCAGCTTAATGTTGTTTGTTAACCACAGAACTGCACAGCCCAGCAAGGTCCAGATATCCAAGGAATAAAAATATAATGGCAAATTCAGGGCAATTATTTTATTTAAATACAAGGAGTGTGGGAGGGCGGGCAGGGAATGGTTACTTATTGACAGGAGACACAGAAAGCTCAAAATCTGAGATCCTTCCCCCCAAGTGCTCAAATAGGTATTTTTATGCAGGGCTTTGGGTTGTTTTTGGGGGGTGGGGGGCTTGACCCTTCAGCAGTAGAGATAGCAAGGATCAAAACAGTGGCATTTAGCTACTGTCTTGAGCAGACAGTGGCAAGAACCCATATATATCATTGTGAAACTCTCAGCTTTCACTGAGGAAAAATGTACATTTCCAGCCCCCAGGGTTATGAAGAAAAGTTAGGAAATGTGAAGAGTAGGAAAAACCAGACAGCAGCTACAAAGTTTCCAAACAAATCTTTGTAAGGCCTCTGGAACACATTCATTTCATGGGGCAATGGGATTTGATCCCCAATCCCAACCATCACACCTCCTACCATGCCATGTGTGCATAGCAGGAGATACAATGTTGAGATCAGGGATCAGATCCCAACTGCACCTTTACTACTTGCTAGTGCAGGGGGTGCCCAGAGTCATGGTTCTGGGCTCCCCTTGCACTAGCAAATTGAAGCCCAGCGTGAACCAGGAGATCCCAGGGATAGGATGGATAAATAGCTGATGGTTGATCTTAGCCCTGGGACCACACCAGAGCAGGCTGAACAATGACTGCACCAGAATCCCCAACCGGTTCTGGTACAGTCCCACGGCTGAAACCATCAATCAGCTACCCTACCACACATTCAGTTTAAGGCACTATGGGAACCAGCCACAAAAATATTACACATATTTTGTGGAATATTGTTTTGTGGCTGGTTCCCCATTTCATTGTGCCATGAATTGCCTGAATGTGTGGCCAGGTTACTAGTTATGTTTAATTGTATCTTAAGTGAAACATCTACCAGGGACCTAAGAGCTCATTATTTTTAAGAAATTTTCAATACACCTTGACACTTGATTCATGTCAGTCCTTTGTCTCATCCTTTTCTTTCTTACATAATTTGTGTCTAATTCCTAAAAAGGGAAATAACCATCCATCCTAAACACAGCAAAAGCGGGAACACAATAGAAACAAACTATACAATCAAAAGGAAAATAGTAAATTCAAAACCTTGAAAATTTTGCCTGGGAACACCTGTATGCTGTATGGAATTTCCGCTTTTGCTTGAGTCTCAGAAACCTTAGAGCAGCAGTAAACATTTTCAGCAAGAAGCTAACATTCATCTCTATCATGATTCAATCAGGTACAAGTCTGATCTCCCAGTGACAAAGCCAACAGCGGGAGCACCAATAGCAGTTACTATCTGCTGTGATGCTCCAAAAAACAAATGGGAAAGAAAGAGATGCTGTATCAAGTCAAATCAGAAAGGAAAATGCCTATCAGACTGCTTCCAGCTGTGATGATTCCCATTTCATCACCTTCACAAAGAGCATTTTCTCAGTTACTCAGCACCCTCACCAGCAAGCCTTTTCTGAGGGCACTGAAATCGTTAGGAGTTACCAGGCTTTGGATTATACCCGAACAGCATCAATCACCACCCACATTGGGTGCCATTTTTTCCAAGCCCTGACTGTGATAAATGGGGAGCTGCTCTGTAACAATATATGAGTGTTACATGTGGAGCTGGTTATTGAGATGTTTACTATATGAATAAATTAATTCAGTTTAACGGAAGGATGGCTGTAAGGAACAAAATCAGGAAGGGAAGAGGAGTGGCTCAAGACAAACTACTTCTCAGCAAACACTTGTGAGTCATTAGATAATATCTAAAGTATTGAATCTGATGCTTCTGCCTCCTTGAATCAGTCCAGAGAAGATCAAGATAATTACAGCACTTGGACAATGGACTCCTTCACAAAAGGGATGGTGGCAGTTCAGGGCAACTGGAACAATGCACAGATAATTGAAAGTTAGATCTGGCAAGGTTGCAATTTGAGGATAGTAGAACTTTAAGAAAGAAAGGTAGGTGCCCGTGTTATAACAAGGGCACCTAACCCCTGTTACCCACTCGAGTCAAGCAGCAGTGCCGAAGGGCTGCAGAGTTCCAGCCTGCAAACTGCAAAGCTCCGGGCTGCTGCTGAGGGAATGAAAACCCTCTGTGCCCTATTAGGAGAGGGAGAAGCCAGGTGACCAGAAGGGCCAGACCCTAAGACCTGAATGTCAGGATCTGTCATGGACCAACCCCTACCTACCACATGTTCAACTTAAGGTGCAATAGACACAAGCCACAAAGATGTTCCACATTAGATGTGGCATAACTGTGGCTGCTTTACTGTATTGTCATCCCATAAATTAACGTGGCCAGTTTACTTTTTAAGGTATGATTAACAGATTAATCACATCTTAACTGTAACATGCATGTAACAGGGTCCTACTCTAGTGGTAGCCATGATACCCCCTGGAACTCCCTCAGTCCTTATCTTCACTGTCTCTTGCTGTCTCTGGGGAAACTCCCTTTCTCCTTTCCTGCCATGCCTTGATGTTAGTATGATTTTAGAAAATGGGAGGCTAACTCCAGGGCTTCCCATGAGATTTTACTCTCTACCATGTAGGTGTCACCATTCATCACCTTAAGGGCCAATTACACAGGCTTTGTGTCACCCAATACCCATGCTTCATGCATCCTGATCAAATCATAACCACCCCTACAGGATATGGGCTCCTGCCTCTGTTCATCCTTACACCAGCCCCTTCCTGGGCTATAGGCCTTCTGGCTCCCTAAGCTTTTGGCTGTGGCCCTCCTGGCCTCCAGTCTCTCAGCTCCTAGGCCAGTGGGAGACCACTGGGATTCCCAGCTCCTCCAGTTTCTGACTGTGGCCCTTCTTGGCTTTGGCCTTCCCTGAGCCCTGGCCCCACCCATAGGTCAACGAGACCTATGGACCTTCTGGCCCTGTACTCTGTCTAGGTGGACCCTCTTGCCCTCTCTCCCTGGGCCAGCTGGGACCTCTTTACCTCCCCTTAGTCCATTCTACAAACCACCAGTATTGCTTACCCCAGCTCAGATGTTAACCAGGAGCCCTGCTGCCTCGAAGCACCCTCTCCATGGCCCTCAGGGCTAGACTGTCTACCCAGCTCCAGCTCCAGCTCGATAACCCAGCCTTATTATAGCTTGCTTGATAGCCTCATGCTCCCTGGCACACCCACATGCTGCTTCCAGGCAGCCTGCCTTCTCTTAAAGTAGCAGGAGCACAAAGCCAGTAGCCTAAGGTAGCCCAAGGGAGATTGGCATGGGATTGGCACAAGTCCCTTTGGATACTATTTCACCAGCATCAAAACATGGCCAGCAGCAATAACTAATATCATTCCTGTCTCAACATAAGCACAGCCTTCAATCAAGAACTAATCAAAGGAGAGAAAATTACAACTTGGATAACTGGCCATTGATCTAGACAACAAACAATAGGAGAGTCTCACCTTTCACCCTCATCCACCAAAAGAAATAAATATATCCATATGCCGGGAGGTAGTAGAAGTGACTGACTTTGACCTGAAGCTATAAACTAGTTTTCAAATCACACCAAACAACAATATTCCCTCCCAAGCATAAAATCCCTCTCAGTATTGTTATGGCTCATTTATGAAAGCTTAGTCATGTGCTTTCCTATAATCCAAGGGTACCATAGAATCATAGGAAAGCAGGGCTAGAAGGGTTCTCCAAACAATCCTATACAAATCCATTGTTTAACAAATTGGCAAAACTACACAATCAACCCCGACACAACCACAAGACATAACACCCAAACCTGTGACAGGTAAAGCAGCGGGACCACAGTGGCCAACATCTGCTGCTGCAAAGGTTGCTAATATATGCTCAAGAGACCAAAGGAGAGGACCACATGCCTCCCCACTACAGAGAAAGGTGAAAACCCCCACAGTCCACGCCAGTCTGACCATGAGCTAAAACTCCTTCCTGACCCCAAATAAGGGGATGTCTGACAGTGAACAACGGAGCAAGACCGCTTAAATAAGGAATTAAATAAGGAATCTCCAGCTTTAAGTCCCAGCAGGAGCTCTGGCACACCCATCAAAATCCCCAGCCAAGCTTCAGCCAGCACCCAATGCTTCTGAGGAAGACAAAAAAAATCCTGACGTACAGAGCAGTTGAAGGGGAAAAAATACTTTCCCAGCCCCATGTGGTGTGGCAACCTGCAAAGCCAAGAAGCATGGGAAATACTTAAAACATAGGCTAGCTACTCCTAGATCATCCCTCATTAAAGCTATACATCTCGTTAGTGTTACACTTGAGGACCTGAATGATTGCTTATCCCATAAGAGAAAGAGAGATTTATTTTCGGTCTTGTTTCTGGACTTGACGCCAACTGTGTCACCACCCTCACCAAGCAGCAGCACCCACCCCTGAAGGAATGGAGAACCAAGTGGCATAGTTGCTTGTGACTTAAATGCAAGTGTATTGATTATTGACTGTATACCAGATTAAGTACATATTAGTCATCACTGATGCCTTTCCTAGGTTCGCAGCCTGCCTGCCAGCATGGTCTGTTAGGCACTGATCACGTCTGCAACCTACAGAAGGATTCTCCTTGAGTTCACCGGGCTTTGAAATAAGCCACATATAGTCAGATGTTTTGGGGCTTTGTACTCCTGCCGTTCCACTGAAGTCACATGTTCCATCATACATGAGAGCAGATTTGGGGGGCTCTGGGCTCGTATACACGTGCACGGAGGCTGCCCCGATGCACTGTACGGTGTCAGAGCAGACTTGGTTAATAAAGTCTGCTGGAACGTGGTAATCGCCATGCTCCAACCGACTCCAGTGTCATTTGTATCAGCATCCCCATGCTGAAAAATGGTGCTGGGGCACTTTAGTTCAAAGCGTCCGGACGCCATTTTTCAGCATGGGGACACTGATACATGTGAGGCCCTGGGCACTTTTAATTAGCGCAGCGCTAGTTAAAGCACACCCCTGCCCTCTGTGACCACCATAGAAACAAATTGACGGAACAAATTAAGGTGGTGGATTGGATGAGAGGCGTGGCCAGGATTTTGGGAGGGATTTTGTTATATTGCGAACCTCTCTGCAAGGATGCCAGCAGTGAGATCCTGCGAGGTGATCCAAATGGCAAGAAAGTATGCCAGCTGGTTTGGAAAACTCCCAGCTGTGTGCCTTTGTGAGAAATCTGCCGCTTGTTCTCCATTCGTTCAGGGGTGAGTGCTACTGCCAATGGCTGCTTAGTGACTATGGTGACACCGCTGGCATCAAGTCCAGAAACAAGACTGAACATTAATAACTCTTTCTCTTTGGAGGTAAGCAATCATTTGGCTCCTCAACTGTAGGAGTCACAAGCAAGTCACAAGCAGTAGCCCGGAAAGAAGAAGAATAATCTGGTTATCAAAGCCACTAACATTCAACTAGGCCAAGAATGAAAAACTGCTTTATGGAAAGTATGCAACAATAACTAAAAGAAATAATGTTTCTGAAACTGTAAGAATTAAGTTGTAGGTAATCAGCAGAAGTCAACTGAAATACTAACGTGCTCTTGAAGTGGCCATGGTAAGCTGCAGAATTGTAGCTAAAGCAGGCCCCAAACCTGCTCCAGAGTGAATGTTTGCAGATGCTGCTCAGTCAGCAAAGTAAAAGAAACAGAATATGACAAGTCACAGTCCCAGAAAGAGAGGGGAAGGGGTAAGAAGTCCTCTCTCCCAAAATTGAACTTCACAAGGATACAGACCCCAGCTAATTGGCATCTTCTAAGGCCACAGAAAAAAAACTGATGGTTCAGTCCCGTTCCCAAAGTATCGGTAAAACAAAGATATTTGAACAACGCCACATAGAATATTTATTTAAATAAGCATTTATAAATAATGTGTGTGCATAGGGGGAATTTTGAAAAGATCTCAGGAAATTTAAGACAACCTGCTGCCAGCCTGCATGTCACCTTCCTCCTCCCTCCTGCATCTCCCCCAGCTGGGACAGGTGAGAGTTTGTATTGTGCTGTTGGAGGTAACTAGATAGGCATAGAGACAAGCACTTCCTTTTCTGCTTTGGGGTGTAATCAGCAAAAGGCTGTTAGAGGGTTGAGAGTGAAATTACACCAGTGAGACTATTCCAGTCATGAACTGAAAGTTGTATTGGGCTACGCAATGGCTTATTTACATCGACAAAGACAATGCTTATGTAGCCTTGGATCCAAAGGAAGATAGGTCTGCTGGCTGGATGTCACTGCTCCTTTAGGGACTTTGGTTGATGTAGGTTTTCTTTCAGAGTTAAGATCATTAATGATCACTAATGATCTGGATTCGAGCATCAGATGCAGACTGGCAAAATTTGCGGACGACACTAAACTACGGGGGAAGATGGTCACACTGGAGAACAGGTTGGAGATGCAGGCCAACCTGGACAGCTTGCAAGGTGGGTGGACCAAAACCTGATGGCATTTAATGCAGAGAAGTGCTCACTAGCACCAAGACCAAAAGAGAGTTGGGGGTCTTGACTGGCCACAAGATGAACCTGAGTCACCAATGCGATGCCGTGGCCAGCAAAGCAAACCAAAGTCTAGCATACATCAACCAACACATCTCAAGCAAAACCAGGGACATCATCCTCCTGCTCTACTCGGCCTTAGTGAGGCCACAGCTGGAGTACTGCATCCAGTTTTCGGTCCCCCAGTTCAGAAGGACATGGATTAGTCTGAGAGAGTCCAGAGGAGAGCCACTTGTATGGTCAAAGGCCAAGAGAGCAAGCCTTACAGGGAGAGGCTGAGGGACATGGGACATTATGGAGAAAGGCTGAGGGACATGAGACATTTCAGCTTGGAGAAGAGACAGCTCGGGGGGACTTGGTGGCAGCCTATAAGTACATAAGTGGGGTGCACCAGAATCTGGGAGAACAGTTGTTCACCAGGGCTCCCCAAGGGATAACAAGGTCTAACGGCCACAAATTTCTGGAAGGCCAATTTAGACTGGATATAAGAAAAAACATTTATGGGCCAAGCGTTCAGGGTCTGGAACAGACCCCCCCAGAGGTGGTGCAAGCACCTACTCCAGACTCATTCAAATGGTGTTTGGATGCTTATCTTGAGGGGGTCATTTGACTCCAGCTGACTTCCTGCCTATGGCAGGGGGACTGGACGCGATGATCACACAAGGTCCCTTCCAGCCCCTAATGTCTATGAATCTATGAATCAGAAAAGTCTGATTTTATACAGCTTGACCACAGATTATACACCTAATGTACGTTTTCCCTATTTAGTTATATTTCTGTGCCAAACCAATTGCTATTTATTTCCTTATATTACAAGGACACATGAGTTATTTCCAGCACACGCTCACTATGTTACACAATCCTACTTCCATAATTTTACTAAGCATATGCTATCATGGCTTCTACTTAAATCAAGCTGAGCCAGGCCAGAACAAGGCCTACATTGCATGTATAGCCTACAAACCCAGCTCTTGCCTCTTTCTCTGACCTGGGTGGTAGTAATACTTTACCTGTTCAGAGGGAATAGAGGATCTTTGGGAAATGTAATTGTATCTCAATTTGGTGTACAAAAAGAATAATCATTAAAGCAATCTGTAACTGTCCCTTAATTTGCATCTAAGCTTTCAAGAGAGTCCTGACCACAGACAGGCTGCAACCTTGTCTCTCTAAACACCAAACAGCACCGGGGTTTTGGTAGCATTGCTGTTGACCTCAGCAGCCTTTAAACCTGTGCTCCCTTATAACCATGTGTACAGTGGATTCAATGAGGCCATTCCTCTTATTAAAATTAGGTGCCAACATAAGAGCTTTGCTGGATCAGGTCCAAGATGAGAACATAATTTAAATTAATCTAAGGTGTGTTATGCAAACTTTCCATCCATTACTGGCACCCATAAAAGCTAGTGAGATGCTTGCTCAAATCCAGCTAAGTGAAATCATCCAATTTCAAACACGCATGCAAGAGGCATGAACAAAATACAGCCAATTCTCTTCACACCGTGGGCCAGCACATTCCAGATCAGGAAGTACAAAGGACTGCACAGCCCGACAACAACGTGTGCAACACCCCTGGAGGAGGTCTAGTCGGACCACACTGGAATCATTCCTAAAACCTTCCAGAGCTGCCAACCTATAAAGCACTTCAAAAATAAGCCCCCTGAAGTTCATTTCTCCCACTCCGCCCACCAACAAGAAAAGGCAAAGGCAGACAAAGAAACAAAGGCACTCTTCCGCAGTCTTGGATCCAAACTCTTTTGACATGCTGGTCAATGGGAAGAGACTGCAAAATTGCTATTCCTTTTAAGCCCATCCTTTTGTCGCACACATTTGCAAGGCAACACTGAAGACTGAAGTGAGAAGGGTGGCAGCTGGATTTTAACTTACGAACCAGAGGCAGTACCTCTTGTCGCTGGACTTCCTTCCCCAGCTTCATGTCTTCAAAGCTGTCATGTCGGTACCACACCCCAGACAACTTACGCCACCCCTGGATCCCTGGGCACTTTTCCGCACAAGGCAATTGGCTTTGAATACAGACATGGTAATAACACTTGACACCGCTGTCACCACTAACTCATATTCTAGTCACAGTACCCTGCAAAAGTACTAATGTACTTTACAGCACAGGATCACTCCGTCACACCCAACATGTGATCCTTTCTGCGGTGCAACACTGCTGCAGGCAGCATCCCTAAACAAGATTTATTTAAGATGGGAATTAAAGGACAGTTTATTCAGATGAAGCCAGAGGAGGGATTTGAGCTGGCAGATTGGAACCGTTGAGCTAGGAATATCATCCGTAAGGACTCCGGCAGTGAATTTTGAATCTATTTAGCTGAAAATGAAACAGCACAAGGGAAAGTGGGCACTGCTGCTGTCCTGCTAGGGTAACGGACAGATCCTTATGAGACTCCATGCGGTAACGAGTTAGACATGGGACCAGGTGGCATATATTCTGCTGAGATCGGATTTCCAAAATTGCTCGGCTGCCAGTTCAGCCTCCAAATGAAGCAGCCAAGACAATCAGCCCCCAAGAGTTCTCATTGTGGCCTGCCGGTAATTTATCCTTGCGACTCTCGCCTACAGTGAATCCTGACTACAAAGCCAGAAGGCAAGCCAGCTAGACAAATGGAAACAAAATACTTAGGAAAAATAACACAGCAGTGTGGCAATAAGTCCAACCTATTGTAATGATCATCCCCCAACGGTACACTTAGAACAACGAAATACAAACCCATGGCCCCCCAGAGTGAAGAGTTTCTAAAACCAACAGTTCTTTAATGAAAAAGATGCTGGGTATAGATGCAATTCAATCCAAGCTGCAACGAGGTAAGGACACAAAGGTCATCTGTATTTTCAACCAGATTTTTTTTTTATTTTATTTTATTTGCTACTCGAAGCAGGAGCAAAACAATTAACAAGGCAGAGGCCAGGCTCCCCTTTGTGGCACGTTCTGTACCTGTCAAGGGAGGCGCTAAGCGTGGGGACAAAGGGCGAGTGAGGTCCACGTGAGACTTGCTAAGTACAACTGTGCATTTCCAAGAGACAATGGACAACAGGAGATAAATTGCATAGACCCCCCCCCCCCGGTTAGCAGTACAGCTCACAGGTGTACTTCTCCACCGCTCCCCCTCTGCTCTTGGGAGCAGTGCTTTGTGACAGGTCTTTAGCAAGGGTAGCACTCTATACCTTGCATCAGCTTGGCTCAGCTGGCTGGCATGTGAAGTAAAGCAAAAATAATGCTCTGCCTGCTCTTCACCCACTCGCTCCTCATCTGCTTAGAGCAGAAACACTGGCCTGCCTGGCCCTCCCCTCCCCAATGCTCCCACCAAGCCTGGACCCAAAGCCCAAAGAACTGTAAGGCAGCCACCCATAGTTTACAAAGGGAAGGGTCTTACTGGATGGTTCATGACAGTCAGGTGCCATCTGCCAGCAAATATCTGGAGTGGACATCTACTCCTAAAAGAGCACAGCGCAAACAGCAAGTCATACCGAATGGAGTGTGCTACCCTTTCTGTTTAACAATACATTGAATTACTATAACTCGAGATTTTTTAAATCAGTTGTTCCCCCTGCAGGCACACAAGCTCTGTTCAGCACAGAGGATGAACCAAATCCAATCCATGCCACTGATTTCAGTAAGTTTAGCTTTCTAGCTCCCCCCCCAAAGTCCCTAGATGCACGCATCTTCAGATGTGTGCACGCCCTGCACATATACCCAGACGTGCCCTGTCATTCTCCCCCTGGGCTCTTGGGAGTAAGAAAGCGGATACCCAAGAGGTTTAGACTTAAAACCACTGTGCAGCAGAGTACACAGAGCTGCTGCGATGCTGCCACTGGGGTCCAGCCTCCAGGGAAGAAAGCGTACGCTGAACACACGCCAACTCCCGAACCTCCCACTCTGTCTTCACTCAAGTCCTTGCTCAGGCAAGGCCTGTCATTCTCTGAACGATGAAGTACTGTTCCCATTGACTTAAGCACCACACTCAAATGTTCAGACTCACCTCCCAGATGTGCATTACCAGCGGCAAGTTCATAAGATACGCCGTGCATGAGCACAGTCCAAAGTCCACCAAAGTCGCTAGGAGGATTGAAATGGACTTTGGTGGGCACTGGTTCAAGCTGTAAGTGCAGAGGAAAACTGCCCTGTATTAAATGACCCAGGAGACCTTTTCCCACCCCTATCACCTTCAAAGACAAAATCACGCAAAGCCAATTTTGAAATATTTAAAAATAAAAATCTTTCCAGGCCAGGATCAAAAACAAGAATTTGGTTCTCAAGAGATTTTTTTTTTCCTTGACAAAGCCAAGGACAGCTGAATAGAATAAAAGAGCCGACTCGGCTCCCATCCTAACACCAGTACTGCAGCAGCTAGCGAGTGCTAATGGCAGAGCAAAACAGAAGTCATCTTTTACCCCTTGAAATGCCAACATGCAGAAGAATAAGACTCCCAGGCCTCTAAAAAACAGCTTGTGTAAGCATTACTGTGAACTCTTTTGCCGAAGCGGATCTTCTATTACAGCAGCAAAAGTCACGAGGACCAGCTTCTTCTGCGGCTGTCAACACAATGGCCTTAAATAGAGATTAACAGGCAAAGATAAAATACAAGTTAAATGTGGCTGGTCTGGTTGTCTGCTCATCCTGATGTAAACCTTTGTGCTTTGGGGCATACGGCAATCTCTAACAAGTGAGAGGTTGGAAAGAAACTTGCCTCAGGTTATTCCATCAATACCAGCGGCTGGGTTTCTTGCACACTCTTGTGAAGCATCTGGCGGAGAGAGAGAGTATTGGACTACTGTAGACCAATCCAGTGCAACAACTGCTATTTTCTTTTGTAAATCAGGTGTGACTTCATGGAAACCAACAGACTTGAGCTGACAAAGAACTGAGGAGTGAATTGGACACATGGCTGCTTATTCCTTTGTTAAAGTTGTGGATTAAGTCTAACACTAACAGGTGCATCTTTATAAGCCTCTGTAATTTTATTATATTTAAATTATGGAGCAATGCTAGCCATTTCAGCATTAAGCTTCGACATGCATGACAGGTATTTACTTCAAACTTCCTCAGAAAGGCTGTACCCCTTGTGAATTTTCCCCATATAATTCATTCTCTAATCTTAAGCACAATTTTGTTTGCAGCGCGTTCGCTATACATCAGATAAAGGTACAACAGATGAGAGCCTTTTTCCCCCATTTAGAAATACATTTGGAGTGTTGCTTCTCAAAAGAGACTGTCTAGAAAAATCCAGGTGTCTCTTATTTGGTTGTCCTAAATGAGGACTAGCACTGGCATATCTTAAGAAATGTTTTCACATGGCCTTCTTTCACTTCATGAAGACAATTTGTAGAAATTATGTCAAATCTCTTCAGCAAATAATTCTTAGCCTGCAGATCATACACTGTGAATTTTCACAAGCCTCATTACCTTGGTTAAAAACATTTGGAAGTTGCCCAGAAGAGGACTCGTGTCTAAGTATTTGTAGCCATCTCCTTTGGAGCTAGTCAGGATACGACAGTAACTCAAGACCCCATTAGTCTCAAGTCACTTTAAAAATCACAGGATCATTGCAGGGGAAAGGCTAGGAGGTCCTCAGGAGGTCATCTTGTCCAACCTCCCTGCTCAAAGCAGGATAATCCCATCCCTGTCTCAACCACCCCAGACAAGTGTTCCTCTAACCTGCCCTTAACTTCCAAGGATGGAGATTTCACAACCATCCTTTGGAGGCTCCTTTTAAACATGCAAGAAGCCAGATTCGTTCACTGCAAGGAAAGGCTCTGGCATTGAGAAAATACAGGTTTAGCTCAATTTATGTGGTGCATACGTTCCCGGAGAAGGGCGCATAAATTGAATTTGCATAAAGCAAACCCTCTTTACACTGTAACAAATAGGGATAGGGTCCCATGGCGGTGAGAGAGAGAGTGAGGCTGGGACTAGGGAAGGGGTGGAGGGAGGGGTGATGCTCCTGGGGCTGCACAAGGCAGCAAAGCAGAGGGAACAGAGTGGCACTCACCCCAGCCCTGGCTGCATCGGCCCCGGGAGCAGCTCACTCCAGCTGCCTACACCACGGCACAGCACGGCCCAGGAGCTGGGGTGAACCCAGGCGCGGGGCGACAGGCGGAGCATGATGCAGCCCAGCGGCTAAAGGCTGCTGGTGCCAGCCGCTCCCGGGGTGCTGCAGCCAGGGCTAGGGTGAGTGGGGTCAAGGCCCTTTCCCCTCCCCCACAGACTTACCTGGGATGCATCCATGCTGATCGCATAAGAGCAAATTTACCTCTCGTATAATGAATGATGAGTCTAAATATGCTCATTGCATAAGAGCAAATTCGCATACAAAGAACTCACATAAATCGATGGAAACCTGCGTCACACAAATGGTGCTGGCCCTTACAAAATAGACCCAAGTCCAGCCCAATCATCTTACTGATTTCCACCCAGGATGGAAACAGGAAAGCAAGGGGTGCTAGAGAAACGATGCTCGCTTCTATCCACAAGCTCTCTCCCAAAATCCCTTGCTGTCCGAGTCTCCTTAAAGACCAGCAGAGCCTGTTAGGGAAACAAGAAGAAAGCCCGTCCCTCTTGCCTACATTAAAGTTCAAGCACAAAAAAACCCTTAGAAAAATCATCCAGAAAAGGACAACATATGTAGAATTTGGTAGAATGACAAAAGGAGTGGGGGGAAAGGGAGAGACTGCCAAGCATCACAGAGGAGCGTGGAATAAAGAATATCATCTGAAAGGAAACACAAGAGACATGGACCTGCATAATGCAAGCATCAATTAGGAAACCAAGACCATTTGTAGGATAACACGTACAGAGCGTCACACAATAGCTTCAGACTTGGCTTTGGTGTGTGCCTGTTTGAGGCACGAGCAGAATGAACTCTCCCTGGCTGCCCCCGAGAAAGGCCAGCCAGCCTGGGCCCTCTATGCATTTCCATGAGGAGGCAAGTGAAAGTTCAGAGGGAACCGGTGGCAGCATTTCAAGAACTGCAGATAAAATTGCAGAGGGACTCGGTGCGTGCGTGGGGATGGAGCCCATGTGCCACATGAGTATCCCCAAAAGCTCTTTTGAAAATATAAATAAAAAGAAATGCCGGTTATGGGCTCAGAGACCTGAAGCAGAACAGCCTGTTCTCAGGAGTGGCCCTGTCTGAATTTTTCACAACTGCACAGCTTAGTGAGCTGTCAAGCTGTCTCCTGGTGAAGAACGGGGTTGTGTCTGGCACAGGCATTCTCAACACAGCAGGAATTAATGCTTCCGTTTGCACTGGCATTGGTGTAAAACAGGAGCTACACTGGTAAAGCAGGGGGGCTCAACCCTTACCTAGAACTAGCAAGCCAGCCAGACCCCCTAGAGGACAGAAATCCTGGGGTGCAGTAAGAAGCACAAGTAACCTCATCTGCCCCATCATCTAGAACTGCTCAGGATCCTGTGAGAGCAACCTCCAAACTGCTCTACATTACATCTCCTTTCTAGAGCCCCCAGTAAGCCTTGAGGGATGGATAACAGCCACAGCAAAGTGCACATCAGCCACACTCCCTACTCTGCCTCCTACCTAACGCTGTCCCTTTAAACTCGGTACCCAAAGGGAAGGGAGAAATTACCTCCAGAGCAAATTCCCAACGGTCCATTTCTATGTCCTTTGAGCCCTTAAAAGCAACAGAAAAATAATACAAGGCACTCTGGAGAGTCAGCTACAAGGATTTCACTGCATTGGGAGCCTTTCCCCAAATTACTGTTTCTTATTTTATCCCCCCTTTGTGTAGAATCTCTTCTCTGTACTTCACGCACCCACCGGGGGAAAAAGAAACAGAAAATCCAGTGGAGAAAGCTTGATGGTTTTAGTCTGTCTGTGCATTGGCCCCTGATCTTCACAGACAGCACCTAGAGAGCAAACATTTGAGTCTACAGGTTAAAAAAATAAAGTTGTAGCTTCCCATAAAAACTAGCAGGACACACTGCCCAATAGCAATACCTCGTGGGAAATGATGGAAGCACCACAACCCAAGACATTTAAAATATATTTGACCCATTCAATCATGACCTACTGCTTGCCCAAATCCCAAAAGGGGTAGAAAAGCAAGCCCAAAGGGGAACGTGTTGGGGTTCCTAGTCCATAACCAAGACGCATATTGCAAAGTATAAGCTTAAAGACTAACATTATTGTACAACTGAAGAGCTGCGATTTGCCTTCTGTTGGCTGAACAGGGATGGAAACTGAATGTGTGCATCCGACGCTCAGAGAACGAAAACCCACCCAGGAACTAAAGGAGCCACGGCCTGCTACTCACTTTCCTCCCAACCGCTTGGTTGAGGGAGCAGGATTTGCCCCACTTCCCATCACAGAGCACCCGATCCAGCCCCCATGGACGTCAACGGGAAGAATCCTGTTCTGCCTCCTAGGGCCGCTCTGCACGTGGGGCACGCTCACCTTTTCAGAGCTTGGGTTGAGTCCCAGGATCGAGGGTCTGCTGTTTGATTGGTAGAGCCCGCCCACCAATCCGGAGGCAGCACAAGGGAAGCAATGCCGAAGGAGCAGCTGGACCTGATTGAAGACTACGCTTTGCAGGTCCGGCAGACTTCAGGGGTGGGGCCTCCGGTGTAAATAAAAGCCCAGCGCGCTCGGCACACCACGCAGACGCGGCGAGGGACTCAAGAAGAGCAGAGCCAAGAAAAGCTGGGGCGCTCTCCCCCAGTGGGCAATAGGCCCAGGGCTCCTGAAGCTGCCACTGGAGGAGCAGCCTTGGGAGCGGTGCGAGGCCGCTCAGGCTGTTGACAGCGCACAGAGACAGTGCGGGGAGACCTGGCCCTGGGGTAGGTGTGAGATTGCTCGGGCCCATCATGGTGCACGATTCGGTGCATGGAGCGCAGGCTTTGGGAGCTCCAAGTGGCGGCTGGAGCCTACAACCCTGGCAGAGCCAGAGGACCACGTGATGCGTGGAGCAGCGCACAGGGCAAGGGCCTTGGGGGGCCACAGTGAGGCACTCAGGCCCCATCTCCCGGCAAGCGGCCAGGTCCCACGGTGCGCAGGGCAATGCATGGGCCCGAGCCTGGGAGCAGCGGAGGCTGCTTGGGTTAGCCACCCAACTTGAGGACAGCCAGCTGGAGCCTGAAGGGCCTGGCTTATGCTAAAAGAGCCCTCAGTGCTGAAGCCAGGGCATGGGGAAATAGTAGTGCGGCAGCAGGAGGCTCAGCACCCAGGAGCCAGCAGCGGTGGTGCAGCAGCTGAGAGGAGCTGAGCCCTCGGTGCCCAGAGCAGGGCACAGGGTGGAAAGGAGCCCAGGGGCACGGGAGAGGCCTGGAGAGGCACTCCAGCACAAGAGACCACATTGAGCTGCACCCAGGCCACCGCCACGTGAGGGAGCGCGAGTCATTGGGCCCTTGGGTCCCACAGGGGAAAGACGTTTGGGGCAGGTACCCCAAAGAAGGGGCTGGGTGAACAGCCCCCCCCCACCCCAGTCAAGGCCCCTGGTGCTTCCTGGACACCCCCCAAGAGACCCCACTGGAAGGAGGACTATCTCTTGCCTTGGGTCAGAAACTATATTAAGGAATAGGCGTTATTAAGATTGTTCCTGTTTGCACCTTATATTTTGTAACTGAAATGTTGGATTGTGATGTATGGTGTTGATGCTGCTGAAATTGTTTTATTCTGATGAGTAAATAGTGTTATTTAGGGTTTGACCTTGGTTATTGGTTATTGTTCACTGTGTAAATATATGTATATGATATTTAGTTTTATGTTTATGTATATTATAACTCAGTACATTGTATATAGTTAAGAACTTCAGGCTTGGGCTAATTCTATAGAGGAAAGAGGGATCCGCTCGAAATTCTGGAATCCCTCTCACAGCACCCCCTCCTGCCCACCCATCCCATCCGATTGAGAATAAGGCACACCCTTGGGTGTGCCTGGGTTACACACACTAAATTGTAGAAGGCTGCGTATAGCCCCAGAGATATAAAGGCACGAGTGTGGCTGGTGTAGTCAACACCATCCCCCTCACTCCTGGGCTCGGAAAGGATCCAAAGAAACGTTTGGAGAGCAGGATGGATGCCTGCCAGTAGGCAAGCTAATCCCTCTAAATTGTGATGGATGATAAACTACCAGAGCCACAGCCTGTGCTCCATTACTCTCAGAAGTGGAGCGATGTGAGCACCAGCGATCAGGACTTGGCTCAGGTTCCTGGCCTATTTCCACGGGTCTGTCAGGCCAAAATTACATGAAGGTTGAACTGAGGCTGACTGCGCCTATCTCTAACTTAGGGTAACAGTCACGATGGGGATGTTGCGAGTGTCCTTAAACAGAGCATTAAAATCCCCTGGAAAATTAAGAGTTAAGATTACACTAAAAAAGGGAATGCAAACACATTACAGAAATACAGCTAGGCCACCTAAATAACCTTAACTCTGCCCTAGTCACAGCATGGAGATGCATGATTAAAATAAAGATCTTGTTATGTTTGTAGTTCCAGATTAAATTCAACCAACTTTTAGAGACATTGGCTGAGGTGATGTTGCCATGAAGGACCAGGAGATGCAAGAATTCTTGTGGGTGGCATCTTTTCTTGCACCAACTACACGGCTGGTATAGACATAGGCAAGCTTTCAGGTATCACAATGCCCTTCCTCAGACCTCTCTTAGAGACACTGTCTTAGAGACAAAGTCTTTTAGAGACATTTAATTTTTAATTACAATATAGAGGTGAGATGCACATACATTCCCCTCTACACCATTACACTCAAGTGACACATGCTGTAATTATGAAGAGGCCATGTTGAGCTCTACAGCTGTATCAGAGTAGTTGAATCCCTGTGTCAAGTGCAAATTTCAACTCAATCTCAACTATGGAAGCAAGAATGATGCTTCCTTCATGCTGCATGGGATTTTCTCACCAGTGCCTATGGGATGTAAGGGCAAGATTGCACTGAAAGACATAGTTGCTTGATTGCTCCAGATACAAAAAGGGCATGTCTACACAAGATGCTTAATGTGCAGTAGCCTAAGAAAATGCGCAGTAGCACATCACAGCATGGACTGTGCTAATACACTACTGCGCAGTATTATTAAGCTACTGCACAGTAGTGTCACTAAAAAGGTGTTTGCCAGAGCTACTGAGCAGTAACTCCAATTACTGCACAATTAGTTAGTACTTCATTAAGCAAGTACTAAATTAAATGTGCAGTAATTACTGCACATTAATGAACATGTGCATGTGCCCAAAGTGTACCTATAGATGAAAAAAGTACCTACAGGGATTTTCAAAAGCAGGCTAGGTACTTAATTCCCACTGAATTCAGTACCTCTAGTCCAGCGGTTCTCAACCTTTTTTGTACCAGAACCCATCTGTAAACATCAGTGGCCCGTCCCAACCCAGTGCCCTTCACCCCCGACTTGCTGCCCCCAGGCCCCAACCCCACGGTGTGTGGGGCAGCAGGGGGGCCTAAGCAGCCCTTGCAGGCTGAAACTCTGCCAGCCTGCAAGGGAAAACCCAGTTCCCCGTGTTTTTCTCTTTGAAAGGAGAATCCATTTTTTAAAGTTTGCTGATCCATTTTTAAAGTTTGTTCATGACCCTTTCATATATTCTTGCAACCCACTTTTGGGTCACGACCCATGAGTTGCGAAACGCAGCTCTAGTATATGCCTGATAGTTTGAGTCCCAGATGGGTCCTGGAGCTTGACCTCCATTAACCTAGCAAAAGGCTCACAGGGAATAGCTAAGGCCCTGGATTCCCTTCCCCTGACCCTAAGACAGTGTTTCCTGGCAGGAACATAAACTGCCTTCCCTTTAAGATAACATTGTGGCACAGAGCAACTGCACTTCACCAGCCAAGGTGAGGGTGGGAGGATGAATCTGCCCCAGTTGGTGAGCAACCTGGATATGGGTTTGGTACCTTGCTCTCTAACTACCAAAAGGCCTGGGTCCATCTACACCAGTATTTTACTGTCCACGGCTCCTCAAGTTATTTCACAGGATCCATAAGCAGTGGGACAGCCCCTGCTTTGGAGACTCTGAATAGATACCACGGGCAAATATTACCTATTTTCTGGGCAACCCCACTTCATAGCCGGCTAATCAATAAATAAAAGCCCTAGCTGGCTCTCACCCCACAACGCTTCCCACCGAGGCCGTGACTAAGGGGAAATGGAGCAGGGAAAGGCATGGAGGAGAACAGATGGGGCACGGGGATATATACTTGGTTCTCTGCATTTGCAGCTCTGGGTCTGAGCTGCTCATTGCTTAGTTAGAAGGGGTTGGTTCACAAAGCACATCTCCCGCCCAGCAAAATACACAACACGGGGTAATGCCATTTGCACGTGCAGCTTATGCGAACTGGTCCCAGCATCACTACCCCACAGTAAGCACCAGGATGCAGCTGCTCTGAGGGGCAGACTGATGTCCTGAGCATTTGTGAGGGGTGCAGCACGCTCTGGGGACCAGCACGCGGGCCCCCTTGCCCTCTGGAGTTGCAGGCCAGAGGTACAGAGCACCTTCGGCACTCCACAGACGCCCTGGACCTGTGCTTAGATGTCCTGCATGGGCAGCTTGAGAAGGGCCCCATGCCCACACACACCCCTTACCCCTCCTCATAAAGGGCCAAGAGAAAGACTGCGTAAGCCGGCACAGTCTTGATAAACCCCACTGGGGCTGCTCCAGCCCACAAGGCACCTGTGATCCACAGCCACACCGCGAATCAGGCCGGCGTTTAGCACCAGAGGCCAAGGTGACCAGAATAGCAGCGTTCGGCAGCCACTTGCACTGCTTGTTCCTGGAGATTTAGCCCCAGGGAGCTAGACCAGCTGCAGTTCCTTATTAAAAGAGAGCATTTTAAATTCAGACCCAGGATAGCAACCTGCATTAGACGTAGACAAAGCTGCTGCAACCCCATCCTGTTTCAAAGGGCTGAGCTGCTCCAGTGAGTGCTCGGGAGCCAGGTCCACACACAACCCTGCCTCCCCCCTGCAGACTCAGCCTGGGGGGAGGCAGGGTTGTGGCAAACCCTGCCTCTGGCAGAGAGGATGTGGCTGAGCCCCAGTTGCTGGAACGGGGCCATGAGCAGCCAGTGCAGTGAAGTATGCCAGAGACTGGGCTGGCACAAGCCTATTGTAGGGCTAAGGAGCTGGCATAGATGGCTCCCGTGACACCTCTCAGGCCAGTTACTTCCAGTGCAGGCTGACAGCCCCGAGGCCGTCCCGACATGACCTCCCTGACAAGTCCAGGGCAAGTGCTGACAAATGATGTCTATTTGTGCAATTAGGTAGCACAGGATGCTGACAGGAAACCTGAGCCAGCACCAGGCTCAGGCTCTCCTGAGACTGCAAGCAGAGCTGGGACCATGCTCTGTATTCCTGCCTACAGCATCCAGCTGGCGGGTACGACACGGTAGTGAGTGGGCGAGGCTTGTTTCTCAGCGGTGGTCCTGGCCCCAGTGGGAAGGAGGCATAGGTCACTAGGATGACTCTGAACAGTACAAGTTGTGGCATGGGCCCCGATCCTGCTCCTATAGCAAAGCACCCATTGACCTCAACAGGAAGAAACACGTCCCCTGAGCAGGACAAGCAAGAGAAGCAGGACACGTTTTACTTCCCACCCAAACGGGACACGGTGGGTTCCTATGACCAGCAGAAACCTCCCTGCCTGTACCCCTGTCCTCAGGTCAGCAAAACATGACTCTGAATTAGCCAAGGATTACTGAGAGCTCCACCAAAGCCTCCCATTATTATGCTGCTCGGTTGCTCCTTTTTAACAAAGTGTAGGTGGGAGCTACATTTTAAGGAGTAAAATGAGGTCCTGTGCTTCTGCCTCCTTCCCAGCTACACCTCAGAGCAATCAAATTAGCGGCAATTTCGCTGGTCGTTAAAATAAAACTGTTTCGTTAAAAATAATGATCATTGCTCTAAACCAGCATGACTAATCCAGTGATGCAAACCCAGTGCAATCTACTTCATTACTGTTTTAATAAAAATGATTTCATGATTTCTTTTTATCCTCCCACAGATGCCAGCCTCTTGGTGACTAGGGAGAATGATGCCCGTTCCATTAAGCAGCCCAATTCACCAGACCTCTCTGATTTACCTATGCAATTCAGTCCTGTGAACATCTCCTGGAAAAGGAAGAACACTTTTCAATTCTCATTGACTCGGCTATTTAAGCCCTTTGAGGATCATGGCCTGGGATCAATTTTCTGCTGGCCTAACTGGCAAAAATGAATGGAGTGGCATAAGGAAAAGCTGCCCTGGCTAAAACAGGCAGGAATTTATGCCTAAGACAGCTGTCAATCTCGCCGCCATGGCACACACCACCTAAACATGGAAACTGGTAGGGAAAGCAGCCACATAGAAGATTAGGGTGGATAATATGTACTTCCCACATGATATATTTAATCTCGGGGTACACATTCAGTTCATACTTCCATTATATGTCTTAAGCTAGTGAAGAAGGAGGTTACAAACCACATGTTAGCTCAAGGTCTGGAGCGGTCAAGTCTGGCTGTAATCGGGCTCAAAGCTTTCACACCAATGAGCAGAAAGCGCCACCTTTCAGAAAGCAACCTGACCGCCAGGAGGTAGGCACGACGTCAGGTACCGATACAGAAGAACGCAGGCCTGGGAAAGACGTCCCTGCCTGCACGAGAACATACATCAGTGATGTGCTCTGCCCATCCCTGAAGAGCTCTGTTCATCTTTCACCACTAAATCACTGACGGTTTCTGTTCCCTGAGCTCTTACATGTGTTCCCACGTACAAGCGAGCTAACTGATGAGCATATTCCTGCTGCCAAATACAAATTACAGTGGATGTGAGCTTGATTCGGATAAAACCTCCAGTGACTTTAACAGGAACATGGTTGGGATATACAGTTCTTTTACGCTGCATATTTTGATAGTCGTATTCTTCTTCTATACAGTAGGGTAATTTCTATACCAGACCTGACAAACGAGTTTGGCTTCAGCAGGCTTATGCAAGTGTGGAATATAGCTTCATAGTCTATGGAAGGTCACCCCCCTCCATTGGTTAAAGCATCTAAGCCCAGGGGAATTAGTTTTTTAATTGATAAACTTAAGCCAGGGCCCACTGAGGTAATCACAGTAGGAACAGGAACACAAACAGGAACTTTTCTCCCACCTAATCCTTTGCCAGCTGTTACCCTGATTATAAACCAGGCACCTAAATTATAACTTCAGTACCTTTATGCATAGGGAACCAGCTCAGCTAACTTCAGCCTTGTGAGTAGTCACACTGGCTTTAATGCATTAGGGTGACCACATCAGACCCTTAGATTGGACTTTCTTACAGTTCTACCAAAAAAGGGAAATAAACTGTTGAAGGAAGAACTGCAGTTTTTTTTTTTTTCCAGACATGTCATCATGAGCCATACAAGCTTTATTCTGCAAGTTTCGGCTATAGAATAAACACAAGACTTCGGACCTGTTGGGTACGGGCAGATGAGCACGCGCATGTCTGTTGCCACGTTTCAAAGCAGTTTGAGACACTGCAAGAGGCACATTGGGAACAAAAAAAAAAATGTTCCCTAAGCTGCATATTTGTACCACAGACTCTAAATTTGATACCAGGAAATCCCAGTATCAAATTTTTAAAAAAAAACAAACAAACACACACATGCAGAAAAAAAAGCTGTGTACGATGTGCTCCTGGAGCATGCCCTGAAGCAACAGGAGGCTGGGTCCTCCAGAGAGACCCGGTGGCACCCGACCAGAGCATCTCTATGCCTGCCTCCTTCCCCTGCTGCCCCAGCACACTGCTTCAGCATCATGGAGCAAATAGGAGTGAGGCAAGGCTACAGCATGACCCAGACCCGGGCACCATCCCTGTTAAATAGGGACGTGGTGGGGATACGTGGAACGGGGGGATAGGGGAATTGTGCGTGTGGATGTGGGGTGACTGTGAGGGTGCAGGGGGGCTGCTCGGGATGGGTGGATCTCCTGCCCACCTGCCCGCTGCAGGGCGCACAGCCCCCCTTGCAGAGCAGCAGTAGCCATTGGGCACTCAGGGCCCACTGCTAGCAGAGCTCCCCGTGGCACAATGTGGCCCTAGCCGCCTGGGACCACATGGCACAGGTGCAACCCAGCCCAGGGGTATGTGCCTTTGGGCAGCACCAGGTCACTCTTGCTGTCCCCCAGGGTCCCCAACACCGCCTGCAGAGGCCATGTGCCAGGCTGGGCCAGGTCTTGCTTCCAAGTGCCCTGTGCACCGTCAGGCTGGGCTGGCTCCATGGAGGCAAGACCCAGCCTGACCCAATGTGTGACCCCTGCGTTCAGTGCCAGGGGCCCCAGGTGACAGCAAGAGTAGCCCAGTGCTGCCCAAAGGTGCACTCCCCCAGGCTGGGTCAGGTCCACACCATGTGCCACAGGCAGTGCTGGGTCTCAGGCAGCTGGCACCATGCCGTGGAGGGCTCAGCCAGTAGCGGGCCCTGCAGGGGACCCAGCCTTACTCCCCCCATCACACACAGTCCTCCAATACCCACAAACCCCCTCAAAATCCAACCCTAAACCCCACACCCTCAAACCACCCCCACAAACCCCTCACCCACATACCCAGCCATAAACCCCAAATGCTTGCAAAAGCACCATACCCCTCCACAAGCCCTACATCCACCCACAAACCACCCCAAACTTCTACCCCCCCACCCCCAGTGCTCGGAGCCATAAAGCAGCAGGTTGAACAACTGGACTCGTCCTGGTGCTGGGACAGAGCTGCTGCCAGGGGAGAGCTAGTAGGAGCAGGCAGGGGCTGCAGGTCAAGAGTGAGGGGCACTGGAGGGGCTGTGGGTTGGGAACAAAGGGCAAGAACAGGGGCAGGGCACCAGCATATCAGTGCTGCTCAGTGCCCCACATCCTGCTGAGCAAAGGGGCAGGGTAGCTCTGATTTTTCTATGATAAAAAACCTAAAGCAAACACCGAAGTGTATAGCTATTTAGAACTAGTTTATTATGATGATGGGGCACTGGAAGGCTTCCAAATTTCTTTAAAACTGTTAATATATCAATAAAATATTGCCCAACTGATCTCTCTACATATAGTGGCATTTCATTTGAATCATGGAAGAACACAAATTTTGGATATTTTAATGATAGAATTTGGGGGTTTTTTAATCAGAGAATTTGCAATTTTTAAACAGGGAACATCAGGATTTCTGCTGGTGAGGCAAGTGGCAAGACCCGGGCAGAGAAGCCTGCCCAGGGCCAGCACTGGGCACTCAGCTGGAGGGCAGATAAGGTGGCTGACCTAGCCATTTGGAGCCAAAAGGACAAGCTTTGACAGTTCAAAGTGCGCCACCGTAATGAGCACATCTTCTGGAAAATAGCTGCCCCAGATGACAGAGCGCAGGCATCAGAAGACATTGCAGTAGTGCCGCACAAAGGCCAACTGTGCAGCCACAGCCCACTAGCAGCTGGCCCAGATGTGCAGGCGACTCTGCAACAGTACTCATACCACAGCCCAGGCAGCCATGCAGTCCCCATCTGAGTCTGGCAGGACTGCAGCCATGGGGTCACAGGTCCAAGGAGGTGGATGCTGTGGCAGGTGGCAGCAGGTCATGGCCAGGGAACAGCCCCCACTGCGAGACTGCTGCAGTGGGTAGAGGGTGCACGGGCCACTCTAGGTTAGGGCTGCTTCAGCAGTCCAGCTGGCACAAGAGGATAGTGTCCCCAGATACCAACTGGCTGGCCTCAGAAGCTCCTGAAGGCAAGTAGCCCTGACCTGCTCACCAAGGCAGCTTTTTATACTGCTGGCACCAACACAGGCACTGGCCCCAGCCTCTAGCTCCCCCTGGATGAAAATCTAGGAGCTAGGCAGGGTCAATTTGCCCCAAGTGGCAAAATTTGCCCCACACCAAAGTGTATATTCAGGCACATGTGCTGAGGCACAAATCTCTGGCACAAATTTGTGCCACTGCTATTTAAGCAGCTGCAAGTGCACGTGCCTGCATGTGTGAAAGCGACCTTTAGGTCTACAAAGATATAAACTTGTATAACTTAAGAGAAACCCCAGGCAGATGAAGGCCTGGTCCCAACATCCATTGTGCCCTTTCAAAGGCAAAATTAGCTAAAGGGAAACCTTTAATGTGCTCAAAGTCTTGAGGTCTGAGTGATCTCACTTAATTCCCCTCTTTTATACTGGTATAACTAGAATGAGAGCAGAAATAAAGCTTATATCAAGGAAAGAATTGATGGAAACCAAAGCAGGAGTCTTGATTTACTGCTGAATCTATCGTCTCCTTCTTTTGCCTTCTTTGGAAGTCACCTGCTTTATCTGTAGTTGGAAGGGCATGTATCATCTAGTGGATCTTTTAGGAGAGAGAGTGAATTAATTCTGTCTGCATGACATTGCCAGGAAGTTAAAGTGGTCAAAAGATTTACACCATGTCCACTACTCAAGTGACTTATT
This sequence comes from Crocodylus porosus, assembly GCF_001723895.1. Taxonomy (NCBI): domain Eukaryota; kingdom Metazoa; phylum Chordata; order Crocodylia; family Crocodylidae; genus Crocodylus; species Crocodylus porosus. The sequence continues at coordinate 108,414,274 of NW_017728947.1, forward strand.
CCATCATACTGGAAGGTGCAGGTGGGCTACTCAGAAGGGATACTGCATCCTCTTATGGCAGCAAACCTCTTCATGGTTTCCAAATACAAACTGCAGATAACGTAACCCCTACTTGGCCGAAGGCAACATTTGTTCTTTTCTGTAAGAGGGCTGGGCAAAAACAGCAGAATAACTGCCAAGAAAATTCACATACATTTTTCTAGAACACGGTTTCTTAACCTTTTTTGTGCCATGGACCCCTTTGGCAGTCTGGTGAAGTCTATGGACCCCTTCTCAGAATAACGAGCATCTGTAAACGGGAAGACCGCGATCACGTGCTATCTAGCGGCGGGTCTAATAAGTACCGTAATTTCAAAGTAGCGATGAGCGTAAACGATATTTCGAGATATCTGCAACAACTCTAATGTGATATGAAAATGTCTGTGATTTCTATTGGTGACAGTCACAGGTACTGCTAACACTACTGTGGTTTGTTGCCTACATTCATAATTGAAGGAAATGCTAAATTTCAGTTAGAGGTTAGTGAAAATAAAGATGTAATTTTTTTCCCATCCAAGTTCATGGACCCCCTGAAATCTATACACAGACCCGTTGGGGGTCCATGGACTCCAGGTTAAAAACCCCTAGAAATTATTGCACATGATTTCATACTACATCAAGTTGCAGGAGACTGATTGTTTTGCACAGGTAGACATGGGAATGATGAAAAATCCTCTTGCTGTGAAAATCTCCATGTGTGTAGCCAGTGTGGGTACCACATGTTTTATGTCAGCCCCGTGGAAACATTTAGCAAGGAGGAATAAGAGCAGGTGGCCACCTAATTTGATAGATTAAGCACCAGACCATGAAGGAAGAAGTCCTAAATTCTCAACCACTTTTGCTACTTTGCTGACCTAAATAGCCCAAATAATGATGTGTAACACTCTGCAAACCTTATTTAGCATCACAGCAGCCCTGAAATGCAGGTACAGAGCACTGTCCCGTTTTACAAATGGTATAAGCAAAGCAAAGCAAAGCTCAGAGAGGTTGTGGTGGTAGACTGGTTTCCATGACCAGTGGACATTTGATTTCCCCAACGTTTGTTGCACTGTGTGCCACGAGCCTCTCCACCGACATTCTGTAACAGTTCTTCAATACCCATAACAACTTCTGAAAAAATGTTATTCGGCTTCACCTTCCTATATTTTTTTTCCCTTTCATAATAAAGGGACGGCTGTGGAGGTTCGGGATGGCTTGGTCATGGCTTCGACTCATTCATTTTCGCCTCCAGCAGATGGAAGCAGTCCGCACGCTGCCTGATGGTAAGCAGGAGGCAAGCAGGAGCTCAGGGTTTGTCCTAAGAAGTAGTTCTTTCTAGAATTGCATTTAATTTGATCCTTTCGTCATGCTGTTTGAAAAGGTGACTTTTGTTGTTTGTCATCGTCACATTTCTTATTGTGAAAACATATTTGCGACGCAAAGAGCAATCTGTCCCCTGACTCCCCTTGGAAACTCTATCTTCGGAGCTCATTTCCCCCATGCCTCTTCTTCAAGAAAGAAGAGAATGGGAGTGGGAGCAGCAGCTTGTGCACACATCATTACAGATTAGTCTCATTCTTAATTCTAGCATTTGTTCACCCTGCTGATCCAGAACTCCTAACATCTTGCAAATTATATTGGTGTCTGGCTGCCAGGGATCATGCTGATTCAAAGTTTTGCCATAAAAGCTAATTTTATGATTAAGCCTATAGTTCTTGGAGCCAGACTGTCTATAACGTTGTCATACTCACCACATCGAGCTGCACACATCTGCCAACACTACCAGCACTTGTAGATACCCAAGTGTCCCATGGAAGCCAAGGCAAAGAGTCCTCTACTGGAATCCAAGGGCAATGACCACCAGGCCAGAAAATCCAAGACAAAGCTTCCCGCTTGTTATGTCTGAAGAGCAGGGAGAGCCCAAACTCTGTCTCCCTCCACAAACACAGAATGCTATCTTGGGCAATCAGACGTGCCAGTCAGAGGCCGGCAACCCTCTGTCAGTGAGTCTACAAAGGGATGAAATGAATGAATATGGAAGAAGTTGTAGGCTACCACCCATATGGAGAGATACTGAGGTTAGGTGCTAGCGCTTGGTGTGTAGGGAACTGTACCTTTAAGAGGTATTACAACAACCAGCTGGAGACCATTGTTGTCTGGTGCAAAGCCTCATGGGACACAAAGCAGATCAGGCAGAAGGAAGGGTGACATTTCGGAGCAGGGGTAGGCAACCCCTGGCACGGGTGCCAGAGAGTGGCACATGAAGGCTTTTTGCTTGGCACGTGCACCTTGGGGCAGACGGCAGAGAAGAGGCCAAGGTTGCACTGCCACAACTACGATCGGGCCCCTTGCATGCCAACATCTTACAAATTGAGGTTGCAGGTGTTTTGGGCACTCTGCCCAAAAACTTTGCCGACCCCTGCCTTCGAGACTTGCTTGTTCCAAAAGGCATAAGCTTTCATAGGCTTCAGCCTACTTCATCTATGAATGGACTTACAGAAGGCACGAGTATTAAATAGAAAGGAATACAATAATTTAAATACAAAAGTAGGGAAAGCTAAGCAAAGGATGGGGGAAGGCCACTGCTGAGAGAGGGAAGGGTGGATTGAAGAGATGAGAAGGGTTCAACAAAAGCAGGTAACCCACTGAGGGACATAAGAGTTATAAAATAAGGGTCACAATGCATCCACTGAATGAAGCAGCCTCTGAGTGACTTCTGAACACCCCGTGGTACCAGGAGTAAGGCAAACTAAGAAAACACCTGGATTTGGAGAAAACACTATTTAAAACTAACAGAATTGGAACTTCCTGAAAGTGGGGAAGACAATGGGAAGGGGTTTAAACAGCTATTAATTCTGCCCGGCACAGGTAAAAAGAGCTGCTTGCATGAAGTCAACTCTGGAAGCAGGAGCTATGTACAATAGGATCATTAAAGTCCCTCCTATGCTGCTTTCACTTTTTTATGCAAAAAGAGGCAAAATGCAGTGAGGAAACCATGACACAACTATGCCTGATGCAGCATACCGATGTCTCAGAGGAGACCTGAGGGTCCGTGGAAACAGGGCCCTTGACAGACTAAATGTTTATATGGATTTGTATTTTACTAGTAGTGATTATTAACTGTTGTTACAGTTATGCTTGGCTGGAGCAGGGAGACATGGGGAACTATGCCTTTAAAAATGTTCTCACAAGAACCAGCTGGACCTGGCTCCGGTGTTGGGCACGGTATGACCTGAACCTCTGCACATCAGGTAGGACTCAGACATGACTTAAGCAGACATCTGTCAAGTTACTGGTCTCTAAATGGCACATAGCACCCGGAGTAAGTAAGAAAACATCCCAAGTGGGGAAAAAAGGGGACAGCTGAAATCCCTGGCAAATAAGAATGCTGCAGAAACATGGAGAACAACGGGTAAAAACTTAAATAGCACTTGTCTCTGAATCTACAATCTGTGGGTGCCGCCAAAAAAGGAAAACAACCTCTATCATGAGCAGATGGACCCTGTATTACAAGGAGTAATCAGGGCCATCAAAATACAACTGCCTCTCAAATCCTATGTCACCAGCTCCCTCTCTTATCACACACACGTTAACACTGTGGGCAAATTACTTTCAGGTGAGAACTGTGAAGTCTTTGCACTGGGAGAAGCGGCCATGCAGAGATCTGATGCACGCTCTATAAAACAGAGAGGCGACATCAACAGCAGACTTGAATTGATAACCACAGCTGCCTACAACTGCAACACCCAAGGGTAAGAAACATGTTCAGTTGACCAAAATTCAAATTAAGCAGCAGGGTCTCAGAGGGACGGCACTGCAGTCAGATCTGAATTGTGTTTCGGGCTCCAATACTGATGGATTATGTAGAGTACGGGAGGGTAGGATTGTGTAGCATTGGTTAAGTCATGCCATGTTTTTGGCCCATTTCTACTGCTTTGTGTGTCCTGCCTCAGCAATATGGGGAAGACACTGCCTCTCATCTGTATACGTACAGCATCTTTACTACCTGATGACAGAAGGGGGCCTTTAAGCATTATCATTCTGCATATAACAATTCACCTTGCTAATTACAGGATCATCCATGCAAAAAAAAAAAACAACAAAAAACAAAAACAAAAACTCTGGACATCATTGAATTGTGTAAAATGAAAACTTCGGGGGGGGGGGGCGTTTAACAAACACTTCTTGAGCTTCAGAGCATGAAATAAGTGAGCTCCATAGAGAATGGTATTTTTAGCTCCAAGATCACATGATGAAGCAATGGCTTCTGTCAGGATCATCAGTCTTGCAAATTTAAATTGATTGAAGTAATAAGAGTACTTGGCAAACATACCAACTTGAAATGCAGAAAGGCCCAAGACTTTCATCAGACAGCATGGAACAAGTGCAAACCCTTCTGTAAAATTCCTGCATGGTTCATGCCTGAGGAGGAAGCTTTTGACACACTCATAAAACATCTTTTCTTAACATGGTCTTAATCTTTTTAGATTCGTCTACTAAATGAGATATTAACCTTCCTGCTGACATCCTGTCCTTCCTTTCCAAGTGCATACATAAATTAGTCTTGTTTTCATTAAAAACTAATTAATTCAGCATCACACAATAATTTCTACTACAAACAAACCACAGGGTGTTGCGAGTTATGCTTGCATTGGCGTAACTGTGGATGGATGGGTTGGGCAACACATTCAAAAATATGTTAAAATAAGGGTAAGGGTCTCAGTCTAAACTGAAGAGAGGCAGGAGAGTCGGAGAGCAAGCAACAATACCCTCCAGGGTCCTTTTTGCTGAGGTTAAATATTGAAGTAAACCTCTTGAAGGACGATGATTTTGAATATAACAGAGGCTAGATCTTCAACTGGTGCAGACCAGCATCCCTGCTTTGGGCATGATTTATGCCAGCTAAGTTTCTGCCCTATGTGTGTTATATATGAGAGAGGGAAAGAGAGCCCGAGTGTCCTAGCTGAAAACAGTAGCGGGAATCAAGAATGCCCATGAGAGAGGCAGGAAGACAAGAAACTTAAAATAACTGACAGGGACAATGAAAGTCTATCTACATGTCCCAAGGTCAATGACATTACAAATGAAAAACAAACCACCACGACGCTCTGCCAGTGAATTGGATTTTTAATTCCTTTCCTTTTGAATGGTTCGGCCTGTTGATTACAGCACAACCATAAGCAGGTTATTGTTTAAATACTTAGGCCTGACTTTCCTTTTCAAGACACCAGGCTAAATCTGGAGTAACTCAAGCCACTGGAATTCCACTGGGGTAAAATAGGTAGAGGCAGAGCAGTGAAAACATCTTGCTTTGGCACCATTATCTTCAGCACTTCGGGAGCCCTGTTGGTTTAGGACAGTATTCAGGGTGCCTGGACTGTCCTTCAAATAGCCCGTAAGAACTTTTCCCCGCCAAGGTGCCAGTCCCACCCCACACATCCAGCCGGTGACTCCCCACAGTGGCTTCAAGTGCTGTGTAAAGTAATCCACTGCTTGGTTACCAGCCCATGCAGAAGAATCGATTCCCCTGGGCAGTAACTAATTACTTCAGGTATTTCCAGTACTTCCATTTGAATACAAGAGCCTCCAGGTTATGAAATCTAGACTGCTATCTAGCAATACCCTTTGGGAGCCCAAACTAAGACAGAGATAAAGAAAAGAACAATGAAAGGAAGGTTATTTATACTGGAAACGGCATTCAAGAACCAACATGGAACTGGTAGTTTGATATGGACTTGCACAGCCATATGTGAATCTGGCAAAAAAATAATCTACCGAGATTTTACCAGCTGTAAAAGGCATAATCAGTTCCAATGGATGGGAGCTAGACAACTTCAGGCTAGAAACAAGGTGCAGATTTCTAGCAGTGAACCAGATTACCCTTGGCAGAAGTTACAAAGATGGATCTTTTTTACATCTAGAACAAATACCGCTCTCAAAGATAAGCCAAGCTCAAACAAAAGTTACAAGCTCAATAAAGAACTGTTGTCCTGTCTTACATAGGAGGTCAGGATGAAAGGTCCCTTTCTGGTTTTAAAATGTCTGAATCACCCAAGGCTAAAGTCCCATGTGCAGGCCATCAAAATGGCATGAAAGGTAGGAAATGCCATTTGAAGGGCTGAGGAAGATGGACTCTGACTGATTAAGATAATCAATTCAGCACATACCTGTCATAGGTATCTCTATGACACTTTGCACAGTGATATCTAATCTTCACATGCTATAATTTATGCTCCACAGATGAGGCTCCCAGACAGGGCTCCAAAGGGTTTCCATGGCTTCTGTCTTTCTGGCTGGCAAAACTCAGAGGAGATAAGTTGAGATTGGGCAACCTCACTGCTTCTGGTCCTTGCAACACCCCCCAGTGCTGTCCCTTCCACCCCTTATGGAAGGTAGCCCTTCCTTTTGTTGGAGATTTGGTGTCTGAAGACTGCTAGGGTAACTTATGGTCAAGTAGTATGACTGTTGTAACAAGGGACTGGACTTAACGACCCAGAAGGTCCTGTCCAGCCCCATGTCCTAGGTTTCTAACTAATCAGTTCCTGATGGAACATTTCCCCCAGCCATGCTTCGGTACTCTTATCTGAGGCGAGCAAGAAGGCGCCTTTGTCACCAGTTGCATCTGTTGTGGGCATGTGTGCATGGTGAGCTTTAAGCTGCTGTTGAATCAAGACCAAGTGGGGTTTCCATTTCATATGTCTGTTTTCACATTTCTTTTCCCTGCATTATGGAATCCACACTTGAAAAGGAGTTTCCAGAAGATACCTTCACAGCTGTGGAACGAAATAAGAAAACAGGAACTCCATGATGATGCCTCCAAAGGGATGGCTCTGAGCAAGACCGATTCCCTCAGAAAACCATCCAGTTCTTAGACAATCAGTGGCTTTTGGGAAGCTCAGGCTTTGTTGGCTCTACATGGAGTCAACACCTGCTCTCCCCACATCCTCTTTGCAGTGGATGAACACAGGGGTGGGCACTCAGTAAGTGCAATTTCACAGAGCCCCCTACCCTTGGACAGGATATCCCACCTGGATGACTCGCTGGGCCTCGTTACAATTTATTACTGCTGTTAGGATGAGTTAATTCTAAGAGAAGACAATTACATAAAACTTGAATATAGAGATTTTTGTCAAAGAAAAGCTACCATTAGAGACTCAGGAAAGCTAGTGTTTCAGAAAAGAGTGCTTTATAATATGGAAGCGCAAACCATTCCAAATACTTTCTAACTATATCTGTCTGAAGTAAAACCGAGTCTTCAGCACTTCTCTTCATTAGTGATACTATAGAAGGCAGGGTAGAGGTGCATCTTACAGACGCTCTGTATCACAGATACATAAGCCTTCAAGAGCAACAGATTGCTTCCTCAGATGCTATGAAAGGACATGCAGAGAACAGCATCTTTGCACAGTATCCACCAAAGTGAACTGTTGCTCATAAAAGCTTATGCATCTCTGATTTCAGTTAGTCTATAAGGTGCACCTACCTTGCCTTCCCCCCAACTTCAGACTTCCATGGCTAACTATGTCTTTAATAATATTGTCTGCAACAATCATTAATTAAAAGGGTCAAAGTCATCCACAGAAATGACTATTCACAGAGTGGGATAAGTGCAGGGTACTTCCAATTCCTTCTCTTAACCCCTATTGGATTAGTTTCTCACATACAAAGAAATGCAGGACTTATTCCCACACATGTCTATAATATGCTTGAGTAGAAATCACCATTCAAATCCCACTGTGGAAAACCAGAATGCGGCTCTGGTATAATTTTTGCAATGTGCATTATTCATTAGCTATGGGAAGGGGCAGAAACAAATCTTCACTGGAAATGACTTTTCACCACAATTAACACAACGTGATTTGGAAAATAAAGTTGTGGCTTTTGAAGAGAATCACTTACCCAGTTCAGACACAATTTCCAGGGACAGTTTTATAGCAATTTAAAGGCACAATTCAATTCTAATATGCCTATACAGTTATAGAAAGACACTGTAACTGAATAAATATTACTACTGCAACACTGGCAGATCCAAAAAATAAAGTGGTCTGTGCAATATTCTGTTAAATTTGGCTTCGAGTAAAATAATAATGCCTGAGGGTGCTGACAGATGTGCAGCTCCCCGCTGTAACTCATGGTGCTTTACACGAAGAGCCATGAGTTACAGCAATCCCCCCGGAGATCCACCCACCCCACAAACCCCAGCCAGAGCTCCCTCCCCTCCCTTCTCCTCCCACTCTGAAGACAGTGCTCGAGGCAGGGCTCGGCCGCACCAGCCCAACCTGCTCCTGGCAGAGACTGACAGAAGTTAATGAAGGTGCTCTGCTTTACACCGCCTTCATCTGAACCCTCATAAAATGAGGGCTCAGATTGTCATGCGATCGGGCACTTCTAAGCGCTGTGCAACCGTGCACTCCTGTCAGGGCTCAGCCTTAGAGCGCTTCAGGGAGGCAATCATACAAACAACGCATTTCTGTCACAGCCTTGAATGTGGAAGGATGTGCTGGTTCAGAGATACACTGGAGTTGTAAAGGTGTACCTGATTTCACACTGTGAGAAAACAAAAAAAAAAAACCTGCTTAATTGTGAGAGGTGGGGATAAGCAAAGAATTTAGTCAAATGGAAATGATGGGGTTTTTTTACAACCTACATTTAAAAACTTCCAGGACTGTCTACAGGAGCTCAGGCCAGGCTCTTGTGGTCAGATGCTCAAGTTCTGCTCTATAAATAGATTCTAGCAGCTCTCCGAGAAAAGCATCAAGACATAAGAGTTATCAGACACAGAGAGCACACAAAAAACTAAGCAGCCTGATCTTGATCCCTCGCACGTCAGCTCTATACATGTGTAAATGCCTCTTGATTCACCCAGGTGTGACTGATCAGGATTGGGCCCTGCTGTTCATTTCTATTTCTTATCCCAGTGCTACATGATTAACAACACCTGAAACGCTTAAGATAAAGACAAGGACACACCGCTGCTCTGCAGAGAACTAATGCTGGCAGGCTTGATTGCCTTGCCAGACAAAAGGAAACAACAGAAACAATGGTCTCAATTTCACAAGCTGTTCTTCTGCAGTATCTAAATGCTAGTCCTGCTGCTTTGTCAAATAACCCCAGGTTTAATATACCATTTCTATTTTTTGTCAAGGCAAACAAAACTTAAATGCATTGTGAATGATCTCGCCTCCCTCTTTGTTTCTTTCAGTTCTATAAATGAGGGTCTGGAACAGGAATTACTGGACAAGGCAAAAATCAATTACAGACAATATCCTGAGAGACAAACAAGCCGCAAGCCAGCCCCAGCCAAGATCAAAATTAACTGACTCTATGCACCACCAACTTGCAGTCTATTTGCAAGCAGGCCCAAACCAAATGAAATGCACCAAACTGAAACAGGCTGAGCCTGGTCATGGAGACCCAACTCAGGCAAAACTCAAACTGAAATCAGTAGGAATTTCTGTCTGAGCCAGGACTCCTGGTTTGGGACCTTAATTACAGCTGAACAAATGGTCCACAAAAAGCCAATTCATTCAGCAAATTCAGTATGTCCGCCTCTTCACTTCTTCCCCATTCAAAATGTTTTGCTTAGAATTTTATGCAAGCCAGTATCAGCTGATGTGTGGTTCCCAAACCCTTTAGTTGCAAGCCCAGGAGACTTAGGACTGTACATAAGGTACCAACTCCTGGGGTTATGTGCTCAGCAGGGATCCTGGTTTTCTCTGTTTAAAATAAATAAATAAATAATAATAATCTCAAATTTTTGCTTAAAAAAAAATGTAACCCCAAGTCCATGTTTCCATTATTTAAATTAAATGCCTCTCTATATATAGAGAGAGGTGTTTCATTTTAGTCATAGAAACATGTGGATTTTGGGTTAGTTTTGGGTGATCAGCTCAGAATCTCAGCTTTCATTTGCAAAGAAGTTAAATTTCTGGCCCTAGAAGTTGTAAAGGAAATGGTGTCTCAAGCGTAACAAATGGAAATGGTGTCTCAAGTGTAGCCAACAGGAAGTTATGCCACTCTGCAGCTGACAACTGCCCCATGGATCTGGATCTCACTGGGAATTTAACTCCTTGACCCTTTGCCAACCCCATCCCACCAGGCGCTGTGTACACAGGAGAAGGAGAAGTGTTCAGTGTACCCATCCTAGTCCATCCAGACACTTCCTGGTATCTGATGAAGTGAGCTTCAGCCCATAAAAGCTTGTGCTATATATATTTTATTTGGTTAGTCTATAAAGCTAAGTACAGACAGTCAAAAAGCCCAAGGCTGAATCGATTCAGTCTTTGCAGGTTAGTCTAAGCTGCAAAGATTAAACTGAGAAACAACTGGACGCACATTTACCTTTGATTCCAGAAGCACAACCACATGCCTGCAGTGGCTCAGGCCAGAAGCTGGGGGGGTGCTTGACCACGGCTCTCCAGCACTTCCTCTTCCTACTGCCCCCGAGGTCTCTGGAATTTGCAGTCCAGCATCACATTAGCAGAACTCTGCAGGGTCACTCAGCACTTCCACTACCTGCTTGCAGGTGCCTGTGGGATTTGTAGTCCACAGTCGCAGCCAGCAGTAACTTTCAGTAAGCTTAACAGGGAAGGTCAGCTCTGTACTCAGGGGAACAGGGATTTAACTGGGGAAAGGGGGGTTAGCCCCCTTCCCTGACCCCAAACCCCAGCCAGGGTTTGTCTGGGGGCGGGGGGGGTAGTCCTTGCTTGTCTCTCTCCCCCCTGCCTCCCACAAACCTTTTCTGTTCCAGCAGACAGCACAGCACAGCCCAAAGCTGGAAAGCATGCTGGGGAACTATGATTAACCTGAACCAGGAAGGGGTCTGGGACAGAAGTTTCATAAACCGCTTTGACCCGAATCAATTAAATCTAATACTACATTTAACCAAATCAGTTTCAGCCATTTTCAAACTGGTTTATGTGCACTGAGCTTCTGTTCTGTTACAGGTTTAAACCAGTTTCTGATCACTTAAACCACTTTGTGTGTAACTTGTCCCTAGCCTAAAGTTGCCTGTCTACACTGCCTACTACCTAGCTGCCAGATACAGGACCCTGCATCACTGGCATCTGCAGCGCACTCACTGGTGCCATGCTTGGGGGAGGGAGGAAGGCCCATGTTGCTAACCAGACCTCGGGAAGGCAGACCGCCCGCAGTTCCAACTGGGCACTTGTGGAATAGGGAGGAACAAACTAAGTGCCCTATGTCCCTGTACTCCCTACAGCCCTGGATTGCCTTAATCAAATCCCTTGGCTCACCTAAACCACGTGGTCCTACCCCTGGTCTGTGATTGGACAGCATCCTTTAAAAACTAGTTTATAAACCCTTCTGCACCAAACTGAGTAAGTTCATTTTGCCCCATGGGATTCAACCAACCCCCTAGCACGGACCCATAATTCATTTCCTGAGTCATTTCACCCTGGTGCAGTGAACAACACAAGCTCGGTGTATATTTTAAAGCCCACCCAAAAGGCTTAAATGGAATTTAAGTGGCACCTAGCCTTTACGCTGTCCCAGTACACTAGAACAGTGTTTCTCAATCTTTTAAATAGCAAGTACCCGCTAACTTATTAAAATTTTAATAAGTACCCCAACACTCAATTTTCCAGGGGATTTTATATTTATAGACTAACGTGTGCTGCATGTTGGAAGAAGGGTTATGTACATAAGGCCATGATATGACAGATGTCTGATTGATCTGGTATGGGTAGGGTTGCCACCTTTTACACCAGGGGTACACAACTCAAGTTTGTACCTGGGCTAGAGGTGATGTAGGCCAAAGCTAGAAGGGCTGATCCCAGTGCCGAGCAAAGCGCAGCATGCCAAATTATTACTGGGGTATTTAAGGTGCCACATCTGTTGCCATAGTTTTGAAAGGAAAAGAGGGCAAGAGAGAGAAAGAAAGAGGAGAAGGAGGGTGAGAAAGAGTGTTGGGGTAGCCACGTACCCCCTGCCTGTCTCGCATATCCCCAGGGGCACACATACCACAGGTTGAGAAACTATGCACTAGAAGAGATTCATCCTGTGCAATCTCCATGCGAAGATGACTTCATTAGCACCAACTCTAGGAAAAACTCTGGGGGAAAAGATTATGAAAACAGACTAAATAAAGTTCTGTTTCAAATTCACGGACAGGTTTGCCAATAATTTTCCCTCTTGTCTCGCTGGCTCTGACTTTACTTTGCTCACAAACATACAGGGATAATTGAAATTCATTTTAATGCATTCAGAAAAGTTTTGAAAGGAATGAAAAGCTGTATTTTACATGAGCTTTGGCAGACGTTCAATTTGATCCTACAGCATATTTTCAAACAGTAAATGAATGGCTAAAACCTGCTTTTGGTTTTAGTCATCATTTCTTGACCTCTCTGCATAGAGTCCAATTCAGAGCTTAATCTGGTCTCCACAGTGCATCTGTTGAAACAAGTTGTCCTGGGTCAGCTTTAGGCTGGATGACTGTTAGTCAGGTCTTGTCAGCCAGCCAGAAAGAAAATTCACCAAGGAAAGGAAAGCCGATGGGCAAATGCCAAGGCGTTTATTCCCTTTGTTGCTCAAGACTCTTGGGTTGGGGGCCAAAGGCAGAGAATATGGCCTGTGTGGTTTATCATCAACACCTAGACCAACTTCTGTCATCCTTACTCACAGTGTAGCAGCAACTAGAAGAGGAGGAAAAGCCAAGGGGCCGGCCCTTCCTCTTAATACACACATACATTTTCCTTAAGCGTTAGGAGTCTTTTTTGTGGTTTCATACCGACCACTTTTCCTACAATTACCAGAAAAGTCTCTGTAGCAATATAATAATCGTCACAAGCAGGTATGTTGGGTTAAGGGAAGAGTAGGCATAACATATTCTACTCGATCACTTTGCTAAGCTGGCAGGATGGGATCCACAAATACAGCTGTCTTACTTCTTCAGGCCCACTCTCTCTCTGGGGAAGAGTCAGGTTTCAAGTCTCTTCCCAAAAGGATATAAGGCTGAGCTTTTCCAAACAAGCTAAGAGATTTAGGCACTTGTCGTCCATTAAAATGAATGGCTATCACATGCCTAAAGCCTCCAAGTTACTTCAGCAGTCCTCCCCAAATACATTTGTAAAAGGCATGTCCATTTTAGCCATTGCTAATATACATATTGATTTATTGAGTTAAGACCATGAGGGACTATTACATCCCCTAAATCGACCTCTTGTATAGCACAGACCATTACTTTAACTTCATTACCACAGTCTGGAGCCCAATATCTTGCATTATGATGTAACACGAGGCAAGGTACCCTGCAGTGGAGCACCCAGATGTTGCTCTGTTTCCCCACTGTTTAGTAGAAAGTCTTTCAGAAAATCACAGAGCTGTGCATTCTCAGTCGAGTCAGCCTTTATATGAAAGGCACATTCAGAAAAAGTTTGCCAAGGAGCAATAAGTTTGCCCAAGAAGCCTTTTGCAGGCAAATCAAAAGAACAACAGGGGACCTAGGACCAGGGTTTGAAGGCATCTATCCCATCTGCTACTGATGAGCGTTTCACCTTCAGTTCACTTCAGGTCTGTCAGTCACTTGGATCAGCTCTGTAAGTTATTTATAAATACCTTATTTCCCCACATACAACATGTCCCCCAAATAAGATGCACGCCTTGTTTTCGAAAGGCAGAATGAAAGCAAAGAAAATCTTCCCTTGAGAGCCTCTGACAGGGGGAAGAGACAGTTTCCACAGCCAGCACCTGGGGAGCCGGTGTGCAGCACATTCAGGTTTAATTTTGCTTGCACCCAACAAGAGGCAGAAACTGCTATTACTACATCTCCTCGTTTACAGCACACCCAACCACCTCCTGCAGCTGAATTTGAGGGGGCAAAAATGGTGTGTGCGGTATGCATGAAATTACAGTATAACCTCACCATCACATGCAGCCTTTTGCACTACCTGGCAGCTGGGTTAAATTATTAGATTACTTTTAATTAGATTAAATCATTGCATCTTCTCGTCCTTTGAAAAGTTCCCTGCTAAAGCCGCTTAAGGTACATGCACACACACGAGAGGAGACACGCTTCTCTATCGGTGTGGCCTGCGAGTGCTTTCTGGAGCATCCGGCCACCCATGCCCCCTCCTCCCCGGGTATCCCCTCTTCACCAGGGACTGAGAAAGATGTAGAAGAAGGCTATTGCAGCAGCTTACATTACCCAAGGGTTCCCCTTACCAGGGGTATCCTCAAGAGGCCAGTTTGACCTTTGTTATGCCAACGGGGCCCAATGGAGACTGGGTGCCTAAGTTTAAGGCTGCAGCAACCTTCACGTTTCTTGTTTTATGTAAATGCTCTCAGAGCTTCTAAGATTGTCCTCAAGGTCGTACATCCCACCCATGTTCTATGCATTTGTGAAGTTTATTTCCTTAAGAATGTCCCATTTTTGAAAAGTTAGATCTTTGCATCATTTCTACACAGTGTGGTATAGCCGTTCAGATCTGGTGCGGTTACATAAAAGAATTTCACACCAGTGGAACCTGGAGAGCTGACTAGATTTTGTAGGCCAGTGCTCACAGTCGAGATTTCTACAAAGCCCGTATGTTTCAAGTCCAAAGGAGGACAACCCCCCCGCCCCCCCCGATTTGCTCACCTAAACACATGCACACACAAGCATGTCTAGCTTCAGGTAAGGGCAGTCCAAGGAAAGTGAATTTGGGGGGGAAAAGAAGGAACGAAGAATTCTATCGATTTGTTGTAAACTGAACTGAAAGTATTTCAGACTAGTCAGGGCAGATGAGGACAAACTAAAGGGAAAAAATTCTAGCTGCAAGAACAACTCACAAATAAAAATAGCAGCACTGGGTAAGAACAGTTCTTCAAAGGGATATCAGACTTTACATCAGTTTGCGCAGCAACAGCAACAAAAAATGCTTCGTCTTGTTGCTACACGGCTATATTAAAAATCATTATTTGTGCTTTAGAAAAAATTCGCAGTGCAACCAAAGGAAAACTTGCTTTGAATCCTAGTTGTAAAACCCTACAGCCTTTTCCCTACTCACTCAGGTCACAGCAATTCTAATTTTCCATGCAGGGTCTTAAATGCAGTAAACTAGCAACCCTATGGAGCATACCAAGATCCTAGCCTGGGACTGAATTCTTTAAATAAACAGACATGCTATCACTTCCTTATTGCTTTTTTTAAACTAAAAACTCAGCGCTATTCCAAGTATTACGTGCACCATTGTAGTCTGGAAAAACTGTATGCTCTATAAAGAACATCTCTGATCTCTTTCATGTTTCAGTGTCTTCCTTCACTTTTCTTTTAGGAACCAAAGAGATAGCTGAAAGGACTGCACAGACTTTTATATTTCAGTAATGTGCAAGATGAAATTCTTCCTTTTTATTCACGGGAGGCCATGGCATATTTGCGAGCCTAATAACATCTCTGCAAAGTAGATAAAACATTAACTATTATCTCTACTTTGCACAGGCCAAGACATAGCGAGCCAATAAGCAAATGTTTGGTATTTCGCACATAAGAAATTAAACCTGGATTTATTATTTCAAATTAGTAGAGATGACAGTCATGAATATTTTAAAAGAATTCCTGTATTCCTAATAAAACACACTTATTCACTGCACCTCATTGGCAATAAATCTGAAAGGGCTTGTGCCATCTCATAAGAGAGTCTGGAACCTTTTACTGATACCTGTCATTCTATAAATTAACCGCTTACTGATCAACATTAGGGGCTAAAGTTGAAAAATTTACATAGAAAGAGCATTATTGTTATTGGTATCCAAGCCCCTTGAAGTCCAGATACAATGAGAGAGAAAAAAATACGTAGTCAAAATAGGTAAAGGATGGGAGTCGGGGACAAAAAGAAAAGGACATGACCTAGGGAACGGTTCCTCTAGATCCTCCAGGGAGCCCTCCACCTATTTGACCAAACCAGCTCCTGCAGGGCGTCTCACCAGGCCTCTGTTTCCCTGCCCCTTCACTGCCGTATGCCTTTTGATCAAAATACGAGGCCTGATTCTATATGGGGCTAGAGCCTGTTCTGCTTGGGCATCCGCTGCAGAATCACATCCAAAGGCATGGCAGCCAAAGGAAAAAAGAAAGAGAGAGCAGGCCTGTCTGTTGCATGATGGTGTGCCCAGGGGCAAATCTGGTGGGTTGCACTTCCCTTCAACAGTGTAGCTCACCTGCCAGCAGCTCCAGTTGTCTGTGGCCACAGATGCCTGGGTCCTCTGCAATGTCCGAGGTGCTGGAGCCCTGGGCTGGCAGGGGACACGGGGGGAACCAACCAGGGAGCAAAGGGTGGTCCCAGCTAGTGGGGGTCATGATGGGGAACCAGGCAGAGTGCAGATGCTGGAAGCCACTGTCCCCAGCTGAGCTGGCACCCCATACAACTACTTATCAAAGCCCCTAGTTAGAGTGGGACAAAAGCGGCCTGAGGCTCCCCTCACCTCTGGGTCAGATAGGGGCAGCAGCAGGTGGCAGGTGGAGCCCCACTTCCTGAACCCAGATGCAAACCCTCAGCAGACCCTGCAATGCTGGTCACAACTCCCGCACCCCTCTGTTTGAAATCCAAGGCCCACCAGGAACTACAAGCCTCTCTCAGTGTTCAGCGAGAGGCCACTAAATGTACAACAGCTAATTTCAAGGGACAAATCACGAGAAAAGACAACAGGATTACTTCTATTGCCCCCTAAATGTGTCCGAGGAGGCGTGGGACACCTCCCAGAGAACTTTTGCCCAGAGACATACACAGACCAGGAAAAGAAAGACAGTCCCAGCCACCCAGGTTCCTCCTAGCCAACATCTCCTTCCTGGTCTGGTGGAGGGACAGCTTGGCCAGGGCCAGGAGGAGACTGGCCACAAGATCCTGGGGCACAATTCTGGTTTAGGTGAAAGCAGTAGAAAGCTTCCTGCAAAGCACCCAAGGGAGAGGTGCAAAGTCTTGCTGAGACCCAACAGGTAACTCTTGGAGGAAACAAGCACCTAACTTCAGCAGGACAGCAGCATCTTTAAGAGGTAAATCCCATGACCGCTTCGTACAAACTGTTTTAGGAGCTCACATGCGGCAGACCTATAACTGGGATTCTCTTTGCTTTGAACCAACCCTTTTGCTTGCTCTCAGAACTGAAGAGTCTGCTGCATAATATCATGAATTATAGAGTACGAATGATGTCAAACCCTGTTCTCAAAGGGAGGCGAGGGGCAGGAATCAGGATCCTATATTACAGCTTAGACGTTCTATAGAATAGATTATACCTATATATAGAATATACATTCTGCAATATACAGAAACCAAACTTCTGCTTGCCATGTAAAAGGACCCAGGTGCAAAGGCACCAAATATGTTTCCTTTTAGAGCTCACTCCCCACCTCCACCCCCATGTGAACGATGTGCTCTCACCAACCGGAAAGAACAGAAAGGGAAAGGAACGGGAAAGGACAGGGGCTTAATGCACTGAAGAACACACACCACAAATGCAATGGCCAGCCTGACATCAGATGGCCTCGATTCACATCCTGGGCTTTATCCTATTTCTTGAGATCCGCCTCTGAGTAAGCAAAGGAGATAAAGCTGAGGTGGAAGCTCAGCTGAATATCTCTGCATTGTCCCTGCCCCCCACCTAAGCAAAGCCATTGGAAATGACAGACTGAAGGCTGCTCAAGGCTTTCCAAGGGAGCCCGGGACCTACCCACCCATCCCCATGTTGCAACACTCACCCACCCCTGCTCCAGGGGCACCAAATGCTGAAAGAACAGCAATGGAGTTGCCACCAGAGCAGCACTGGGCCCGTGCCAGTAAGCCCACCCAGGACTGGGAGCCCAGAAGCCATGCTGGGCATGTCAGACAGCAGCTCCTTTGGCTGTTTAGCTTTCAGTCCAGTCAGAGGGGGTGGACCCAGGCCATTGATGCCAGCCATGAAATGTCGGGATGTCGGGTACACCAGGGCATAGATATGCCCGGGTGCAGCATTTCCCCTGGCCATACTGTGCCAGCCACACATGGGTGTACAGTGCAGGGACCATGACAGCAGCCCTACACCTCTGGAGCATCTCTCTACTCCCATAATCTGCTCTGTGGGACCAGACTGCACCACTCTTATGGGAGAAACCTGAAAAAGGACTGGGTTTGCTTGTGGCTACAGCCCAAACCCCTGTGTGAACTTCATGAAACGAGGTGCGGGATGAGAACGGAAACCTGGACTGGATCATGCATCTGATCTCTGCCTCCCTGACTGTTAATTATTTGTTCTGCAGGCACTTCCAAGGCCCCAGCTGAGACCTGGGCCCAATGCACACAGGGCAAACCCCTGGTACAGACAGCCTCTGCCCTTAAAGGCTTATCCCCTAAATAAATGACTGGCTCTCCATCTTTGTACTGAGCCCCATTCAAACAGTAAGCCTCCCCTTCGCGTTGTTAGCATGCGAATACTCCTCCACAATGGTGCCAGATTTCCTTCCCCCACTCCATTTCTAACAGGACAGATTTGTGGGCTGCACCTCACGTTTTGTTAGCAGAGCTCAGTTTATTGACACTTTTCAGTGCAGGAGAAGTCTTAGCTCTGCATGTACAGACTGAGTAAGCGACTATCAAATCAATATTTTATTAGAATAATCAAAGGGTCTCTTTTCAAAGGCACTCCTCTAAGTTACACTCATAAAATGTCTGTGGGCACCATCACCAGCAAGGCACAGACACAACTGGGGTACTTTCAGGTACCTGCCTTGGATCCGCGACCTGGCACCGCTGCTAGAATTTATCCATCTCGACTGAATTTTCTGAATACCGTCCATGGGCAAATACCTTCTCCAATATGTCTTCTAGCTAGCAATTACCTAAACCCCAGAGCCCCTGGTAAAGTCGCAGTTGGATACTTCATTAAAGTCTGCTCCACCCAGGGACACTCAGTCCAGTTAATATGAATTTATTTCTAAAGTGGATTCATTATGCTGCATGAACCTCTATGGGGACACCTGTATTCAGAATTAAAGTGGACTTCATTTAATTTTGCTTATTTCATTGGATTTTACAAAGTGTAACATACCCAGGCACTTCTGAAAACCCCACTAAGTGCTGCACTGCACCACTACACACCTAAATATCTTTGAAAAAAATGGCCCTTAGACCCTGCCGTGATGGGCAACATCATTACAATAAAACCTCAACAGGTCCAAGAACCTGTTGGTCCTACCACAACACCATTCAAGTAAGCCCACAACAGCTATTCAATGCAGCTTGTATTCATACTATCAGCTGGGTGATCAGCTGGGATCCACATTTTCTGTTTTCTGCAGAAAATCATGGATTTTCCCCTTTCAAGGAGAAAAATCACGGAAAACCACAGGTTTCTCCTCGCAGGCTGGCAGAGTTTCAGCCTGCAAGGGGCTGCTTGAGGCTGGAGGGAGCAGAAAGAGGGTGATCAGACAGGGGATGCCACATGCACGTGGCCAGCAATACAACCAGGCAGTGTGGGGGGAGCAGCTCGTGCAGCTCCCTGCAGGTAAGTCTATGGGGGATGTTGGTGGGGGCATAGGCAACACAGTAGGACACAGGGGGGCATAGGTGACATGGGGAAGGGGCACATGCCCCCCCAGATTTCTGAGCCCACAGCAGGGCATTGGGCACAGGGCTGCAGCTGAGCCAGACCAGCACCAGGCAGGCGCTGCCTCTACAGCCCATCAGGTGGGACCCAGGGTGGGAGGAAGCTCCATGCCACCATGGCTGCCAAGGAGAGGTGCCCCCTGCCCACCCAGCAGCAGTGGGAGGGCACAACTCTGTGCCACCACTGCCACATCACCTCACCTTAACGGCCAGAGCAGCACAGTTGACATGAGGCTCCCAGCAGCAGTGGCAGCAGTGCAGAGTTGTGTCCCCCCCGCTGTTGCCAAGTGGGCAGGGGGCGCCTCACCTTGGCAGCATGGCACCCCCTCCCACGCTGAGTCCCTCCCACTGGGCTGCCTAGGCAGCTCCTGCCCAGTGTCAATCTGGCCAGGCTGCAGCCCTGTGCCCCATGTCCCACTGTGGGTGCAAAAATCTGGGGGGGGGCACATGTCCTCCCAATCCCTCCCCACACATCTCCCATGGCATCACCTATGCCCACACCTCCCCTTCTCCACACACATACCACACACTGCGGGGCTAGGGCTGCGAGTTGGGAGTGAGGGGCACCGGCAGGGCTGGAGTGGGTGAGGGACTGTGGGTTGGGAGTGAGGGGCAGGAGCAGGGCACCGGCATATCGGGGCTGCTCAGTGCCACAATCCGTGTCCTGGTGAGCAAAGAGGGTAGGGGGAGCTCTGATTTTCCATGATAAACTAAAATCAAACACCAAAATACATAGGGATTTAGAAGGTATTTTATTATCATGATTGAGGTGTTGGTAGGCTTCCAAATTGCTTTAGAATTATAAATATATCACTAAAACATTGTGTTCAACCGATACCTATATGTGGTATTTCTTTTTAAATTGCAGAAAAACATGGATTTGGGAGTTTTTAAATCAGAGAATTTGGGGGGAGGGGGTTTATTTTAAAAAGGCATTTTTTAAACAGAGAAAACCAGGATCCCTGGTAATCAGGCTGGCCAACAGGAGAGGTAGTGAAGGGTTAACCACATTCCAAAGTGCATTTCTATTCTACTCTTTTCATCCAGTCCCTGAAGAAACTGGATCCAGCCCACAATCTGGTCTGGATTTTACTAAAGACACGCCGATCCCCTGTTATAGCCCCCAATTCTACTTCCCACATTTTAGTAAGGGCCACCTTATCCCTCGGCTGCCAGCTCCTACAGAAAACTGCATTAGATCCCAGGTGTGGGCAAGGGGTTGCTCTTCCCCGCGATGCTGCATCCTCTGGTCACCAAATTAGTGACTCTGAATTGTCCCTTGCCGCATCTTTTAGAGGAGGCTGCATTTGAGGGAGGGGGATGGAGAGAGATCAGTCCCCTTGCCCAGAGCAAGAGCTGCAATGCAACACGGCATGGGTGGCCTGCAGCATGACCCAGGTAACAAGGGGTGGCCCACGGCTAGCGAAAGGTTGCCAGCCCCTAAACTAGAACGCTCCAATATGCCACTTCTATTTATTCTACCAGCTTTGCTTGTACCATCCCACATGCTTTCCTTATCTATTAGACCACATTGCACCGATTCTGTCCAGCTCCAGGTAGTCTTGAATAAATTCCAAATGTCCTGATGCGCTCTGGTGCTTTGCACCGAACTTTAAAGCGTGCAGGTTTTAACGCTTACTGCTCTTGGCCTGCCTTACGGCCTATACTTCAGACCTCTCAGTCGCGGGCACGAATCCAGGCCGGTTGGAGAGCGACTGAGAGCTGTGACAATATGGCAGCCTAGATTCTCGGCAGATACGTGTCCCATTCACTGACAGCCTGGCTGGCAGAGCTCGTCAAAGCTTTTGAACAAATGGGACTTCATCAAAACAGAACCAAAAAAAACCAACCTGGCTTCTGTTGACATTTTCCAGTTTTCCCACACAACCTGAAACTGGTTTTCAGAGACACCCTCAACTTTCTCTCCATTATTAGCTTTTCCAGTGGGAAGAAAAAAAGAGGAAGGAAGGAAGAAAAACTAAGAAGACACCAAATGAAGCAAAAGCTTTTGGGGAGGGAATTTGTAGAAAATGGAAAACTGGGAAGAAACTTCTGAAACAAAAACAAGTCTTAAATTTCCAGGAGGTAGACCATTCCCCAACCTGCCCTCCTTGCTCATGAAAGAGGCTGGGCACTGAGAACCAACTCAGTGCTCTCTCACACCCGGGCATGATGCCCCACTCCCACAGGGCACGGTGCCCCACTCCCACAGGGCACGGTGCAATCCCCTTGATGGAGACCTATGGAAAAGTCTGGATTCCCATTGCACAGAAAAGGGGGAGCCCTGGAAACAACTGGGCCTGGGTAACTTCAGGCTTTACTCCCATCTAATCCGTTGCACAAGAGGTTAACATTTTTGCCACCATCCTTAAGCAGTACTATTCATGCAGAATTACAGGTCATAATCGCAGGGCTTAAAATACACATGCCAACTTCTGTCTAGTAAAGAACTAAAAATGGCTGAGCCTTAAATGCATGACAATGAAGGCTCATCAACAATATGTGCTAGAAAAAGGCATTTTAACAGAGGATGTAACATTTAAAACGCATCGCGCTGGCTAGTGCAATCGGTTGGCTGTCCCAGAAAGCTCCAACAGACAACATATGCACTGTCCCCGTTTCTCACCCACCTGTCCTATCTTATATAGACACAGTCACAAGAGAGCTCAGCGCTGTCCGCAGACATTTGGCCTTACGATTCTCAGCAGCTAATGGATGCATGTGGCCAAATCCCTCTGAATCATGTTGAAAGCAGTCCTCTGCTGAATATATATATATTGTTTTTTTACTGAGCTCCACACCATCTTTAGCCACCTTGTTAATAATAATTGGAAGTGTGCACCAAGCCTCATTGAACATGTTCCTGAGAAGACTCCATCTCTGCAAGAAGAGAGGTGGCTATGCAGCATCTTTCTTCAGCTGCAGGTTCTTCCAGCAATATTAACTTCAGTGCCATAAACAGTCGCTTTCTGCAAAGCAATTTAGTTGTAGCATAAGCAGACCCAAGTCCATAAAATGGGAAGGAATAAAAATTTAAGTGCAAGTCGATTTATGCCTCCTGCTTCATTTGTCATCCTGTTGCATGGAGAGAGGCCTATTCATTGTATAACCAGAAGTGGAGTGGAGTCATCTCAAGCACTGATCACTCCCCAGGATCTGCTATCATCATCACCCATGGGCAGAACTGCCAGTGTTTTGGCTAAAGAGCAAAGTAGTTAGGTGCTCGGTGAGACTGAAAGAGGAATGAGGGCTCTCAGGGCACCAGAAAGAGAGGGAAGGGGACACCAAGGGGACACTGCTGCCCTAAGGCAGGAAACAGAGACAGGTCCCCTCGCTTGATAGTGCAGGGAGTCTCTGCCCTGTCCTTCCTGTGTAGCTCTCACTCCCAAAGGATCTGGGAAAGGCAAACTGGCTTCTCAGTCTGCCTCTCTGAATCTCACTGGTATCTCAAGTCCTGCTCACCTCATCTTATGTTACAGGGGTCAAGATACATACCACTAGCAGAAGTGACCCCATCCTCTTGGCTGTTAGGGGCCTGGGCACCTCCAGAACAAGTGCAAGGCACTATAGCTAGAGCTGAAAGTCCCTGCAGCTGGGGACTTGAACAACTTTCATCCTGTATGGATGGGCCCAGAGAAGATATGAAAACACCAGTGGCACCGTGGACCACACGGATCTTAAATAAGAGTTGATCCTAGATATGTACAGGCTGTAACCCCCAGGCGTGCCTATGGTATCAGCACTCAAACAATGCCTTATGAATTCAAACAGGGCACGTCACCAATAAGGAACTCAGCCGAGGTAGCGTGCTAAGGGCTCTGCCGCTCCGCCTCAGCCTGGGTAAGAGACCCACTTCCAAATAAAAATGTGTGCATCTATTCAGCCTGGCTGAGGGTCTGCAATAATATGCAACATCCTGCTTTTCCGCCTGGGATTGTCCATTGGGATTGACACCTAAGCACTAAACATGGGTTCTTCAAAGTCACTGCTCTGGAACAGACTCTGCCACCAGAATAGGAAGACCGCTCATGAACCAGCATGAGGCCACATCATTATACAGAGGAAAAGCAAGCTCCTTGCAGAGAACAAGGAGCCTGGTCCTGTATCAGTACTGGGAAAAAAAAAATGTATAGCTTTAAAATGCATCCCTTGTGAGCAGTACATCAGCGGAGTGCCATGGGGTCCAATAACGTTAAAAAGCAGAGGCTCACAGGACAGGCTGGTTTAATGGCTAGGGGCCAGGTTAGGCCTCAGGAGATCCCATTTCAATTCCCTGCTCTTCCACAGACTTCTTACGTGGCCTTGGGTAGGACACTTGGGTGCCCAAATGCCTCTGAGGACGTGCAACTAAAACCCAGATCCTTAAAGGTATTCACGTGCCTCCCCTTATTAATACCTTTAAGGATCTGGGTTTTAGTCTCCGTTTCTCATTTTGCCATCTGTAAAATGGAGATTATGGTATTTTTCTACCTAGGAGGGGTGTTATGACACTACATACATTAAAAATTGTAAGGCACTCAGATGCCATGGCATCTGGCATTCACGGGTTTCAGGACAAGTTCCCGACACAAAGCAAATCTTGCGTGCTCCCCTTGCCGCTCCGTCAAGCCCCGGCGTTCGGCACTCGCTGGAATGTGCTGACACATGTTTTCAGAGACGCTCCGATAGAGGACTGTGTGAACACGCTGCTTTCTGGGGAGCTGATGGGGCTGCAAATGGAGCTATCAGGTTTGATAAGGGACAAGGATGACGTGGTCTTGGCTCCGGTCGCCGCGTATGCGCACGGCAGGGAGATGGGGAGAGGAGTTTGGGATGCACTGTAAACTCGTCAGGTCTTTGGTTCTCTCCCCAACGCCCAGCCCAATGAGCTCTGAGACCGGACACCGGAGCATCCTGGTCCCGGGCGATTCTAGACCAGCAGCTGGCAATCTTCTCAAGCCACAAGCCGGGGTGCCCGAGCTCTCGCCCGACGTGGGCTGGGTGGCTTCTGCAGCGCGTCAGCGGGAAGGAGTTTGCCCCGTGCTCACGGCAGGGCCAGGCAGCTGCGCTGCTACTTCTCCCAAGTCCTTGTTCCTCGGCTGGAGCAAGAGCACGGCTTCTAGCCGCGGAGACCTGCCCCAGGGCTGAGCAGCCCGAAGCTGCATGCCCATGGCAGCCACTCCTGCACCGTAGCTGGGAGGCAGGAGGGGGAGAGCAGGCAGGGAAACAACAGCAGCACAGACACAGCTTCCCACCGCCTGGCTCTGGTGCAAACTCCCCACTGGCTAGAAGCTGTGTCCGTGCCACAGCCGGGAGGCGGCTAGGGACTGGGGAGGGAGAAGCAGCAATGGCAAGGGTGCAAGTGGAAGTTGCTCAGCCCCAGCACAGCCCTGGGTGCAAGCATAAGCAACGCTCTGCAGCCTGGCTGTTGCCCCCCTCTGCTCTAGACAGTCTCTGCACAATAGCCTGTCAGGCCCCTGGATGGCAAGCCCCTGTTTGCACAGCGACTTCACACCATGCTTTCCTAAGGAAGCCAAATTTGAATGAATAATTCAACCGAGTGCCGAGACAAAGTCAACAGAAAATAATTCAACCGAGTGCCAAGAGAAAGTCGACCCCGGCCCGAGACAGCCAGAGCCCTGTATCCTGCATCTCTAACCAGTGCAGAAATCCTCCCAAGCATTCAAGGAAGATCTGGAGTAAAAGCCTTAGGACAAAACCCTTTAACCTGCAAAATCTATCAGTGAGAGCCAGGGAAAAAGAAATCAAGGTGTGAGACCGCTAGGGCAGCTTCTTACTGCAGTGACCACAGAATGGAGCGAGATTCAAAAAGCATTAAGCCCTAAAACAGAAGTGGAGATGTCCCTCCTGTGATTTATAACACATGGAGCCTGACCTACAGCCCACAGAAGCTAATGGGACTCTGCCCTTAACTTCAGCGGGTTCTGGGTCAAGCCCACAGTGCCGCCAGTCATCTTTCATGTTTCAGGGACATACCGTATTTATAGCAAACAGCACCTTCCCTCGTTCAGCTGAAATGCTGGAGTGTGACTGGCAGGCTTGGCGGAGCAACGGAGCCAAAATGAGCTTTGCCTTTTAACATTCGGATGAACCTACTCATCTGATTGGAAATGTGGCAATAAAAGGAAGTATAAAAACCGACTGCCTGCAATAGATAAACCCATTTTATCAGCACTATTTGCCAACCAAAAGTGAAATCCTGGAAGTAGTAGTAACAAGGCTTTATTTGTTTGGCAGACGTGCTTAAAGCCAGCAGCCTCTGCTGTTTTGAGGCACTTCAATCATCTAAAATCTGTAGCGGTCTCTAGACTGCCACCCACAATCCTATCATTACTGTGCAAGCCAGATCCAATAGGGGAACGTTCATCACTGCACGTAGACCCAACCCAAGCCACCAGTACTGCTGACATCCCATTCAAACCCTACTTTGAAGATCCCATGCACAGAAGCGCATTTCTTCCTTAGCATGTGGAGCTGGTCCAGGTCTGTACTGTGAATAAGTTATCCAGTGAATTTGGCTCTCTCCTTTCAATTTACAAATTGACCATGCGAAGGCTGCGACTTTTACAGACGTTCTCAGTATTTATTGGTGTCCAACCGGAGTTTTACGTGAACAAACCCCAGCCTTTGGTTCTTTTGCCCTTGGTTGTCTCACATGGATCAAACTCTTTTTCCCACGTGAGCAGACAGCCAGAAAAGGATCAGCCATTCTCCGGACATTCGCAAGGAAAAACGTTCGTCTGTGCAAAGATTACTCAATAGTTAATAAAACAGGACATGGATCTGAGGGAGACAGAGATGCCCAGTATTCAGCCCAGTGCCCTTGAATATTATCTCTTTCCTGGGCCGAGAGCTGGACCAGCAGCATGACCACATTGGAAGGAGGTATCTGGACGATATCCAGGGGAGCAGTGGAAGGAGAAGAGAGTGATGATTGATTATAGTGTCCACACTGTAATCAAGGGGGTGGCTACAGCTTGTGTAGCTAGTCCCAGGATAGCTTTAAACTGGCTGCAAAACCCATCCAGGAACATAGCTACACTCAGGTGTCTTCGCCTTCACTGGTTTCCATACTGCCATGACCACGCTGCTAGCAGCACCCAAGCTAGCTAATTTAAAACCATCTCAGTCACACTTTTGAGCATAGTGTAGACCTATCCTGGGTGACTGCATAGCACATCACTGGAAACAAAGCAGCAGGGGAAGGGGAGGGTGGAAATAGATAACAGGGAAGCATGTTTAGGAAGGAGGAGAAAAAAAAAATGAGCATAAGCAGAGAGGGAAGGGAGAGATAAACTGAAGATTATGCACGCAGAAAATGCTTTAAAGGAAGCTAGAACTACACAGATACTTCCCCAATATGACTAAGGACGAACATGGGTGATGCAACCCATGCAACTGGGCGTGGGGGCAGGCCCATAAGAGTTATTCCATCAAGATGTAGCGCATGCTGTGCAAAGGTGTGAAATCCCCTCTGCCTTGGTATTTTACAGCACTATGAGTGCTATTAACCTCCAGGGCAAGACAGTATAACTCAGACAAGAGCAACTAAAATGAAAGCCCAGTCAGTCGATGGACTGAAATTAAGAAACCAGAATCAGCTCCTGGCTCCAATTCTGCACGACCCTATTGCTAACACTCCCCCCATGTCGTGGCAGACCTGCTCACAGGGGGATAGGGCTGTTCAAAAGTATTTCGCAGGGATGCCATTGGGTTTACTGAATTCATATCTGGGAAGTAACCATTATTTAGGAAATAGGATGTAAGGGGGAGGGTCCACCTGGTTCTTTAGCCCAGCCCCCTGCTAACACAACCAGCCATATCCATAATCCCCTTTATAGCCTGATCAAGCCCCACCTGAAAACTAGTTGGGATTTTTGCTCCCCCTACTCCTACTGCAGAGTCATACCTGAATTACACTCCCTCCAACGGTTAGAAGCCAACCTAATATTGCACCTAAAATTATTCATAATCAGTTCATCCCTCTTTGTTCTTGTGCCAACATTGTCCTTTAGCTGAGCTAGCTCTTCTTCTTACCCCCCAGATGTATTTATCAGGGGGATATCAGCACTCTTTATCATAGCTTTCCTAGGTTGAACAAGCTAAGCTCTTTTGCCCCCTCTTGCAAAACAGGCGCTGCATTCCCTCAATCATCCTAGTAACCCTTCTCTGCACTGCCTGCAAATCAAAGTTTCTTAAGTATGATTTGATTGGCCATATTATAAGCCAAGATCAGGGCCTATTTCCCTTCTGTTCATGACTTTCAAACTCTTTGAAAGAGTGCTTTTGTCGAGGATCTTGGAGCCATCACTGACTCCAAGATGAACGTGGGCCGGCAGTGTGGGGACGCAGTCAGGAAGGCCAACCATACCTTGTTATGCATCCACAGGTGCATCTCGAGCAGGTCCAAGGAGGTGATCTTCCCCCTCTATGCGGCGCTGGTCAGGCCGCAGCTGGAGGACCGCGTCCAGTTCTGGGCGCCCCAC
>NW_017728947.1:108442504-108452963 GCF_001723895.1 Crocodylus porosus
TTTAGGCTAGATATCAGGAGGCGCGACTTCACAGTCAGGGCGGCTAGGGTCTGGAACCAACTTCCAAGAGAAGTGGTGCTGGCTCCTACCCCGGGGGTCTTTAAGAGGAGGCCTGACAACCCCCTTGCCGGGGTCGTTTGACCCCAGTACTCTTTCCTGCCACGACAGGGGGTCGGACTTGATGATCTGCTCAGGTCCCCTCTCACCTGACCAGCTATGAAACTATGAGAATTATCCCTAACCTGGAGCCCAGGCTTCCAGCAGACCAGGCAGGCTTTCGACCAGGGAGGAGCTGGTGTGATCAAGTTCTTACTCTCACCAATTTTACTGAAGTGGGATTTCAAAGAAAACAGAAGGCCAGAGCAACCTTTATTGATCTCCCTTCAGCTTACGATACAGGTACGGATAAGGGGCCTTATGGTTCAATTGGTAAAGACTAACAGGTGCAAAAAGATCATTACAATACTGTTTTATATCTTGTCCAACCACAAGCTCAGGGTTTGCCTTGATGGTAAAATAAGCAGACCCAGATTCATCAACACCACTTTACCATAGGGCTCTGGGACACACCCTTTTCAACTGGTACACGCATGATATTTCCCATACAAAATCAAGAAAGTGTATTTATGCTGACAATATCGCCATTCTAGCATAAGACTCTGACCTCAGCATTGCTGAAACGACAGTCAGTAACGGTCTGACATACTTAGAAGGCTATCCTACTGAACGGTTTTTCAAGCCCAACCCTGACAAAACAGTTATTCCTTTTCTCGTCTCACTAATGCCCAGGTGACCGGCCAACTAAGAATCAGCTTTTATGGAAACCTGGCCCACTATGAACCCACCCCACATATTTAGATGTCCACCTTGACCATAGTCTCACCTGTAGGTATCATTTACAAACAGCTAAGAACAAACTTGTCACGTGTAATAACATCATCTCAAAACTGGCTGGTATAAGTTGGGGAAGTGATGCTGAAGCTCTGAAAACATCAGTGCTGGGCCTCATTTATTCAGCAGCTGGGTGCTGTGCCCCAGTTTGGGGAAGGATCATTCATACCAGCCCGACTGACTCAACTGAATGAAACAATGAGACTCATAACAGATACTTGCAGGTCCACTCCTGTTCCCCGGTTGTCCGCTCCACCTCATATCCCTCCTCCTGATCTTTGATGGAAACAGGCTATTTTAAGTGTCTACAAAAACACTTACATTTAATTCACAACCTATTTTGGGGAACTTAATGACCCCTCTAGGCCACAGCTTAAGTTGAGAAGGCCATTTTAGAGTGCAGGAAAAGAGCTGAATGATGAAAACTTTCACATGGAGGAAAAATGGTCACAGCAATGGCACACAACTGACATCACTAATACCTTTCTCATCACAAGACCCCACATCTAAACCCCTGGCTTTGCTGTACCAAGGCAAAGCTGGACAACATTGACCAGGGTTTTTACAACTACCACTAAAAAATGAAATTTTGTTAAAGGCTCCAAGCGCAAGTGTGGCAAAATTCAGACTATAGCACGTGTCATGGAGGAGCGTCCTAGCCATCATTTCAATGGTTGCACTGAAGACCTCCACCAGGCTACTGACAATGCCTTACCATGGATATCAAATCTAAAACTGTCACTCTAGCCTTATTCTTCCATGCCACGGTTTATAGGTTGTCTGTTCTGCCATTCGGTTGCTGTACTCCATATGAATAAATAAATCAGGGCTGAATCTTGTTAGCTGCTATACAGAGCTCTAGACAGATAGCCCCCACTCAAAGAGGCTACAGTTTAAATAGGCAAGACAGGCCAAGGAACTTGTATTCATAGGCGCCAACTCTGCAGGTGCTCTGGGGCTCAAGCACCCACCGGAAAAAAAAATGAGTGGGTCCTCAGCACCCAGGAGCCATGCAGCCATGCCGCAAGAAAAGAGTCCGGAGGCAAGCCAGGAGAGGATCGCTCCTTGGGAGGCCCAGGATCACGAGCCAGGAGGAGCCTGCTCTCATTAGTCTGGGTCCAGACAGGAAATTTAAGAACAAGACAGACCGGCATTCAGCTTCCCCCAGAGAAGGGAAAACACAATAGCAGGGAGTTGTACGATGTGTGGAGATGCAGGGCCAAGATGGCCAAAAGGAGCCTTGGAGGAGCCAGGACAAGACCCAGCAAGGGTCAGGCTAACCCAGGAAACAGAAAGCTAAGTGAGGTGGGCAGCTAGGATGCCAAGGGCCAGGTAGTCAGACCAGGGGCCAGGAGAAGAGATCCATCCCCCAAAGCCCACTGGCAGCTGCTGGCCAAAACGAAAGTTGGTGCCTCTGCTCTTATCAGATTCACTTCAAAGATGGGGGGATGTAGACACAGAAAAGATTAAACCTAGATCTTGAAAGGCACCTCACTCCCAGACACCTCAGTACCTTTAAGGATCTGGCCTAGAGTGCTGGAAATCAGGAGGGAAAGCCCAGAATAGACCCCAGATGCCCTGGCTTCCCAACTACCTGGCCATCTTCCTTTGAGATGTTTTGAATGGCAGAAGTGAAAGACGCGCCCTAAGTGTTACCGCGAGTGGCACAGCATGCTCTGCAAGCCTAGTCTCCCATACCATACGTGATACTTTTGCACAGATGCAGCGAGATTACCAAATTCAGCAGAAATGCAGCAATTCATACAAAACACAGCCTCGTTAGATTAAAAATTATGCATGGAGCCCAGGCAGAAAGCAGTGGGTAAGGAATATTTATCGGGTTCCTTTCACTTGAAGAAAGACTTTCATAACCTACTTCCACTCATGGTGCTAGAGAGTTATTTACTTTTCATGCCCTGAAAGACAGATAATAATCTCCTTCCTGAGAGAAGTACCCTATCCATCTTCTACCCCGCTTACAGCAGCTTCTTTAAGCTACTCTTTGAATCAAAGATTGCTTTTCTCTTTCATGCAAAGAAGAACACATATAAATAACCCCCAGATATAGATGTTTACTCTAATGCGGTGCTGCCGAAGGGGCATTAAGGACAGCAGCTATACCACTGACATCTTTGGTACTGTGTTACCATCACTGGTGGGAGTTATAGGTTAAACCGCTGATCACCAGGCCCAGCCCATAGAGCAAAGAAGATGCTCTAATAAAGCAGCTGGGATTTCTAGCTGCCTAGGGAAAAAGAGGGAGGAACTATGGCATGGGAAGGTATCAGGCCGGGGTAGGGTATGTTTGCCCGAGTGCACTGCAATGCAAGAGCCTTCCAGCGGACCCCATGCCTACCATGAATGTTTGCAACTGGCATACATTGGAGTAATCCCACGAAAACTGTTCCAACATATATGAAGATAGATATATGATAGAGTCACTGGCTGTCCAAAGTAATCTTAAGCTACCCTTGCCTTCTCCCAGGTGCTAACCCAAGGGCAGCTCAGCCCCACTGGCCTCATGTTCCAGAGCTCAAAGCACCCCTCTTTACAAGCACATTTAAAACACCCCATCCGATCACGTTTTCTGCATGCATTGGGTACGTGCTGAGCAAAATGAAGGGCCCCACATATACTGCACCAGCAGGGCATTTTTCAGGAAACAGAGTTTTTCTCTGTCCTCCCTTGGAAGTGGTGACCCACCCAGAGGGCATGTCATCCAGCAAGCAGCGAGATGTTCTTGTTTTGCCATTCAGCTCGTACTGCAGCAGAGCTGTCGACACAATGCCTGTAGTAACTAGGAGAAAATTCATTCCCATTTCTTGCAGCTGGATCCTGCTCCACAACTACTTACGTTTTCTGTAGAGGGCTGAAGAGGCAGGCTGGAACTGGAGAGGCTCTGGCCTTTATGTGGGATGTGTCTAATCCCTTCCTCACCAAGCAAAACATTTATACCGTACCTGCCAACTTTCAACACATGAACAACTCTCACTGGCTTCGTACGTGTTCCTAGTTAAGTGGGTGCCTGTGTTTTGCTGAACTGGGGCTGAAACTGTCAGTCACTAAAACCGGGAGCTGTTCTATACACTCAACACAAGATCGGACCTATTCACTGCAGGCTTGGCACTGCACAGGGCTACATGCAGTGCTTCTTCCCAGCAGGTTACTCAGCCAGCGTGCAATTCTCCAGCTATGCAGGACAGCAAGCATGTCGTACTCTGCATTTGCTCTCAAATTCAGCAGGGCAGATGCACTCTCCTAAAACAAGAGGGTACCACTGCTTCTGGGGGGACCAGGCAGCTCTCCCTCCCCATGAACCAGTTAATCATGATGCAATCAAGCCCAAATGGAAGATTGCCAAAAACATCTACACACAACAAAGCCCCTGGTCATAATAATATGCAGCATACAGGCTGATCTCAATCAGTGTCAAAGGCACAGTCTACTGTTGCATCTCTATTCTATCAGGCCAGGCCAGGGGCAGATCCAGGGGGTGGTGTTGCACCCACCCTTTGACTGTATAGCACACGTGCATGAGCTCTCCGAGCAGTTGCTGTCCCCCCATTTCCTCTGCCACTGAAATTGGTGGTGGGAAAGGAGGGGTGGGGTGAATGGCAGTGGCATTCATCCCCCTGGCTGTACTAGCCAGTGAGCTCGAGGAGTTCACTGTGCTGCAGAGAATGGGACGCGTGCCATCAGCCTCCCTCCTGGATACCCATGGCCTCCCCTACAATACAGGTTGTGCTGCAGAGCCGTCCTTGCACACCTTGTTATTGTAACGTCATGGGATCGCAGGGTTGGACGGGGCTTCAAGGGTCACCCAGTCTAACCCCCTGAACCGATGCAGGGTTTGCTGTTCCTAAACCATCCCAGACAGATGCCCATCCAGCCTCCTCTTGAACGCCTCCACTCAGAAAGATTCAGCAATTTCCCTAGGCAGCTTGTTGCACTGTCCTTCTGCTTCTTTACAGTTCAGAAGTGTTTCTTGAGATATGATCTATATCTGCTTTGCTGTAGTTAAAACCCATTGCCTCCTTTCTTGCCCTCTACAGCAAAGGATTGTTCTCCAGCTTCTTTATGGCAGCCTTTCCAATATTTGAAAAATGCTGTCATGTTCCCTCCAATGCCCTTTACTCCAAACAAAACATATCTAGTTCTTTCCACCTTTCCTCAAATGGCTTATTTTCCAACCCCTTTATCATCTTTATCAATCACCTCTGGATCCCCTCCAGTTTCTCTACCGAACACCAATAACTGCAATGAAAAATTGGACATCGTACTCCAGCTGAGGCCTAATCAATGGTGAGTATGATCCCACCGTTCCTACAAGCCCCTATCATAGACCAGGAGTCCATTGTGCTGGGTACAAAATTTAGAGCAAAAAAACCCCAGAGAACTTACAATCTAAAGGTAAGACAAGACAACGGGTGGACATGGAGAAACAAATAAGAAAGTGATATAGCTCATCATGATGGACGGCAGTCACAGCACATCAGCAGCCTAACTGTTGTTAAGGGTTTTTTTTTTTAAGTAACATGACAAAGGAGAGATTAAAAGGAGGGGCTGACAGAAGATGAAGGGAGCTTCTCCAAAGCATGAGGCAGCATGAAAGAAAACAGGAAGGTCTTTGTTTGAAAATCTCATAAGTGGAGAGTGAAGGCTGGCATCACAGGTTGAACAAGCTTCAATAAGGAATAAGAGATTATGGACGGGGTAGGAATAGACTATGGAGGGCTTTGGACATGAAGGTAAGCATTTTGAGTTGGGTGCGACAGAGAATGGGGAGTCGGTGGATGGGCACTTGGAAAGGGGACATGTGGTCAAAGCGACGGGCTAGCAAAATCTTCTTACAGCTAGATAGTCATTTTATGTTATGACAAGTACTTCGCACATGTGCGATTGACCAGTTAACAGTGTGATAATTACTTCGTACTTGTGACCGGTCTTACTTGGCGCTTGTGGCCAGTCTAAATTTATTGCATGATTAACCAGTTAATTGCGTAATATATGTAACATGTAGCAGGGGGCTTAGCAGCAGCAACCTGGCTGGTGATCAACCCAAAAACTGCATTTGTCAATGGAAGTATAAAAGACTGAGAGGATGAAAGCCTGGACCCAAGTCTGAGCTGTATAGACAGATATGGGGGAAAAAAGACCTTTTCCTAGAGATATTGTGCAGAGATAAATCTGGTGTTCTTAAAGGTGAACCTGGAAAACCTAGCCAAGTACAGCCCAAGTGGGAAGTCCAAGTCAAAGCCAATGCCCATGGTGTGGTTGTGAACGAGGGAGCGGATGGGTCGTTGCCTAGAACAAGAAAGAGTGATCAAGAAAGGAGGAAGTACGGAAAGCCTGAGGTGGAGAAAGATTAAGAGCTCAGGTTAGCTTGCTGAACATGAGCCAACACAGTGGCTAGATACCAGCAAGGTGTCAGAGAGACAGGCTGAGATTTTAGCTTGCACAGGAGCCAGGGCTGTGAGATACAGATGGATTTACAAGTTGTCTGAATAATACCGGTGGTAGAATTTGTGTTGGTGGATGAGATTACCCAGAGATAAGGCCCAGAGGGTGGGAGGGAAGGGGATCTAGGACAGTGCCCTGGTGAAGAGTGTCCTCCACACACCTTAGGGAAAGCGCCATTAGAGACATAGGAGGAGATGAAGTCCCAGGCACCAGTGCCAACACAAGATATCGAGAAGAGCCTGCGCTGGCTGTGTTGAAGGCGGCTGACACAACCAGGAGGATAAGAGTGGGCTTCTGCTAGGAATGGGTCGGAGACTTTGGCCAAACACTTTCCTTGGAGTAGAAAGGTGATGGTCTAGGCAGGAACTAGGCAAGAGGCAGTGCCTGAAAACAGGGTGTCCAGTGAGCACGGAGATAGAAGGGAGAGGGAGTGACAGCTGGAGGGTCAAGTGCAGTAAAGATGGCAGAGAGGGGCAAGAGAGGCAATGGTGTAGACGAGTGAAGCACACAGAGCATCCACTACCATCACTGGAGAAAGGGAAAGTTGGGAGGTAATACATACCTTCTGCAAAATACCTTTATGATCATGGGCTGAAACACATGTCTACAGTTAATCATTAAATACATCACCATTAATCCTTAAATACATCACCAGGAGATATAAAGTACAGATTTTTATTCCCACACCCCTATTTTTTTGAGACTGGTGAGCCAAAGAAAAGCAGCTATTAGTGTGAAGCCTCGTGGGACTGTCATTATATGTGCTGGCGTAAGTTTTAACCTATGTGGACAGCCAGAGGAAAGGCATTTCCTAGAAGATACTGAGGCTCAGCTGTCTTGTAATATCAGCTATTGTATTAACCTGTTGACCTCCCTCACTGCATTTCACAGACATTGCATCTTTTTTGCCTTTTCCATCTTGCCATTATTTCATGTTGGAATGAGAAGTATGCTTTCATCCTCTACATGATGAAATCCATCCCTTTCCAGCACACCAGCTGAAGCCCTAGGTGCTATCCAAATTTCGCTTAAGCTTTTTGGCTGACTTATGACAAAATCCTGGCCCCACCAAAGTCAATTTAAAACTAATATTAATGTAATTCAGACTGACAGATTTCATATATTTAATGTCTGAATGTTAAAAGAGTTATAACTGCAGAAAGCAATGCAAAGGGATGCGACGCTATTACAAACACTTTTTAATAGCTTCAGAAAAACATTATAAAAGATATGCTTTAATCTAAATGTAGGAACAATAAAATCTCCCAGCCAAGATCTTCAGAAGTGATGCGTGATTCTGGATGCTGCAGTGTACAGAGTCCCACACTGAGGCACCTCAAAGGGGTTTGATTTTTCAGACAGTGCAGAGCACCAATCCTCCAAAAAAAAAATAAAATAAATAAAATAAAATAAAATAGGCCCCTTTAAGAGGTCTCAAATCAGCACCCAAACCCTGAAGCAGCCAAAAAAATCACTAGTGACTTGCAGCATTGCCACCTACAAGCGTTACAGAAAACCCTTGATTCAGACTGCTAAAGTCATCAGATTGGCATAAAAATCAAGAGATTTAAAAAAAAAACAAAAAACAAAAAAGAGAGAGACTGTGTCTTCTTTTTTTACCTGCAGGTTTTTGAGCATTTAGGCTGCATCTGAGTCATATTTTCTCTCACCCGGGTTGACCAGAAACTTATTTTGTCTTTCCAAATGAGATCTGAGATTCTCGCCTACTTGCATTCTCCTAAGACTAATGGCTAAAAAAAAAAAAAAAGCACCCATTATCGAGAGATGTGCAGTAAAATAACTCGTGTCGACACCACTGCAGCTTTTTAAATACGTAGCCTCCAGCTATGTTTAAGTAATTCAGAACATGTGCAGAGCGGTAGCATATTTAAAGCCTGCACTGAGAGCCATGCACGCAGCCCCCCTCCCGTCCACGCAGTCGTCTCCTGACTTCAATTCCAGAGCCTAATTCAATACTGCGTTTTACTAGGGAACGTGTGTCCGGTAGCAGGCAGAAGGATCCTGTTTTCCTACTGAAGCAAAGAGAGGGCACGGTGGTGAAGCCTTCACCGCATCCTCACTCAGGCCAATTGCTCCAGCGGTCTCCCCTGGAGCTGTCTCCGAGTGCAGGGCAGGGGAGAAGAGAAGGCCCCCCCTTGCTCAGACTGCACAGGTCGCTGAACTGAACCATCACGCGATCTTCCTGTAAAAGCCCTTTTTGAAGCATCTTCCCAAGCGGCTCCTCAAGAAGCCACAGCCTGGTTCTCCGACCCCACCAGCTGGCCAACACGTTTGAAACGCCAGTGCCACCCTGCAACTAGCTTAGTGCAGTACTGTATTCAGGCTGTTTCCCAGCTAAACCAAGTCTATTTTACAGCAAAGCTCTTTTTCCTTTTTCACATCAAGCAAAAAGCCTGCGTGTGTGTGTCAGTTGGTTAACAGAGCCTCGGTTTAGTCTTACCATTGCTGCTGGCTGGTTGTGTGATCCCTCGCGATCCCACAGGGAGCTGAAGCAGGCAGAGAAAACAGCCTGATCTCTTCTTCTGCTCACCTAAGTGCTTGGCTTTCCCAACCGCATTGCCCACTGCCTGGGTTTTGGTTTTTTGTTGGGTTTTTTTTTAACTCCATGAGCAGCTTATTGCACAACTGCAGTCATAATTACTAAACAATAAAATCCTACTGCATCATTTTGCCCCAGATGTAAAAATGAGTGATGGTTCATCTATTAACTTCCTTTGTTAAAAAGAAACAAACAGCCCAAGAGAGCGTCGGGACAGCAACAATTTCTCAGAGACCCGCTAATGCTTTCCCCGCTGCCAAAATCCCACTGTTCCTTATTAAAAACAACTTCAAAGGCAAAAAAATATATATTCCATTTCGCCAAGAAGTGCTTGCTTTCATTTCAGCGTTTGCAGCTAAAAGAAAACCAAACCACCCAACTCGGAAACCAGAGAAGCTGCGTGCTAAAGTAGCAAAGTCACTCAGTAATTCCTTTAATTGTTTTCCTTGAAAAGAATCTAACTTTGTACGATTCCTTTTCTATGGAAAACGACTATTTTAAGAGAGTCTCAGGCTAAAATAGCTGTCGGAGATGAGTGATCGGCATTAAAACTTTTCCCTGGTACCAAAGAACATACTAAACTGCTAATCGCTGGGGGCTCGACTCTCCAGGCTGATGGTCCAGAGGCTCATGGCACCCTCCAGCAAAACCGCTGCGTGCTTCACTGTGTGTTTTGCCCGAGTAAGGACCGCAGGACGGCTCCTGTAAACCTGGGGCAGAAAAGTTGCGCGATCACGTGCCCCTGCCTCCTCCTAAGCCAAGCGGTCTCACCTGGGCCAAAGGGACCCGACAGCCAGCTGGTACCCAGCGTGGATTTGCCGGAGCACGTTAGAAAATGTATCCCAAATCCCTGAAGATTGGGTTTTTTGGGTTTTTTAAATGAGTTTCATCTAATGTGCCAAGGGGGGTGGGGAAACAATCCCAGAATGGACCTGCCTGGAGCCAGGCGATCACAAAATCGAGAGACACGGGGCTGGAAAGGACCTCCGGAAACCACGTACCCCCAGAGGCAGGATCAGCCCTATCTGAAGCCGGCTATACAGACGCATCATCTAAACTCCACGTTAAACAGGGAAATTGATGACTGGCTGCTCCTTTCATACCGTATAGGAAAGAAGAAAAGAAAAAAACCCAAAAGCATGGGTCCGAGACCCAGCTGAAAAACTAATGGCTGCGCAACCCTGCGCGAGGCAGGAGGGCGGGCGGGCGGCACAGCGCCCCTGCCCCAGCGATGCCGGGGTCCTACTTCAGGGGTGCTGGGGAGAGCAGCCCGGTCAGCCGGGGGCGGAAAGGGGCGCCCGGGCCCTGGCCCGCTGCCGGCGGACGGCCCCCCGTGCCCCGAGAGCCGGCAGCACCAGCCGGGCGCCAGCTCCCGGGCTTCACCCAGCGCCTGGCGGGGCGGGGGCGCGGGGGCGCTTACTTTTCTGGCTGGAGTAGCCCGGGTAGTAGCCATAGTAGCCGGTGATGCGCAGGATGCGGTCCTCGATGGTGGCCACGCCGTTGGGCGCTGCCTTGACATCCATGCGGCGCGGGACGGGCGGCGGCGGC
>NW_017728947.1:108453063-108456168 GCF_001723895.1 Crocodylus porosus
TCTTTCCTGCCCATGGGAGGGGGTCGGACTTGATGACCTGCTCAGGTCCCTTCTGACCCTAGAGACTACAAAACTATCAGGGGAGGAGGAGAGCAGGGGGGCAGGTGCGGGGGGCAGGAGGAGTGTGGGGGCAGGAG
The DNA here is from genome assembly GCF_001723895.1 of Crocodylus porosus. Lineage (NCBI taxonomy): Eukaryota > Metazoa > Chordata > Crocodylia > Crocodylidae > Crocodylus > Crocodylus porosus. Next base: position 108,453,201 of record NW_017728947.1, read on the forward strand.
TGGGGCAGGAGGAGTGTGAGGGGCAGGAGGAGTGTGGGGGCAGGAGTGGGGCAGGAAGAGTGCATGGGGCAGGAGTGCGTGGGGGGCAGGAGGAGCGTGGGTGGGCTGGATTGGGGCAGGAGGAGTGCGTGGGGGCAACAGCCCCGAGGCGGGGGCAGCAGTGGCCACGGCCCGTTGCTGCCGGTTCTTTCCTCTGGTGCCCGCAGGCGCCTCCCCGCTCAGCCCCTCTGCCCAGCACCTCGCCCCCGCAGTGCCCAGAGGCAGGACTCGGTGAGCTCCTTGCTCATCCGTAGACCCATTCCCAGCATATTTATGGCTCAAACATCGAGGCCCTAGAAGTCGGGTATCCAGGTGGTAGCCATATTGGTCTAGAGGAAAAGGCAATCAGGACTTGTAGTAAAGATGATAACTTTTATTAGACCAACAAGATTTTTGCAAAAAAAAAATTCTTGCAAAAAATTTTTCAAATCTTGCAATTAAAGAATTTTTGTTGCAAAAAACCTTGTTGGTCTAATAAAAGATATCATCTCTACTACACGTCCTGATCACCAGGCCCTAGAAGTGGCATTTGGAGCAGAAGGTGGGGGGCAGTCGAGATGGCCCTAGGCTCCTTGGACGGGGCAGGGCCCTCAAGCAGTTTCTTCTTCCTAGTATGCCCTGAAGGCAAGGGGTCGCTCTCCTCCTTCCCCCTCCCTGCCCTTGGACGCAGAGCCGGTGCTGCGTGCAATAGCAAGAAGTTGTGCGAGAAGGGTGCCACTTGCTAGCTCAGCTCCCCACACCCTCCAGGGGCCTGCTGGGGCCTTGCCACAAAGCCTCAGCTCTCCCCTCCACCGGGCATTTACAGGAGACTTCAGAGCCCTCGGCCTGTTTGGTTCACGTCTACGCTGGAGGGCTCGGTGCCATGCCCCAGTGATACTAAGGGCCCTTTCCTCCAGCTCTTAGTCACTCTCATCCTCCAGCAGAGTCAGCGTGGAGGGAGGTAAAACAGAAAAAGGACTGGCCCCATTAACAAATAACCAGGAGAGTGATGGTAGGGGCTGGGGTTACCCTGGGGAGGGTAAAAGTGTCCTCTGACCCTTTTCCTCAGGTTAGGCTGAGGCAGAGCCTGAGAAAGGGAGGATGCAGGGACAACGCTGGGAGGCGCTGAGACACTTGGGACCCAAAGCCTGTCTAGCTCAGTGCCCTGCCTCCAGCAGCGGCAACTTGTGGCTGCTTTGGAGGAAAAGCATGAGAAACAAAGTGTGTGCAGAGAGCCCCGTCCCATGTCAGACCCTCCAAGTCACCACCAACCGCAGGGTAAGCAACGTCCTGACCCCAAGGTTTGTCTGGCTTCAGCTTCCAGCGGAGAAAGACGGCCCAACCAACATGAACCGAAGAGCTCTTCTTCAGCCGGGATTTCCTCCCCATAGGAGTACTGATACATGTATTCAAGCCACCGCTCAATCTGATAACTAACAAGCTAAAGAAATGGATGTCAAAGCATTCCCTCCAGCCCTTGATTCGGTTTTGTAGGATCACCGAGTCGGAAAGGTCACTGTGTTCAGCCCCTGCACAGATACGCGGTTCCTAGCCCATCAGACAGTTACCTGCCCTGTCTCTTCTTGCACACCTCCGAGGAGGGAAATGCCACCGTTCTGTCCTGCATCCAGCCTGCTCTCTTCCTGCTTGAACAAGATGGCATACTTCTAATCCACCCACAAGCCCTTGCTCCTGTGGTCCCAGACCATGACATAAGTATTCACAGTAGCCAGGCATGAAGGGAGGAATGGGGAAGACAGCTTTAATGTTCCCCTCTCCCAATGTATCCCTGTGGGTACTTGAGAAGAGACCACAATACTGCCTTTTATAAGCGCAGCGTCCCGTTGGTATTTCATGAGTTAACGCTTGTGCAGTGCTTTGAAGACTCAAATATTTCGGTTCATGAATGCAGATCCAATAAATGCATTTAAGATCTTAAATACTCTTTTGATCTTGGTTCTTATCTCCTGTTGCTCTACAAGGGACTCTGGCTGATCACTAATGCTTTTAGGTGTTACACTAATAAATCAACTCGGATTCATTGAGAATACGGTTCAGTCAAGGATGGGAGAATAAATTTCATCCCTCAGTTTTTCATTCCCTCTGGCTGGCTGGCTGTGTCATTCCAGCCCACCTACAGCTACTATTTAACCTTGAGAAGTGCTGAGTCAACAGGAGTAGGGTGTGCTCCCAGGATCTGGTCTTGAGTCATTCTGCAATAGCGGAATTGCCTATTATAGGAACAGTCTGTGCAAAATCACTCGTGCTGCATGTTGTTCAGGATCACTAAATAAATGACACGTTACTCTTTCCCCGTTACTGCTCTAATGGGAGTTAATGTTACGAGAACATTATCAGCATTGATCTCAGTGTCAACGTCAACTTTCAAGACTTAAAAGTGCTCCTTTAGAGAAAAAAAATAATTGATTTGGTTCATTTGAAGGTTAAACTAACATGCCCAGAAACAACTCTGAAGTTCAAATTTTTTCTAAGTCCCTCAGTTTTTGTTCAGTTATTTCATCTTTTCTTCCTTTTACCATTTATCTTTCAAGTGTATGCTGTGCATCTTTAAACATGGCCACACAGTCATAGAAGCAAAGTCATTCCCAAATGACTGGCTATGCTTTCCAGTCAACATGACAATATACAGTAGATACACAAAAGTACCTGTGCATCATTTGAGAAGTTATGGTCGATTTGGGAGGAAAAACCAGCAGCCTTATAAGCTAGTACTAGGAATGAAAGGGACTTGGGGGTCATGAATGACCACAAGATGAACATGAGCCTGCAATGCGATGCTGGGGCTAGTAAACCGAGCAAAACGCTGGCTTGCATCCATAGATGCTTCTCGAGCAAATCCCGGGACGTCATTCTCCCCTTGTACTTGGCCTTGGGGGTGAGCCACAGCTGGAGTACTGTTCTGGGCATCCATTTTTGGGCTCCACAATTC
>NW_017728947.1:108456268-108505521 GCF_001723895.1 Crocodylus porosus
GAGAGAGTCCAGAGGAGAGCCACGCGCATGATCAGAGGTCAGGAAAGCAGACCTTACGACGACAGGCTGAGAGCCATGGGGCTCTTCAGCCTGGAAAAGCGCAGGCTCAGGGTGATCTGATGGCCACCTGTAAGTTTATTGGGGTGGCCACCAGTATTTGGGGGAATGATTGTTCACCAGAGCGCCCCAAGGGATGACAAGGTTGAATGGTTATAAACTCTTGCAAGACTGTTTCAGGCTGGACATAAGGAAGGATTTCTTAATTGTCCGAGCCCCCAAGGCCCAGAACAGCCTGCCATCGGAGGTGGTTCAAACACTTACTCTGAACACTTTCAAGAGCAAATTGGATGTTTATCTTGCTGGGATCCTATGACCCCAGCTGATTTCCTGCCCCTGGGGCAGGGGGCTGGACTCAATCATCTTCCGAGGTACCTTCCATCCCTAATGTCTATGAACTCTGTGATTTCCATTTCATATTGCTCCTGAACTTTTTTACTCTTCTGCCACCTTTTCTTTTTCCCCCCCAAAACCCCAAGCATATTACTTCTTATGCAAAAAAAGTTATTTGAGATTATAGACAGGGTAATACATTGGTAGTTCCAGAGCAAGTTGTATCAAGCACCCATTCATTACCAAGAAACAGGTGTGCACAAAATTATATGCACATATGGACTGACTTGTTTCCTCTTTTTAAGTTAACAGTTGCAGGCAAGGTGAGCTGCTGCATAAATATAGTCAAGTGATTCTAGTTGGAGTGTCGTATTTCTATTGCTCCGGGACTGCAGACTAAGGGTCAGTCTGCTTAAGCATTAAACAGGAGCTTAACTGGAACTATCCCACTGACTTCGCTCAACCCCCGTAATGGGAAGCTCTCCCTGGTGAGACCGGTGGACAGACACTGTCAACAGCTGTGGAGTTTAAGCTGTAATTTTGAATAAAATTAAGACTCTGGCCCCTATATTTGCAACATATCCTTCTGAGTGTGGGAGCAGTGCAAGCAGCGGGTCTTGCCAAGTCTGCAGACAGACAGCTCGGTGCCTCCGTTGCTGCTTCCAGCTTTGCCAACGGGAACCGTGGCAATTGCAGGGAAGGCTATTTTTTTCCCCAGCCCTGGGAACAGCACTGCAACATGAAGAGCCATCCAGTCGTGGTAGCTGTAACTTAGACGGGTGGAGGCAAGCAGGGTACAGCCCCCCAGGCACCAATTTAGTGTGGGCGCCATAATGGCAGCAGCAGTGGCAACCAGATGCACAGACCTCAGGCTGCTGCTGTAGTAGCAGTAACCAGGGTGGGGAGACGAGGCCACAGCAGCAGGTAAGACACCCAGTCCTCCCCACCTTTTGCTTGATATCCCCTGCCCTTTGGCACTCAGCAGCCTGTCCTCCCACCACCCTGTCTGTTCACCAGTGCAAACCCTGCTAGTTGGGTCCCTGAGAAGTAGGGCCCCGCATGTGAATACAGTTTAGAGGTTGAGTGGAGGGCAGGGCAGATTCTGTCTCAGGTCCCTAAGACAAGAAGCATCAGTCTCTCTTGCTCCTGCTTTCATTTATTTAACAAGACTGTTTATAGGTCTCAGCCAAGATCAGGCCTCCATTGTATCTAGCACTGTACAGAAGTCTGATAGGAGATGGCTCTTATCCCAAAGAGCTTACAGGACAGAAAGAGCAAAGATGCACTGAGAAGTGAAATAACTCACCTGAGGTCACACAGCAGTCCTGACAGGGCCCAGTTCTCCTGGCTTTATCCACAATGCCATCCTAACTTCTCCCTCGATTTCTTCCCTCGTCCACATAGTTCAGATTTCCCTGCCTCCATACTATCATCTTCCTTATAGCTCTAGGACTCTTGTGATGAGAAACAGCGACACTGAGGCTTAGGACAGGTATCCATGTAGTACCTGTGCATGGGTCTCTGGGTCACTCCTGCCTGACTTCCTTTGCTCCCCATGACCTGTACCATTCTTTTCTTTAATGCACCATGAACAAAACACAGGAAGCTTTTATGTAGCAGTTACATTTTCTCTGTGCACAAAGCTAAATTATAAATCCATAAATCACTGAGAAAGGGGGGGAAATTGCATTGGATGAGACCAAATGAAAAATTTAAATGAAAAATAAATTACAGTGTGATCAACCTCATTAACCCCCTCTATTCAACGTTCTATAAAAACACCGGGTGTTTTGCTTTAAGGTGCTATTGCAATTTGATATGAATAGCTAAAAAAAACCCCAGCTCAACAGGAGCACCAGTTTCAAATCTTAAAAGGCTTTTTTGTATGAAGGTTTTATACATACAGTATTGGGTCTCCTTTCATACCAGGGTGAGTCAATGTAGTTACAGCAACTGGCATAAATATAAGAAAATCAGACCCACCAACTGAAAAAAATAGCTTGGTTTATAAGGTGTGAAATGATCAAGAGTCCATTAACTGCTGGCAAGGTAAAAACTTACCAGGCAAACAGGCCTCCATTTTTTTAGCTGTTTTTTTGTTATATACTAGATATAGAAAATGAAGCCAGCAGCTCCCTTTGATGCTTGTGCTGGAAATTACCTGAAATTACTGGTGCTGAACATTAGTAGGGTGCATCCACATGTGTGCTTTACCATGGAGCTGACAAATTAGCTCTACATTAAAGCCCATCTACACATGTGCCCATATTAGGACACAGTCAATTAATTAACTCCACTGTAGGATAGTACTGCCCAGGGCAAGTACTATCCTACAGCGGAGCAGTTACATGTGCTGAAATGCTAGCTGGTGACTGGGGCTAGCTGGGGCATGAGGGTGCTACAGTGCAGGGGCTATCCCCGCACGTAGTACCCTCATGCCCCAGCCAGCCCCTCCGCAGCCAGATCAGAGCAGCTCCAGGCTGCCACGCTGACCCACACAGGCCTCCTGCCAGCTGGGGCTGCTCCATCCCCCACCCCCCCAGCTCATAGTGCTGCGGTCTCAGGCACATGTGAAAATGCAGCTCCTGGGAGCAATAAACTCCAGTGTAAACTGTGCTGGAATGTATTGCTATGTGCTATTTGCTCGTGTAGATGCACCCACAGGGATCAAAACCAATGTGCTGAGGACAGAACGCAGGGACGTATACTACACTGCATCCTGCAACGTGGGCAGATACCCCCTGATTCGTGGCAGCAGGGCACTGGAAGGTGTGATGGAACAAGATGTGGTACTGCTCCCCCAGACCAGGAAAAGGCAAGCTCCCAGGTCTCTAATCTTTTCAGATTGAAGCCAGTGGGAGAAGCCAATGCTCAAGACTTTACTCCCAAAAGGCCAAAGGATTCAGCTGTGCATTGAAGCCCAAAACTTCAGTTCCTTCCTGTATCTGTAAAAACTGCACTTTCTTTCTGCCAGTACCTGGAGGTCTTTCAAGTCTCCCACTCATTATTAGTGACAGAAACAACTGTTTCCTACTTGAGCCCATGCAACTGCAGATGGCCAGACAGTCTCCTGTTCTGCGTGGCACACTGCATACAGAATTACCCACCAAAGCCCCAGTGCTACACAGCACACATCACCTCCAGAGAGCTTTTGCTCCCTTGGAGTCAATGAAGTTAGGCCTATTTATACCAGCTAGGGAACTGGTCTTGTGACTCCAAATTTTGGGTCTGATCCAGCAAAGAGCTGAGGAGTCTCACTCCTGTTAACTACAGCAGGAAGCTAAAAAGATTTAGACCAACTGAGGTTTTTTATTATTAGCAGAGATGGTCCTGGCAAAAAAAGCACAGCTTGATTTGCAGATTCCAGCTTGAAGTTGTAGTGCTGCCAAATGAAGGGGAAAAATTGTTATTGATGTGTGAAGATAATGCAGCATTCCCTAAATAAAGCAGGGACCCTGAGATGATATTTCTACAGAGCCACTTTTCTGTTAACAGCTGCACTTAGAAACCAGGTTAGGATTCTTACCTCTGAACAACCTCCCATGCACAGAGGACTCTGAGTCATTTGGATTCTTCTCTGTGACCATGAAATCCCATGCAGAAAGGCTCATTTTGATCTCTGCAGTGTCTTATTAGGTTCCCCTTTGCCTCCCCTCCAATCTCTCTCACACTGGAGGCAGGTGCCACTTGAAGTCAAATAGGCCAGCGAAGTGGCGCCTTAAGTGCCTTGAGATGCGACTTCCAGGCCTGTGTAAAGATCAAGCTTTCTCTGCCTTGTAATCTCTCTCTACCCTAAGAAGTGTCCTCTTCCTGTGATCCTTTATGCTGAGAGTATTAATAGCATTGTCAACAGCAGCCAGCTAGGCAGGACCCACCCTGAGCAACACTTTCCCAAGGAGAAGCCTTTGATATCAGCTATTTATAGAAGTGTTTTTTGTCCATCTAGCAAAGGCTGTCTCATCCACTAGTTCTAGAACTATAAAGTTCCCTGATCGACATTTGGAAATAACTAAAATTCAGGAAAAAATTATAAATTATCGGTTCGTTTAATTGTCAGCAATAAAGAACAGGATTAGCCTCATACTGGGAGCTAAGAGCTTGTTCCGCAAAGACATATAAAATCCTGGGGCGCATCTACACGTCACCGTATGGTGATGTTGCTCTGGCGCCATGCTTTAGTACTTCCTAAAGGGTGCAATATGGGTGGTTACTGCCCCGTGCGCATAGCACATGGTTAGGTTTTACTGCAATGTCCTCGCAGCAGCACACTGTATCAGGGGAGTGTAACACTAGAGAGAGACACTTGGCAATCATATGTAGATCCATGTGATCACTACATCACCATGGTGCCCCATACAGCAATGTAGTGTGTTGCTACATCGCTATAGGGCAACATGTAGATGCACCCCTGATCTGTTCATTAAGGGCTGATCCAAAGTCCTTTAATGTCAAGGGGAAGACTTCCAATGGATTTCAGCAACCTTTGGAGTGGGATTTACAAACTATAAAAACTCCCACTGACACAATGTATATAATGGAAGAAACATTTAAAGAGAGATTCCCCTTGCATGAAAGGGAGCTCCAGGTGAGTAGCCTGCCTTCAATTTTCATCATCTGTCTATGAGTTTGCATAGTGGACTCTGCCTGATTAACAGAGCTTTATCTCCTCTTCCCACTCTGCTCAGTTTCTAATGCTGCAGCCCAAGTACCCAGCAAAAATTACCTCCATACTCCCCTCCATACTCATTCAGCCAATAAAAGAGGCTCAGGGATGAAAAAAATAGGGATATATCCACTTCTTTAAGGCAGGCTTCAGAGAGGCTTCAGGAATATAAACCCAGGAGCACCTGTGCTCCTGCTCATACCAGCCTGGTGCTTCCCAGGTACTCCACACTGATGGATCCAAGGTGCGCAGAATAAAACTAAGAGGCTACCCCCTGGGACTGAGGCACTGGCCACCAGGGGAGAAAAGAGGCAGTTAGACTACGAACCCAGCACCCTACCCCTAAGCAAGTCACAGTCCTGGTCATAGGTCTCCACGGGCCCTCTAGTGGTCGGCTCGCAGAGACACTCTGTGAGTTTATTAAGAAAATGTGAAAATTAAAAATTTGTACAACGGAAGGGTTTTTGAGAAGCCTGGACCCCCCATAGGGTAACCACATTGGTACATAACTGCAAGAGCATAAATCAGTCTTAGGCCTGTTGTTAAGCATACTGTGTATTTTTGCCCAGGATAAAGTACTAACAGCCACTTGGCCACTCAGTCTTATCAAAAGTTTTTTGCAACTCCAGAGATAGCCACAGAGGGCTGCTGTCTATTAACCCCGGTGTTCTGCATCGGATCTAAAGTGTAGACCTGCAAAAGCAAGATAGACTCTAACAGGGAGGGTGCGGTGGTGCAGACGCTCCTATAATCTACACAGTTGAAGATTTGTATAAGTGCCTAAGGGATTTAGGAGCTCATTGCATGTTTACCCGACACTAAGATAACTGGCAGGGACTTCTCATTGCACTTATAATTCTGCATATTAAAAAGTACAATAGTAAATAAATTGCACTTTTGTAGATACTGCAATAATAATGACAATGGGTTGCAATAATAATGTACGGTAATAACACCGTTAAAACTGAATTTCCAATCTGTACATCCATTGCACAATTATGAGAGTAAAATTAAATTCACTAGGACTAACTTTAAAGTATCCTTAGTGGGTTTTAATGTCTAGTGTCTCTCTGGGAGCTCCTTCAGGTAAGTACTGTACCTGTATTTGGGATTGTGATAAAGAAAACTGGTATCCCGCTCCCCCTGGTGGTATATTTTTTCCCTGTGTCTCTGCACCAAATATTAAGCTGTTCCAGAGGTCCACTTATCTATTTCTTGGCATCCTGAATCTGCTATCAGGAAAATAACAGCTCTGCCCAATGGGTAAGGTTAGGAAGGGAAAAGACACACTTCTGTGACAGATTTTCTAATCAAAATCAAGAGTGCCCTGCCTGGCAGACTCCCTAGACACAAACATCAGGCTGCTCATGATGTGCGTGTGATCAGTCTTGTTCCACACGGCAAAGACACGGACCTTCAAGAAGGCTGACACATGAAGGCTGCCGGCCCCTGAAACTAAATGCTACCGAGAGCATTGCTTGCAGTCACCTGTCAAGACCATGTCAAAAACAACCAGATTGGTGAGAAATAAATGATCAGCAAACAGATTGGTGAGAAAGAGATCGTCATGGACACGGCGATGAGGAAGACACTCCAGCTGTTTAGACACATCTGCCAAATGAAGGACAACTGCAGGCTAAAGGCCGTTCTTCAGCCTAGGAAGCAGGAGACCAAGAGGGAGCCCAGGCAGGGAGTAGCTAGAAAACATCGTAGACCTGCATGAACCCTGCACTGAAGTGCAAGACAGAGCACAAAGGAGAGTTAGGAGAGGACCTTTAGCATACATAGCATGGGGGATCTTCTGCAATTGTTAGGTTATATAAAACAGAAAGGAAGATCCTGAATGGCGGTGTATCTGCTGTAGTATCATCTTTGAAATTCCTACTGTCCCTGCTACCCAAATGCATCTGTCTTGATAAGAATTTCAGAGTTGACTCGTACTACCCTGGCTCTCACAACCTAATTCCCTAACCAACTCACTGGGTGCATCTACACAAGATGCTACATCGCTTTAGTGACAAACTACAGCGACATAGCTCATCACTACGGCAACGTACCATCAGCAGGTACTAACCGTGATGCCACGGCTACTGCGCAGTAGGGTTGGAAACAACTTGTGCGCCACTGGGACTGCACAGTAGCGGGGGTACCGCTCAGTTGTTGCTTTAGTACCAACTGCGCAGTGGGGCACACATGTAGACGCACCCACTGTGTCCATTTTATGTCCCCAGTACTCTAAGAGATGTGAGTCCTACAAACACATCATTTCCATTCTTTTATTTGTGATGCTGCTTTATTTTAGAACCATATGTGATGCTATCCAGAAAGTGCATCAAAGCCGTTCAGTTGGAAATTCCCATTCCAAGTATTATCAGGCATTGTTAATAGTACTTCACACATCTAGAATGCCATCTTCTTTTGGATATGATATTAAAAAAACCTACTTGTAGTCAGTAAAAGTTTTCAGGCACTGTTGGTAAAAGTAGGGGAGCTTTTTCCACTGTCCTCATCTAATTCCAACCTGAATGTTTAAACAATGATTAAACAAAGGTCTGATCCTGACAGCTGAGGAGTACCCCCAGCTAACAACGATGTCAATGGGAAATACAGATGTTGAGCAACTCCAGATGCTGAAACTTTGCTTAGTCTGGAATCATTCTTAGAGACTGTCATGACAAAATCTCTCCCCTACTTGTTACATCTTCATCAGAGAATACAGCATGGCTTCCTCCTTTAATGGCAGCTCATTTGGTTTTATTACATGAGTTAAAATTAGAAATGCCCTGTAAGGTCAACATGGAAATGAAAGCACAGTGCTTCTTGCAATGATACTATATATTGCTTGAGAATCATTCTCATTTGCTCTTTAATGACTACATGATCAAGAATTCAGACAAATAATATGTGATAGAGTGGCTGCCATTAAAATGTCACCATATACCAACATACGCTGCAGCACAAGGTGGTGGATGGGACAGCTTTGCTAACAACGTAAGAATTTTAATTCTAACAAGTATTAAACCCACTATATGTAACAGAGTATCGGATCAGTGTCTTCGACAACAGGGGTTCCCAAATGTGCTATGCGTACCCCTGGAGAACACAAGACATCTCTGGGGGGGTATGTGGAAGAAATAGTGTAATGGCAGAGTTTCAATATAATAATAATAATTGGCATTTACAGGGTTAAAATTTAAAATGTATGCTGGGAGAGGTACGCAGCCAGCTGGTAAATCTGCAAGGGGGTACACAGTAAGAAGAAGTTTGGGAACCTCTGTCCTATAAAATGAATTATTGTGAACTGTAGCACTCTCTGCATTTCAGTCTGGTGTTCTAGCCGTCTCTGAGAATATTTTTTTCAGTTGCTAAGGGTGTTTAATATTATCCTTCTCTGTTTTAATCTTTATTTCTGTGACAATTCAGTATTTCCCTATACCCAGAAGAGGAGACAGTTGTATAACCTTTGATACCATGATGAGGCAACTGTTAGCAATGTTAATGTTTAACGGCAACGGTGGTATTTGGCATGACTAAACTAGTGTTACAGTTCTGGAGCGGATTCCACCTGGTTTGCAAAGAGGAAGTGCTTTTATTACTAAAAAAACCTCAATGAAGCTCAGCAGAATTTACTCTATAGGGAAAGGAGCCGGTGGAACAGGCAGGGTCTTAACGCTGCTATTGTGTGTTTACTCTTCCAAGTGCAATATTGAATCGACACATTTGGTAGTGTAATCGCTAAAAGCAGCATCTTTGCTAATCCAGGAGAGGTGAGTATGAACACTGCTGAAATTTAGAGTGCAAAATCATTCACAGCATTGTGTGTGTCTGAAGGATGCGAGTTTCCAGTCACTAAGTCAATAATAAATTACTTCCCTACCTGTTATTTGACTACAGTATAAATCAAATGATTCCACTGTAAAAAATGCTGCGTATCTCAACATTGGCTGCTATTTTTTTATTTCTTTTATCAAAACAAGACTCCAGTAGTAAGGTGTTATGGTTGCAAGTTCAGAAATGCCAGGTGTAAGGTTTGTCCATGGGACTTTAATTCAGCTTCTTCATGCAAACATATAAGGATACAGCTGATGCATGCTAATTCTTAAGTAGGATCCCTGTCTTGAGCATAGCACAGGGTGGACAGTGTTCACTAAATGAGTAACTATTCAGTATTCCTTTTCATATATGCTGTAGTATCGTCTTTGAACTTCCTACTGACCCTGTTACCCAAATGCACCTGCAAACAGCGTTTCTGTCTTGATAAGAATTTCAAAATTGACTACTACTACCCTGGCTCTTACAACCTAATTCCCTGACCAACCCACTGGGCGAATCTACACGAGATGCTACGTTGCTCTAGTGACAAACTGCAGGGTCCTGGATTGTATTACTTGCTCACCATCAAAAGTCTGCAGTGAATAGAGAATCTCCTATTAGGTTTTCTATGATGCCCATCACAACAGAAACTGAGTTTCACAAACATGAATGGATTTGTTGTTAACATACCGCTGGGATATAAGATGCTGTTATTGATAGGGAGATGTTGAAGACAATGTATGTATCTATTTTTTTAAATTTGATTTATACGCTGCCCTTCCCGCTAAGACAACCAGGACACAATTCTTCAGCGTATGAAGCCCTTCCTTCATAGATTCAAAGTATAAATCCCAATTACTTCAGCTGTAACTGCGAATGCCCAGCATTTTAGCAGCCTTCTCAAGATGGACACCCAGAAAAAGAGAAGTACAGCCGGTCGCCATCTCAGGAAAAGCTGGTTTTAAGTCATTTGTCCAGAATCCCCCATCATGCCTCTGCTGCCTTACTGGAGTACATGTTTGTTTTAAAGCACAAAAGTATGCTTTAACTCAGGGCAAAAATGTTTGCAGCAAATGCCCAGTTTCCTTAAGCCATAAAAGTACGCTGGTCATATTCACCCTGTTCTTGCACCCTTTTCCTCTGAGAATACAGTTGTTCCACAACACCATTGCTTAGAGGTATGGCAAGCAGGGAAAATGAAACAGAGAGGAGAAATATAAAGATACATGTACAACTGTTTGGATAGTCTGTTAAAAAACCCACAAGCTGTATTTACTTTCCATGGAGGATCTATTATGTTCTAAAAAGAATGCAGAAACAGATGACCATACTGAATACCACCCTGTATGAAACCAAAGCTCATAGTGTTACAGTATTTAAGAGGCTCTGGATTTCCTCCAGCCCAGCCGCAGAGAACTCCTGCCACCCCGGAGCTTCTCACTTAGGCGTGTGTGTTATGCCCTGACGCTGAACGTGCTTGCTGAGACAGGTGGGAACTGACCTTTGGCAGCCACTACCAAAACGCCCGGTCAGCACAGCAGACAAGGGTCTTTGGGTGAATCTGATCTCTTTTATTAGACCAACAGCTCCACTCCACACTCTTACTTTGTTATTTAAATTAACAAGCTACTAATGAGCTCCTTCCCTGTACATCTAGAGGGCCTTGCCTTTGTCCATTCAAGCACAGAGAAGACTGATTGCAAAGACCAGTTCGGATGTCCTTCTCAGAAGCTCCTGGGTCCCGTTTCCTCCAAGTTTGGCCCCAGGGTTACCTTCCCAGTATCCCAGACTCCAGTGGACTTGTCTGCAGTACTATGGGAGGGCTGTCTTGACATCTTCAGCAGGGCTCTGAAAAGCCAACTCTGGCTGGGAGGCCTCAGCTGTCCATCTTAGCACTCTTTACCCAGCTAGGAGGTATTTGAACACACACATTCCCAGATAGCTGACAGCCAAGTGGGCCTTTACTTCATTTAGTTTCCAGTCTCAAGTCCAAGCACAGTTTTTATGTCCCATCCACATAGCTCAAACAGCATTAAATTGCCCCGAAGCCTAACATCCTCCACAGGGGATTGAAGAAATGCCTGCTAAAGTCTGTGGCCCAGACTCAGACTTGCATATCCCAGGACTCCTGCAAGTAACTCAACTGTGAAACCACCTCTCCTTGCACCCTTCAAATATGAGCAGTGACTTAACACCAGAGTTGCCAAATGCACGTAAGAGGAGCTGTTCCCATTCAGAAGAAAGGGTTGAAATGACTCTCTTCTTTGTGTGGCAGCAGCACAAGGAGGATGCCCATGAGGAGCCAGGCCACTCCAGAAACACAGTCCAACCGACCAGGTGTGTTAGGAGTCAGTCCCAGGCATGGGCACTGTCTGTTCCTATCTCCAGCGGCAGGGTTTACACTAGCACATCCTTGCACCTTTCTTCAGACCTCTTGAAGCTTGCATGAACACCTCAGCCATGCGTTTTAGTCCGTGTCAAGACACCTTCAATCTGACCGGACTTCTGTTCAAGTCAGCCTATAGTTAAGCTGAAAGTTAAGCACATTCTAGTCCTGGCTTTCCTCCTCTGCCCTGCTTGGTCTGAGCTCTTGAACAACCCCAACCTCCCCCTGGGCTATCCTAGGCCAGTTCTTTTTCCTCCCAGGAAACTCTGTATGATTACTCTGCATATAAACCCCAATACTGCTGGGGTATTTCTCTTACCATGGGGCAAGAGAGAAGCCAACCTCAGCCCCCTTTAAGTCTTGTCTCACCCCCGAAGCGCTCCCTCTTCCTGCAGCTCTTCTGCCAGTTGCTATGACCAATTCTGGGAAGAATTTGTCACTAGCTGACACTGAGGAAGATCAAATCAAAGTAAACTATACAGATCTTTCAATTAACAACAGTATACCCGCTGAAGGGCATGGTGAGAGCTTCTGCCCTCACAGGACTTCACCACCAGCAGCTCTGGCCTCCTGAATGACCTTGGACAAGTTGCTTCACACTTCAGCTTCCTTACCTTCAATCCCCAGAAGGAATCATGGAGATACTCTAACCTATGCCAACCCTTGCCTAACACCATGGCCATGGGAGGTTAGCTCCTGAGTCCTGCATTGCCCCAGCAGAACGATGGATCCCAGAACCATATTTAGGAAGGGGATGCATCTCAATGTAAAGATTTCAGCAAATCCACCACATCTCTTGATAACTTGCTCCAATGGATAATTCCCCCACTGTTAAAAAAAAAAGTGCTTTATACTTGATTCAAATTTGCCGCACTTCCTTCCATCCTTCTTCCTTGAATATTCACAAACCAAAAACCCAAAATGTTATAGGCACATTAGAAAATATCCCAACCTGCGCCTCATTTTCACTCAAAGGTGACCCCCAATGGTTTCTTTTTCACAGCCGCTCCAGTTAGGTCTCCTCAGCTCCTTCCATGGAGGAGACCACAGCTTATGCTCTATTACTGCAATAAAGTAAGCAGACGCACAACACAGCGAGGCTCAGAAGTGTTTGGACTAACCAGAAGATCCATTGGTTTATAAACTAAAATGAGTAGCAGCATGGTCACAGAGTAACCAACACACATCTGTTCATTATGGACGAATGAGGTGCTCAGCGGGCCATGTGTCTCAGACAGCTTGCCGCGATGCCACGTGGGCGGGAAACTGGAGTACAGAAGACACGATCAGGCTTCTATTCTCCAGTCCAGCTGCCTTGAACTGCACTTCAAATCCAGCTGCCACTTCCCATCTCCTGGGAAGAGAGAGTCGCTTGCAAGACGCCACAGAGGCGCTTAGCAGCCAGGTCATGAAGCTCCTTCCATAATATCACCCCCCAAAGAGACTGTCAGTTCCACTCTGCCAGCCGCAGGATGCATCCTGCAAGCATTAGATGCACACGTCCACAAAAGGATCGAAAACAGCAGCCCAAGCAATGTCAGCCTGAAATAAAAAAAAGAGACACTTTCATCCCCCGCAAAGAAAGCTCTTCCGAGTAAGCACAATGAGCAAATAAAAGGCTAGCTTTGAGTTCCCCTCCTCCCAGCCGGGGTATTCAAAGGGCTCCCTGGAAAATATAGGACAGGAATGAACTTCATGTTGGTACACATTTGATGTTGCACTCAAAGCAAGGCAGCGGATTTGCTTCTGCTTCTTCAGAACTAGCAACGTTCTTTGTAGAAGAAAGACTGTATGAAGAGAGAGAGGGACAGGGATGGACTGTCATTCGGAGACGGGGCATAGCAGAGCGATTAAGACAGATCAAGGGGGATCTTTGCGATGCCTTTGTTATGTCCTGCACTGTCCTGGTTTGATTGTAGGCACCAAGGACTCCATCCTCAAAGGCTCTCGATGCCTCACATCTAGGCACTGCTCACTACTGAAATCCTCAGAGCTGAGACAGCTGTCAGCCCCCGCACGTGGTGCCTGGGGAGCCAGGCACGCAAGGAAGGGACCTCGGAAACCTGCTGAGCAGGGAGCACCTACATCAGAAAGATGCTTGACAGGAGGGAGATAAAAAGGAAAGGATCAGGGCTTGGGCAGCTGATCTGGCTGGGGCGGTGTCTCCTGACCACACAAGGCCCTGACCCATGAATCTTTTTCTGGCCAGGGAGTTATACACCTAGTTTTCCCATCTACATATAACCCCAAAGTAAGCAGCAGCTTAGGGGTTAGGCCCAAGAGGCCTGACATCAAATCATCTCTCCTCTTG
Source organism: Crocodylus porosus (assembly GCF_001723895.1). Taxonomy (NCBI): domain Eukaryota; kingdom Metazoa; phylum Chordata; order Crocodylia; family Crocodylidae; genus Crocodylus; species Crocodylus porosus. The sequence continues at coordinate 108,469,832 of NW_017728947.1, forward strand.
ACAGCCATGGGTTCACACCCATAACTTCCAAATCTCCCCCGTCTCAGGGCAGAGTCCCTAATGACCAGGGTTAAGTGTCCTAGAGCAAGTCTCTCTCACTCCCTCCTGCTGGACTGGAAATAATTAGATTGTCTTAGTCTGGAGGCGGGAGAAAGACACCGGTCATTTAGTGGTTAAGGCACTCACTGAAGAGGTGGGGTCCAGTCCCTGCTGCAATAAGTATACCAAAGTCAAGGGAGCTACACCAGCCAAGGATGTGGCCCACTGTATTTCACTAGGTGTTTACCCAGCACTGAAAAGTGACTGGGGCTACTGCCAGCTGAGGTCTTTTAAATAATCATGGCAGCACCTTGCTTGTAGAGAAGAGAGAAGAGTCCTATCAGACAAAGGTCAGTTTTCGACTGCTGTTTTCATTGTGCCTATGAGAAAGGGAAGTCAAAGCCAGGAGGATCAGCGGTTCAGAGAACGAATAGGTGCAGATGTAGGATCAGATTTTCAGCAGCGAAAGCCAATGAAATAATGCCAATTTTCACTAAATGCAGATGCAGCTCTGCATTTTGTCTCTCTTTTGTCTACGACTGGAATTAAGAAGAGGGATCTTAAAATCTGCTCTGGATAGACAACAAAGATCTTGATGGTTGCTTGTTTAATTACCTTTTCTGGTGGAAGGAAAAAGCTGACCCTTAAGCAGGGTCAAGAGGATGACAAGGAGGTTGCATGGACTTCATTTAGTTTCCAGTCCGCCTCGAAAACCAGTGGTCCTGTTGAACAAAGCCCCGTGGCAGAGAACCGCTGCGCAGAGTGAAAGTGTTCAGGAGACTGTGGCGAGGAGTGGTCCAGCCCTATCGTAGGAGAAAAGAAAAATCTAAAAATGGTGTAGAGGAAAACGATACTGGACCAAGGAGAAACAAAAGAAATGGAGCTTTTCTAAACCCATTTTTTATTTTTTCAAGCCAGCGTCCAAATTCCCACTTACACAGAAAGAAAAAATAAAACTTAAACTATGAACACCACACACAGTCAAATAAAAGACATTTAAGGCATTAACACAGACAGGAACTTGACATGTTGTGCTTACACGCCGATTGTGCATGCTTCACTAGTTCAGCAAGTGTTGTCAGTATAGCTTCTTTGTACTGGATTTGCCAGCAGCAGTTTCTGAGCTGTAGTTTCCCCACTGTGCAGGACTGACTAATATAAATATTGCACTAGGGTGGTAAATAATGACCGAATATCCTGCAATGCCCAATACTAGATTGCTGGTATTTTAATCAAAAAATCAGGATAGAAACAATGTCAGAAAATACTGTTGATTACTGAATTTCAGCTTGTAAGAGAATATCCAGAGGAAACAAAGCCAAGCATTGTCCTCCTAGGTAGATATTTCAGCAGTACTTGAATGAGATTCTGAAGCCTTCGTAACGATTTTCACAAACTACCACTTTTACATTTGCAATTCAAATGCTCACAGGAAAGTTGGCTGTCAAGCACTAAATATTCAAGCAGCTCAAAATACTGCTACACTCAAGTACAGCAAACTCAATAAGAAGTCTCAATAATATTCATTCTGGTCATGTTAGGAGAAACATTTAAAGAGAGTACATTTATAAAAGAGAAGTTTCACACCCGCTTATTAGCAAATAAGTGTAGCAATTCATTGGGGAAGATACAGTAATCCAAGTGTGCTGCTGCAGCTCTTGGTTGAACACAATTAACTTAGTAACAATATTAGATGTAGCAGGTCCATACTAAGTGCGATCAGCTTATAGTTAACCCAAAGGGAGTGGTAAGAACACAGCACATCAATCATTGTTGCACATAATCCCTTCTGGGCAAGGACTCTGAATAACTGATGCTAATTTCAGTTCCATTTTAAACATTATGCTTATACCTAGAATTAACTTAGTAACCACACACACACATATATCTTGATCGAATGATCAATTGATCAAGGTGTGTATATATATGTATATATCCTGATCAATAAGATAGATAGGTAGATAGATAGATAGATAGATAGAGATAGAGATATCTATACTTATATACACATATACGTGTGTAGTTACTAAGTTAATTCTAGGCATACACATAACGTTAACATATATACACGCACACATACATATATATATATGATTAACTTAGTAACTGCATATACGTAGTTACTAAAGTGATATATATATTTAGTTACTAAAAAATGTGTGTATGTATGTGGGTCTAATGTATAGCTAGAAAAATAAAGGTTGGCTTAACTGTTCCTACATTACTGATCACACTTTATGTGTATGTAAATGTAAACCAGGTCTTCAGCTGGGGTAAATCATCCTAATCCTATTCATGTCAGTAGAGCTTTGTAGATTTTCACTATCTCCTAGTTTATTTATTTTTATCATTACTACAGCAGGGCACTGGTTGTGCCTGTCACTTTAAGGGGAGAACCAGGTGGTGCGGGGGCTGATTGCAGGCTCACCTGACCCAAAGAGGGCCAGGCTGGGGCTAGATATGCCCAGTGCCTGAGCTGGTCATATCTACACCTAGCCCTGAAAGCTTGATGAGAGGAGTTCTCTGCAGCAGGACAGGAGGACTCCTGAAGGACCTAAGAAGATCAGGGAAACAGAAAGACTTTGCAAGCCTGGGACCTACAGAATATTACCTGGGGCAGGAAAGAAAGGGTCTATGCAGGCAAGGGGCCTTTGTTTTACGTTGATAATGTTGTTTGAGTTACAAGCCTTGAGCCCTGCTGGAGACAGGCTCAAGGCCCGTAGAGAGTTCCCCAGCCCAGAGAAGGGGCTAAGTGGGAATACCAAGCAAGGGAGTTGTGCCTACCAGCCCAGAAAAGGGATCTGAGCATGGTTCAGAGGGTGCCCAGCCTAGGGAAGGATTTGAACAATGGAGCAGTGTTCCCCAGCCCAGAGAAGGGGCTTGGTGCAGCACAAAGAGCTCCCTAGCCCAGAGAGTGACTGTAGGAGGGACTAGGGGTCTGAGGACCCAGAGATAGAGGGCAGAGAGAGACCCAGAGAGTCCTGAGATGGGATAATGGGAGTGGAAGTGGTAACACCTGCAAAGCTTGGGTTGTGGTGTAGGGGAAGAGTGGAGCCACGCAATTTGCTCTTTGGGCTATAGGTGCCCTTCAGGGGCACTGACAGGCTGAGAGAGTCTGATTAGCTGATTGAGACTGGTGAGATCCAGGATGAACCTGTTGAGGAGTTGTTTGGACTTAGGCTGTCTCTCTAAGGCCTATTGGCAGTCTCCTTTACCCAACCTCAATAACAACAAGGTGTGGCAGACAAGCAATTAAGGGAGGGCAATCTTAGAGACAGCCACCAGCACACATCACGGCTGCCCCTGCGGCTCAAACCTGCTGCAAATGCACAAATGAAAATTTTAATAAATTTGACCTAGTGGATAGAGCAGTGGATAGGGCCTGGGTTTCATTCCCAGCTCTGCTGTGTCCTCTTTGGCAAGACCTTGTTCCATGTTTCTCCATCAATAAAATGGAGATAATGATACAAACCTCTCTATAAAGCACTTGGAAACCTACTCCTGAAAAAGGCTATACAAGAGATGTGAATTATTATCAAGTATAATTCCACTTTCACTGTACCATGAAGCAAATCTGACTCTACTTGGGTCAGTGAAGTTACTAGGGGGTAAAACTAATGTACATGAGAGAAGAATCAGGCCACAGAGGCTTCCAAAAAGCAGGACATCAGAAATACGATTGCAGATTACAGAAAACAGACCAGAGTAAAGAATTTCTGCCTGTTCTGTTTTAGTATGATCATTGAGTTTGGACTCTGAAGCAATCATCTGAAACTTCAGTGCTCCCAACCAAATGAACTGACATTCAACACAGTCTTTCTTCCTCAAAATATGAAACAGAAAAAGAATGTAAAGTACCATCCATGGCCATAAAAACACTACTGCCTGTCTTGCAAATATGGCTGCCTAAATGCTCAGGGGTAGGGGAGGCAGGGGGTGACATTTTAGTTAAGGTCATTCCCGGAGAGCTGCTCTAAGTAAAATGCCTCATCATCATATGTATTAAGCCCCCACAGGTTTAACAATGGCCATGGGATGCTTTACCTAAATTACATTTGACAAGGTTTAGATAAAGTGCCCCAGCGGCAGACTTGATTAATCGAGTCTGCTCGGACACGTTCTAATTAGAACTCAAATCAGCACGTGTATAGGCAGCCTATGATATTAACTTGAAGGTAGTTTTAAGACTGAGTTAAACTAATACGATTACTATTAATGCCATGAACCCTGTATGGATATAGAGAGGCAAAGTGATCATGCCAAATAAAAAGGGGGGGGATGGGCCCTACTATGTACCAGCCAAGCCAGAGAAACCAGTCCATCCTATGGTAAGTGGACTCTCAAGCAGGGAAGTCTACCTTTAATGAAGCAACTGCTAAATTACTCTGAGTTAACTTCCACTGACTGTGGGATAGTGTGAACACATGGAGAAGTTACCTTGGATTGGGTATTCTTCTAATCTCATATCACTTTGTTTCATCTGTCCTACTTTGTATCCCTCTCATCAGGGGTGAGACTCATTGCTGTGTGGCCAGCTAGCACCAGGAACACGTGCCATTCAAGCTCTAGTTAAGTACTAAAGAACCTGAGGAACTTATGGGTCTGCACTGGGCTCTCTGCCCACAACAAACTAATCCCTTAATGTGTAGGTGTCAGGAACACCGTCTCAAATCCTGCAAGCATTACCTAGCCCATGTTGCCATATGGAAGGAAAGGGGCCAGTATGTGCAATCTGTCTTAAACTTGTCCATTCATGAGACTGAAGTGATAGCTTCAGTTTCATAGTTTCTAGGGGAGATGGCCCACAGTGCACAGTTCAGATGTGGATCTCAAGCATCCGGGGTGGTTCAGACTCCAGAGCGTCTCCACTTCACATCAAGCAGAAGGCAGGGAAGAGATGCACCTTACAGACTAACCAGATCAAAGAGGTAGACGCTTTCATGCGCAAGAGCTCTGATGAAGTGAGTTAGGTTCATCTGTACCCTGCTTTCTGCCTGACTTCAGACTAATGCCGCTAACTACCTCTCTCTACTCCACACCATGTAACAGATGTGCACCTCCCACTTCCTAGTTCTTTCAGACCCTGTCCTCCCCCAAACTCCTGCTTGACTGAAGAGTTAGACTTGACCAAACTTGTGTGGCTTAGCAACCTGCCCCTTCCTGCCATTCCACCTACTCATGCCCAGTAAAACCCAATCTTTTGCCTCCTCCTAGTCAAGAGCATGTTCCTCACTTAAAAAGGAAATCTCATTCTACCTTAGTCTCTGTAAGAAACAAGAAACCGGAAACATTTGTAGGCACATTCTTGGACAGCTGTATCATTGTTATGGAGTATGTCGGTTTAGTGGTGCCCCTTAGACATGACCTTCAAGAACTGCAAGAACAGACCAGCAAGCAAAACTGTTGGGCATACTCTGGTATAAATGGATGCCAGCCCCCCTCAAGCTAACAAAAATGAATGCCTAACTCCAAAATGCTGCAAAGTCAGCATTGACAAACACAGTGTCTGCAGCCAATGACTCCCCATCAGCGACAGATCTCTGAGACAGCTCATTATGCCTTGTAAAAGATGGAAGGGCAACAGCTGTTGCTATGGGCAAACACATGAGGCAGAGATATTTAGTTATCTCCCTGACAGCTTCACAGATTTGGGATGGCGAGCTGTATGTCTGTCCCAAAGAGCAAAGATTACCTTTGGCAGGTACCACAAGGAAACTGTCAGGACAAGTCTGAGGCAGAGACTCGCTACAGCAAAACAATGGGATGTGCATCTTCCACCACCCGGCTGCAAAATCATAGAAGATCTAGCATGAGGATGTGGAATTGGAGTTGTCCAGAGCTTGGGCCTGGGATCTGGAGTCCATGTTACTAAGCCGTATGTGAAGGGTTCAAGGGGCCGGGGTCAGGCGGAAAACGGCGGAGTCCAGCCAAACTTCCGGGTGCGAACCCGGAAGTGGGTTCGGGAGCCTTCCCCTTCCCGGAACCCGGACAGATCTGGGTTGGGACCGGCCCAGAGAGATAAAAGGAGCCCCCCAACCCCAAACAGGGGAAGGGAGAGGCTCCGGCGTGAGCCAACGCCGGCGACAGCGGAGCTGGCGGCAGCAGAGCTGGAGGTGGCGGAGCCGGCGGCAGCAGAGCTGGAGGCGGCGGGGCCGGCGGCAGCAAGGCCGGCGCCGACAACAGTGGCACTGGCGGCGGCGGAGATGGAGGCAACAGAGACGGTGGCAGCGGGGCCGGCGCCGACAGCAGTGTCACTGGCGGCGGCGAAGACAGCAGCAGCAGAGTCGGCAGCAGCCAAGCCAGCGGCAGCAGATCTGAAGGGTCCTGGTAAGAGGAGCACCGAAGAAAAGACCCTCCTCAGGCGGCTGCAAGCCTTTTGGCCACTCAACAGGACCCGCGGGGGTGGAGGTAAGCCCCAACGCGCCCGCGGGACGCGGGCGTCAGGCTGTAGGAGTACACCAACCCCAGGGCCGCAGGAGGCAGCAGCACCCGGCCCAAGCTGGGTACTGTGAGGATTCTTATAGGGTCCTGCAGTGGGAGGATGGAACCCCACTGTGGGACTGGTGGACAGACTAAGAGGCCAAGGGTCCCAGCCCATCTGGGGCCGAAGGCCATTGTGAGAGGGAAATAACCTCCGCCCCAGAGAAGCGGGCGCCTACGTTTGGGCTGACATTATATTACTTTGTTTCTTTTGACACTATTACCTACCAGGGGCTAGCCCCTGTAGGGAGCCACCCAGAGGGCGGCTATCCCGGAGGACCGGGTGAGGGTGTAGGGGAGGAGGAGCCCTCAGGACCCCTGGACTTTAGAGCCGAGGGATCGCATCCGGACTGCTCGCTTCCCCAGACGGGTGAACCCCACCAAAATTCCATCAAGTCATGGCAGGAGAGATCGGCGGAAGCACGTTACGGATGGCAGATTCCCCCTCTTCTCCAGGGGCCATCTAGGGGATACGTGGAAAACCGCAGGTAGTCCACACCATCCCCCACACCGTAAATCAAGGCAAGTGTTCAGATGAGTGCCTAGCAGTAAGAGCATTTTAGACTCAGACAACTTCCCCCTGAAGCTGCGCTACAGAAAAGTAAGTGATCACTGTGCATACAGAGTAACCTTTGAAACCTGTGGAAAGGATGTGGGAAGACCGGCTTTGATAGTGTATGCAGTGTTTTCACAAAAGATTTTCGTTTCTATGGAACTGCATTTTCAGTTGAAAAAGTTTCAGTTAAAACATTTTGATCTCTTCTAGAATTTAGGTTTCACAAAATTTCCCCTTACAACCTAACAATAGACAACTGTTCACTGCCCAAAGCATACACAGCTGAAGTGTCTTATCATCCCGGCACTTACTAATTCACAACACCCCTGGCATTAGAAAACCTTGTTATGAAAAACTAGCCCTGTGTCAACACTTCTTTCCGAGGGCTTATCCAAGCTTTCATGTCTCCTACACTTCCTCTCTACTGAAAGCATGAACACAATTTGAAGGTACAAAATGAAGAGCTGCCTTTTAGACAGAGAAACTTTAGAGTAGGTCCCTTGGGTAGGCCTTGCTGCACAAAGGAGGCAGACCGACCCTAAATGATCATTCAAGGATTCCCATACCGAAGCTGGCGTGCCAATACCCACTCCCAACACCAACTGCAAGAAGCGTTTGTGCATCCTCCAGACATAGGCCTGGAGTGGGATGGGATGGAGCTGGAACACACTGCCCCTGGCCATTAGAGGTGAGAAGAAGAGCCCATTGGGAGCTACTCAAGTATGGGTGACCAAAAGCTCTCTCCTGGGGCACCCTTGGTAGTCCTTACTCACCTGCGCAATCCTGTGGGTTCAGTGGAGCTATCAATGCAAGTATGCACTAGCCTTTGGTGCACAGTATCATCTCACAGCACAAGAATGGCATATAGGAACCAGCAAAGAGTTGTATCAGTTGTACACAGGCTGAACCCTGACACAGGAAATCAGACCACAACTACAGTGGCTGGGCCATGCCGGAAGAGTGGAAGCAATCCAGACACCAAAGACAGCGCTCCTTGAGGTGCTGGAGAAGAGGTGACTTGGCAATCAAGATGAAGATAGTGGGCTGATGTAGTGTCAGACCTACAGAAATTAAATGTGGGTGACTGGAGCAAACAGCAAATGGCAATGGATGAGGACGGCGGCAGCCAAGCGTCTCTAGGGCCCATAGCAATGATTCTCAATCAGGGTGCCTTGAGATCCTTTCAAGGGTGTCACACACTGTCAGGTTTACAAACATAATTCACAAGATAAACCCAGAGATATCAAATAGAAATCCATGGTTGTGGTCTTACTGAGTTCTTTGCAACAGAAAAACTGCTCTATTATTTTTCTATACGCAAAAGAACAACAACTAAGAACGGGTATTTTCCAAAGGGTGCCTCAAGTCTATCCAGGTGCAGCTCAAGTCTAAAAAGGTTGAAAGCCACTGGCTTCTAGTGTAAATTGTTATTATTTATCATTAAGAATTAGCCTCTCAGGTAGAGAAAAGTCTTATGTAATTAAAACGCCCCAGGCTTTCAAATATTCATCCAAGTAACTGAACTATTTCAGATGGATTGTAATTGTGAGTACATTTTTTTAGCCTTAGTTTGAAATGTATGGAAATCTATCTGATAAGCCCCTGGCAAGCCAGACCTTATGCTAACACAAAATGCTAACAGCTCTCTCCTACCTTGGGGGTCTTCAAGAGGAGGCTGGACAGATATTTGGACAGATATTCGTTCCTGCCAGGGGCAGGGGGTCAGACCTGATGATCTGTTTAGGCCCCTTCTGACCCTAAGTACTATGAAACTATGAAAATAGATATCCATGTAAAGGAGGGGACCACTGTTAGCTTCACACTCAATGCTGCACTTTTTCCCACTGAGGACCTGATCCAGCACCTACAAATGTCAATGTAAAAACTCCTGTTAAAGGCAGAGGAAGTTGGCTGAGACCTTTCAACAAGAGTTTAAACTTCTTTGCTTTATATAGATCTTAAGCACATTTCCAAAGGGAAAGGCAAGATTAATTGCTGTGTTTAACATCAACAGAAATGGGAGTCAGATGGAAGATACTGTAGACCTCTGCTAATGAAAATGAGGTTTATCTGCAAATACCCTTTAGAGCAGAGTTCAGTCGAGATCCTTAAGTAGAGTAACTCCTTAATATTTAATATAAATAGCATTTTAATCACCAAGAAGCCTCTGGGGCTTACAACAAGTACTGCAGCTTAAAACACAGCAAGTGGGCGCATGTGTCAGTGACAAAGAACTACAGGCCACCAGGCTGCCTTCCACTATTAGACGGCTGTAAAATCTTGATCCAATGACCCGTTTCAAGTTATTGGCCAAGAAGAGGAGGTTCTATTGATTCCAGTTGTCTCTGGTCCATGCCCAACATTTGGTTGCTTAAAACAGTCATTAAAAGAAGTCATTGTGCTAGTTCATATACACACACGCGCACACACTTGAACAACTGAGTGAGGATATTAATTATTAATTTGGAGAAGTAGTACCATAGATTAATTGAAGAAAGCCTTCTGTGAATATTTAACAGCTTTCCATCCTAAAGCAATTCTACAGCAAGCTGTCACATAGATGGAAACCATCCATAACCAGTCCAACTAGGAATTAGACTGTGTACGCTGGCAATGATTTGTTTTAGCACAAAGCTGTGCCAGCCTGCCTGGAAAGTGAATGGGATATAATTTAAGTAAATACAGACCAAGATAAGGATGAGTGGAGGCACAGGTGAGATAAATAAGTCTTTTTTTCCCCTGTAACGCTTGATAAACTGCTCCAGTTGGAACTGTAGAAGAAAAGCAAATAATTTATCCTGTCGTGAAATTCTGTGTTTTATATCAAAAAATAAAAAGGCAGGGAAAAAGTCTCTTTAATAATATGACCATGCACGCATGGAGTAAAACTCAGAAAGTCTCACCATGTATTAAAGATTGCTAGCAGAAACTTCTTTCACTGGGTCATCTCTAGAGACATATTCCAGGGAACCCTGAAGTCAATGGAAAGCTGCACACATTCCTCCTACACTCGGCAAACAAATGCACTCCTTCGTTGGGCACTTCTAAATAAACCCACACAATATTGGTACTTACTTGGGAATAAACACAGAACAGCCAACTCCATTTCATTGCCAGTCTTGTGATATTTGGCATGTATTGTAAAGCTCCACCTCCTGGAGGCACATAATTAGATTAAAATCTCAGTTTTTATATAAGGCAAAATAGGTTTCCAGCTTTCATAGCTGTGGAATAAAAAACTGGAAGACATCACCGAGGTGGGGTCAAAAACCAGAAGGCAAATAAAAAAGGGGCTGAAAAATGAGTGCATGTGCGTTTAATGGTCATGATTTGTGGGAAGATTTGCTCATGGCATTTAAACATCTGAGGTGGGCAGAACTCCAAACACATACCCTGTGACGGATCAGCTGGCCTATTCTGGTCTACGTCCTGATTTTTAACATCCCACATATACCTCAGCTTGTCTTTTCTGCCAGTCCCAGGCCTTGGAAAGCACCTGTCCTATCCCTGAAACAAGTGTTTAACTTATACCTGTGATATGCCTGGAAGTGTCATTTTTAATTAGTTCCTTACAGCTACTGTGTGAGACAGTATAAAGCTGCAAACAATGCCTCTTTTGCCAGTGTGGATGGTAAGTGTTAGAGCTGTATAGTCCCAGTTTGGTGTGCATTAGACATACAGGTCTGTACAACATAGAGACAGGCCACTGTGTACTTACAGATTCATAGAGTCACAGATGTTAGGGTCGGAAGGGACCTCAATAGATCATCGAGTCTGACCCCCTGCATAGACAGGAAAGAGTGCTGGGTTCAGATGACCCCAGCCAGATGCCTATCTAACCTCCTCTTGAAGACCCCTGGGGTAGGGGAGAGCACCACCTCCCTTGGGAGCCCGTTCCAGACCTTGGCCACCCTAACTGTGAAGAAATTCCTTCTAATGTCCAGTCTAAATCTGCTCTCTGCTAGCTTAAGGCTATTATTTCTTGTAACCCACAAGGTCGCCTCTCAACCTTCTCTTGCGGAGGCTGACGAGATCCAGGTGCCCTAGTCTCTCCTTGCAGGGCTTGGCCTGCAAGCCCTTAACCATACGAGTGGCCTCCTCTGGACCCTCTCCAGGTTATCCACATCCCTCTTGAAGTGCGGTGCTCCAACTGCGGTCTGACCATTGCCCAATAGAGGGGAAGTATCACCTCCTTGGATCTATTTGTCATGCATCTGCTGATGCACAATAAACTGCTGTTAGCTTTGCTGATGACTTGGTCACACTGACGACTCATGTTCATCTTGGAGTCCACTAGGACTCCCTTTCTATTTCCGTGGTACTGAGCAGGTCATTTCCTAGGCAGTAGGTGTGTTGGACATTTTTCCTCCCTAGGTGCAGCACCTTGCATTTCTCCTTGTTAAATTGCATCCTATCGTTTTCTGCCCATTTGTCCAACCTGTCCAGGTCTGTCAGTAGTTGTTCCCTGCCCTCCAATGTGTCCACTTCTCCCCACAGTTTTGTATCATCCACAAGCTTGGACAGGGTACACTTCACTCCCTCGTCCAAGTCACTGATGAAGACACTGAAGAGTATTGGTCCAATGACTGGGCCCTGTGGGACCCCACTGCCAACGCCCTTCCAGGTCGATACTGACCCGTCCACCACCACTCTCTGGGTGTGACCCTCTAGCCAATTTGCCACCCACCGGGCTGTGTAATCATCCAAGTCACAGCCTCTTAACTTGTTCACCAGTATGGGGTGGGATACCATATCGAAGGCCTTCCTGAAGTTTAAGTAAACAATGTCAACCCCTACTCCTGTGTCCAGGTGTTTTGTAACCTGGTCATAAAAAGATAGATTAGTCAAGCATGATCTACCTGCTACGAACCCATGCTGGCTTCCCTTCAGCATAATTTTTCCTGCTGGGCTCTCACATATATGAGCCTTAATAATCTTTTCAAAGACTTTGCCAAGGATGAAGGTGAGACTGACTGGCCTATAGTTGCCTGGATCCTCCTTCCTCCCCTTCTTGAAAATAGGGACCACACTGGCCCTTTTCCAGTCCTCCAGGACGTGACCCATGTGCCACAAGTGCTCAAATATTCTTGCCAGTGGCTGTGCAATGACATCAGCCAGTGCCTCCAGTACCCTCGGATGGAGCTCGTCCGGGTCTGCTGATTTAAACACATCCAGTGCTTAAGGGGTTCATATTCTTTCAGAACTCATGTTAGAGATGATATCTTTTATTAGACCAACTATATTTTTGCAAAAAAAATCTTTATTTTCAAGCTTTTGGGTACAGGCACCTTGTGCCCCCCCCACCAGTAACCACTTAGCAACTAGGGGAGGGGGTCCCCCCCTAGGGCCAATCTTGCTTAACCGGGGTGGGGGGTGGAGGGGAGGAGGTGTCCCCTTGCAACCAATCGCAAGGTGGCCAATCACGAAGCGGCCAATCGCTGCGGCCACTTCCAGAAGGGGCTGCAGCCGCTTCTGGGAGTGCCACAGCACTCCCCAGCCAGCGCTCATGGGACCAACACTGCCCCCCTGCCCAGCACCTAAGTGGCAAGTGCAGCTGGTCAAGGGGTGCACCAGCACTCTCAGGGGGTGCACAAGCACCCCTGTGCACCCTCTGCACATCGCCACTGCAGGCACCCTTCTTCAGGCATAGGAGAAAAGATTGTAAAAGTTCTCCTAGGTAGAAATGAAAGTTCATATTTCAAAGGAGAGTTGGAGGTGTAAAACCTCCTGGCTGAAATAGTTCATTTTATGCAGATTACGCTCAGAGAAAAGTTGGAATAGTCTGTTGACCTCGAAGCTGTTTGGTGGCAAGCCGGATGTAAAGTCATACTTCCTTCTGGTTATGATGCTCATGTTAAACAGACAAGTAAAAAGAAGGAATGCTCTTTTGGGCAGGACTCCCTTTTGTGGCAAGATATCTCTGGGCTCTGCGATAATGCAAATTACCTCGAACAAAGGCAGGAGCAGGGTCTCAGGTGGTAAAACTTGCTTCCTCCTTGTAAAATGATGAAGGTTTCATTTCATATTCTTTCATGCTCTTGAAAAGCTGGCATGTGCTTCCAGTTGTAACACAAACTCCTACCAGCTATAACACAAACCCTCCAGCAGTTTGAATGGCCTGTGCTTTACAGGTACTCAGGACTGCCCCGTAGTGCCTTGTGGGAGGAAGAAAGGGGCTTCGACAGGTCTCATTAAGTGTCTTCTTGATTGAGCTATCACGGGGTGGGCAATTATTTTGGGCAGAGGGCCACTTACTGAGTTTTGGCGAGCCATCGAGGGCCGCATGACAGGCAGCCAGGGGCAGATAAATATTCATTTTTTTAAATTTTTAGCGGTCCCATGGGCCGCATTTTGCCTACCCCGATCAGGCCTGACCAGACATGGCCAACTGAGACGCAACAGGCGCGGAGAGACTGGGACCTTGCTGAGCCACGAGCACAGCCCGACCCTCCATTCTCCACACCCCAGGGTCCTGTTAGAAGGGAAATGTAGTAGACAACTGGATAGATCCAGGGGGTAGCATCACACGCAGCTCTGGTGGCAAACAAGATGAGACACGCCACTTGTTCACTATAAAGACACGGGCTGAGTTATCTCTCTGCTTCCCCTCCTCTACAACCCCCACACAGGTTTCTCACAGGCCGGCCCAAAGTAGTACGTGTCTCCAGGCTCCCTGCCAGTGCTGAGGCTTTTGTGAGTTTTTGTGAGCTCTGCGTCAATTCTTTAATTACATAGAAAACTTAGCTCAGCATCCTTCCTTCATCAAAGCATTCTCCATCATAAGGGGAAGGCTAAGAGATGCACTCCTAGGCTCAGCCCTGCTCAAAGGGAGCCGTGGCTGTTTTTTCCCTTTTTCATTTTGTTGCTCCAGTTCCAGCGTTGCTTTGTCATCGAGATGGAACAGAGCTTTATTTAGTCGGTGTCAGGCCTGAGTATGAGAGATCGGCTTGTGAACAGCTTAAAGGCTTGGAAAAAATGACCTATTGAAAACTCCCTCTGTTTGCCTGGAAACAAACAGGTAACCTATAATTCCCCTTTCTATAGGAACAAGCACAGTTTGCATTAGCAAGGATGCAGTGACATTCTCCAAGAAGGCTCACACTCAGTCATCCCTTACAGGCATTTCCTCTTGCCTTGACATGCACACACACATATCATGTGTTACAAGGTATGCATACATAGGAAGGGCAAAAGGAGACCTGCAAATACTGAAGGGTTAGATTCTGCTGCTCTTACTTCCATTGGATACCCCCTATATGAACAGCCTACTTGCAAACAACAGTGCAGCTCACCAAGTAAAGGGTTTTTAATGGAAGTGACAGTGGAAGAATCCAGCTCTCAGGTAATTATGGAAATATATCATAGCTACAAGTTACTGTTGGAAGGAAGGTTAAAATTAAGTCATCCAAACCGATGCTGCCAGCAGCCATTTAAAGTAATTGCTGCTGTGCTAGAAAAAAACAGCCTCATTGCTATTCAGCAACAGGTTCAGATGGTCATTTCTGTACAAGACATACATACTGCTACAGTACAAAGGAAGGAGTATGGAATAAAATATGGCCTTATTCAGTGGCATCTGACTAAGCTGAACAACCAAAGCAGAGAGCACACTTCCGGGATATGCAGGAGGAAGCTTACAGTCATGTTCTAGCAGCTTCAGGTGCTGGACTGTCTCCTCTTTCTGGGGATTTGCACACACTGACTGTACCATTCATAACAATGAGTCAGGTCTTCACTGGTATTAGTTGGCATAGCTCCAATCAAGCCAATAGAGTTATACTGATTTAAGAGTGACGGCATCATCTGAGCCTTTCAATAGAGGCAACTGCGCACGACATATTGGGCATGTCTACACATGCATTTAAGCGTAACTGTGGCAGGACACTGTTGGTGCCTGCCACTTTAAGAGCTGAGCCAAGCAGCCACCGGGTGCTTGATTGCATTTTAGACCTCTGGCTGCCTCTATAAATAGAGCAGTTCACTGCTGGCAGGCAGGCAGGCACATCACCTGGCTGCAAGACTCCACGCAACATCCTGGAGGTAAGGGAGGAGCTGTAGGGGATGGTTTGGAGGCTCCTGGTCCTGGGCATGACCTAAAACTGCACCCTGCTGGGAGTAGGTGGCCTGGTGGGGCTCTCAGTGGTGTGGGAGCCCCCAGGAAATATCAGGCCAGTTACCACCCCGGTGAAAGGTAGGTAGGGGTGCCTTAATAATCACAGCCCTCAACTTCGGGTGGTTTACTTGTCATCAGAGCTAGTTGAGGCCAGGCATGGCTGTGGCCACCTGAACCCTATGGGATGCAAGACCCTGAGGAGAGGTAGGTGGGGCCAGGCATGGCTACAGCCACCTGAGACCACTGGGAAGGGAAGCCCCATGGCCCCAGTGAGGGGTGGTGTGGAGCCCCAGTGAGGGGGTAGAAAAGAGGAGCTCCAGTGAGGGGAAAAAACCAGGGGGCTGGGAGCCCAGTATCATTTGCCCAGTGGGGGGAGGCCAAGGGATGTCTTCGGATGCCTAAAGCTGCAGTTTGGGCCACAAGCCAAGTAAGGGGAGCTCAGTCTGAGAGAGAGGGGTGAGTCCTGACCCCCGTAAGTCCTCCACCACTGGGAGGCTGAGACTGGGTCTAAAGTAAGAGCTATAGTAGAGCACAACGACCTGTTGCTCCAGCGAGGAGTGAGAGACCCCATGAGACCCTTGAGCAGTAGGTCATTTTAGCAGGGGAGTGTCTCGTCTTGTCCACCACCCTAGTCATGGTGTGAGTTAAGAATGCCTCTGGTGAGGGGTGGCCCCAGAAAGGGGGCAGAGAGGAGGGGCCCTGGTGAGGGGGCAGGTGTGGGACCCCAGTGACGGGGAAACTAGACATCATGTATAAAAGTATAGAGTTGCCCTGGGAGGGACCAGGGCGAGCTTAGACCCAGTTGGGTAATTGGCTGGCCACTACCCCAGTGAGGGTTGTGGGAGAGACCCAAAAGACGATATATCTGCCACTCACAATATGAGCTAGCTAAAGCCGATGGCCTAATGGGTCCGCTCCGAGAGGAAGCAAGGCAGTATAAGTTGTCGATGAGTGAAAGAGACCCTGTGAGAGAGGGTGGGTGGCATGCCCAAAGGCAAGTGGGGACACTAGCACTGTGGCTAGTTGGGGAGCCCCACTTTCGCACAATGACTAAATGTAATGTTCATTAAGCTAATACTCATTTTTGGCAGGTGTCTACACATGCAGGGACTTGGCACTAAAGTTAGTGCCAAGTCTCTGCACCCCTGCCATGTGTCCCTAGCGGCTCGGCAGACCCAGCACTAAAGTTAGTGTCAGGTTGCAGCTACACATGCATTAATGTGCTTTAACCAACCATGTCTAAATTTGACACCTGCATTTGCAGGTGTCAAATTTAGGTGTGCTTAGCCTAATTTTGCTATTTTTAATGTGCATTAAAGGTGCTCACGTACCCATAATGTGCATTAAATTAAACTAATGAGCATTAATGTGTCTCATGTACATGCTCCCATTAGGTGCAAAAAGGACCACTAGAACATCTACCTCACTCCCAACCTTGAATACTAAGATCTGACCCAGTATATTTAGGGGCTTCTAATACGAGGGAAGCATGAAAATGTCATATTTTTGGTCACTTTCTTGAAGGCAGCTTGAGAGACATTAGTGTGCATGTGCATGCGCACTCACGGATAATCAGGAATCCATCTTCATCTGTTCTGTATAACTCCATATTTCAATAGTGTCTCCTGCCACGTCTCTACTTGTTTCCATTAAGTTCAGCAGGATCAGAGGGAAACTCTCCAGGGTTTGTAAATCATAAGTTTGTAAATCATGGGTTGTAACCAGAGGCTGTATGGCCACTGGATAAAAGGTTTCATATTGAAAGGCTGCTTGAACAAACTACTTTGCTACAACAATGCATTTATGTTTAGTCCACATTTACACTGGTACAATAGAAGCTGAATTTAGCCCCATTCATTATAAAACAGGGACAAGGACATTATCTGCCCCATCTATCTGTTGTAGTCGTACCCATGAGTATAGTATCTCCTCATTGTCTTCCAGTCTGAATAGCACTGGGCATGCTCTCTACAGACTAGAGTCTACTTCCATTAAAGCAAGAACAAAAATCCAATGGGCTTCAATGGGCACATGATCTGATGCTATTTTTTAGGAATTAAAGCTATCAGGAAAGTGTCCGCTGTCAGATGATCATATGTAAGTGACAGTAGAATTTCATCTAGGAAGTCTAACACTAGCACTGAACATCATGTTTGTATTGGGAACTCTGTCTCTTCTAGTCGGCATCAAGTGCATTATTGCATTTCTGAAAGTTAATTTTGCTCTCCAGGGACCCTGTCCTTCAAACAAACCATTAAGATAACTGTTCAAGCCTGAGTGTAGTAGTACATTCACTGTCCAGTTCTCAGAAGATTGTTGCATTCATGTGCATCTTACTGTGAACTAGAAAATGGATTTAAGTAATACATTTTGCAGCCTTTGCATTCATTTTGAAATGGTTTGGAACTCCTGATGTTTCTGTTGCATTAATTGGAAAGATAGGGGCCCCAAAAATAATCTCTCAAATTTTCCATGGATGCTAAATCTACATTGTATAGGTTAGTGAATAATGTTCCATATTTCAACTGCAGAAAGTTCTAAAATGTGCATCCTGGTAAAAGAGTGGTCTGTCCCCTTAAGAGGGGGCAGCCAACCCTGTTGAGTAGCTGCCGCTGTAGGGGAGCTGCTAATAAGAGAGTGGAAGCTTAAAAGAGGACAGCAGAAAGAGAACTGAGGGAACCATTTGGAAGGAGAGACTTAACTTGCTACAGTGAGGGACCACACTACAGTGCTGGGGCAAACCCCAGAGGCTCCCCTCCAAGTACCTGCAACAGGGCATCAAGTTTTGGGTTTAGTTTGCTTATTTGCTTCTTTTTTTTTTTTTGCAGTTTAAAGACTGTGTTTGAGTTGGGAGAGGAGGCTGAGGCAGAAGAAAACCTTTCCTCCTTTACCCTTTCTGCTCAACTACAAGCCCCCTCCCCACCCCTCCCTCTGCCTACCTTTTCCCACTGTCCCAGGGGCCTGGCAATCCCAGAGCCCTTCTTGCCTGCTGCGTGGGGCTGGGCTCAGCTGAGGATGGGACAAGGGCAGCAGGGATGGATGGGCCTCCCCTTCCCCATGCCATGACCCAGCAGGGTGGAGGGAACTACTCTCCAGCCACCCTGTTACCAATGTCCCCTCCCCAGTTGAGCCCAGCCCCAGCTCAGCCCAGCTGGCTCTGGAGTTTTCATACCCTGAATAGCGGAGAAAGAAGTGATAGGCAGAGGAGTCAGGGGAGTTGGGGGAGGAGGGGAGGCTGATCAGGAAGGGAAAAGAAGGGAGGATTTTCACCTGCTTTAGGGACTTAAATATGTCTCCAGAGGCTCCTACACTGATGGGGTCAGAGGAAGCAGGGAGCAGGTGCTGCAGCCATCCCTGCAGTGTGGGTTGCTGCTCCTGCATCCCCTTTGGGAAATCCTGCATCTGACCCTGCAGCTGATGTCCTTGACTGCACCATCCCCAAGAACTGACTGGATCCTCTGAACACTCCTGCAAGCTTGGGGCACGTATCTCCATTTTAGAGAAGAAGCACAACATGCCTGAAATCGTAGAATAGAAAGAAACCGGCAGAGGTGTCTAATCCAACCCCTTGCACAGATGCAAAATGCACAAGGTTGATTACTGACTTGCCCAAGATCACTCAGGGAGCCTGTGGCTGATCTGGGCCTTTATCACGGCTCTCCAGCATCACAGTCCAGTATCCTCACTACTGGATTGCCCTTCCGTACAGGAAGATCATTTACCCTGGCTGAGGTTCTGGCCCTACCTCTGACCCCTAATACATCTCATGCAAAAGGTGCCAACTCTCCTCTGTTACAACATGGGGCTCAGAAATGGTATGGAAAACCCCAGCTCTGCCATCAGCCCTTCTTAGTTCAGGACTCAACTCTATGGCAGCATGTTAAACCTCCTGTTCAAAATACATGAGGAGCCCTGCATAACAGAGCACTACATAACAGTGCTCTGATGCCAGTGTGGCACAGATTATTGTTCTCATAATAATCTGCTGGGGATATTTTTTTGTTCCAAATTTGCATAGGACCTTCCACAACATGGTGTCACCCATGACCAGGGCTTCAGAGCATGGGTAAATCATAATTACGATGGTGACGTTTCAGCAAAGTAGGTTTAGACTAGATACCAGGAAACTCTTCTTTCACTGTTAGAAGAATGAGCCTAGGGAAGATGTCTGGAGGTCTCCACATCACTGGAGGTGTTCAAGAAGAAGTCGGACAGCCACTGGTCAGGGATGATCTAGGCAGAACAATGCCTATGTTTTACTCTGGGCATTTCCTGTGTTTCTGGACTTTGCTGGCTGCCCCCGCCCATTCTTTCTGCTACACGTGTCAGAGCATTTTTAAGCCCTCCTCAAAGGCGTTCGGTGTTGGCTACAGCCAAAGCTAGGGACTTTAACTTGGGTGTGCCGGTGCTTCTGCTGGGACCAAAGCCAAAGGTTCCTGGCTAAATGGTCTTGCCCCTCTGCTCAGGGTCAAACCGATCACCACATTTGGGGTCAGGAAGGAATTTTACCCCATAGTCAGATTTATATGAACTAATAAGGGATTTGCCTTCCTCCACAGAGGGGGGCGTGAACCTCTACCTGGGATCTCTTGAGTACATAAGCAGATTAATGCGTGGGCCAGTGGCGCCTGGGCCCAGGGGCATCTGCCAGTCGGGGACCCCAAGATGGCTGGGTTCCCTTAGGAAATGGTGGGTTTCCCTTTGCAGGTGGACTGTATTCCAGCCTGCAAGGGGTCCTGTTTGGGGCTGCCAGGAGATGCAGGGGCAGCACCAACCTCTTCCTAGTGGAGGGGCTGGGCTGGGCCTGAGCTTGACCCGGCCAGGAGTGTCGCACCTCTGTGGGCTGTAGGTGGGAGCAGCACGGGTGGGTGACAGTGGCGGTGCTGGGAGGGATGGTTATCGGGGAGCCAGGGCAAATTTTGGAGTAGCTATAGCCCCACCAAGCTTACCCCTAGTGCCACCCCTATTGTGAGCACAGCCGCACATGCCCAGGAACACAGCTGGGCAGCCAGCTCCCTACAGATAAGTTTAATGGGGGGGAAGGAGTGTAGGGGAGAGAAGGGGCTTGGGAGAGCAGATTGAGGCCACCACAAAGGGGGAGGAAGTGGGGCAGGGGCATAGGACCCAGGGTGGGGAGTGGGACCAGGAGGCAATCGGGAATGGGGGGTGGAGAGTCCTGAGCCCACAGTGGGCAGCCTGCATCTGTTCTTGGCCTGCTGGGCTCTGCTTCGGCCATGGTGGTGGGAGAGGGGGTAACAGGGATCAAGGAGGAGATAGGCATGTGCCACCCCACTCCCCAACCAGGCCAGGTACACCCAGCCTCCCCCATGGGGCACAGAGGCCCACCCCACCCTTGGCAGAGGCAGAACCAGGAGGGGAAGGGGCCCCAATAAATCTTAATCCACCTCTGCTTGAGTATATCTTAACAAACTTTTAAAGAAGTAGGCATTGGCTGCTGTGGTTCCCCTACTTTAGCTATGGCAAGTTAAAGTGTTAGATCTATGTTGCGTCAGGGTTGATGGTAGTTTTATGTAGAGGTTAGATTATGGTCTGTATAGGGTGGGTTGGACAGGGATGATCCTGCCTTGGACAGGGGTCTGGACTAGATGTGACTTATGGAGGTCACTTTCCGCCCTGCTTGTCTATGATTCAATGATGATGATGATGATTCAATGATGATTCAGTGCTGATGAAAATGTGAAAGGTCCTTTTATCACACTGAGAAGTGAAGATTAGGAAGCAGCTTCTTCTCCTGCTCTTCTCTGGGCAGGAGGAAGTTAAAAGGAGACACAAGAAAACACATAGCCTGGTCATCACATATCCAGAACTCTTGCCAGATCCTATTGAGTTGGACTGGACTTGAATATCAGCCCAGAGGCCTAACTTTGGTCACGTAAAAATGAAGCTACCACAACAGGCAATCAACTAGGTACCTTTTCAAATCCAGTTCCCTATGTGACATGTTTGTATAAGTCCACAGTGCTCTTTCACTACCAAAAGACAGAGCACGACAAAACTCCTGGACATTATTAGCAGAGAACATGCTGCAAACCTATCCTATTGCTGAATGACAAGGCAGGGTTTCCACTTTTGCTCTTGCTTAGACCCAAACAAAGAGCTCCTGGGAAAGTAAGAACCAAAAGTCTCTCAAGCTGCAGGTTAAACTGCATATTGGGAGCACCTGCTGCCCCAAGCCCTGCTTCCTCTAATGGAAAGGCATTGGTTTTGTCTGTCCAGAATTAGGAACAACAGGGCATGTTGGATTCCAGCCAATCGGAAATAGGTTTTCTTTCCCTTATCCTTTTCTGTGGACTGCCAAGGAAATCTAAGAGAAATTCAAATACAATCTATCTTCTCCTCTAAATTGGAGCTATTCCTGCACTTAATACTCCAGGGAATCCTGCAGTTCTCATCTGTCACAACATCTCTTCCCGTCTCTGCCCCTTCCTCTCCTTGGTGCCATGTATGGAGTGTAGCTCTTAAATCCATCTACTTTCCAGCCTGCCCCAGGGATACTATCCCATAACATCCCCCTACGTCTCCTTCAGTGGAGGGAACAGGAAGAGAACTGGGCAATTTATTCCCTCATTCAAAAAAATAGCATCTGAGCAGGCTGCCTTGGAAGCAGTCACATACCCAGGGATGTCACTCACTCCCAAGCAAGGATGCACCAGTGCTAAAACAGCCCACAACTATCTTCTTTCTTTCTTCTAGGATGTTCAGAGCCCTCCCTTAGATCAAACCTGGGCAGAGCATGCAGTGCTTCCTGCTGGTTGGGACTATAATGTACATGGGAAAAGACCCATGCCTTTTCTGTGGGGTATTTAAAGGTGTTCTCATAAAGCAGCGGTATGGAGAATATAAAACCAAACACCTGCACCCAGTGCCACAGGTAGTCTACTGCACAGTGCATTACAGCCTGGAAAATGTGGTGGCCTCTTAAATAGAGGGTCAGATATGGCCATAATGATCCCTTTTTGCTCTTAAAGTTATAGATCTACTGACTTCACTGTTTAGATCTGGTTAATGACCAATTCTGCCCTGCACAAGCCTTCAGAGGAGTTGAGAGGGTGCAAATCCAAGAATCTGCCCCAAGATTTAGCTAAAGGGTTGTCCAAGGAAGATGGGAAACACTGACAACCTGCAACCGCTGTATCACAGATGACTGCGCCAGTGATCCATAGGAGACCCAAAATGGAGAAGCAGATGCTGGTGATCAGTGAAGCCACTCGAACGATGCTGATTGACACCAGCTGAGCTTAATGCCCAGGGACTTTAACTCTCCAGATGTCAGCACTCATCTGCCCTCCCTCCTCATCCCTGAGCCAGGCATACAAATGCCAAGTGAAAAGTTCAGCTTTGCCATTGAAGTTCACTCCTGCCAGTTGGAGAAGTGCTCCCAGAATAGGAACTTCCAGTGCACTGCGCTGAGCAAAGAAAAGCCTCCTGCTTACCTTTAAGTGGTCGGATTTCAGATTTCACATTGCTATTTCCCCTCTGAAAAGCAACAGCTAGTACTAAGAGGTCGCGGGAGGAAGGGGGCTTCAAAAGGAAGAGACACAGGCATAATCCTGCCATCTCATTCCAACTGCTGCTCACAAGGAGTCTCCCGCTGCCTACACCTGTGATGTGTTATTACAGCTTATGAAAGGAAGAGAAAATGGTTGGGATAAGACACATCTGTGATGTCCTAAGGTTTAATGCTTAGCTGTTACTGTTTTGAAATGGCGCATCAGCTAAACAAAGATGACCCTGCATGCTTCCAAGTGGCACTCCAGGTGAACAACAGACCTCTTTTAGGAGCAATTAGGTACATGCATGGGGTGTAGCTGTGTTGAAATGCTCAGTGTTGAAGATGTGGGCCAGCTGCTACTCAGCACCTAAACGTGGAAGTTAGTGATCCAGTGCTGATTTCTGCTACAGGGGGGTCTGGTCTGATGGATCACTTGTAACTGAGCAAATCAAAACAAGGTCCCAAAGGACCTGATGCAGCAGGGGACCCCTACCCCTATCCTGGAAGGCAGCAGGAGCTGTGCTGCAGGAGACAGACAGGGGAATACCACCTGCAGGAAGCAGAGCTGCGGGGCTGAGCACCTGATAAGAGGACTGAGAGCCCTTGTGGCAGATTTTGGCCTTGGTAGCACCTGGCTGCTTTCAGGGAAGTGGAGTTCCACCTTTGATGCCTTGCTTTGCCCTGCTCATCATCAGGCTGCCGTTCTGCCCAGTTCTCACACCCTTGTCTGAGCAGGTCTTTGTCTTTCTCTCACCTGGGCCCCTGGCCTTGTCCAGGCTTCAGCTTCCCTCTCTGCAGGCATGAACCAACCTCGATCCCATGGAGGTCCCGGACCCTTGCTGGGCTCTCTCTGGCCTTTAGCCCCTCCTAAAACAGAAAGCCTCCCAGGCCCCACCACGGAACATCAAGGCATGGCAGGAGAGAGGGCAAAGCCAAATTGGTGAACCAGAGGAGGAGGATGGGTGTAGTGTGACCATGAGGGGGCGCCACAGCCACCCTTGGAGGTACACCCGATATACCTCAGTTGACCTTTACCTGAGAGAATTAGACTGATACTCCCCCTGTCAGCAGGTTATTCCATAATCAGCCATTTCTCTCAACTCTCTGGTACCAAGCCAGGATGATTGGCTGGACAAATCACGTATCTGATCCAGGTCCTACACTCCAAGATGTCTCTAACAAAACACAAAGCCCCATTGATGGGTTTCTCTTGACTTGAGCAGGAGATGGATCACACCCCATCTCTCTGTTATCAAGTATCTGATAGGTTTTCTTGCCCTGATGACATTGAGGTGTCACTCAAAAGAAGCAAGATCCCACGGTCAGTCTTTAACTGCACAGAGGAGAGTCTCCACTGACTGGCCATTGCTGCCTATGGGAACACCTGCCAAGCATAAGACCCACAGTGGAAGCACCCAAGTCTCCAGTCCTGTGATGATCCAGAAGCAGATAAGATCTAAACCTACAACATTGGGACCAACCCACTTAAATCCCTGCTGGAAGATTAGCATATATCTAAAAGAAAAATACTGTGACCATTTTACCCTGCAGCTACTGCAGACTCAGCCTAGTGAAACTTCAAGGAAATATCAAGATAAACTTATGGGGAGAAGCCTAGGATGTAATCAACTTGGATCTGAAGATGATGTCCAGACCAGTATCCAGAAGGCAGTGATGTGTATCCTATGGGTGATGAACACCTTCAGCCTTCTCTGTCAGCAAGGTCAGGAGAGCATTGAACAGATACAGATGCAGTATGCACCGGGAAACATGAGAGGCATATATCCCAACACAGAGTCTTTTAAAAAGCAGCAAGGAGTGCAAATTGGCAGACCACCATCCCCCAAATGGCAGCTGGTACTGAAGGGCAGTAAAAGTGATCCAAAGAAATCCGCAGAAAGCAAGGACCTGGTACAGTGAGTGGCCTTTAGGCGCCCTATAGGGATTAATAGAGAAAGCAAAGCTCATGGGTCCACCCATGGCACCTGATACTCCCTGGAGGTCAGACCCACCTACAGCACTCTCCAACCCCACTCACTCCAGTCTCTTGCCTACTACACCTTGGATGTTATCATTAAAATCTGGGTGAGACCGGGAGTAGCTTCTTTTGTACTCCCACTTTTGACTCCATCCTTGGGCTTCTCCTCCCCAAACTCAGTCCTGGGATCCCTGTGCCTCTCTTCCCCTTTGAGGAGGTTCCACAACCCCCCAGGTCTCAAACACTTGTTGAAGCTGCTGCCTTCCTGGCTTTGGTCCATTTTTCTCTGGCTGAGCCCTCAGCCTAGGTTCACAGTCTTGGCCCTTCATGTTCCTGCCCAGAGCAGGTGTTGATCTGCAGAGAGCCCCTGGCACCCTGTTATGTGGCCACCAAACCTCCTTGCAGTCACAACCCACGCCACCAGACCCCTGAGTCTCCAGTCCCAGCAGCTTCCAGCCCTCTGTTCACTGACTCCCTCCAACTTCCCTGGATATTTGGGATGACTGTATCCCCTGCCTTAGCAGCCTGGCCTCTCAGGAGTCCTTCCCACTCTGCAGCTCAGGGCCAGGCTGCCCCACCAGCTCTGGAGCTAGGCTTTAAGTATACTTGGCTACACCCCTTTACAGTCATCTAACCTCTGACTGACACAGGGGGTTGTTTGACCATTGCTCCTACAGGAGTTTGCCTAGCCTGCTCCTACTGCAGTCTCCATCCTTGCCAAACACAGCCCCTGTACCTCACTGCAAGGCATTTTGCCCCAGACAGCTGTCTGCAGCTCTTCTCTATATCTGCTCCTGTGCTGCATGCTTCTCTGAAGCTGGCCCCTGTCTAGCTGACCACACCATGCTTTAGCCTTCTGATGCTGCCCTCTTTGCCTCCAAGTTGCAGGGGTTAGCGGACCCTGCAACACACGCACACACACAAAGCCAGTATCAGAGCAGGAAGCTGAAGCCATGTCACCCAAAACCGAGATGAATGCTCTAACCACTGGACCATCTTTCCTGTCCAGTGGGTCATGTTAAACTCGCTGCTTCGTGCTAATGGATCAATGGAAAATGAACTGAAACGTTCAGCTTCAATGCAACAAAAGCCATCAGCACCATGAGCAACCTCTACCTATACCAGTGTGCAACCTCTCTGGTCCAATGGGACAGATGAGTGCCATGGGGCTGGTCTGTAGGTCAAATCCAGCCTGGGGTTGGTCCCTGGGTATGATCTGGAATGATCTGATGATGATCATCTGGACAGTGGGCCTCCCAAGGGTCCAGATATTTGGTGGTTGGGGAGCAGTGGCAATGTTAACAGCTGTGGCTCTGGCCACAATGAACGCTGCTACCATTCCCTCACTACCAAATTTCCAGACCTGTGGGCAGCCCCATAGGGCTGGATGACATGGCTGCATGGGCTGGAGGTTGGTCCCACACTACTGTGTTTATTTACCTGCATCCAACACTGGTTCCCCACCAAAACTCATTTGTTTCATCCATCACTTAGGCCTTGTCTTTAAACTTTAGGGGTGCTTACATAAGTAACATTTTTCACACTATCAAGCCCCTGAAAGCACTCTACAGCCACGTGTGAGGGAGAGAAGGCGCCGATGGGCCCTGAGGCTCCCCGCCCCGAAGCAGTCATGCTAATCCCGCACACACCGGCCCAAAATGCTGGGCGGGAACTCATCTCTTCCAGGTGCACGGAGGAGGGAGAAGCAGAGCTGGCCAGGTCCAGCATAAAAGAGACACCGACGACAGCCAGGGAGGAGGGACCGGAAGAAGGCTGCGGAGGAGCCGATGCTGGTGGGAGCACCCTCGAGCGGATGCGAGCCGCCCTGAGATGCGGCAGGACCTTCTGGGGTAAGGATAAGGCCCAGCAGGGTTTGGGAGCCCAGTCAACCGGCACAGCGAGGCAGCGGACTGTTTGACGCCGCCGGGAGCGGCTGGACCTGGCAGGAGCCGGGTACCGTATGAACTGTAATACGGGGCAATCACTGATGGTGAAACCGCCGCGCCTGTAATCGAGAGGGCCAAGTGGCCTCAGGAAGCCCTAGGGGGTGCTGAAGAGCTCAGCGAGAGCTAGAGAAGGGGTGCCAACCCCACAGCATACAGGGGAATATTGGGAGGCCAGCAGAGGGTCAAAGCAGCCTCCTCGCTCTAGTGAATCCCTGGCTGTAACCTTTGTGTTGACCATTACACTTCTTTTACGGACGTTTTGAGGGATATCATGACACGTGGCCTACCTAGACAGGTGGTCACTTCCCGGTGGAACGGGTGAGGGTGTAGGGGTGGCGGAGCCCTCATCAACACGGGACCCTGGGAACTCGAAGAGTCTCACTTTTGGACTTACACGTGCCGGACAATCCAAACTGAACTGGATCACCATCAAAGTCATGGCAGGCAAGGCTGGCACATGCAAGCCACAGGTGAGCGACCCCTTGGCAACCGGGAAGCAGTTCCAGAGCAGGGAGGCAGTGGTGACCCTGAAGGCACTGCCCCCCCGACACCATGACGTAACACATGTGCTTTTAAAATGACCGACTGCATGAAAATTAACCCTGGTGAAAGGAAGTAACCGATTAAGGCGCTCTAAAGCAGAGCCCCTTAAGAAACTTGTGATCCCTCCCAGGATAATTTTTGTGTTGGGTGGGGCTGTCAGCAGGGGAGGGAGGGGAAAGGGGACGGAGCAGCCAGCACAATGCTGCCAGCTGTTAGGCCTGGCCACAGCTGGAGCACGGGGGTAGTGTGGAACAAAGCCCCTTGACCTTCTGCTCCCACCCCCCCAGCTATGGGGTACTGGGGCAAGCTGGGCCGGGCCCATGAGGTGAGGGGTCTCCATTCCAACCTGCCCCCCTCCAGATCTGGCCACGGCAAAGCAGCCGGCAGCTCCATGCTGCCTGCTCCCTTCCCTGCTGACAGCCCGGGAGCTGCAGGGCAGGAGAGGGTAGGGCTGGGCAGAGGGGTGGCCCGGCAGGCTCCTTGGAGGCTGCTGGAGCACCCCTGCCTTCTGGCCAGAGCCAGTGCAGGCAGGCTGCAGCTCTTTCCCCCACCACCATCGGGTAGTTGTCTGTTGGGTTGGTGGGGGGCCCTAAATCATGGTGTGCCATGAGATAGAGCAGGGTCCTAAACATCTGTAGGCACACTAGGGCTGAGATCTTCCAAGCTTCGTAGGTGCCAAACACCTGCCCATTGATTTCCATGAAAAACCAAGTACCTGATCACCTTTGAAGCCCCTGGCCTAACCTCTCTCGGGCAACTGTTATTTATTCTGGGTTTGTACAGCACTGAGCACAACGGGCCCCCACCTGGTTATAGCTGGTAGGTCCTTTACTGTTTCAATTGCTTAAAAAACAACAAGATCCTTAGAAAATCCCACCCTTTCCAATCTCACAAAACAACACACCTTCAACCACAGAAGAAAAAAACATACTTCTACTACATCCAGGTTTACAGTACTTTCTCTCTTTCTTGTATCCAAACCTGCATAACTTAAATGTTCCAGGGCAGCTGCACACATTTTTAAACAGTAAGCTAATTGCAAATCAAATTCTTCAATTAAATACCCTTTTGAATTGAGGTTTTATCATTGGCAAGCAGGCAAATCCTTTCATTATCTGTCTATTTTTAGTACAATTAAACCACATCTTTTTGTTTCAATTTTCACATAACCTTCTCTTCAGCTCTTTCTACTCAGCTTTTCAAGTGCAATAGATCCTTTAACAATATACTTCCATTATCCTCCTCCTCTTTGCTAGCAATAAGAAATGACTTGGGTGTGCGTGTACAAGGTTGGTGGGTGTTTTTCCAGAACCTAATTCAATTACAAAAACCTGTAATTCCTGCTTTATTTAAACCTACTTGCGAAGGTCAGCTCCAAACATGTTCATTGTTATTTTTCCTTCATAAAACTGCCATGGGAGCTAAATAATTTCTCTGTTGCTCACAGGACATGGTCTAACCTCATACGGTCCCGACCAGATGGAAATCAGTGTCACTCCACTGGCGACAAAGGCAGGTGATTGATTTGCCACAGCTAACCACCCAACTCATCTGTCTCCACAAAATGAAGGTAGGTTATGAGACTTGTAATCCTGAATTTGATTAATCCCCCCTCTCAGTGTAGGCGTCTCAAGAGCGAGTGCTGAGGAAGGGCAGTTTGTGCCCCAAAGCTTGTCTAAGGTCGCTCCCCACTACACAGTTAGTCCAATAAAAGCTATCACCAAAAAATCCTTGCTTCTCGTATTAATCCTCCTTGCACAGAAACACAGGCACACACCGTTCAGTAAGGGTGTGCAGCCTCTGACTCTCATTGGGATGAAGAAAGGTCAGGTTTTATACTGCCTTCTTTTATGATATCCGTCTAAAAGGCTTCTTTGTTTGTCGGCCATTGCATTTCCTTTTCACTTATTCCGGGTATGGACAAACACACCCGTTACAGACAGCTAAAAAGGTCATGGGCTTTAGGCCTGCCCTAATCCAGCAGGATTTAAACCAGCGTCTCCTACTTCTCCTAGACCAGTTATTTTCAACTTCATTAGACCCACACCTGTCCTTGTGAGGACAAGGCACCCCTCAGAAAATGCCAGCTCTTTGCTTTCCTCATTTTTTTACTATAGAAAGCAATACAAAAGCAATCCTTCTGTTGCAAAGACCTTCGAAAGACCACAACAGGGCAGACTGCTTCTGACACTGTGTTTGCATGTGTTTATCCTGTGTAGGTGTTTGCACACCTAACAGCTAACAGTGCCCTACAGCACGCTGGAGAGGTCCTTGGAGCACCCCGGGGTGACACAGCTCCCTGGTTGAGGATCACTACCCTGGGCCTTATCTAGAGCATCTGAAGCCTCCGGCAGTTCAAATAGACTAGCCCCCAACTTATGTGCCATGTGCCTTCTCAGGTAGTCCAAGGGCTGACCTCAAGTTAAGCAGGGGCGCGCAATTATTTTGGGCAGAGGGCTGCTTACTGAGTTTCGGCAAGCCATCGAGGGGTGCATGACAGGCAGCCCAGGGCAGATAAATATTAATTTTCTACATTTTTTAGGGGCCCCGCAGGCCGGTTAGAATGGCCTGGTGGGCCACATCCGGCCCTCGGGCTGCATTTTGCCCACCCCTGAGTTAAAGCCATGTGCTGCTATAACTTGAGCTAGAGAATCAATCACCCCTAAGTGGGGCGAGGGGCTGTAGCAGCTCAGATCTCCTCTGGATCAAGCTTAGAGAAGGACTCACACCACCACTCCTCCAGTGGGATACATGAGGACTGCTGCTCTGAAATGACTCTTGCAGGAACTCAGCTGTAACAGCACATGCTATTAAAGCCCCATGGTTTCCCTCTGGCTGCAGCACCTTGCTGGAGAAAATGAGTCGTTCATCACAGTCTCACGTGTTTGACATGAAAGAACCAAAGCTGCCAGTCCTGTCACTTTATGCTTACTACCTGGGTGTTGGAAAGCATCCCTGAGCTGAGCAGTCATTTAGCATCCAAGTCGATTACCCCTTGAGGAATAGATTAAGCCTCATCTGTTGCACTACGTCTGGCATCAAAAACGATTGTGCTTGTCACTGCAGGTGAAACCGTACCTTAGCTAAAACACCATCGCTCAAGCCACAAGCCAAGGCAGGAAGCTTGGACTGGGCAGGGGACAGCAATGACTGATGATGATCACTTGCAAGAAGCCTCCCTCTCTTGCTGTCAAGGACTCAAACCTTCCGGCATTTCTGCACCCAGGCAGACAGAGGCTGGGTCCTGCAGCTCATCCGCATACGCTGCAAATCACCTTAAAATGCTGCAGCCCTATCTTGCAGCAATTGTGGGTTGCGATAATCTGTTACACTTCACAGGGCAGTTCTTCCCAAATGGGCCAGGGGGTCAGCAGCCATGGGCAGATGGAAAAGGAGGGTGCAGATGGTGCGGTACATCCTCACATACAACCAGGGATCCTGATTTCTCGCTATTAAAAATAATTAATTTTTTTTTAAAAATCACAAATTCTCTGATAAACCCACCAAAATCTGTGATTAAAATGAAAGTCCCCCCTCCCCCCAGCCCCGCTGGTGCCCCTCACTCTCCCCCACAGCCCCCTGGTCCTGCTGGTGCTCCTCACTCCCCACCCACAGCTCCTGCTCCCCCAGCCCTGCTGGAGGGGGCCCCCAGCTGCCAGGGCTACACGGCCAGGGACCCGAGTCCATACCCCCTGCCCCTGGAAGGAGTCAGAGGCTGTTGCAGAGAAGTGGAGCCCAGATCTCCCCTCTGCTGCAGGCTCAGGCGGGATGGGGCCGGCTCCCTGCCGCTGTGTGCACTCCTGGGGCCAGGGGGACCTGAGCTTGGTCTCCGGGGCCCTCCGCAGCCCAGCTGGTGCAACCCATTGCAGCAGAGCTGGGCCACGCAGGAAAGCTGCTTGCCACTGCAAGCTCCACGCTGCCCTGGCCAGGTGTCCCCTGCCCATGTGGCAGCACCAGGGGTGGTGGCATGGGGTTGCGTGCAGGGGACGCGTTGCCCAGGCAGCATGGAGCTCACAGCGGCAAGCAGCTTGCCTGCGCGGCCCCACTTTGCCCTGTAGCACCGGGTCACACCGGGTGGGCTGCGGAGGCCCTGGGGGACGGCAGCAGGACAGGAGCCCCCACCCCCACCCTACACACAGATCTGGGGGACACAAGTCCCCCCTGCCCTCCCAGGAGTGCGCACAGCAGCAGGGAGCCAGCCCCACCCCCTAGACGAGCTGCTGGTGGCCCTGGCCTGCTCCCTGCCAGGACCCTGTGGCTGCACATTATGGCCACAGGCCCCAAGCCCCACACACCCCCTGGCTGGGCAGCAGCCCCAGCCCCAGCCCTGCTCAGCTGCCTCCCCCCCCCGCTTCCTACTGGGGCCTCAATCCCCCTGCCACTTACCTGCAGGAGCTGCTCTCCCGGCTGCCTGGGCCCATGTGCGTCTACATGCACATGGTGCCCCCAGCCCTCCTCCCACTCCCCCCAGCCCCTCACAGCCTTGAGCTCGGCCAGCCTGCACAGACCTCTCTGCAAAAGTGCAAAATCTGTAGGTTTCCCTCCCCAAATGAGAAATCCGTGATCTCCTCCGGTAAAGTCAGAAATCTGCATTTTACTCCTTTTTTCCAGGGGAAACAGAATACCCAGATCCCTGCATATAACACAGTTGCATATCCTTATCAAGTTAAAAACAAACTAGAAACTTTATTAATAAGCTAGTGGCCTAGAGCTATATTATTCAGTTTAAGATCAGAGCAAAAACAAGCGTCAACCTAATAGAATGCAGATTAATTCGCTATATTATAGATTAAAAAATACAACAAACTAGGCAAAAAATGATCAAAATATGCTGTTTCATTAGTCCTGCAGTCATTAGAATTAAATGAACTTCTCTTTTCTCAGATTTCATAAAACAAAATCTAGCCTTCTTGAGCAGCTTGACAGTACATCCAGTGCTTCACTGCAAGTTATTTCCACACCTATGTTAACTTTTTTAATTAGAGGTTAAAACATTTTTCAGGTCTCTGAAATACATTACCAGGAGAAGCCAACAGGCAGCAAAATTTCAGAAGCAAGGCTAATTTGCTTAGTTGAATGTCAAGACCATGAAAAAGGAGAGAGCGGGTTTTTAACACTTGTGGAATGAAGAGTTTAGAAGGAATCAGGTTGATAATAATGAGCCAGGAAGTCAAGTGACCCCCTCAGCACTGCCTGTCTAGAAATGCTGGGCAGTTGGTTTTAAACTTTGGATGGAGCAGGAATCAAAGGGGGATACAAGTGCACCCCCCACCCAGATCTATCCCTGTAAGCAGCATTGCGTGATAATGGATTAAAGGAAAAAGCCACTAGAAAACCTCTACTTACTTTCCTAGAAGAAGGATCATCTCCCATAAAGAGACCACGAAGCAGCAGAGGCCAAGGTTTTTAAAGCTGCATAAGAAATGTGGATGAGCAGCTCCAATTCACCATCCAGCGCAGGGTGTCAAGGGCCTGCAGCAGGGTGGTAGCCCTAGACTGCAAGAGGGCCGACTTCAACGAGTTGAGAAGACTAGTGGGAGAGGCACTGGGGGTCTCAAGGGCAGGGGAACTCAGTGCCCAAGATGCGTGGTCGTTCCTTAAGGAGACGATACTCAGGGCCCAACGGGTGACCATCCCAACAAGAAGCAAGGCAGGCAGGAGTGCCCGAAAGCCCCCCTGGCTCACCAAGGGCGTCCGGGAATGCCTGATTGCCAAAAAGGCAGTGTACACCCGGTGGAAGGGGGGGTGCTATCTCCAATGAGGAGTATACCTCCTCTGCTCGGGTCTGTAGGGGGACTGTCAGGAAAACTAAGGTGGACATAGAGCTAGGACTAGCGTCGAAGATCAAGGATAATAAAAAGTCCTTTTTCAAATATATAGGGAGGATGAAGAAGGCACCGGGAAATGTGGGGCCCCTGCAAGATCCTCTGGGCAACCTGGTGGTTGCGCCAGAGGAGAACGCAGACCTCTTTAACCAATTCTTCACCTCCGTTTTCTTGTGCAGGGACCAGGACTTCCCCACCGTGATGTCAGATGGACTCAAGGGGAACGCCTCCAGACCTCAGGTTGGGGAGGACCGGGTTAGAGAGCTTCTGGAGGGGCTGGACGTGATCAAATCAGCAGGTCCAGATGCTCTCCACCCCAGGGTGTTGAGGGATCGAGCTGGGGTTATTGCAGGGCCCTTGGCACAGCTTTACAAGCGCTCGTGGTGCTTGGGCCAGGTGCTGGATGATTGGAAGACAGCCAACTCCCCATCTTTAAAAAAGGGAGGAGGAAGGACCCGGGCAACTATAGGTCCATCAGTCTTACCTCAATCCTAGGGAAACTCTTTGAGAAGATCCTCAAGGAGCCATCTGTGACGGGCCGGCTTCAGGGATGATGCTTAAGGGCAACCAGCACGGTTTCATTAGGGGCAGGTCATGTCAGACCAACCTGATTCCCGTTTATGATCAGGTCACAAAAGCCTTGGATGAAGGTGTCGCCATGGATGTAGTCTTTCTGGACTTCAGCAAGGCCTTTGACACCATCTCCCACCTCATCCTCATTAAAAAACTAGGCGACTGTGGCATTGATGCCTACATAGTCAGATGGATTGCAGATTGGCTCAAGGGTTGCACTCAGAGGGTGGTAGTGGATGGGTCATATTCGACCTGGGGAGAAGTGGGCAGCAGAGTCCCCCAGGGCTTGGTCCTGAGGCCTGCACTGTTCTATCTCTTTATCAGCGATTTGGATGATGGGGTGAAAAGCACCCTGTTTAAATTCGCTGATGATACCAAAATTTGAGGTGAGGTGAGCATGCTAGTAGGGAGGGAAAGACTGCAGCAAGACTTGGATGGGTTACAGGGGTGGGCTAGCAAAAACAGGATGCGTTTCAATACTGACAAGTGCAGGGTGCTGCACTTAAGCAGTAGAAACCAGCAGCACACTTATAGAATGGGAAACTCCCTTCTTGAGAGCACGGAGGCAGAAAGGGATCTAGGAGTCATTACTGACTCGAAGATGAACAGGGGCCGACAATGCGAGGTCACAGTTGGCAGGGCTAATCGCACCTTGTCGTGCATCCACAGGTACATCTCGAGTAGAGCCAAGGAGGTGATCCTCCCCCTCTACGCAACACTGGTCAGGCTGCAGCTGGAGTACTGCGTCCAGTTCTGGGCGCCGCACTTCAGGAGGGGTGTGGACAGCATGGAGAGGGTCCAGAGGAGGCCACCCACATGATCAGGGGGCAGCAGGGCAGGCCCTATGAGGAGAGGCTACGGGACCTGAACCTGCTCAGCCTCCACAAGAGAAGGCTGAGGGGGGACCTGGTGACCATCTATAAACTCACTAGGGGCGACCAGAAGGGTTTGGGGGAGACCTTGTTTCCCCTAGTGCCCCCCAGGGTAACAAGGAATAACGGCCACAAGTTGTTGGAGGGGAGGTTTAGATTAGACATCTGTAAGAACGACTTCATGGTCAGGGTGGCTAGGAGCTGGAACCAACTTCCCAGGGAAGTGGTGCTGGCCCCTACCCTGGGGGGCTTTAAGAAGAGGCTTGATGCCTACCCGGCTGGAGTAATTTGAGCCCAGTTTTTTCTCCTGCCCAAGCGGGGAGTTGGATTTGAAGATCTACAAGGTTCCTTTGACCCAACTGCTGCGATTCTGTGAATTGAAATGAAATCTCTACCTATGTGAATAGTATTAGACATTATTCTGCATGCAGTACACAATACCATTTAACCAAAACATTGGAAATAGGCCTAAATCAACCCCCCCGTGAGAAAAGCTAGACTGGGGGGTGGGATAGTTTTGCTCACAAACCCATCTATTGCCCCCAACCACCACTTCTTTGACCCAGCCCTTAGGGAAAACAGACCAGGGCTGCTGAAGTCACTTGGGTCTGTTAGGGTTAAGGCAGGGCCAGGGGAAGGAAGCAGTCTGCCCATGGTTGCTGGATCACTGCCACTGTTTAACTGCAGCCACATTTCAGAGAAGGGAGCCGGTTAGCAGCCTCTCGCCTCTCAGCACAGTGTGATTTGTTCATCTACCCACCACGGTCAAAGAAAACAGTGGGGTCCGAGCTCGAGTCACTGAAAACACCAAGTCTGAACTGAAACGGAAGGCTCTGAAACATTTCAGAAAATGTTTCGGAGCCAGGCTTGCAGGGAAACAAAAACTAAGAGGGAGAAGAAGGGCGGTGGGCAGGGGGAAGGACTACTCTGATATTGACATGTAGCTCCTGGTTTGATTCCCCAGCTCTTCCCGGGGGGGGCTCCAATCTGCGTGCGGGGTTTCAGCAGGCTGCCACTGCTGGCCAGGTCCAGCAGCAATTGCTTAGCGCAGCCTGTGCTGCTGTGCCTGTGCAGTGCTGCTGCTGGCCCCAGCCCTGGACTACTGCTTCCTGTAGAGCCAGGTTGTGCAGCAGGGCAGTGCTGGTCTCTACCATGCAACCTGGTTCTGTTGGGAGCAGAGATCCACCCACGGCCCCATCCTGCTCCTCATTGGGGCTGTGCAGCCCGTGGCCCTAAGCCCCACCCAGCTGGA
>NW_017728947.1:108505532-108509822 GCF_001723895.1 Crocodylus porosus
CTGCCCTTTGGGCAGGGGGCTGGACTCGATGATCTCCCGAGGTCCCTTCCAGCCCTAATGTCTATGAAATCTATGAAATCTAAATCTATGAAAGGTGCTGAGTAATTTTCACCCACCGCACCATGCATCCCCTGCGCCATGCAGCCAGTTGCCCATGCTGCACTGCACCAGTGCCTCTGTGCCACGCAGGCTCCCCGAAACCCCACAGCCAGTGACTCCCTCAGCACCATGGGCTGCCTCTCTGGCCCCGGGGGGGGTGGGGCAGGCAGTGGACACTGGAGGAAGGAAGGGAAAACCCAAAGACTCCAGCAGCAATGTGGGGGGGAGTAATGGGGGGAAGCCGTGCCCAGACCAGGAGCCTGAGGGTCTCAGGCTAACACCTCAGGGGTCCTGTATGGCTTACGGGCCACCAGTCAGCCAGCCCTGGCTTACAGGAACTGTAACTAAGGCATGGCATCTTGCTGCCGGGTGGCACACCCGGGCATACAAATGTCTTTGGTTTCCCACACAGGACTGTAACATTTCCTCAGTCTCCGTTGCGCCTCTGCTGAGACAGGGAAGGACCCAGCGCTCTCAGCACCTTATCTGCACTCCCGTTACCGTTTCCAGAGAGAAGGCGCACAAGGGGCTATGCTAATGTTGACGTGCTCCCTGCTGACCCCTTCCCAGGGCTTCCTACCACCCAGGGCCCAGATGTATTTTGAGAGAGAAAACAGTCATTGTCCCCACCCTCCCTTTTTAATGTGGTTAAGGCTTGACGCGTGCTCATCTCTAGCTTGCAGAGTATCAGAGTCCCCAGGAGCACTCCTACGCGCGCGCGCGCACACACACACACACTCTAACACGATGCATGTGCTAAAGAGCATCTCTGATGAAATCAGTGACATTAAACAGGGAAACAGCGAATCCCATCCCTGAGTTCGGTGACTGTAGTGAGGAGGAAACAGTTCCCTTATCCTGCTCTCAATGCACCAGGCCACGCTATGGGCCTG
The DNA here is from genome assembly GCF_001723895.1 of Crocodylus porosus. NCBI lineage: Eukaryota > Metazoa > Chordata > Crocodylia > Crocodylidae > Crocodylus > Crocodylus porosus. The sequence goes on from NW_017728947.1 coordinate 108,506,525, forward strand.
GCTCTCCCCTGAGCAGCGGGTGGAGATCAAGGTAACCCTCCCACCCCAGACACAAGTGCTCGTCCATCGAGGGCAGCCCTTTGCACCCCCTCTACCCGCCTGCCTGTGCCCGCTGCCCAGTCTCTGCCAGCCTGCTCCCAGCCCTGCAAGCCACGTAAGCTGTCAAGGCAAACCACTGCTCTGGTGAGATGCTGGAAGAAGGAACCGGAGTTTCTGGCATGCTGAGGCTTGGGGTGGGTTGCAAAGGGCTTTCTAGCACAGCCCAGGAACAAACCAGCTGAGGAGCTGCAGCATCAGGCATTCAGCTCGCCGGGTTGGTAGCACAAAACTAGACTCGGGGCCTGCTCCACCCACCAGAAAATCCCTCAGCCCCCAGAGGTGCGGTTCTGCGAGGGGCACGCAGAGGCATCGCAAGCAGCGTTGGCCACTCGGGCAGCAGCAGCTGCGCCAGCAAATATCATTCTCGCGTCCATGCTACCAGGAGCCCATACTAATGAATCCCTTCCCCACCCTCACCAGCCAGAATCAAGAATCAAGATCAACATGTCAGTGCAGGTGTAGGCTGCCCGAGACAGGCCAGGCGCTTCACCGATGAATCAATCTGGGCAGAGCAGCAGGCAGCAAGCACTGGCGGCTATTCACTTGCAGATAGAAGCCAGGTCCCCCCTTACATAACCTGATGAGAGGATACCGAAGGCCGCCGTCTTCAACACAGCCAGGCTTTTTTCTCATCAGGCTGGAGGGGATGGGAAAAAAAATAATTTCTCATCTCTTGGCAGCTGCGGAGAAGGCTCTCCCAGGCAACTCCCTGCCTTCCTAAAGCTGAACAAACTCAGCAAATCCCAGCTTGGTTAGCCCTTTTTTGGTCTCAGTGCTTTCAACTGGTAGGGCCTTATTCAATAGGGTTGGAGTGTTGCTGTAGCCATGGGGGTTCAATAAAAGATACCACAAACCATGGCCTTAAGGACCTTATGCAGTCACCCTTCCTGCCCCTATACACAGGCTTGATTCATTGAAGTCGGCTTCTCGAGCCATCCAGCAAAGGAGGCAGCGTTTGGGGCAAAGGTGGCCCACTATTTGGGGGGGCCCTGATCCATCGAAAAATTAAAATTGAGGTTAATTGTGGTATAAACTCACTGAAATAAAATAGTCGGGGTTGGACTGCGCGCACGTGGGCTGCACTGCGGGGTGTGGGCAGCACATGCTGGGGACGCTTGGGTCGGGCTGGGAGCGGAGCCTGGAGCTTCTCCCCAGCTCGGCTAGGAAGGGGCTGCCTGCCTGCATCGAGCCCTTTAAACATGACGCAGGGGGCACGCGGGGCACGGCCCTTTGGCTGCAGGGCCCCCTGCGGCCACAGCTCCCACAGGATAGGATGGGCCAGCCCTGGTATGGGGCCTCAGGAAGCTTTATCACTAGCTAGATGGGGCATTGAGCAGCAACACAAGAGCTCTGACTTTACTTCTTTGGCCTACAGCTGACAAGGTCCACGGGAGCTGAGTGTCTCATTCCCTTAAGCTCTTTTGGAAAACCGAGCCCATTTCTTTAGCAAGGGAGACAAGGAGCACAAAAAACCTGGAATCAAGACAATGATCCTTCCACTCCTAGGATACAGGTTTGAATCTAGCACAAATCTAGCACTGCACAGTAAGGGTTGCCAGAGTCTGGAATAGGCTTCCAAGGGAGGTGGTGCTTGCCTCTACCTTGGGGGTCTTCAAGAGGAGACTGGACAAGCATCTAGCTGAGGTCATCTGACCCCAGCGCTCTTTCCTGCCCAGGGCAGGGGGTCAGACTCGATGACCTGCTGAGGTCCCTTCCAACCCTGGCATCTATGAATCTATGAAGCACTAGCCAGATTGCATTGCCAGTTGACACTGCTGAGTTATGATGCACATTACATTGGCCCATCTACAAGTGCTATTAATGCTATAAAGGCTTACTGCACAGTAAAATACTGCGCGGTAAGCCTTCCCTGGGAGGACATCTACACACGATCCCTATTCAGAGCAAATTTGCTCCCAAGGGGAGTAGCCTGGTACAGGGCTGCTCTTACCTTGCTTTGGCCCCATACAGCAGCCAGCGGGAGCTCCAGGCTCCCTTGGGGTGCTAGACCAGGGGTTTGCAGGAAGCTGGTGCAGTGGCAGCTGTCTCCTGGCTCCGTGCGCATTAAGAGGGGCCCTGATGTGCACAGGGCTGGGAAACAGCTGCCGCTGCAGAGCACTCCTGGCACTATGCACATGGGGGCAAGCCCCATGCCCTACAGGGGTGCCCTGTGCAGCTGGGAGCTGTCCCGCTTCTGGGACAGCTGGGAGCTGGGCAACACCAGGACCACGGGAGTTCCCCATCTCTGTGGCCCCCTGGTGTTGGGGCTGACTGGGAGCAAATTTGCTCCTGGTCACCGTCTACATACATGCTACTTTATTTACAGGTAGTAGCTAACTGCACAATAGACTACTTTACTGTGCAGTAAATGGTGTGCAAGTGTAGAGGGTGACATGTGCATGGTAGATTAGCCTACTGCATGGTAGATTAGCCTACTGCACAGTAAGGCATCTTGTGTAGACATGCCTAGGTAGAAATGAAAGAATTTCATTCTTCACCTCCCCCAGCCCTGCAGATCAAAGATCACAGCTTTCTTCCTTTGGTGCAAGGACTGCCAGAGATCCCATTTGGGATCAGGTGGGACAAGTGTCCTTGCTTTGAAGGACTACAACCCCCACCCCCACAGACATAGAACCATGGCTGGACAGGCCCTCAGGGGGTCATCTAGTCTAACCCCCTCGCAGGGCAGGATCATCTGTTTCTAAATCACACCAGCCAAATATTTGTCTGGCTTGTGCTTAAAACTTCAGTGATGGAGATTCAACAGCCCTCCTAGGTAACCTCTTCTTTAACCCCCCTCAGAGCTAGAAAGTTCTTCCTCATCCCCACTCAGTCATCTCGTCTCCAGCCTAAATAGTCCAAGTTCTTCCAACCTTTTCTTGTATGTCATGTTTCAAACAATTTCTCTAATCAATCAAGGACATTTTGAATCTTAATCCCATCCTCCACAGTGCCTGCTACCCCACCCAGCTTGATGTCATCTGCAGACTCACTAAGTATGCATTCTACTCCATCCTTCAAGTCATTGATAAAGATATTGAACAGCACCAGACCCGTGGAAAACCCTGCTTCATGTCTCTTCCAGTTATGCACGCCGGGTACAGTAGTTTCATAGATTTCATAGACATTAGGGCTGGAAGGGACCTCGGGAGATCATCGAGTCCAGCCCCCTGCCCAAAGGGCAGGAAGTCAGCTGGGG
>NW_017728947.1:108510717-108512549 GCF_001723895.1 Crocodylus porosus
TTTCATAGACATTAGGGCTGGAAGGGACCTCGGGAGATCATCGAGTCCAGCCCCCTGCCCAAAGGGCAGGAAGTCAGCTGGGGTCATAGGATCTAGATTGTATTTCTTTAGCTTACTAGTACGAATGTTGGGAAGACCACATCAAAAGCCTGGCTTAAGAACAAGGTGTCTCACATTTATTACTTTGCCCCCATCCACAGAGCCTTGTCACAGATGGGAAGCAGGCTGGTCAGGCCTGACCTGCTCTTAATAAATCTATCTTGGTGGCTTCTTATCATCTTATCTTCTAGGTGCTTAGAAACAGATGCACTCTATTGAGGATTACATCCTTGATGATGTAATCCATTACCTTTGGGCCTTTGTACACGTGACAAAGGGCCCTTGCACACATGATGAAATTGCCCGTTTTAGTGGTTTAATTGCCCTTTTTAGTGGTTTAATTGCCCTTTTTAGTGATTTGATTGCGTCACAGTGTACACGGGTGGCAGCGTTTTTCAAATTAACTGACGTTTTATGTAGCCAAGCAAAACACATCCAACGTATTTTAGTTTGCTATGTAACAAATTACAGCAATACGTTAGGAGATGGTGGCAGAAACAGTGCATGGGGCGCTGGAAACCCAGGCGTGCTTGGGGAAGCACGGACTTGGCAGGCTCCCAGCACCCCATGCACCCTCCCTGCCACCTTCTCTGGCTGCCAGCAAACCCAGCTGCCCTCCTGCTGCCTTCCCGCAGTGCCCCAGGGGCAAGCCAGCCCATTCCCGGGTGGTCCCAGGCATCAGGAAGGCAGTGGGGATGGTGCGCGGGGCATGCTCAGGGAATCCCGTCAAGCCTGAGCTTCCCTGAGCATGCCCAGGCTTCCAGCATCATGTGCACTGCTGGATCGGGCCGGATGCTGCCTGCAAGCTGGGGCAGCCCTCATGCAGCTAGCACCCCACGTGGGCGGCTCCAGGGGGCACCGCTACTGTGGAGGGAAGCGCCAGGACCCCCGCACAGCTCAGGGGCTGCACAACTCTGCAGAAGGTCATGTGGGCAAGCTCTGCTGGAAAAAAAAAAAAAAGCAGGGAGCAGCTTTCCCCCCCACCACCCCAGTGGAGCCTGCCTGCGTCTCCCGTGGCTGGGGAGCAAGCTGTTGGTGGGATGAGGGGCCCCTGAGCTGTGGGGGGTCCCAGTGCTCCCTTCCACGGTGGTGGTGCCCCCGGGTGGCACCTGCCTGCTGGCACCCTACCCGGGCCGTCCTGGGGGAAGCCACCCCCATGGAGGGAAGCACCAGGGGGCCCCGCAGCTCAGGGTCCACTTTCTTCAGCAGAGCCTGCCTGCAGTGCGGGGCACGAGTGGACGGGGGCCATCGCTGTTGTGTCACAATGACAGAAGACCCCAATTCAAAACGGTGGATTTTTAATTGACGCAATTAAAAAACCACTGATTCAAAACCCGCCATTTCAATTTAGGGAGAACTAAGCCCCCAGCATGTGTACAAGTGCCCTTTATGACAATTATTTTTCTATTGAAGGCCAGGATGGGAATCTGACAGCAGGCAGGACTCTGTATGGGTTGGTTACCTGTCTGCAGGCCCTATCTCAAAGGCGCTACAGAATTTATTCGAAAGCTATAAGCTCTGTGGCAGACACTTGAACCATCCTAAGGAAATCAATAGAGAATTATAACCCTGACAAAGATTTCTGTAAAATGCCTTTAAAAAAAATTACAGAGGCTATTACTGTATTTTCTCGCACACAACATGCCCCTGGATATAATATGTGCCTGGTTTTCAAGGACCATTCTTAGAAAAAAAATATTCTTTGTAGAAACTGAGTAGCAGCAGTTAAGGAG
>NW_017728947.1:108512560-108525925 GCF_001723895.1 Crocodylus porosus
CAAGTGCCCTTTATGACAATTATTTTTCTATTGAAGGCCAGGATGGGAATCTGACAGCAGGCAGGACTCTGTATGGGTTGGTTACCTGTCTGCAGGCCCTATCTCAAAGGCGCTACAGAATTTATTCGAAAGCTATAAGCTCTGTGGCAGACACTTGAACCATCCTAAGGAAATCAATAGAGAATTATAACCCTGACAAAGATTTCTGTAAAATGCCTTTAAAAAAAATTACAGAGGCTATTACTGTATTTTCTCGCACACAACATGCCCCTGGATATAATATGTGCCTGGTTTTCAAGGACCATTCTTAGAAAAAAAATATTCTTTGTAGAAACTGAGTAGCAGCAGTTAAGGAGCCAAAACTGCTTGCCAGCCCTGTGCACTGCGTGGGGCCCACAGATCAGCCCCATTGCCAGCTAACCTGGGGCTCATGCCGTCTGGTCCAGGGGCTCCCCATGGGTCTAGAAATTTTTTGGGGAGTGGGGAATGGTAGCAGCATGAATTGCCATGGCTCACAGAGTCAGAGCAATTAATGCTGACACCGCTCCCCCATGCCAAATTTCCAGACCCATGAGGAGCCATTTTTCTCACATAATGAGCACGCCCATTTTCACCAGCTGGTTTTGGGGGAAAATGTGTGGGTTGTACCGAAGAAAATACAACCCAAGAAAATAGAGTGCTTTCTATAAAATCCTGTGCGTTCCTAGGACAAGTCATATAAAACCTGTTACATTCCTATACAAGCCCATGGGTTTCGACCCTCCCAGTGTTTCTACCAGCCTTTCCCAGAAGGGCAACTTGTCATAGCTCAGGTAGCGACATCCTTGGGAAGGCCAAAGATGGGTGGAGAAGCCCTATGCCACCGTTGTATCATATGAACAGACTCTGGGTTCGTTAATCTGGCCCTTTACAAGAGTCCTTCAATAAATAATAAAAAAACCAGGCAAAACAACTGTTTCTAACAATCTCTTTTGAGAAAAACAGAACTCACTGCATCTCCAGCAGGTATTTTACTTTTAGGGCATTTCTGTACAGCCTAAGGGCCAGTTAGCTGCAGATTTAGAGCAAGTTGCTACTTTGGGTGTTATAAGACCATATTATGAAAGGCTTCTCCCTGGGAGCTCCTGCTGCACTTTGAAGATATTTACAGCTTCACCAGCCCCTAGGCAACATTACTGCCGCCTGCAGTACCCTAATAGCCTTCCCGGAGATTTTACAAGCCGCCTGGGAAGCAGGCCAACAGGTAACACTCTGTAACTAGACTGGGGTGTTCAACCCGCAGCCTATGAGCCAGATCCGGCTCATGGAGCCGTGGCATCCAGTCCATGGAGCTTGCTAAGAGTTGGGAAATTTGCCATCGGGGGAGCGGTGGCCCCTCCCCACCCCCACACAGATAGATCACCGCCAGGTAACCCTTCCCCAACCCACATGGGCAGATCAAGCCTCATCGGACCTGCTCCATGTGCCAGATGAGGCCCGCTGGCTGGATCCACTCCACAAAAGAACCAGGCACCACCCACCTGGCCCGTGAGGCAAAAAAGACTGAGCACCACTGGGTGAGATGGTAAGGGTGAGAACATGATTTCAGATGTGGACGTGACGAGTGCGGGCGTGTAACCTACACCAAGCTGAGGGGAGCCCCAGCTGCTTTGCAACAAGGCCTGAGCAAAAGCTAGACAACAAATAGGTAGTTGGTAGACCAAGACCACTGCCTCTTATGCTGACCCTCAATGGGTATGATGGCAGCCATAGTCTAGGTCTACCCTGAAGATGACCCTCAGCCAGGCCAAGCCACAAAAACCACCGTTCCTCTGTCTCTCTCTTCCCTTGCAGCCCGCACAAAAGCATCCCCATGGTGCTCGCTATTTGTGCCAACATGCAGAGGCTGCTAAATGCCTCCTCCTGCTGGCCACATCCCCCTGTGGCAAGGCATGGCCCCTGTCCCTAAGGAACAAAATCATAGAGAAACAGGGCTGGAGGGGACCTCCAGAGGCCATCTAGTCCAACCCCCTGCCTGAGGCAGTATCATGCCTATCCAAACCATCAGGTACTGTACAACCAATCATCTAACCTCTTAATAAAACTACCTTCAATCCAGACACCACACAAGTCATAGCACCCTAACCCACCCCAGATATAGCAGAAGGACTACAGCAGCCAATGTCCTGTTTCTATAAATGGCTGTTAATATACGTTGAAGAGCTCTGTGACAGGATCTGGCTCCAGAAGACCGCTGTGACAGCCCCTAGCAGACATCCCAATCCCTGTCCTGCCCCGCTGGTCTCAGGCCACCGATGCTCACCTGCCATGCCTTGATGTGGGAAGCTGCCCTCATACACTAGAGTAAACTCTGGATGCTTTACTCACTTCACTCTGCCTTCCTCCTCTCTGGGCAACTGTACCCTGATCCCATCCTTACCCGAGCAAGATGTTACACTTCTGGCTTTTCCCTCCCCTATGGATTCCCTAGCCCTGTCTCACTTCCCTTCCTGTCCCTGGGCTTGCCAGTCCTGCCTTGGGGTCACGTATCCTGGACCCTCTCATCCATCCCCTCGCCCTGGCAAGAACTCTTGGGCCCTACTCATACCCAACGTGGCCCTGTGGACCCTAATTGTGGCCCTCTAGGCCTTGACTGCTTTAAGAGGCCCTCTGAGCCCCTGACCCTTGCAGAGCTTGCCTTCTGCCCCTGCAGTCCCTCCTTGGCCCAGACTCTGACCGGGTACTCTCCACCTTGGCTTCAGCCTCCCTGGCCCATCAGGTCCTTGCCCCTAGCCAGAACCACTCTCTCCCTCTAATGCTGGACTTTTGGCCCTGCCTCTCTCTCCCCTCTGCTCACCATCTGCCCCACACAGCCTTCTGGGTCCCAGACCCTTGCTGGGCGCTTTCCCTGGGCCCTAGCCTCTCCTACTACAGGGTGCCTCCCAGGCTCCCTGCCTGTGGCTTCCCAATCACCTCAAATGGCCCATCAGACTTCAACGCAATGCAACGCAATGCAATGTGGAATCCCGCCCCCCTCCATCCTTCAGGGTCAGGGCCAATCTGAGCCTTTGGCACTGAGCTATGTATAGCCCTTCCTCTTTCTCCTCCTTCTGGGCATATGACCTTTGATCTTCAGGGCCCAGCTCAGGGTTTTCCTCTTTGGCCCTAATTAACAAGCGTATTGCTCTGGCCTGCCTCTTAACCTCCCCTCACCTGCTGCCTCTCTCTCCTGGCAACACACTGAGTGCTTTGCAGCTAGCTTCTTTGTAGCGCTTTGTAGCACTCCGTCACTTCTTGTAGCAGGGGTCGGGGGTCTCCTACTACAAGGTCTCGGGTAGAGGGCCATGCCCCTCACTGCAGTGGAAGGTAAAACCCCCCCACAGTTGGTACCCAACTGACCATTCCTTCCTGACCCCAAACATGGCATTGGTCTGACCCTGACTGGAGGGGCAAGACCCTCTAGCCAGGAGCCTCTGCCTTTAAATCCCAGCAGAAGCAGTGGCATGGCCCAGTCAAAATCCCCAGCCTTGGCTGCAGCTGCCACCCAACACCTCTGAGGAAGGCTTACAAAGACCCTGAGACATGTAGCAGAAAGCACATCTCCGGCAACAGAGGGCACCCTCCTGCCTCCAAGGACAAGGCTCCCCGCACCTCAAGACTTGCTGACCTCTGCAGAAATATATGTATATCCCTGTCTGCTGTCAGTACAAAGCAGTCCATTGGCAACCTTCCAGAGATGATTTGTGGGATGATAATATAAGAGAGAATATTAAGCTCATGATAATGATAGGTACCTGTTTACTACTCACTGGGCGAGTCTACACAAGCTGTTACTGTGGAGTAAATGTATCAGCATCTACAGGTGCGGGGCTATTAGGCTGGAGTCAACTGATAAACTTGTAAATACAAGTGCTGTCTTGCTGCGGAGTTCTTTCATGCACAGCAGTGCAAGTGCAGACACTGGCGGGACTGGCTGGGGCACCAGGGTGCTTCTGCGCAGGGGCTGCCTGCCAACTAGCCCTGCACTGGAGCACCTTTGTGCCCCAGCCAGCCCCTCCACAGCCCCTCCAGGCTGGCAGGCTAACTCACAGGGCTGCCTGCTACCTGGGGCTGCTTCAACCTGGCTCCACGTGCTGTGCATAAATAAACAGTTGCTCCCAGGCACACGTTCAAGCAGCACAGCTAGAAGCAATAAACTCCAGCATAATAAACGCTGAAGTTTATTGCTCCACATTAACTGCACATATAGACGCACCCATTGAGCCTTCAGTATATGTGAGTGATGATGAGAAATGCTGCCCTGATGAACACTGACAAATACAATAGTTGTACAGGATTTGGGGATGGCCCTGACACTACCGAGCATTCTGGATGGGGTTGTTCAAGATGCTCTACATCCATAACAGCCCCAGCTGCAATAATGACAGGAACAGCACTTTAAAACTTAACCTCGACCTCACTTTACAGCCTCCTGTCCTGATCAACGCATTCTGCTATTTTTCTTAACTCTCCCAGAAGCCTGGATAGCAAAAATCTAAGGCAGCCAATTTGGTTGTCAGCATTTATTGACATAATATTTACTGCAAAGGATGGATCTAGCTGGAATAATGAGCCTGCACTGCAAATTGAGAATCTAGCTTAATTGAACTCATCAGCATGTTGATAGACTGGTGTTGTTTTCCTGGTCGAATGATGCTACAGGCATCTGGACAGACCAAAATGAGCTCACCTAAGAGCTTTCCTTGATTATGGATGTGTGTCAGTAACATGAAGCAACTGCCCAGGAATAATTCATTCCTCTCTTCCTCACAACAGCCTGTTTTTCAGAGCAATAAAACTCTATAACTCCAACTTTGGCTGAGGTGATATGACCCCAGCACCCGTTCCTGCCTGGGGTAGGGGGTCGGACCAGATGATCTGTTTAGGTCCCTTCTGACCCTAAGCACTAGGGTCTATGATAATCACTGCCTTTAAGGGGGCATTACTAAATATGTCCTTGAGGGTACAGAGAGTTAGATGCCTGGGGGGCAGTGAGGCAATCTAGAGAGCCCAGGCACTGAGCAGGCAGTGGTCTGGAGCAAGCTAATAGGAGATATGCAGAATGGGGGATCTCCCACTCCCTCCCCAGAGTGTACACACCTGAGTCAGAGATACACAGCAAGCACTTCCAGCCACTTGGGTTCCTGAAGCTTGGCAGCCAAGATGGCAATCACTACTGGGTCAGGAAGAGAGTCAGCGAGAGCAAGCCTGGGTCTGCAGCCTATGGGTAGGACACTCAGGTGGGTGGAGGGGAGGCTGGGTTCTTCTCCCTGGACCGCTTATTGATTTTACATTAGACAGGCATTGGATAACGCACAGGAAGTGTCCCCCACTCTAGGTACTGGAGCAAAGACAACTGGCAATTTGTTCTCTTTGGTTCAAGGCAGGGTACAGTTCCCAGTTGCTCAAAGTCCTCCCTCCTCTCCTGAAGCTCATATTGGAGGTCTCTCCTACAGCAAGGTCTGGAACCTCTCTTCCTGAGAAAGGAAGAAAAGGCCCTGGGGGTCACAGTGGACAATAACCTGGATATGAGTCATCAGTGTGCCCTAGTTGCCAAGAAGGCTAACGGCATCCTGGGCTGCATCAGTAGGTGTGTTGCCAGTAGGTCAAGGGAAGTAGTTATTCCCCTCTATTCAGCACTGGTGAGGTCACATCTGGAGTCCTGTGTCCAGTTTTGGGCCCCCTGCTACAGAAAGGATGTGGACAAATTGGAGGGAGTCCAGTGGAGGGTGACAAAAATGGTTAGGGGACTGGGGGACACAATTTATGAGGAAAGACTGGGGGACCTTGGCTTATTTAGTCTAGAGAAGAGAAGACTGAGAGGAGACAGAATAGCAGTTTTCAACTACCTGAAGAGGGGTTTGAAAGAGGATAATGCTAGGCTATTCTCAGTGGTGGCAGATGACAGAACAAGGAGCAATGGGATCAAGTTGCAGCAAGGGAAGTTTAGGTCAGATAACAGGAAGAATTTTCTCACTAGGAGGGTGCTAAAACACTAGAGCAGGGTACCCAGAGAGGTGGTGGCATCTCCATGCTTGGAGGTTTTGAAGACCCAGTTGCACAAAGCCTTGGCTGGGGTGATCTATTTGGGGCTGGTCCTGCTTTGAGCAGAGGGTGGGACTAGATGCAACCTCCTGAGGTCCCTTCACACCGTCATTTGGTATGGTTGTCTGAGTCTACGAAGGTGGCTTACCCAGCAAGGCCTCCTTCTCTGGAGAAGGGGAATTCAGTGTGCCTGGGTGAGCCTCACCTGTCTCTGCTTGTCTTGCTGTGTCTGCAGCTGGGCAGTGGACCCCTATCTCAAGTGGAGGTTGCACAATTTCTCTGCCTTTCTGGTCACGAGGACTTCCAAGTCCTTTTCTTCCGAGAGAGCTGGGATAGGCCCAGACAGCCACCACTCCCCCTCTCCTGATGCCCAGACTTCTTGACTGGTTCTTCTCTTCTTTATCCCCGACCCCTCCGTAGGCATTTCCATGGAACCACGGTTCTTTGGATGTTGTTTCACAGTCCCTGGCTCCAATCCCATCATGCCTGGGGACAAAGGACTTCCAGCTCCCATCTCATGAGCAGCCTTTTCCTTGTCAGAGTCTGTGGGTGAGACATGAAAGCAGGAAATTATATCATTAAACCAGAAAAGAAATGGGTTTCAAAAATAATCCAGAGCTCAGGTGAGGGCTGATCCCGTTCTTCATCCTGCCACATTCAACTGTCTTGAAACAAGAAGCCAGATAAGGATCCCTGCCTGTTAGAAAGGGATTGTGCCCATATATTTTTAATCCTGCAAGTCTGGTCCATTCTTCCCACGCGACGGAGTGAAGTACAAAGAGTGGGCGTTTTCAAGGTGCTACTACGAACTCACTTAAAACATGACTGATTGTGAAGAAGAAAGCTACCCTGGTAGCCACTGAAAGATCATTTTCTGCTGGCTGATGTACTGTGCTGTCCCTGCCACCACCTGCAACAGTAACCAAATGCCAGGTGCCTGATACTGCTGGTATTTCAGAGACTCCCCATTCATCACAATTCAATTCTTCCCCTGTGCATAGATTTGGAAAATAAGGTTTCCTTTTCTGCTCACCCTGATTTTCAGTAGCTTTATTATTCTTTATTTATACTTTGTTCCTCCTGTAGCACAGCTTTTAAGCATGAATTGTCTTAGATTAAGCCAGGCGTTGTCAACCGGGGGTATGCAGAGGCAGCGTAGAGAAGCACAGATTTGGGAGCACACACTCCCCATGTCCTCCCAGGACATGTGCAGTGGCAGCAGCCACCACCCCTCCCTGAGCCCCCTGGACAAGCCATGGCTCTGTCCTGCACCCCACCCCAGCTGGGCAGGGCCTGGCAGGGTGGGCACGGGAGTCACGGAGGTCCATCATCTCCAGCCGGGCGGCACAGCCGAAGCTGACCCCACTCCAGTCCCTGGCTGGGGGCCCCAGCTGGTGCAGGGCCAGTGCTGGAGTGGGGAGGCAGCCGGGGCCAGAGTGGGGCTGGGGCAATGGATTTGTTGGTGCAGTGGGTGCCAACACCAGGCAATGACCCTGGGCATGGGGGAAGGGACAGGCACAGTGGGTCCAGTTCCCAGCCTGATCCTGGGCCTGGCTCGGCTCTCTCCCTATCCCTGCCAGGTCCCAGGCCCTCCCCACACCCCACCCGTGGCCCTTTCCCCTCCCCTGTGGCTGGCCGGGCAGTGGGCAGCGGGGAGGGTGCTAACGTCAGCACCCCCCACCCTGTTGCCTAGCTGGAAGGGGGTACAGTCCAGAAGGGGTACCCACACAAGGAGTACACTCCTTTAAAAAGGTTGAAAACCCCTGGGCGAAGCCAACAGATATAGTTTGCCAGCAGTGTGCGTTCTCGAAGGGCACATCTGGATGGCAACATCTGCTCAGGTCTGTAAACTCAGACGCGGGCACATGAGTCAGCTGAGCCTACCAATGAACAACCACACCAGAGATCTGTCATACCAAATTCAATAAGGATGAGTGTGAAACACTAGTAGAAAAGACACAGATCAGCTGCACAGATTTCATAGACATTTGGGCGGGAAGGGACCCCGGAGGATCAAGTCCAGCTGCCTGCCCCAGGGGCAGGAAGTCAGCTGGGGTCATAGGATCCCAGCAAGATAAGCATCCAAATGTGTCTTGATGGCGTTCAGAGTAGGTGTTTGAATCACCTCCGATGGCAGGCTGTTCCAAACCTTGGGGGCCCGGAAAGTGAAGAAGTTCTTCTTTATGTCCAGCCTGAAACGGTCGCTTCAGAGTTTGTGACCATTTGATCTTCTCGTCTCTTGAGGCGCTCTGGTGAACAGTTGTTCCCCCAGATCCTGGTGAGCACCCCTGATAAACGTATAGGTGGCCAACAGATCGGCGCTGAGCCTGCGCGTTTCCAGGCTGGAGAGCCCCATGGCTCTCAGCCTCTCATCATAAGGTCTGTTTTCCTGACCTCTGATCACGCGCGTGGCTCTCCTCTGCACCCTCACAAGCTTCTCCACATCCTTTTTGAATTGTGGAGCCCAAAACCGGATGCAGTACTCCAGATAAACCATGGAGAAATGATGAGTGGTCTGTAGAGGTGCACCGATACATCGGTCTGATATCGGATCAGTACCAATATGAAGCAAATTGTCTATATCAGATATTGGCCTTAAGGTGCCAATAATCTGGCGATAAATGCCTGTGCTCAGGCACTCAGGCAGGCAGGAGCAGAGCGGGCAGCATGGAGAGCCGCCTCCAGATGATAAGTCGGAAGGGGGAAGGAGAGGGAAAAGGCTTGGGGGCGGCAGATCAATGCCCCCCACGATGAGGGAGGGGGCAGGGGCAGGCACTGCCCAGCCAGGGGGGGTGTGCGTGGGACAGAGCTGTGGCTTGTGGGGGGCGGAGAGCTCCCACCACTACTTGCACCCCAGGAGGGCAGGGGCAAGGGCCACGTGGCCCCGGATCTGCATGGCGTGGAGCGGCCTGCGCTGCAAGGTGGAGCCAGAGCTGGCGCTGGCGCTGTGCGGCTCTTCTTACCGGGGCTGGGCATGGAGTGGGCTCCGGCGGTGCTGGGAGGAGGCTGCAGCCACCCCAAATTCCACCGCAGCTCCGCTCCCAGCCCCACACCACTGCCTGGCCCAGTCCCAGCTGAACGCCTTGCCTCCACCCAAGCGCCAGGAAAAACCATGGCTGCGCCAGGCAGTGAAAACAGCACTGGGGGCAGAGCTGTGCTGAAATTTGGGGTGGCTGCACAGCACACACCTCCCAGGGCTGCTGGAGCCCACTCTGAGCCCAGCCCCCAGCAAGAAAAGTCCCACCCAGCACCGGCTTCAGCTCTGCCTCCACCTCGCAGCCGCAACATGCCCAGCACCATGGAGATCCGGGGCACATGCCTCCCCCACCCTCCTGGGGTGCAAGCAGCAGCGGGAGCCACCGCAACCCTATAACCCATGGCTCCATCCCATGCTCCCATACTGCCCCCTTCCTCACCACGGGGGGCATTGATCTGCCCCCCACACACCTCTTCCTTCCCCCCTCCACTTCCACGATACCGGGCTTACCACCTGGAGGCAGCTATATCAAATATTGGATCAGTATCGGCCGATATGCCTCCTTAAAAATCAGTTATTGGCCCCCCAAATCTCTATTGGTGCACCCCTAGAAAAATTCTGCAGTAGAAAAATAGAAATTTAGGGTGGAAGGGACCTCAGGAGGTCACATCTAGCCTAACCCCTGCTCAAAGCAGGACCAGCCCCAACTACATCATCCCAGCCAGGCTTTGTGTAGTCAGGTCTTAAAAACCTCCGAGGATGGAGATTACACTACCCCTCTGGGTAACATGTTCCAGTGCTTTACTACCCTCCTAGTGAGAGAGTTTTTTCTCATAAAAAAACTTGCTGCAACTTGAGCCCATTGCGCCTTGTTCTGTCATCTGCCACCACTGAGAATAGTTCAGCTCCAGCTTCATTGTAAACCCGCTTCAGGTAGTTGAAGGTTGCTATTAAATCCCTTCTCAGTCTTCTCTTCTCTAAACTAAATAAGCCCAGTTCCTTCAGCCTCTTCTCATAAGTCATGTGCCCCAGCCCCCTCACAATTTACATTGCTCTCTGCTGGACTCTCTCCAATTTGTCCACATCCTTTCTGTAGTGGGGGGCCCAAAACTGGACACAGGACTCCAGATGTAGCCTCACCAGTCCAGAATAGAGGGGAATAATTACTCCTCAGTGCTGGCAATGCTCCTACTGCAGCCCAGTATGATGTTAGCTGACTGTCCACGGGAACCCCCAGGTCCTTCTCTGCAATGCTGCTGTTTAAGCCAGCTGGGCCCAAGCCTGTAATGGTGCATGGGATTGTTCCATCATAAGTGCAGGACTTTGCATTGTTGCTTGTTGAACCTCGTGAGATTCCTTGTAGCCCAATCCTCCAATTTGTTTTCAACCTTTTTTAAGGAGTGTACCCCATCTGTGGGTACCCCTTCTAGACTGTGCCCCCTTCCAGCCAGGCAGCATGCTGGGGGGGAGTGCTGATGTCAGCACCTTCCCCCGTCCCTTCTCCCATGCCCAGGGTAATTGCCCAGTGCCAGTACCCCCCACACCAACAAATCTATCACCCCCAGCCCCACCCCGGCCCCAGCTGCCTCCCTGCCTGGCATCAGACCTGCACCACCCAGGGCCCCCAGCCAGGGGCCAGAGCAGGACCAGCCACAGCTGTGCTGCCAGGCTGGAGGGGACAGAGCCTCCTCGACCCCTGCGCCCACCCCACGGGTTGTGCACAGCTGGGGTGGGGCATGGGACAAAGCCACAGCTCATCCAGGGGCACAGGGAGGGGTGGCGGTTCCTGCCACTGCACACATCCTAGGAGGACATGGGGATTGTGTGCCCCCAAGATCTGCATGGGGCAGGATAGGCTGCTGCTGTGGGCTGTGGCTGGGGCAACACCGGGCTCTTCCCAGGGAGGGGGAGGGCGTTCTGCACTCTGGGTAACTCAGAACCATTTTTCCCATAGGAAACAATGCTATAAATGGGGATTGGTTTCTGAACCAAGGACCAATACTCTATTTTCACCAAAAATAACCCAGAATTTTGTACTCAATTATAGATGAATAATATAGTTACATTAAGCAGACAAGGTTCTTTGGGTGAATCTGATATCTTTTATTAGACCAGCGTAAATAGTTGGTCTAATATGTCCTTAGACCAACATGGCTACTTACACCATAGTTACATTCGTGTATTTATGTTGTAAATAGCAATCATATTCATTTGGAAGAATCCTTTGAGGTGGCTTTGCTGAACTTTTTGAAGGGCTCCTGGTTGGACTTTTGGAAGAGTTCTTGGCTTAAGTCTTCTCAGGAGTCTCGGCTGCAGGTTTTTCTGGAGTCTTGTCTGCTTTCTTAAAGAAAGTGTCCACGGAAGTTTGGACAGATGTTCGCCAGGGAGATGGGTGACGCAGTGAACTTGTTCGCTGACGTGGCGTTGTATCAGATCAAGCGTTGTAAGTCAAAACTGGCATTGTAAATGTTGAAACAGGGTGTCAATTTATAAACATTGTAAATGCAAAACATTGTAACTCGAAATGTTGCAAGTCAAGGACTGCCTGTATCAGATCCAGTTTCTGGTTTGGTTTTGGTGGGAAGCTTTTCTTCCAAGTCTTGATAGACTCAAGTGCTTATAATGGGATCTGACTGACTTGCACTTTTGGCAGCTGTGCTTCTGCACATAGCACAAATTAGGGCCAGGGCAACAGAGGAATTAAGGGAGACCAGGAAGTGTGATGCTGTAGAAAAGTCTCTCTGGTAATGGAAGTGCACATTAACAGCAGGATGAAGTGAACAGGGCACGTCTACCCATGCTGCCTTCTACTCCAAGGCTGCATTGAATGCTAGTCCATCCCACCCCAGATTTGTCCAGTGGCAGCATGACACAGTAACTTGAAGGAACTGGCAATGAAGTATGCAACTCCCTGGCTACCAGAGCAAACAGCCACTCAGACAACACCTCATCCTTTGATTGTGCAGTGCTACCACCACTTTGCCCCCTTCTCTGTTTCTAGCACCTTAATGCTAGCACCAGCAAGAGAAAACTATGAACAGTGTGATAGACCTGGTTATTTTCTACGCCTGTAATCTGAGCTTTCAGTGCATTTTTGTTAATAGTGGCTGGTTAAATCCTAGCCAGGATAAGTCACTACAGGCCTGTTTAATTCCCCTCCCATCTTCCATTCCCCTGTTGGAAACCAACTTGAATCACTTGTGGAGGGAAAGGAAGAGGTCCAAAGCTTCCACCTCGAAGGGATGCCCAACAGCACATAATATCCTCTGCAACAGTAATGGCATTGGCTGTCTCCTGTTTATGATGGCATTGGCTGTCTCTTATTTATGATGCAATTTCCCCTCCGTAACAAGGGTGGCAGCAGTATCTTACCTGGGTCCCATCATTTGGATGTTTCTTGTTCTGTTCCTTGGCCCCATCCCCAAACAGCCCAGGTCCTCTGACCTAAGGATGTCCTCCTATCATTCTGGCCATGTGGTCCTTTCTGGGCTATGTCCCACTGACACCTGCATCCCCTCCAGTCCTGAGTCTAAAAAATTAAACCATTTCACTTCAGGCAACAAGAACTCTGTCAGACTCCTCAGAGCAGGACAGGTAGATGGGTGTTTCCTGATGCATTGCTAGTATTCAGTTTGTGGAAGGCACCCTCTAGGTTTTTATTCTCTCCCCACACTGCCACCCTCTCAAAGATTCTCTCATAAAGAGGCTTATTCCCTGGACATTTCCCAGAATTGCATTTCTTACTGAATTCACATCTGTTGTATCAGGGACATGGCCCAGACATGGGGGAGCAGGGTTCAGGGGTTAACGGCACAGGCCTAAGAAGTCTTGAGTTGAGGAGTCAAAATTTAGGGGGAGCGGGGGCGCGTCTACGTGCTCATTACTGCACCATAGTTACTGCATTTTAAGTTTTGTACTTGTATAACTGTTGGTGTCACTGGGCATAACCCTGGGTAACTCAGAGGGATGGAAGACCACGAGTGTCGAGGAAGTCCTTCTGCTCTAGGCTCAGAAGAGCCAAACCCCTCCCTTGCCCAACCTTTGTAACCCTTTCTTTGGCACCTGCAATCTCCTGTCCGTCTGGAAAGCAGGCAAGCTAAAACTGTTATCTGTGGAATGCAAGGGCACCACTCAGAGAGAGAAAGGAGGAGGGAAAGGGGAGAAAGAGGGAGGCCAGCTGGTGGCAAATCATTGAAAACTGACCAGGGTATAAAGATCTCGCTGTTGGTTAGGTGTGCAGGATTTGAGACAATACAGTCTCCCTGTGCCTTTTACTTGAGCTCAAATAAACTCTGTCTGCTTCTCCCCCAGTGTGTTTATTTGGC
>NW_017728947.1:108525992-108566026 GCF_001723895.1 Crocodylus porosus
TAAAGATCCCGCTGTTGCAGGGTTAGGTGCGCAGGATTTGAGACTATAGTCTCCCTGTGCCTTTTACTTGAGCTCAAATAAACTCTGTCTGCTTCTCCCCCAGTGTGTTTATTTGGCGCGATGCACACCGGGCAACGAACCCAATTGTTGCCTCCCTCGGGCACCTTGTGCCGGCAACATAACCAAGTACCAAATCAATGCATGGTAACTGATGCTACTGCACAATAGCACCGGTGCATGGCTTTTTAGTGACACAAACTGCCCAGTATCTGAATACTACTGCGCACTACCATATTAGAGCAGTTTTTGCCCTGCATGCTACTGTGCAATGTTATTAGGCTACCGAGTAGTGAGCATCTTGTATAGATGTGCTCAGGGAGTCTGAGAGCCAGGGGGTCCAAACACTAGGGGCTAGGTAGGGATGGAAGCAGAAGCCAGGCAGCAGGGACCAAAGATTGAGAATCAAGAACTAGGAAACCAGGAATCAAAAGCACTGGAGCTACCCGGAAAAAGAAGCTCTCTTGTTATAAGTCCATAGACTATTTCAAGGGCTCTTGCTTAGACGCATAAGCCACAACGAAGCACTTTAACAGGAACCAGCTGAGGGCTCTCAGGCAGCCGCAGTCTACCCAAGCTATCAGGGTCAGCTGGGGCTCCTGTGTCTGCCCACTGCCCAGACTCCTGACATGAGGGCAGCCAGCACCCTCATGTGATCTCCTGCCCAGTCAGCAGCACACTAGGTCAATGTTTTCCAAAATGGCATCTTGTCAGGCTGCTTCAGTGACCCCAGCGGTGCAGCACTGGCTTTGTCCATCCTACTGATTAGGGGGTTAGCACTTGACTTCAAACAAAATCCAGCTTTAAACAGATTGCCCCAGCTAAGCAAGCCAGGTTTGATGCACAGAAAACCTGGGTAAAAGACTGCATGTGTGTGTGTGGAGAGTAGAGGGGCATGTATAGATGAAACGGGGGCCCTAAATTGAAACAGTGGGTTTTTTAAAACATCGCTACAATTTAGGGCCTCTTAAACCCCTGTGTTGTGCACATACTGATTTACCTGCCTCTCCAGCGGCGGGGAGGGGAGGGCAAGCTGCCAGCAGATGGGGCAGTCCCTGGGTTGCAGGGGGGGCCAGTGCGTCCTTCCATGGCAGCGGCAGCCCCCCCCCCAGGCGGCACCCACCTGCAGGCACCCAGCTGGGGCAGTCCCCAGGGGCACCGCAGCCATGGAAGGAAGCCCGGGCCCTGTGCAGCTCAGCCAAGCAGGCTGATCCAGCGGGGGAAAAAGAGATCACCACTTTTGTTTTTCTTGGGCGGAGCCTCCTGCCTTCCCGGGCTGCTGCCAGGCTGCCTGCAGGGCTTCCCGCAGAGCCCCTGACCTGCACGGAGCCCGGTGCTTCACTCCACGGCTGTAAGCCAGCAAACTCCCGGAGGAGCTTCAATTTGCTGTGCCCCAAGTCATTTAAGGCGCATTACACTGCCAAATTTGCTACAGCAGCTGGAATTACTGTGCAATCTGCCACCAACGTGTGCAAACACCAACACCATTAAAGCGGTGCAAAAGCATTTCACCCACTTTAAAGCATCGCGCACACATGCCCCTCATTTTGTCTACGCACGGCCGAGGGCTCTGAGTTAAAATCCAGGCAACAGCCCAAGTCAAGTCTCAATGAGGAGACATCCTCGTCAGAAAAAATGCTCAACCCCACCTTTAATAGGCACCAGGCTTCTCCGTGTTCCCAGGAGGTGGTTAATATTCTTCAGGCGATCACAAAGATTACGGATGATGTGTGACCTTTTCAGTGCCCTCAAGAGACAGGAGGAAACAGGAAGCTCTTAATTAAAACACTAAGTTGCACTTGTTTCCTTGCCAGACAAGGGTTGGCACTCTGAGGCTGTTATGCCGAACAAGCACAGCATTCACCCTCACGTTCAGGACTTGACAGCAACTCTATTCAGCCACTTGGTTTGCAGGCGGCATAGGATCCTGGTGCGAAGGTGACTGAAGAAGAGAGGCAAGAAATATTCATGAATCCAATTACCCAGAGGTGATCACAAAAAGAAGTTCTCTTACAACTGGGGGGGAGATTTCTGAGTGCTTCTGAGCAATAGTTTTCTTTCTGATACATGGATGACACGAACATTAACGAAGAGCTCGTTGGATTCAGTCATGTAGAGTGTGCATCAGTGGAAGTAATTACCTCAGTAATTAAAAGACATATTACCATGTATTGACCCGAGGGTCAACAACTGTCATGGATGATGTTATGATTGTGCTGCGAACACAAGCAGATTGCAACTGGAGCTACATAAGCTCGTTGCTCTGCTCTGGACCAGTCACCGTGGGGCACTATTAAAAATCCTATGCGTTAAGAGGTGCTCTTGAAACCTACAAAATGTGACAAATAATTAAAACCCAACATGCAACTGTATGTTTCAGAGCATACAAGCTTAACAGTTAAAGTATAATCACCAGGCATCCATAACCTCTCTCCAACCAGGTGTCAAATCACTGGCTTTAGTGCCTGGAAACCACCTTGCATTGTGGACAACCGGGGATCTTAGACTGGTGACATCACACTCTGGATGAGAAAAACATTTAACCTGTGCTTTGATTATGTCATCCTCTTCGGCAATCACTCAGTTCCAGCATGATCTCTACCGCGGCTCATCGGTGGGTCTTGAATTAACTTAAAATGATGTCTCAAGACTCAGCAAGACTTTGATGGCTCTTGAGGTGACTCGATTTTTGAGCCAGAGATCCCCATTGCGGAAGTTGCAGGTCTGTCTACCGGGGGTTATAGTTTCATTATGAACGAGCTCTAAAGGCCGTAATGTGGTAGATGGACCTGCCAGCCAGAGCTCTGCAAGCGCTGGATTTTGAGAGAGGTAGATTGACATCTTTGGAGAATAATACATTGTTCTCTTCAGTCCACCAGATCAAATTAAAGGTGCTGCGTGTTGTAGGACCAACCCCCCTTTAAGCTGTCCCTAAGTTAAGCCTAAAGATAGTTGGAATTACTGAACTTCAAAGGAAGAAAGATGTGTGCAGGAAAAGGCAAGATGGACAGGGGGATCCAGCTATAACCACTCAAATTCAACAGAGAGATTGGATAGGTGTAGACACTTCCTAGTTGAATGAACATTGGATGCTTTTGAAACCAACCTGAACAGAACGGCCGCAAAATCACTCAGAGGCACTGAAGCTCACAACACAGCCCCAAACATGACAAACACAAGGTCAGGTTAATGGCTTTAATTTCATGTGTGGCAGGAGGATTTCTCCAGGCCCCATAGCCTCTCAGGCGCAGCTCCAGATGTGGCACACATCCATGAACTCTCAGTCTAGCTGCCTGCCCACAAGGCCACGCTGCTTTTCGAGACAAGCATGTCACCTCTCAGCCGTGTGCACACGCCAAGTTTCACCACTTCAACCTGCAGGTGGGACTTCGAGTCCCACTGGTGAAATCAATACCACTTTGGGGGCAAATGCATTAAATCAGCGTGAACTGGGTTTGCCCTTGTACCTCACCATGGAGCATTAACAGGGACAAGCTAAAACAATGGTGCCCATATTGGACTCATCAAAACCAATCCAAGGAGGGGGTGAAAAAGGGAGAGGCAGAGGCCAGCAATGCCACTGCTGCCCACAGGCTGGCTCCTGGCCCAGCAAAACCTCTCCAGTCCACCCCAAATACTGCTCACTCGCTCTCAGTCTCTCCCCACCTCACTAAAGATATAAATGGAATTGCTGTATTGAGATCTCCTAGATTAATTCTTTGTCAACCTTGGAAAAATATGTGGTTGGCTATTCCCTACTGCAGTTCAAAAGGCAACACACAGTGGAAAAGCATTGTCCATTGAGTCAGCACCCAGGCTGTTTTCGTCCCTACATAGCTGTTAACAGTGGCAGTGAGGGTCTGTTTTTGTTTGCAGCCACATGGGATCACGGAGCCCTACAAACCATATGGGAAAATGCTAGTATTAACCACCCAAGAGTTATGGGTCATATAAGCCATTTTGCTAGGAGGGGGAATTTCATTGCAGAATTTCTATCTCCCTCCTAATTAAAGGAGAAAGCTTTGGACTTGGCAGTGGAGAAGATGGGAGACAACGTGTTGCAGGCCATCATGAAGCAGGATGCGGGCAATCTGACCTAACAGTTAAGACCATCCCCTACTTTGAAGGCCCAGGGGCAATAACAGGCAACATCAGTCCAGAGGGGGAAACCTTATTCCAACACTGCTAGGAGGCAGAAGCCAGAGGGATCAAGGCAAGAGCAGAGCACTAGGCTGGAAGCAAAGTCAGGGCAGAGACAGGAACCAGGGTAGGAGCTGGGAGACCACTCAGAACAGGAACTAAGAGGCACCAGTAGCCAGCCATCAAGACAGCAGGCATAACCATAGGTTTGTGGGACACTGAGCAGTTTGCAGTCCCCTGCCGGGCCTGTGTCTTGCAGCTGGATTGCCTGCAGCCAGGAGGAGCAGGAAGCACAGCTGGACCCGGTGAGGAATCAGGTGGCTCCAGGCTAACCTTGAGCCCTCTCCAGGCCCCTGGCCAGCCCAGACTGAGACATCAGGGACAGTTCTGGATGAGTTAGCAGAGCCTCCTCTTGGAGGAAGTACATGGAAATGTTTTCCTTTTAATCCCTGGCAGGGCTGACTCTGCAATGAAGGAGAGTCAGAAGACGTGCATGGTTTGTTCTAACACCAGGTTGCCCGGCATGGGGGGTCAGAGCCACAATTGTTCAGATCCCACTGGCTATTTAATGAACGTCTGGTCAGGTCTAAAAGGAAACTGAGCTCCTTTCCAGTGCCTACAAATGAGGGATGCAATTTCTGTGCTCCAGCTGCCTAATTACCAGGCCTATGTCATTTGTACCTCTAAGCAGCCGTTATATGTTCAGCCCTAATGGCAGAAGGAATCTTCTTGTCATTTCATTATACTATATTATATTGTATCATATTATATTATATTTCATAGATTTCGTAGGCAGTAGGGTCTGGAAGAGACCTTGTGGGATCATCAAGTCCAGCCCCCCCCCCCACCATATATACGTATAATATTACACCTACATATGTTTCTGAACAACAACATATAAGAGTTTATTTTAACCTTAGCAATCCTGTAACAAATCCTAATTAACCAGTCCCCCAACAACAGACTGTGAGCTTGACAGCATCAGCTCCGGAGCTCCTGGAAACAACTTTGCTTAAGATGTTTTTTCCCCATGTTGGCCCAGTCCAAGGCACTTGTTTAATGACCTCGCTGAAACAGCCTTCAGCTTCATTTCTGTTCACACCTAAGGGTAAAGCAGATTCAATTCTTTCTCTTTTGGCACCACTATGCCTTGATCGCCACGCTGATTTTATCTTCCTTCATCCCCTCATTTTCCCCCACTTGTGGTAAAATGCTTTATCTCAAGGGTTAGAACAAAGGCAATTCTGCCTTTGCTACTGCTTTCTGGCACTACAGAAATCCAAGGGTGCCAGCCCTGCTTATCCTCACAGACTACCCATACAAGGTAAATCGTGACTAGTGGCCTCAACCAAATTTCTCCACCCCTGCTTTCTTCAGTATTCACCACCTGACATGACGGGGAGCATGGTGTGTGCTCCACAAATTGCATTTATGGACTGGGCACAAGAGTACTTGGGTATAGATGACGAGTGGGCTGAATTGTGCTCTGGTAGACAAGAAGTGGGCTGGGTTATCTCTTCCCTTAAATGCATCTGTTGGGATTATTACAAGGAATAACTACAAGCCCTTTTGGCTTGATCTTATATAGGGCAGGGTCTGGCAGTGAAAGAAGCCAGTGTACAAAGGCTGGAGTGAGGGTAAGGGAGCAGGGGGAGTGACCTGGGTTCAATTGCTGATGGATGAGCTCCATGACTTCGGAGGCCTAATTCTCTGTCTAACAAAGTGAGAGTGATGGTAAGCCTTGTTTTCTCTGTTTGGACCATTCAGCACAGCAGGAACTGCCTTTGGTGGTGTCCTGCACACAGGAGCCCTGATCTGCCATGAAACCTCTGGCTCTGACTGTAATTTGAATAAATAACGATAAAGGCTGTAGAACCGGGCCAGGAGAACCCTGATTTGGTGTTCGTGAGAGGGCCTAGTAACACAAACTGGCCCGGAGCAGGAAACACATCGCAGACCAGCTCACTTGCCCACCGTAACTCATGCTCAAATTCACGCTGCCTCAGACTCGC
This sequence comes from Crocodylus porosus, assembly GCF_001723895.1. Taxonomy (NCBI): domain Eukaryota; kingdom Metazoa; phylum Chordata; order Crocodylia; family Crocodylidae; genus Crocodylus; species Crocodylus porosus. Next base: position 108,532,202 of record NW_017728947.1, read on the forward strand.
TCTCTGTCCATCCCTGCGCCGTCAGAATAACGGAGGGCACGTGATTGCCTAGCGCGGTGCCCCAAATAATGTCACCTGTGCCCATGGGCAGCCTCGCTTAGGCTTGTGAAGAAGCACAACCACCCTGAGCTTACCATGGGATGCTGTGCAAGCGGCAGCAGGCTCGTGGCCTTTGTTAGCAGCAATCACCCACCAGTTAACTCCTGTGGTGGGGCAGGATCCCAGGCTTGCTCCCATGTCATTCTGTTTTCCCTTCTTCCCCTGCCAAGCAGGCGCTCACATGGAGAAGCTGCAAAGGGACCACATCCTGGCCACAGAGATAAAGTTAATAAGTTACTTCAAGAAGGTGAGTGCAATACCAGTAGTGCTGTCCATGAGCCAAGGTATATTTAAGTTAACTGCAAAGGCCTTAAAAAGACTGGAAATTAAGTTATCCCTCCCATTCATCCCAACAGGAGACACATATGGACACCAAGGATGACCTGAACAGTTTTTTTTTCTCTCTTTCTCTGAGCATTAGGATCATAGGAAAGTAGGGCTAGAAGGCACCTCACAAAGTCATCAAGTCCAGCGCCCTGCTCAAGACAGGGTCATTCCTAACTAATCAATCCCAGCCAAGTGTCTGTCCAACCTGCTCTTGAAAACTTCCAAGGATGGAGATTCCACTGTTTCTCGAGGCAGCCTGTTCCCATGCGTGATCACCCTCCTAGTCAGAAATGACCACCCCCTAATCTCCAGCCTAAATTTCCTCTGCTATAGCTTGCTCCTAGTCCTGTCCTGTGTGGCCCACCATGTTCTGTACGTTTACCAGCAAATGCCTGGAGCATAATTGTCATCTTTGTCATCATTCTTTTAAAATGCTGTGTGTGCTTATTTGTAATTGATTTCCAGTTTCCATCCTAATGCAACTTGACACAAATCCAGAATAACACAATTATCTCACAGTAAATTAGAAATAACTCATTCACCTTTTTCAAACACTCAAAAATTAAGAATCCACACAAATGATGCACAGCTAGGTCACTGCTTAAATAAATGCATCTAGAGGAACAGTAAGCTTCTGGTTATAAAACACAAATATCAGACTTAGTCTGAAAGCTATATTTAGTTGCAAAGCAACGCTTTAACATGGGTAGGCTGGCTAATGAGAATGAGCTTTTCTTTAGGAAACGAACTAAAAAGTACAAATGCAAAATATTAAGATCAGTGATTTAAGCCCAGGTTTCTTACATTCTTAGATCAGTGTCCTAACTTACTTCAATGCAAATCAATGTATCCGCATCCAAGCTACAAACAAAAAAGTGACCTGCTGATTTCCCAGTCACTTTGCATGTGAAATAGCAGCTGCTTTAATTCTCCTATGGAAATTATTAGCTTGGTTAAGAAGATCCCTGGATATGGTCACCTATTAGCAGATTTTTTTTTATGTTACCAATTACCAATTAGCTCTTCATTTAGAAGCCTGATTAGGCCTTGGACTAACTGTGGTCATAGGCCATGGCTAATAGTTCAGAATCTTTCCTTCTCATATCCCAATTTAACTTCAAAGACTTGTATTCATCGGAGCCAGGTCTGGGATCCAGGCCACCCCTTCACTGGAGAATGCCCTAAGCACTGGGCTTAGCGCATTTTCTTTTGGGCCTGCTCCATATAAAACCCACCCATCAGCAGCATTTCCTGCCGGCTAGTTTAGGTGGCTCCTTATCCAGTGGGTTTGCGGCTGTGGGCCCTGTCGCAGAGTACTCAGGTGCCCTGTGCCTGAGAACAGAAACGGCTCGGGAGAGGCCCCTAGTGGCAAGAAGGGGGAGGCTCAGCTGCCAGTCACCAGGGCAGCCGGAGTCACAGGTGCTGGTTGCTAGGGTAACCGGTGGAACCAGCTGACAGGAAGGGGCAGGGCTTGGCCCTTCTTAAGCCCAGGCGTGAGGCCAGGAGGGCAGTTCTCCGCTACCAGCCAAGGGAGAGAGAGCTCTGCCAGAGCAAGCAGAGTAGAGAAGCCAGCTTCTGTTTGTGGATACCTGGTGGAGAATTCCTTGGTAGGGATATGAATGATGGTCAGCCAGATTTAGATTTTAGATTTTATGTTATAGCCCAGGGGCTTGAGTTTTCTGTTTGTAGTTTTATAAAACCAGAGGACTGGGTGAGGCTATTAGGGGTTGGAGGAGGCCTCATAGGGGCTCCACGGTAGCATGGGGACCCTAGTGCCAGAGGGGGCACAGCATTTGGGGTGCATTGATCCCAGGCCCAGTGCGGGAAGTTGCAAGACGCCCCAGTGTGGGCAGTTGCGAGACAAGCCAGAGAGTGTCCGTGTGGTGCGGAGGGGGAAATCGACCAAACAACGTTCAGTACATCTGCAAGGCTTGGGGCATGGTACAGGGGGGGTTGGAGCCACGCATAGCCCATAAGGCTGGGGTGCACCGAGTCACCCAAGATAGAACTAAGACTGGGATACATCAGGGCACCATGTCAGAGAGGACTAAGGGCAGCCTCCCATAAACATTGTTAACATCAAAGATGTGGTGGGCGAGATGTGAGGGTGCCTTAACGCCAACTTGGCACGGTAGGGGGCACTAGGGGAAGTCACGGCCACCCCTAGGACTGCGCGCAGTCACAGGCCCCAATCCTAGGCACCTTGATCTCTTCATGGCCCATAGAGTGAACCTGAGCATCAAACTGAAGTCTGAGTGGCAGGACACCTCTGGCGGCAGTCTAGCCCGAGCCCCCAAGGTTTGGAATAGCCTGCCGCAGGAGGTGGTTCAAGCACCTACTTTGAACACCTCCGAGAGACATTTGGATGTTTATCTTGCTGGGATCCTATGACCCCCAGCTGACTTCCTGCCCCTAGGGCAGGGGGCTGGACTCAATGATCTTCCGAGGTCCCTTCCAGCCCTAATGTCTATGAAACCTATGAAATCTATGACACCTGTATACTGATCTAGCCCAGAGGCCCTGTCCTGAACAGCTTCCATCCTAACTAAAAATGTAGATGCAATGAATGAGGAAAGGAACCATCCTATGAGGCATGACCCAAGGACCTGTCACAACGTGAGTTTGCCATAAAGTGATATAGTGCAGCTGGCTAATGCAGCAGGAGGACCAGAGGGCTTTGCCCACCATGCCTTCAAAGGAGACACATGCAAGAAGCCATCATGTTCTCAGGGCCAGCCAGAGCAACACTTAGGGCCAGACCCTGTTCTACCTATTGAGTGAAAAAATGGCCTTAGGCACCTTAGAGGGATGCTCTCCCACTCTGCTCCAGCCCCTGAAAGCCCATGAATGCATCTGCTTTTGCAAACCATGATCATCTGACCCTTACGACTAAGCCACTAAAAAGCAGTGAGGTGGAGGAGGACCAGCACACCTGTTGTATGAATTCTCTCTCAGAGGCCCAAATCTGGACCCTGTTGTGCTAAATGCTGAGCTGGTTCCTAGCGGAAAGACCGGCCCTGCCCCAGAGAACCTACATGCCTATCTCTCTCTCTGTCCCCAAGAAATACTGTAGCAGCAGAGATCAGCTGCAGTGCCACTGGCTTAAAGGAGAGAGGCCCCAGACCCAGCATTCAGCTCCCTTTGGCCTGAACCTACTGAGCTTTCTGATAGAGTCCAGAGGCTGGTGCCTGGGCCTTTCCAATAGGCAAGGGTGCCCTGAAGGCACTGAGGGATAATGGGGTACTGCAAATGGGATAATGGGGTACTGGGATTCATTTTCTCTTCTGGTTGGTCAACATCCAGACAGAAATGAGAGAGGAGAAGCTGTTGGCTCTATTCGCGTGTGAGGGATTTGGGATTTTCCTCTGCAGGAAGCTCACTGAGCTCTTGATTTCCCTTTCGGTATCAACCTCATCAATCTTAATACAATAAATAAACACATTGCCAGGGAATTATGAGGAGCTTGTATTCCCTGCAGGTCCACAGACTGCCTAGCTAGGGAAACGAGGTGGCGATTTATAGCACATCACCCCAGGGAGGGATGTGTATGCCCAGTAGTTAGAAAAGTACATGCAGCATCCTTCAAATAATGGGAAACAGGGAGAAATGGGGGTTCACCTTTTCCATGGCAAGGCAACTGTCATAATCATTTTAAACATAAATTGAAAAGAAGGGGATCGGTCCCCTGTGGGTCCAAAGAGGGCTGTGAGCAGGGGTGGGGGTGTTTGATATCATCTTTTGTTGTTTCAAACAGTTCGTTAAAGGATCAACCCACCTTCCATTGTCTTACCAAGCACTTAACCAACCTGCTGGGATTGCTTCTTCTGCCACAGATACAACACACAACCATTTAAAAGTCAGGACAGGAACATGGATACTGAACCCCTTTGGAAATTACAAGAAAATTTAGGTAAGCAACATGCAGTAAACTGATGTGGAAGTTGGCCAGGACATGATGCCTGTTTTTGCTGAAACAGCCTGGGACCTGTACAGGGACATTTTTAGAAAGAGAAGCTGTGGGAAAATGCACATGGGCTAGGAGGTCCCCTACACACACGCATGGACTTGTTGCATTTTCGCATCCAAATCAAGTGGCATGATAGGCAGATGTATAATTTTGAAAAGGGGTGTGCAGATGGTGAGGAGCATCATCACATATAAAACAACACTTATTTTTCTCCAGTTACAAATAAACTAGAAGCATTACTAATCTGTCAGGGGCCTATCACTGTCTTATTCAATTTAAGATTGAAGCAAAACTACTATAATTTCCTTGAAATGAGTTAAACGGAATCCACAGGGCTGTGAAATAGGAGCCTCATGCCCAGGAACAGCAACATTGCAGAAGAAAGGCTAGCTTGATTCGTGGAACATCAAGACCATGAAAAAGGAGAGAGGGTCGTTCACACCTGTGCAACAACAAGTTTAGTAAGGATTGGGTAGTTTATAATGCCCCATAAAGTGGCTCCCTCAGCACTGCCTGACTAGAAATGCTGCTGCCACTGACAGGCAGTTGGTTTTAAACTTTGGGTGGAGCAGGAATCAAAGGAGGTGTGCAAGTGCACCAGTGTACCCCCTCTGAAACCACCCAAGGGGCAGGTTACATAGAAATAGCCCCACAGTCCTATAATCACTTGCTCTGAGTACACAGCTGGAAAAGGTGCATACATGTACACAGATATGGCACTGACCGTCAATATTTGTGCCTGGGCCATCAATATTTTTTATATAAAAAAATTGGCTCTAGGAACCAGAAACATATTCATACATCTTGGGCTCCAACAGAAGTGATATTGGTTGTGTGGACAGCCCCCTGAAAGCGCTCTACGACTGTACCCTGACAGAAGTGCATGGCTGTAGAGAGTTTTAAAAGTGTCACTTGTGTGACAAATTAAGATGAAGGTGCTCCAAAGTGGAGCACCTTCATTAACTTCTGTCTGTCCCTGCACGCAATCCCAGCCCCATCCCCAGTGCTGGCTGCAGGAAGGGAGGGGGAAGAAGGGTGAGGGAGGAAGCTCTGGGCTGAGGATGACCCGGCCTGAGCTAAAGGGGAAGGGGGGATGGATTAGATCCTTGTGCTTCTCCCATACCCTCCCCCTCCAGCTTAGGTTGGGCAAACTCTAGCCTGGAACTCCCTTCCCTCTCTTCTCCCCCCTCCCTTGCTGCAGAAAGCACGAGAGCTGGGGTGGGGCGGGGCAGGTCTAGGGGAGAAAGACTACAGGCAGACAGCTCTTCCTAGATTGGCTCCAAAGTAGAACTCAGCCCCCTCCCCTCCACCCTCTAACCCAACAGTGAATGTCTATTGGAACAGGGTTGGGTGGGGGGTGCTCTAACTCATGGCGCTTTCTGTGAAGCACCATGAGTTAGAGTGGGGGAGCTGCACATCTGTCAGCACCCCTCATGTGTAAGGCAGCAACATGCTCCCCACCACTGTTCTGGGTACTGCCTCTGAACACAGCACTGGAAGAGGCCTCCTTGGTCCCTGCAGCCCAGTCCTCAGTATTCATAGAGATGTTAACTGAAGGAATCCCCCTCAACATGCCATATACTGAACCACTGTCACCTCTTGAGACACCGTACTCTTTGGGATGTCCCATCAGAATACAAATCAGGTCCAGTCCTACTTAGCATGAGACCTATGAGAAACTCCCCCACTATAACCCTTTCTACTGGCAGGCCTTATGACCTCCCAGCCAGAAACCTCGCCTGGATCTAGTCTGCAGTAACCTTCCGGTAGGATGGACTGTGTCCCTCTGCAGAACCCCATGGAAGTCAGTGATCCATAAACAGGGAATACAGCTGCCACTGAGGGCCACAACTTGCACAGCTATGTGGAGATAAGCTTCTTTTAACTTGACAATGTGTCCATTGAAGTGCTCCATACTGAGTGACTCCCTACTGTTTATAGTGCATCAATATTAAACAAACAAGTAAAGCAGAGCAAGTGGTGTCACTTCCCTTTGTAATGCACCTGGCCTGGTGAGGTCTCTTAGTGTCTCCTGCATGCAGGTGCCAAGAAGCATCAACCTTGTCACAGATGCTTCCAGCAAGCAGATAGGACAGCCCATTCCCACAACCACAGGAAGCAATTTTGACCTCGGTTTCTTTCAAAGACTCTGTCCCGCTTAGCCTGGGAGGATGCAAGTCTCCAGAGAAGAGGCTGCAGTCAGAGCCAGGATGTGGCTTCGTGTACTTAAAGAAGCTTTTGTTCTTCTTTAAGAACCAGCTAGGTCTGGTGTTCACTCTGGCTTCCCTATTTCTCTCCCATTTTAGCATCTCACTGCAAGCAACACCCCCTGTAGGAGAGACAGGTTTGCTGGAAATCAGGCCAGGAAGAGTTTTCTTTCAAACAAAAATATAATCTCATGACCTGATGTGGATGTGCAAAGGTTGACACATCATGGAGTCCTGCGTACGTATTCCCACTGCAGCAGATCTCTTTCCTCGCCTAAATTTCTGCCCATCCTGTATGGCAGTGGTTCTCAGCTAGGGTGCTGCAGCACCCTGGCGTTCCCAGAGATCCTCCTGAGGGCTCTGCAGGGTGCCATACAATATTAGAGCTGTTATGTGTGCAAACACCTACACATGGGTCACAAGACAAACCTAGAGATTTTATACACTTTTTCCGTAGTCAAGGAACAAGAGACAGCTAGGATCTGGCATTTCCTGAGGGGTACCTTGTGTATAACAAGGTTGAGAATCACTTTTATTTGGTATGTACACAGAAAACTGGTTATGAACAGGATGCACATCAAGGGTAGCCTGGAAATGATCTTGGATGAGGGCTTCCTTACTTAGAAATAGAGACGCCTGGGCTTGGTCCAGTTGTAGACACTAGACAATGTTCTGTTGCCTTCAATGGTGAGGTCAATAGTCATTATACACACCATAAAACCATCACTTACAGTCACAGAGATACATGAGCATGTGAGACCAAAATGAAAAAATGATTTTTTTTGTCATGCCCACTCAGAAGAACTGTGCCATTGTAAATAATATTGTAAATGAGGCTGCGTGAACTACTGTGGGCCTATACCACCAAGGGGTCAGGTCTGCTGTTGCCTTACCAGGTCTGCTGTTGCCTTCTCTGCCATAGTAGAGAAGAAAAGCATGCAGTATGTTACAACAAAAACCCGGTACATACCTGGGAAGATATGTATGAATGCTGTAATTAGATTCATTATTCAGCAAATTGTACGTTGCATGGCACCAAATGTGACTGATCATGTGCGGCCAACAATGTAGGCTTGATGTAAGTGCTTCTAGTAGGAATATAACAAGTCCCATAGTGGGTCAGACTAATGGTTCATCTAGCCCAGCATCCTGTCTCCAAAATATATAGAAAGAGTAAATAGAAATGCACTGTGGAGTTGTTTAACCCTGCACTATCCAGGATGTTGGTCAATTTGATCACCCAGCTGACAGTATGAATAAAGGCTACACTGACTTTATGCTCATTGAATAGCTCCTGCATGCTTATTCAAACCATGTTGGAGCAGGACCTAACAGGTCCTTGAAGGCAATAAGAAGGTCCTTGTTTGGTAGAAAGCCACTGATTTCAAAAGAGTGATCTCAGTTTATACCAGATGAGCTTCTGACCCTTAGTGCATTAATAACACATAGCATGTCCACCTTCGCAAGGTTTGGTGATTTAACTCCCACAACACTCCAGCAAGCTGGATACCAAATTATCATGGTGTCACTAGCAATTAGTGACAAGGTAGGCAGGCAGGCTGAGAGATCTTTATTAAGAGGCTAACTAGACATTATTACACGATGAAGTGTTATGCAAGAGTACCCTGCAAGTCTCTTAATGCCACACTAAACTAACCCCCTCGTGAAACATGACCCTGCTTTTGCAGTTCCACTCGTAATTTTATGATCATTCTCTTTATTTTAAAGATGGTCAACTTGAGACCTAACCAAAACAAAGAAGAATGCAGTAATACATGGTTTCTGATGTAGTAATTGGACTAGAGGGCCAGTTCAGCAACATTATATGGAATATGGGGAAATGAGGGGTACCTATATATGTGTTTGGGGGCGGCATTTGAATTAGAGTGGCTGTCACTAATTAAAATGCTCACAATGTCTTCTGTATTCAGTGTCCCACGTTTCAAGGTGCTTTGACTAAAGCTTGTTCAACAAGCTTTAGTTAAAGTGCTCTCGCTGCCATTTTGAAAGGCGAGATGCCGGATACACGTGACGCTACCATACACTGGAGCGTTCTGGTTAGAGCGCTTGTCACAGTCCACTGAAGTGCCTGCTCCTAAAGAAGGACACGTGTGGGCTGCCAGGGCAACCACAGAGGTCAGCTGACCTGAAGGGGGCAGGGCCTGGCCTATATAAACAGCCTAGGCTAAGGCCAAGTGGGCAGTTCTCCTCTGGCAGCTGAGAAAGATGGAGCTCTGTGGGAGCAGGCAGAGTTGGGAAGCCTGATGGCCTGAGCAGCTTATCAGAGAGGATGCCAGGTAGAGGAACCCCTGGCAGGGATGGAAATGAGGATTAACCCAAGGGCTTAGGGTTTATTGTTAGCCATGAGGCTTATTTTTGAGTTACAGCTGATTGGCTTATGGTTTTGGTTATTGTTACACTGGAGGACCGGGTGAGGCTGTAGGGGTTGGAGGAGGCCTCAAGGGAGCTCCCCAGTAGCGTGGGGGTTCCTGGTGCCAGAGAGAGTGCCGCGTTTTGGGGGTTGTATAGACCCCAGCCCCAGTGGGGCAGTATCGGGAGGAGCCCAGTGGGGTGTAGGACCCAGAAAGAGGGTCTGAGGGCCAGGTAAGGCCGAGGCTGCCTGAGCCCCAATTGTGGGAAACCCCAGGGGGCCGTAGGACCTGGAAAGGGGGTCTGAGGGCCAGGTAAGGCCGAGGCTGCCTGAGCCCTATTGAGCAAAGCCCCAGGGGGGCGTAGGACCCGGAAAAGGGTCCGGGGGCCAGGCACGGCTACAGCCACCTGAGCCCCAATTGCAGGAGTCACAAGGCAAGGCCCCAGTGCAGGTGTCATGATCTTGGAGCAAGGCCCAGCGGGGCGCAAGACCCAGAAAAGGGTCTGGAGGCCAGGCACAGCTGAAGCCACCTGAGCCTCAATCGCGGGCATCACGGTGAGCCCCAGGGATGGCAAGAGCATCGTGGTGAGCCCCAGGGAGGGCATTCGGGAATAAGGAGCCCCAGGAGAGGGCAAGCACATTGTGAGAATAGACTCAACAACGTCCGGTATATCTGAGAGGCTTGGGGCATGGTATTAGGGGTGGTAGGAGCCACGCACAGCCCATAGGGCTGGGTGCACTAGATTGACCTACACGGGGCAAGGGCTGGGATAAATAAGAGCACCGTGTCCAAGGGGACAAGTAAAGGCAGCCTCCATTAGAATACTTGAACCATCAAAGACGTGGCGGGCGAGAACGAGGGTGCTGGATAGCTAACTTGGCATGGTAGGGGCGCCAGGAGAGATCACGGCCACTCCTGGGTCCCCCCTGCCCTCTGACAGCACTCCTACTGATTCAATTAATCGAGTTTGCTCCGATGCCTTCTAATCAGACTGCATCTGAGGGAGGATTTGATAATAGTCTCCAAATACCTGTAGGGTGGTTGTATAGGTGATGATAAATTATTGTGTGTGGCCGCAGGGGGGCAGAATAAGTGCGATAGTCTTAAATTACAAGAAGAGAAATTTAGATTGGCTATAAAGAAGACCTTGTAATTATGAGGGTGGTTGAGCATTGGAACAGATGACTTAGGGAGGCAGGACAAATAAACAATTGTCTGGAATGGTTTAGACAGAGATGATCCTGCCTTCAGCAGAGGGTTGGACTAAATGGCCTGAGATCCCTTCCAGACAAATTTTTCTATGATTCTGTGGGGTTTACCAGCCATCAATAGAGCTCCAATAGAATCATAGAGAGTTAGAGTTGGAAGGGGCCTCAGGAGGTCACATCTAGTCCAACCCCTGCTCAAAGCAGGACCAGCCCCAACTAGATCCCAGCCAAGGCTTTGTCGAGCCGGGTTTTGAAAACCTCCAAGGATGGAGATGCCACCACCTCTCTGGGTAACCTATTCCTGTGTTTTACTACCCTCCTAGTGAGAAAGTTATTCCTGCTATTTAACCTAAACTTCCCTTGCTGCAACTTGAGCCCATTGCTCCTTGTTCTGCCATCTGCCACCGAGAACAGTCCAGCTCCATCCTCTTTGTAACTCCCCTTCAGGTACTTGAAAGCTGCTATTAAATCTTCTCTGTCTTCTCTTCTCCAGACTAAATAAGCCCAGTTCCTTCAGCCTCTTCTCATAAGTCATGTGCCCCAGCCCCCTCACATTGCTGTCTGCTGGACTCTCTCCAATTTTTCCACATCCTTTCTGTACCGGGGGCCCAAAACTGAACACAGTACTCTATATGTGGCCTCACCAGGGCTGAATAGAGGGGAGGAATCACTTCTTTTGACCTGCTGACAACACTTCTACCAATACAGCACAGGATGCCATTAGCCTTCTTGGCAACGAGGGCACACTACCGGCTTATATTCAGCTTATTGTCCACTGTAACCCCCAGGTCCTTTTCTGCAGAACTGCTGCCCAGCCAGTCATCCCCAGCCTGTACTGGTGCATGGGATTGCTCCATCCTAAGTGCAGGGCTTTGCACTTCTTCTTATTGAACCTCATGAGATTTCTTTTGGCCAAATCCTTCTATTTGTCTACGTCGCTCTGAATCCTGGATTTACCCTCCAGCATATCTACTACTCCCCCCAGCTTGGTGTCATCTGCAAACCTGCTGAGGGTGCTCTCTATGCCATCTTCCAGGTCATCGATGAAGACATTGAACAAAACTGGGCCCAGGACAGACCCCTGGGGCACTCCACTTGATACCAGCTGCCAACTAGACATCAAGCCATTGATTACTACTCTCTGAGCCCGATGTTGCAGTCAGTTTTCTATCCACCTTATAGTCCATTCATCCAGCCTGTACTTCCTTAGCTTGCCTGTGAGACTGTTGTGGGAGACGGTATCAAAAGCCTTGCTGAAATCAAGGTACCACATGCACTGGTTTCCCTGCATCCACAGAGCCAGTCACCTCATCACAGAAGGCAATCAGGTTGGTCAGGCATGACTTGCCCTTGGTGAATCCATGCTGACTGCTCCTAATCACCTTCTCCTCCAAGGGCTTCAAAACGGATTCTTTTAAGATCTGCTCCACGATTTTTCCAGGGAGTGAGGTAAGGCTGACTGGTCTGTAGTTCCCTGGATCCTCCTCTTCCCCTTTCTTAAATATGGGCACTATGTTTGCCCTTTTCCAATCATCCAGGATCTCTCCTGATAGCCATGAGTTTTCAAAGATGATGGCCAGCGGCTCTTCAATCACATCAGCCAACTCCCCCAGCACTGTTGGGTGCATCCCATCCAGCCCCAATGGACTTGTACATGTGCAGCTTTTTTAAATAGTCCCTAACCTGTTCTTTCATCACTGAGGGCTGCTCACCTCCTCCCCAAACTGTGCTGCCCAGTGCTGTACTCTGGGAGCTGACCTTGCCTGTGAAGACTGAGGTGAAAAAGGCATTGAGCACTTCAGCCTTTTCTGCATCCTCTGCCATAAGGCTGCCTCCCCCATTCAGGAAGGGACCCACACTTTTCCTGACCTTCCTCTTATTGGTGACACACTTGTAGAAACCCTTCTCACTTCCCTTGCTCACTGCATCTCCAATTGCAATTTGGCCTTCCTGACTTCATCCCTGCATGCCTGAGCTATACTCATAGGCTCCTCCCTAGTTGTTTGCCCAAATTTCCACTTATAAGCTTCCTTTTTGTGATCTAGTTTACTGAAGAGTTCCCTGTTAAGACAAGCTGGTTTTCTGCCATACTTGCTGGTCTTCCTGCGATTGGGATGGTCTGTCCCTGCACTCTCAGTAAGGCTTTCTTAAAGTACAGCCAGCTGTCCCGGACTCCTCTTCCCCTCAGACTGGCTTCCCAGGGGATCCTGCCCATGAGTTTCCTGAGTGAACTGAAGACTACTTTTCTGAAGTCATTGCTAGTAAAGCTGGCAGTGAATTTTCTTGTTTTCTCTTGAGGAAAAAAAAAAATGACAAAATTGGAGGAAAAAATATATTGTGCTATTTTTTCTATAACATTTTTCAGGTTATTAAAAAAAATCCAAAAGCATTAGAATAGATTTTTTTCCCAAGATTTTGGCAACTGACACTTAAAATCCCTACAGGCAATTTAGCCAAAAAATGGAGGTTCCCTGTGCAAATGTTTTGATAAATAAACCATTTGCATTGGGGGGAAAAAAACTTTTAGGATGAAAAATGCTTAGGACCAGCTCTTTATTGTCAACGAAATCCCATAGAAGGTGAATGTAGGTGGGCACAGGGTAAACCTGAGCTATGACAATTTCTAATCCTAAGCACTCTCACCTATTTTTATGTGATCAAATAGCACATGCGCAATACTGGCTTTATGTTGGGGTGATGAACAGGCAAAGATCTGGTTATCTGCCAGCCCCTGACATTGTGTGTGTAGTGAACGCTTATGTATGCAACAGCAGACTGATTTAGAGACCAGTCTGCATATTTTTCTGTTCCCTTGGAAAAACTTCTGATTCCTCTTCTGTTTGTACAAAACTTTTGTCTTTCTCTTTATCACCATTCGTGTGTGTGTTACTCACGCTAGGCCTGTCTTCTTTATATAAGAACATAAGAAGTGCCATACTGGGTCAGATCAACGGTCCATCTAGCCCAGCACCTCATCTAGACCCTTTTCAAACCTGGCTGTACTATCTGTTTCTATGACCTCCTGTGGCCAAGAGTTCCACAAATTAACTGCGTGCCTCATAAAAAAGTACTTTCTCTTTTTAGCTTTAAACCTATCTCCTACTAATTCCATTGGGTTCCCCCAGCTCTGATATTCCAGGACTTGGTGAATAACAATTCCCTATCCACTTTGTCCACACCCTTTATGATTTCATAGACTAGTTTCCAACTGTGGCAAGTAGTAAACGCTTGAGCAGAAGAGTATGCGAAGGGAGCACACCTAGACGTATCCATCCCTGTATCCATCGCTTATCAGGCCCTCCCTGGCATTAACCATCTTCAAGAAATATTTCTTGAATCTAGGACTCCCAAAATGCAGCACAAATATTGCTTAGTCCGAGAAACAATTCTGCCTAAACTCTTAGCAGATCTATTAAATGAAGGGGATAAAGAAAGCAAAACACAGCTTGCATCTCAAAATATGCTTACAAGACTCATGCAAAGACAGTGGACTCGACAGACCAAAAATCAGGCATGTGAGGCAAATAAAGTTAGATATGATGGACAGCTTTTATTTTCCAATTGTTTAAATTAACAAAGTGCTACATTCCATAGTTACAGTATGAGTAGTTGTTCTTGTTCAGGATATAAAACCACGATAAAGCACAAGGGACTGCTGTTAGCACTCTATGGAAGCAGTGCAGTCCAAAAAAACCTCACTGGAGGTGACCGTCGGGCATTATTGACATTTGAAAATCAGCAGCTGTACAGTGAAGGTACATTTTGCCATTACAGGAATCGCACATCGAGCAGGCTTGGCCCTCTCGCTTGAAATGAAGCTCTGAATGTTGAGACTATTTGGCGATGCCTACACTACATTCTGGCACGTGATACCATGAAATTTGAAACGGGGCATCTGCTGGATAACAGGAGCCAGCTACTTGCCCTGTGCTGAGTTGAGAGACTGTTATTGCTGCAGCAAAGTAGTCATTGTAGCTGTGCCTTTGTAGCGTGAGGGTTGAGGTCACACTGTCATGAGATGCCCCAAATGTTCAGGGCTTCTAGCTCACCTGTGCAACATTCAAATGTTGTGTTTGCAGGTGCAGAGCAAGTTCGGTTGTTGTTTAGTGTTAAAATATATGCATTAAAAAAATGGTTTGCTTGTTTGATGAGTGCGCCAGTTTTGTTGTGTACCAACAAAATTGAGTCTTTAAACAACTGGAAGTTTCAGCTCTTTCGAGACATTCCCCCCAGCATAGTCTCCCCTTAAATTGTTTTAAGTGAATTAATCCAGCTTCTAGCAAAACCGGTGTTGCTGCTTGGAAAGTAACTTTGGACTGGAATAACTAGGGTAATTCTAGAGTTACACAAGCACTCACAATTCTAGAGCTAATACATGCCAATGAGCACTGATTTCCAAGGATGCGTACAATTATCATTTGATCCTTGTGACTTCACAGCACAGAAGCTAAAGCATTGGTCTTGGAAACTTGGGGGGTGGAGGGGAGGGATGGGGTCCCTTTTATAGGCTAACTGACCTCCTTTTGGGGTTGAACTAGATGACCCTGGAGGTCCCTTCCAACTCTATGATTCGATGATAGTCAATTGGTCCTATCAGGCTACCTTTAAGTGGCTGCTCCAATGGCTACTGGTTTTAAACCAGGCCCTACATATACATAGACCAGGAGTTTAATGATTGGTGTGCCTCTGGGATCTGTTCCAACTTCCATTAACTTCATGCAGCACTGGATTGCACTATGCCTGCTTTTAAAGGGGTTCCATGACTGGAGACCCCAACATGGACCGGATTGTCCCCTTCGCTCCAGTTTGGAGGGGAGCTGGATCAGAAGTTCGGAGGGGCGGGTGGGCCCTGCAGCTGGCTCCTCAAAAGAGATGGTCACTGTCCAAGCACTATGCTCCAAGCACCTACCTAAACTGGTGCCACTAAAATACACATGAACTTATACTCCGTGCTTGTAGAATCAGGCATTTCTGAGCTAGATCTCCATTTCCCAACCCCCTGGTTACTTCCTATAGCCATCTGCACAGAGGGTACAATATGTCTCCATAATAGACCATGCATAGTAGACCAGCCTTTACCCATAAGCACCAGGGGTGGAACATCTCCTTTAACTGAAATCCTACCTTGGCCATTTATGCCACACCCTTCCTGTTACTTAACACCCGGGATAGCAGTACTTGATTATCAGACCTGCCTCAAACTCAATCCTTTTCTACAGCACCATGTTTAACCTAATGGGTCTGCAGGGGCAGAGCAAATAATGTCAGCGCTCTTACCGGGCTGGGCTGGGCTTTCCAACCTACTCTCACTGCCCAGAGGAGATAACAAGAGCTGCTTCGTTTACATGCACCACCACTGTTTCCCCGGGCAAAGTTCCCTTTAATGCCTCATGTGGTTAACTACATTAGAACAAAGGAGGAATTACTGTCACCGTAAAAAGCTTGTCTACCTCCAGCTTTTGAGCACAATGAAAGGCCATGGCATCACCCTCCTGGTTTTTTCATTCCATCAAGCTGACAGCTCTAA
This sequence comes from Crocodylus porosus, assembly GCF_001723895.1. Lineage (NCBI taxonomy): Eukaryota > Metazoa > Chordata > Crocodylia > Crocodylidae > Crocodylus > Crocodylus porosus. The sequence continues at coordinate 108,547,909 of NW_017728947.1, forward strand.
CTGAAGAGCGTTTACCTGGCTTTCGGTGCTGCCAAAGCAGTGTTATTCATGCCCCTGGGCTCCCCAGTGCGGCCTCCTCTCCTGCTTTATCAAGAGAGGCTACAATTTAATGGAAATCTTGCATCTTCATTCATTCAGATACTGACTGGAACCCACACGGCCACTACACCTTGTGTAAGTGAACCAGGACTAACCAGAACAGCCCATCGTGGCTGTTATTGCAGAAAGCCCTGCTCTTATCTGTTTGGGTCTCCCCGATTGAAACAAATTTCTCTTTCCTCTCCTGTCCCATTTCTGAGATCAGCTCAGATTGGTCTTCTTTGGCCCAGTGACTAACTTGCTACTTGTAAGACCTGCCCACTGCCTTGGAGGGCTCAGTGCTCTTTACCAAGACTTTCTCCTTTGAGCTGGAAGAATGGTTCCCTGCAGGAGTTTCCTGCTGTGAAGATGTTGATCGAGCTGGGTGAAAGTCACTTGGTTTTGTTTCCTATCAGAAGACCCTACCATAAGAACCATCACTTCTGCAAAGAGCCCAAAGGCAATGATCTCACCACTGCTCACAGCTTAACTATGGTGGGATGTTGGCCAGTAAAGTTTCCCAGTTTGTTAAGGCAGCGACACCTCTAAACCATCTTACACTCCCCAAGACATTTCAGAGAGAGAAGCAAATGGGGGAGGATTGATTATCCCGGCGTGGGCTAAGCCTAGTTTTGAGGAGAGGAAGAAACTTTTAAGTGTCTGTTAAAAAAAGAAGCACCTTGTATTTGAGGAAGTGCATTTAAATAGCAGTGATATGTTAGGGCTGGGCAGGATCCTTGGCATCCAGACTCTATGGACAACATGCAGCTAGCTGTGAGGGGCAGAACGACAAGTGAAAGAACTATCAGGTGATTGCTGCCAGGCTCCTGCCTGCTGGGAAGGCATCTGGAGCCGCCTAGCAAGGGAGGCAGATCAAAATCTTCCAGTGGGAAAGGAAGACATGAGCCCCTCTTGGGAGAGGTTCTGGGATGAAGAGGCTCTTCAGGAAGACACTGGCATGCTGGAGGAGCTGGACGCTGCTTGGCTTTGATTCCCCACTGTTTCCCAAGCGTCTGATGTGAGAAGGACTTGGTGGACCCATGCACAGTTGTCAGACTGGAAGACTTGCATCAGCAGAAGCATTTCTAGTTGCCCTTATTTGTTCTCAAGGGAAGTCACTATAGTCTAGGGAAGGTATGGTGGCTTTGAGGGATAAACTCTACCATTTGTTGTTATTCATCGCCATATCCAGGTATGGCATACTGCAAACCACTGAGCCTCCTCGTCCACAGTAAGACCTGATGCCCTCTCAGAGAACAGGCCCATTTTTATCTCCATGCTCTATCTACCCGCTGGTTCACGCATAAGCTATTTTTTCTTTGTCAAGTCAGATCTTCAAAGCATAGCCTCTGTCTTGCCTGCATGTGCAGCGTCCTCGTGCTCTCAGCTGTGCCTGCAGACGATAGAATGCATTCACTCAAAAGATAGTGGTTTGCACTGAGTGGGAGCATGGCCATGGAAATAGGGCAAGGCATCTTTGTCTCCCTAGCTGCTGTACCTGACAGGAGCCCTGAGGCTCAAACTCAGGTCTTCCAGGCTTGTGGGGTGAAGGCCTGGGCTGCAGTGCCACCAACCATCCAGCTGGGTGCTGGACGCAGCCCAGCTTGGGCCCTTTTGTGAGGCTCCCGATGTGGGAACATGTGACAGGGGCACCAATGGAAACCACATGCCTTCTTTGATGGGAGGGCTGTGAAAACCCTCTGACTTCTCATGGGGCCCTTGTCTTGGCAACAGTGTTTACAGACCTGCTATATGGGACCCTCCTGCTTTGCTCCAGCCTCGCCCTCTGGCTTGGACCCTAGTACCTCATTTTTGCATGCCCTATTTTGTGTTTTGAATGCTCTGGCTCCTGACTTCCAGCCCAGGCTTGACTACAGACCCAACCTGACCCCCAGCGTGATCCCTTGTACTTGGACCGATACCTGATATTGTGACCCTTGGCTTCTGATATTACTGACCCTTGGATACTGAGCATCCACATCTGGGTGGTACCCAGGACAGTACCATCCTTTAGGGCCCTTCACAGATGTAACTTAGACTAAGTGCCCTCAGCAAGTCGTGGGAAAGATGGATTAAAATCTCCCTTCTTCCCACTTCCCAATTTTCCTGTGTGCTCCTGGGGTACATAGCTGCAACGACTGCTGTGTCTGATCTCGGCAATCAGCCAGTCCTTTTCACCTTTACAAAGAATTGTATCAGACCCTAGCTGTTCCTCAAGCACTTATCTCTTGTACTTTTTTCAATGACATTGAGAGATTTAGCTAGATAAATGAGCAGCTTGACCATATCGAACTAATCTTGCCTCTTCTACTCATAGTGGTCAAGATTCCCTGTCTTGGAAAAATGGATTTTGCATAAATGTAAGATTAAGCTGTCCTCTCTCTACTCGTTCAGCCAAGAAAATAAGGGCCTTCGGGGCATTTCCGATTTGGTTTTTTTTTCCCTTTAACATTCTTGGTTGAATGGCAACATCTCTCTTCTGTTCCGGTCCAGAAACATGCTCTCCTCACTCACTGGGCCCTTTTGAAATCTCCTATCCACATCAGTACTGCTTGTTCTGGTTAACAAAACAGGCCCCAGCAGCCATTTCAATGGCTTCCTCCTCCTAGCTCAGCCACACTCCCATCTGGAGTCACTTGTGCTGAAGCCTTGACGCCTTCCTGTTTCCGTGTCCTGCATCTTTTCTAATCTTTACCCCATGTGGCCACGTAAGCACAAACATGCCAGCAAAGCCCACCATGCCTAGCTATCACCACCTATTCTGCCTACTCTGCCTGCCAGTCCTGACCTCCATTCATACCTATGTGCCTTTGGTACCCCAGCTGTCACTGCCCTCCTTCCTGCAGCCAAACGTATTGCAGCCTCATACGACTATCTGAATTTGGTCCAAAAGCTTACTACCCACTGGTTAATTCTGTGATAGCAGTTATGATCCAGTTATCAGTTGTAAAAAGGGACAAACGCTAGATTAATACTCATGCCACTTAGTGAATACACCCCTGTATAAAAGTGATGACAGATAACCAGTGTCTTCAAACACGCCCTCTAAAAATACAAAGCCTTTTTCTTCTGCCTATTTCTTATTCAAGCTGCACACTGGGGGAGGAAAAAAAAACTAAGAAATTCACTCTACGAGTATCTGAGCATTTGTGTGTTTCTATTTATTGTGCTGAAACATGCTGGTCAAGAATGCACTCAGCCTTTAGGCTGAGAATCAAATTTTGATGGTATTCCCATGTGTTTTCCCTAACCATGAACCATAGCTACCACAAGATTTAAAAAACAAAACAAAACAGGAAATTAGGCAGAGAATGTACAAATGAGTCCATAATTGTGTCAATAATTGTACTCTACCTGGATGCCTCTTTGTTGATGAGGGATATGGTTCAAGTGCATTGTTCGTTAGTTAAGCAGAGCAGCTAATTTTAGCACCGATGAACTCTAGCTCAGGTTATATAACATTTAAAGTTAGCTAACTGGACAGAGGTCATTTGCAGTTAAGATTTCCATCCCCAATTTAGGTGAGAGCAGCAATTATGATCTGACTACTGTCAGCTGGAACAAAAATATTACACTGTGGTAATAACAAAATAATCGTCCATATGTACCGGCTCCAGCTGTAGCAGTACGGACTCTGCATTATAATGACGTGCTGTGGGTGAATATGAACTCTCACTACTGTAGAAAAACAAACATCATTGCACATTACATTTAGATACAGCATGCTGTTTTTGCCAGGGTGCAGAAACCACTACCAGTGGCTCAGAGTGGCTGATAGCAGTGATGCAGCAGATATTCATTCCTTTTGCTCCCTTCCCTGCCCTCCCCCACCAAAAGAAAAAGTCATTGGATATCATGACGGCACTGCAGTTTTGATTCAAAATTCATCTTCGGAGCTGTCAGCTAAGAGCATTACGCGGTCTTGCATGCTGTTAAATTCCCTCTGCTAGGAAAGAAAGAAAAAGGAAAAAAAATACATTAACCGGCTTTTAAATACAAGAGGGAAACTCTGAATTCCTTGCCCTGCCCCCATACCCCCAGTCAACTCAATATGCTCTGGAGTATCAGCACCGTTCAAACCAAACAAAAGCACCTTCACAATCAAACTGGTTTTTACTGTATGGACCACAGTGGTAACAAGAGAGTAGTAGGCAGCAGATCAAGGTTTTCCTTCCAGTAGTTATACCTTTCTTTTATGCCTTTTAGAGCCATTTCTCCTTCGGCGATTCATAATCTTAATGCTGTAGAGTGCTCCCAGGATAAAAAGGGCTCCGGCTATGCCGACCCCCACAGGAACCAGCATCCCAGACATGTACCCTGCCTACAAGAGAAAGAGACAATCACTGCAATACTAAAGAGAAAACCGGTTCACAGCTTTTTCCACCAGCCTAGGGCTGCAGTGCATTTGTATGCTTTTTTTCTTCTACAGCATATTGTATCTGGGGTCACAGCACACCTGGAAAACATAGCTATTTATAGGAACTTTAAAAAAGCAGATTCAAATAAATCCTTTGGCATTTGGATATGCACATTTATTGTGCTACCAGACTGGAGCAGATGAAGTCTAGCATCCTGTCTGCAACAGTGACCAGGAAGAATGCATCTGAGGATGCCGCAGGAGTCCTGCAAAAAGCAAGTGAGGGGCAAAAAATGCTCTGCCCCTCTTCCAACCATTTGTAGAGAAAGCAATACAATTTTCTCTCTTCCCCATCTCTTTGCACGATTGCCAGTCCATGTGGATATCTGTACTGTACTCAGCACTACAGCCCTGGAGGATTAGGACAGGCTAAAGGAGTTCCAGAAAAATGCCAAACCTGCCACACCTCACAGGTATCAAATCCCACCCCACCCCTGCAGAATCAAACCTTGATAGGATCAGGTCCTGCTAGGTTAAAGTCACCATTGGCTTACATGGTCACAGCTGAATTCACCTGTGGATCTGAGTGATGAATTCATCCCCATGACTTTTAAAGGCTGACTGGGGATTTGAGATTGAACAACTTCATTCACTCCAAGCCCCAAACCCACCACGTTCCTGAGGCTGCGCCTGAAGAGTCGCAGCTAAAGACTTGGCATTCACTAGCACTTGCCAGTGACAGTGCAGACACTGCCGATGTCCTAAGGAAAAGGAAGAAATGTGGAGCAGAACGGAGGATGCTCAGCTGTGGGACCAGACTCATCATGTGTAAGCACATGAGGAAAATGCTGAGCTGCTAATGGACAACTGTGTGCTGAGCTGGGCACTCCAGCTGCTTCCGTTATGTGCTGTATAATATGCTGAAAGCTGAGAGACCCTGACACAACGTGTAGCTGAATTGCACAGAAACCAGTGGGCCTGCACTTACCAGAGCTCCACGTTCTGATGGAGCTCCTGCCCTTCCTTTGATACTTGCATCCACTGGTATGTGCCAAATTGGGAAGGTTTCAGATGCACGCTCAGCAAGGACTAACCGGACCCTCCCAGTGACATTGGGAAGAGGTGCCTCTGCGCAGGTTGTGTGCAAGGCTGGGGCAAAGAGCAACAGTCGTCCTGGGTGGCTGCAGGTTAGAGCCAGCTCTCACTGCTCTGCTATCTCATGTTCGTATTAAAATGAACGAATATGCTTCTTCATGCCATGATAAAAAGACTGTCACAAAGGTGTTGGAAGGAGCCTCCAAACCATCCATACACCATGAAGGTCTCCATGCTGACTTCAAACACACCAATATGGTATGGGATGTTGGAGACATCATAAAGAATGGAGTATAGGAGCTATGCTTCATGTGAAGAGTGGTCCCAAACCCTGCAGGAAAGAGGGAGCTGACTTCATTTAATAGATTTCATACATTTCACAGACGTTACGGCTGGAAGGGACCCTGAAGATCATCAGGTCCAGCCCCTTACCCCAGGGGCAGGAAGTCAGCTAGGGTCAAAGCAAGATAAGCATTCAAACATTTCTTGAATGAGTCCAAAGTAGGTGCCTGCACCACTTCTGGAGAAAGTCTATTCCAGGCCTTGGGGGACTCAAACAGTAAATAAGTTTTTCCTTATGTCCAGTCTGAAACAGTCACGGAGGAGTTTATGAACATTGGTCCTTCCTATCCCTTGGGGCGCTCTCAGCTGGAGTTAGTGCAGCCTCTCAGCTGGAGTGGTGCTTGTGAAGATGCTGTATTGCTGACTGGCTTTGTTCACAAATCGGGGGGGGGAGGGGGGGGAAGGTAAATTCCTAGTCCGATCCCACCCATTTGACTTTGAGCCCAAAGCCTGATTCCTCCAGCTCTGTGCAGGGAAGTGCAGATGTTGTGTCGTTCTCCCCCTCCTCCCCATGTTTTAATGGGTTGGGCAGTTCAAATAAGGCGGTGTTATTGTCCTGGCAGAATTACAGCCTGCTGCTCACCTAAGGAAGGAACAGTCACTGTGAGGAAAGCAGCTAGGATGTGTTGATTTTGGGCCTGAATCCCCAACATGTTTCTGCTCCTTTCTCACCCTTGTACTGGTGAAAACAAAGAGCAGACGCATAATGCACAGTGCTACACCAGTGTAGCTTACTAGGATGTGGTGTAGAGCTATCACGGGGAAGAACAGAGATAAAACAACACTGGCATAAGTTACTTCAGTGTAGATGTGTCTGCTTCTATCCCAGGGTAGCTATTTGCTCAATATAAAGCAGCTCTTACCTGCTCCTCCTCTACCTATTTGTGAGACAGCAGCTATCCTTGAGAGAGCAGTTCTGTCCTGTTTGGAAACTGGTGTGGCTCACTTCAGTGTATAAAACTAGTGTGAGTTATACTGGTGTAAGTGTATTGTGTGTCCAGGACCTACAGTTGTTGTAAATCAGCCTGTCTGCATTGCTTGGGGATTTATAAATTCATCAGCACCCAGTAAATAACAGGGATGTTGGAAATTGATTTTAAATCCTTTAAAAAAAGTAAGACTTGAAGTGCTTTCTCTTGTTTTATTTCCCTGCTTTAAATGAAAAAAGCCACTGTCAACTGCCCTAAAGCTCAATGTGTGCACAAGATGTGCCCACCTGTGCATACGGACAGCTCTGTACCCTTCCCAATCTGTACATACAAAGGCAAGTGTGAGTATGCACAACTGGTTTACTCATACAAACGCCTGCATGCACAAGGCAGAGGCCTGATGAAGATCTGGGCTTTTCATTGTTAGCCCTCAATCATTCGGAATCACACACTTTCATCCAAGGGAGCCTAAAGGTACAACAAACTTACACACCCGGCTCTTGACCATGATTGCTGTTTTTCCGTATGCCACTAAGTGGATAAAAGCTATTCAGCAAGCATTGCCCTTGGCTTTAGTTGTTTATCTGGAGAATGAAAATAAATGCTTTCACCTAAGAGAGACATAGTGCAAGTGAGAACAGCTTTATCCATTTCTCACATCATAAACTTCATCACTGGCTTTTACAGGAATTGCTTTTCTGCTAGTAATGGCTTTGTCCCTGCATCCCAAGGCTGGAGGGAGGCATTTGTTGTTTGTTTGTACTTGTTACTCTGCACCTAATTGTTTATTACTGCACACCTCACATGAACTCATGGAAATACTCAGCATTAGCATTTGCTTGGAGGGAAGTCAGCTGCCTGCAAAAGGAGGATGGGAAGAAGAGAGCTGAAAGGCTACATTTCAGTGAAATAATGAAGGTGTCTTAATTGGGTGACCTAATTAATACAGCCTGGATGGTTCTATTCCTGGACCTGTGCTGTTGGTGCAGGCCCAGAGGCGAAGCTGAAAATGTTTCCGACAGCATCTGCCCAGTTGTGGTTTCAAGTTCAGAATCAAGTCCATTCTTTGTTTTATTCTTGATTCTCTAGCCATGACCTTGTATTTTACCTGGCAAGTCCTAGAGTTTCCACTCACAACTGGATCAGTGATGTCTCCACAGAATGGCTGATCTTATGGGTCAAATTGTGAGGGAAAGAAGGAGCCAGCTGGCTCTGAGTCGGAGCGGAGGGCTGCCGGTCATGAGCCCGCAGGCCCAAGGCACTAGGCGTGAATACACCTCCCCCAAGGTGTCGGGGAGGGAGGGGCCGGTACTCCCACGGCCGCATAAAAGAGAGGCCAGGGCCTACAAGCGGGGGCGGCGTAGAACCGGAAGCAGACTGTGGAGGGGATGGAGCCGGACGAAGTGCATTGCGCAGGATGCGAGCAGTTCTGAGTCGCAGCAGGAGCCTTTGGAAGAGGGGTAAGCCCCAGTGGGGCTTTCAAGCCCAGTCGGCCTGCCCTTGCGGGGCATTGGACTGTTGTGTTTCCCTGCCGGGAGCAGCTGGGACCCAGCGGGAGCCGAGTACTGTATAGGCCCTGATATAAGGGCACTAATCGACTGTGGACACTGTAGCTCCTGTAATAGGGGCGTAGCAGCCACAGTGAGCTTAGACTGTAAAAGGGGACAGTACCCAAGCCCTCAAGAGGGGTTCTGCGAGAGCCGGAGAAGGGGGTTTGACCCCACAGACTACAAGGGGCCTCGGAGGACAACGGCTGAGGGCTGAAGCAGTCGCCCCGATCAAGGGAATCCCTTGGCCATCGTATTTGTGTTAACTTTTATATTTCTGTTGTGAACAATCTGAGCGGCCTGCGCATATGTGGCCGGACCGGATAGGCGGACACCACACAGTGGAATGGGTGAGGGTGTAGGGGTGGCGGAGCCCTCAGAAACTCGGGCACGGCGGGACGCCAAGGAGTCTCATATTTGGACGACACGCGCTGGACATCGGAACCAACTCCATTAACATCAAAGTCATGGCAGGCGAGGCAGGCACATGTGACACGCCCAGCTCAAGGTGAGCAGACACTCAGTAACCGGTAGATGGCCCCAACGCGGGGAGCCAGTGGCAGCTTACCCCAACACAAATGCAGGTGCCACTCCCTACTTGGGGATCCTGGTGTGTGCATCAGCAGAAAACCCCCCTGGGAAGCACCCAATCTGTGCAGCCACTGATCTGTCCCAAGCCCACGGGGAAGAGGCTGTGACTGTTCCCTGGGTCCACAGAGGAGAAGATTGGTAGGTTTATGAGTGTCCACCTGCCGTAGAAGATTTTAAAGAAGCCACACATCTTAGTCCCACATCCTGGTTGCAAGCTGGAAGTGGGACAGAGATCACTGGGGCAAAGAACTTCCCTTAAGACAGCTGGATGAGGAGAAGACAAAGATCCCTCATACACTGCTATGATCTTCAACCACCCCACTGCTGGAGAAGGAGACAAGGGCATCAGTCTAATGACCCATCGCCTGCCCCTCTGCCTGCATTTCCATCACTTCTGTGTGGTCTGGATATCAGACAGAAGGCTCCTTTATGCGCTCCTTTACACTTGGCTCCCAAAGCGGTTCCACCTTCTTCCCAAAAGACTCCCCCCATGCTCACTTCTCACTGGACCTGGCTTCTTAGAGAGCGGATGGGCCAATGGGAAACGCAGACATGAGGGAATCACCAAGATTTAGTCTGGTTAGCAGAGTAACGCAAGACAGAGAAGTTAACGCCATCATCTGCCTTTATGAGAAGAGAAGGGGCAAACATTCAAACCAGAGCCAAGAGCTCTGAGAAGGAATCTCAACATGAAGAAGGAGTTAGGTGTGGATTTATTTTGCAGAGGGGGTTTTAACAAGGTTTTTAATGAGTTTGTTTTCGATTTGGGGGACGACACCAATGTTTCTAAGAAACAATAGGATAACGGGAGCGTGAAAAATTGGCCACCATGCAGTTCTCATTCCCTGCAAGATGTACGAGTCTGAGAGGAGCTGCTCTAAGGAACAAGCTAGCAGATTTTGGTACTAGAAGCCCAGTCGTAATGTTGTCTGTCTGATCTGGGCACAGTGAGGCAACCTGCTCCCCCCTCCACCCCTCCCAGGACAGGCTCAGTTGCTCTGGCAAAGAGCAATTCTGGCCTGAAATTGGAAAGTGCGCCTGCTTTAGTAACACAGACGGGAAAAGACTGAGGAAGAGGGGCATGCCAGTGGGAGCGGTGAGAGACAAAGACTCAAAGAAGACAGAAGATGACACCCAATGCATGCAGAGGCGGCCTGGGACAACTCTGATGTTAGCAGGTGACACATTTGTGCACACATCTTGCTTATTCAGGGCACTCTTGGTTGGTGTCTGCTTTTTCCCCCTTCATCTTGAAAACCATTTTCTCTGCCTTTGAGGCTCTCTCTGAGGACAAACCAGCTGAGTCTCAGGCCAGGAGACTAAAGAAGCACAGACCATTGCTCCCTACTGCAGGCAGAAAAACAACTCAACACAGGACCAGTAAGAAACTCGCCTTGCTTCCCTTCTACTTCCAAGTTTAGGGAAGCAACTACCTTGACCCTTCTCCTGCACCAGAATTGATGCACTGAGGAGCAGGAGAGTGATGGGCAATTTGAACTGCTCATACTCAGGGATCAATGACTCTTCCTCTCTCTGGTTACTGCTTCAGAACAGGAAAACATTTGTTCGGGCCTGCCAAAAGCCCGGTCAAACAAAAAGCTGTGCCTAAAAGCAAAACTATCACCTAATTTACACTGCCTTGGTCTCTGTGTCTTTGTTAGTGATGACATGACAATTTGAATTTCACAGGGCTTGAGAAATGTCAATATTTGCAGCAACATCTCAGAGGCTGTAAGAGTCCCACGGTGCAACTGGTGTAACAAGCCTTCCTAGGTCCACATATAACTGTCTGGTGAAAAAAAATGGAAGAAGCTGCATTGCATTATCTTTTTATTTGTCACACTGCCTCTCTACTCTTGCAGCTCCTCTTGGATGTGGCATCAGAAGCAATTGCGTGGGACACAGACAGCCACCTGGACTTTGATGTGAGAGGGATTCCCAGGCCCCTTTAGGACTGGAAGAGGAGATGCGAAGCAAGTAAAGAAGGCCATCAGAGTATGATTGTGGAACAGGGACATGAGCAATGCAAAGGGAATATGCTGGATTAGTTCAGGGGCAGGCATTAAACTCTGGTTCTGCAACAGTCCCCTCATCCTGCGCTTTCCAGCTGAGTGTGGCTGCACTGAATGGATTACAGCTACAGCAAAGAGAGCTCTAGTCCCAGGCATGTTCCTAGTGATGCTGTACATGGGTCGAAGCTGACCTTTTTGGCTGGTGTAACACAAAGTTGACCCCCTCCTCCAATACTACTCCAGTCCCCTTCCCCTGTCCCCTCTGCTGATCTGCTTCCTGCCCCATTACTGTGCTGCCTGCCTTCCCCCAGTCTGCTGCATGCCACACACAGTGTCTGTCTGTGCTACTTGTGGCATGTGCGCCCCGGCTGGCCACCCCTGCTGTACATGGTGCGAGAAGTGTTCCAGAGCAAAGCCCCAGGGATCCCTTCCCATTCCTCCATGGAGTTGAGATGGAAAACGAAAGATCCCTTGACCACTGCAGCAAGCAAGAAGGGGAGGAGTGCTCTGTTCCTCCCTCATTCTCTCCATATATTCAGAGAATAAGAGCATAGGAAAAGAATGCTATTTACTCTTTAGTATGTAAGAGCAGGGGGATGGTCATTTGTCTAGTCCCACTGAGCAACTGAGAGCAGCATCAGGCCTACTCTAATTCCTACAAGGAACTCTCCCTGCTGCCAGCAAGTGCTATCAGACACTGGTGGTGTAGCCACACTCCCTTTCCCCTAGCTGTGTTCCCAATTCTCCCATACTCTCTTGTCTAGCCTCAGGGCCCAGGAGCTGACAGCAGCCTGGCACTACCAGCACTACTGATCTGGGAGACTCCTACACTCCAAGGAATTCCCCTACAAGCCAAGCAAGCCGACATGCTTCCACTTGCTTTGTGGAGACTGAGAGCAATGATCTGGCAGCACCACAGAAGTGCGACAGACATAGCAGCCATGCTGCATGATTACACAGCGACTCCGGGCCCAGTTCTACCCCAGTAGATAGATTCTGCTCGTTTACACTGTGCAGTCAGTCAGTCTCACTGCATTTTTCTGACACAACCTCAGTCACAGCATAAAACATAAGCTTGGGCTCAGCAACATATGGCCCACAGGCTGGATCCACCCTGTTAAGATTTTCAATCCAGCCCATGGTGGCTGGGGGAATTAGTGGCATGTGATGGCAGAGGGCACAGATGGGTGCCCCTGGGGATCTTTCGGCCTGCTGCATGCTGCTCAACTCGATGCATCCCCGTGCCATGCTCCACCTCTTGTTCACACAGCTGATGCCCCAGCCCTACCTGCTTTCTGCTGTCGCCACCAAACATGTCCCTCAGCATGGCTGTTGGCCACAGAATCTGAATCGGTTGATGGTGATAGAAAATGATGACTGAGAAACAGCAAGGGAGCAGGGAATGATGGAGCAGCAGCAAGGGACTGGCCACCGGCAGCTGTGGCCAGGTCAAAAGCTGCAGCCTGCTATTCTTAAAAGTTAATGAACCCTGCACTATCATGTCAAGACAGTACTCTATAGCTTTGCCATTCTCTGCCACTCTGCTCAGTGACAATGCGCCTCTGCTGAGTTGAACAATAGTGCAGTAGAAATTCCCAAACAAGCATTATTGGCCCTTTCCCTAGAAAAATTTTTTCTTTTTCCATCATTAGATACCTAGGAAAAGCCTCAAACCTTTTCTTGGATTGTCACACCAGAGATAATGAACCGCAATTTCACCACCCTCAAGCTCTTTTTTTTTTTTTTCTTGAAAGTCAAAATGTTTCTGTCATTAAAATAAATTGAGAAAAGCATTAAAGTGCTTCCTACCTTATCTTTCAGCTTTTCCATCCAGCTCCTCACTGAAAAAAAAGAGACAAAACATATCAACTGCAATCATGATACCTTGGTTATATTAATTAGCTACAAGTGATAAATGACGGTGTTAACAAATAGACACTAATTAACTTGACGGGTTGATAACATGTTTTCATTAGATTTAATGCTTTCTTGTTTATGAAGTAGACAGAATGCAGCAAACCGGCAAGAGAAACTTTTTCTGAACAATTCAACTTGGGGAGAGAAGAATCGGCATTTTCCATATTATTCACCCCACCTTGGAGAGAAAGATGGAGAGGAAGATAAAGGATAATGGCTCCAACATTGGCTTTTTCCCCTGCAATAGGAAACCTGAGCACTGAGATGATATCAACTTCTCCACGCAATGTGGCGACTTGCTTCTATCGTATGCTCTCATTTAGGGCTTCTCTTTTCTCTGGAAGGCGTTAAGCTCCTCTTGGTGCCTGCAAATGCCTTTCCACATTGGGTGTAGGCCTAGAGTTTCATTCCTACTGGCCTGGCCCAGGTGCACAGTGTGGTGAGCTTTTCCTTACCCAGGTCTGCAGGATTAGAGCAGGATGATGAATGCTGACCCACAGTCCCTGAGCAGCGAAGGGGGCAAAAGTCCAAGTCCGATACACCCTCCCCACCCTCACAATAGCTAGAAAATGGTATTTAGAGGTTTGCTTTTGGGAACTGGCTTGTAGGTAAAGTAAATATGTATTAAAAGAGTGGTCCAGCCCAACAGCAAGGGTTAACTGATTTCTAAAAGCCTGTTTCTGACAGTTCCCTCAAGGCCCACTGTGTCTGACACAGGCAAGCAGCAGACATGTGGGCTGGGAAGTTGCAGGGGCACACCACGCTGTTCCATAACATGAGATAAAGGACTCTGATGCGTTGACCAGGTTACAGTGCCCAACTGCAGGGCCCTTGGGATTTCCAGTTTTGGGGAACAGACCAAATTAAGAGAAGACCAAGAAAGCCCAAATTAAGATGTGTGCATGTGATGGGTTTGTGAAACAAAGGAATATGCTGACAGGACAGAACGTGGACAGTATGACAACCACAGAGACCAATGAGCGACGGCCAGTGGTGAAGAGTCATCAGGAGGAGAAAATACTACAAGAGAAGGGATTTCAGAACAGCAATGGGTTCCCAAGAGGGGAACCCGAGGCCACTATGGGCATACCACCAGCCTGTCTCACCCACCCCAGTTGGGGGGGGAAGGGACAAGGGGGCCCTCAGCCTCCAACCTCCAGGCTGCTGACATCTGACGTCCAAGAGAGAACCCCGGAGTGAAGCTTGTGTACTGGCCGGATGTCCTTTGAGCCTGTACAGCTCTAGGACTGGTAGGTATAGAATTGTTTGCATTATTATTTGCAAATCACTGTGTATCAATAAAATTTGCCTATTATCAAATGGAAAAGCCATAGTTGGTCTGAGGATTCAAGTCTCCTCAGAGCAAGGTATTTGAGTCATAAATCCAGTGCTAAGACCCCCCCTCTCCCCGCGTGCACACTCACACTCACGCCAAGTTCTGCGCCTGGAATGAGTTGTATGCTGCATCTCTCCCCAGCTGATTTTAGGAGCACTATACAGTGTACTCCCCTAGGCATTACCTCAGGCACTCTCCCTGTGTCTGCCCTACAAGGCTAAAATGCCTTGAATGAGCCTGTTCAGCCAGGGGAGCTCTGCACACATGCGTGGTGCTCCACAGAGAAGCCAGGGCACCATTTAGCCCCAAGGTCAGAAAAACCAAAGAGCAGGAAAGGTGTCATGTTCCACTGCATCACCGCAGGGGGGTCAAACATGGCCCACAGGCTGGATCTGGCGCATGGAGCTGCTGCATTCAACCTGCCAGGCTACCGCAAGTTGGGGGTATGGGCAGGGCCTACCACAGCATCCTGGGGACCCAGTGGACATGACCAGCATCGGCAGGGAGCAAGCAAGGGGTGCAACACACCCCTCAGTTGCCTTGCAGCTGCCCAGCCCCCACTACAGCAACCAGCTGCCTGGCTTGTGGCTACCTGCCCTACTGCCACCCTGGTGGCAGCTGCTGCCTCCATCCTGTGCTGCGGGCTGGATCCAACCTGTGAGGAACTGCTATGCTGCAGATCTGGCCTGGGGCCTACAGCATATTTGATGTCCCTGACGTACAGCACTGTGGCTGCTTCCTGAGCTCTGTAAACTTCCAGGAGCAACGATAATGATGAGGATTGTCATATAACAATGATAAAAAGTAAAGGCAAGTCAGAGTCCCAGTCCCTGCCAGCTGTGGCTAACAAAAATGACACTGCTCTCTGGCAATACAAGGGAATGCAGTGCATGCTTGAAAATGCCCTCTGAAGAGTCCCTCAGCAGAAGGTCACCCCCTACCAGTCCTCTTGACCACTAAATGCAGCTCCCCTTTCAAACCTCCATGCCAGTGACCATCTTCTCAGAGATCCTGCTACACAGCCAGCCTCCTTGATAAAGGCACTGCTGAGAAATGCTTCAGGCCTGGACATTTGCTGGAGCAGCAAGTGGAGTGATGCAGTTTTATGAACCTGTCCCCTTGCTACTACACTGCCCCTAGAGCTTCCCGAGTCCAAAATCCCACAAAGGCTCCTCTCAGATTTCTCCAGGGCTGACAGTGTGCAGCTCAGAGTCCCTTGGAGCATTTATTGGAAACAAACTGAAGTGGCCATGAATCCTCATAACAACAAACCTCCAAAATGGCAGTTGGCAAAGTGATGAATTAGACATTTGGGCTGAAATGACAGAGCAGCTAATTCCTGATCCCAGTGTCCCCAGCTGCAAATCACAGCCGCAGGAAGTTTGGATTCTCTCATGACTAGTACGACCTCTATCAAAAGCTATTTCCTGAGCCTATTTCCCATGTCCTCAAATGGAAACTAGCTCCTGTGGTTAGATCTGGAAACAGGTAATGTGGGACTGTCTGACACACAGCTCTTAAAATGAATGCAGTACAGAAGGGGCCTATCCTGAGCTTTGCATATTTTTCCACTGCCATCCTGTTTTTCATCGTTGCTCCTAGGGTGCAGCCCTATTCAGAGCAGGCCTGACAAAGGTGCTGGTGGGGCCACTGAAGTATTCAGCACCCTCTTAGCCCAGGTCATGTCAACACTTCCTCCAGATCATGCTAGGAAGGGCCACAGCAAGACAGAACATACCTCTTCTGCACAAGCTACACCCCCAAATGGAAACAAAGTAGTGGCCCCAGAGTGGCAGTGGGTAAACACCAAGAGCTCTCCATCTGGGGTGTTCTTACTGCCCTGCCATCAGCCCGACATGAGAGCAGTTACACAGCATCTTTTTTCAGGTCTAGCACGCACAGAGTAGGCATGCATGGATGCTCACTCCCCACCACGGCTTGCAATCTGTGCAGACATGCCTTAACCTTTCTCAGACCAGGTCTAAAAGACCAAGTGGTCTGTTCCTACTTACAAGGCTTCTACACTTGAGCATCTACTTTGCTCCCACTGCAGATGGTGGTCTATTGGTAGAAAGAGTCAGAAGCTATAGAAGGAAACCTGCATGCTAGCTCGACTACTTAAAGGAGACCTCGAGGACATTCGCTAGCCTCGCGTGCGACTGAGGAACACCCAATGCACTCTCCGTGGTGCTGCAGAACAACTGGCTAGTTTGGGGCTCTCACAGGAACAGTCTCCTTGAAGATTCATTGATATGACTGAATGTGAGATTTCTGGGACAGTCTTTCATGAGGCATGAATACACACTGTTCCACTTTGCACAAGACATCACTCTGGCACTTCACCAGGTCACTTGGAGAACTTGACAAGTGACTGGGAGTGCACTCTTAAGTTACAAAGGCAACGCAGGTTCTGGGAATCCCCATTTGAGAATTATATGTTGCCTGGAATTAAAATTAAAACCCATGAAATATCATACTCCAAAGTTATGAACTACTTTATGTCATGTACTCTGGCATCAATATCCTGCTATTCTCAATGAACTGAAAATGACTAATAGAAGGGGCACCTTTCATTAATTCTCCCGGCAGTGCTAGATTTGTCTATGTGGCACAGAGACAAAGTGCTTACCCTTTGGGAACTCTGCCATCTTTCTAAATGAACATCTCTCTCACCCAGGTAGGAGGCAATCATGAAGACAGTTCTTTTATCAAGGTTCAGTGATTAAGTTTTAAACCATTTTCAAGGATCTCACTTTTTCACAGGGGAATGACACTACAGAGATGATCACAACTTTGGCTGCATGAGTGATATCTTCCCCAGGTGCCTTTAGCTCCCAAATATAATCTGTGATATTTCCTTTACCTAGTTTTTAAAATATATGCAGGTCACCTATTTTCCACTTCAGAATTACAGTCAGCTCAGTTGGGTAACAAGAAGGTAACAAAGCCCTTTTACAGCCCAGTCTAATGATGCCTACTACATTGGAGTGTTATTTTAGGTGGGTGGGCAAACACCTTTAAATCTATCAATCACAAGAGTAGGCTAATTGGGTGGGAAGTAATAAAAGCTAACTGGAAACCTTGTCATGATTCTTGAACTACATCAAGCCAGTTTTAAAGGCTCAGATCACTTTGGCTAATACCATCTTAAAGTCCATAATACATGAACACAGCTCTTTCCATACAAAGGATCCCTTTATCACTTCAAAGTCAATCACCAAGTGTACAAAGGACACACACACACACACACACAACCATGCCTCTCTACCTCTAAAATGCAACCAGAAAGAAAACACATCTCTCTCTTCCTCTGCACAAAGGGGAAGAGATCAACGTTGTATACCTCGACTTTAAAAAAGCCTTCGATCTGGTATCCCACGATCACCTCCTGGCTAAACTGGCTAACTGTGGCCTTGACGTCATCACGATCCGCTGGCTGGGAAACTGGCTCCATGGTAGGACCCAGAGGGTGGTAGTTGACGGGAGCCAATCGTTTTGGTGTGCTGTGACCAGCGGGGTCCCACAAGGCTCTGTCCTAAGGCCAATACTGTTTAACATCTTCATCAATGAAGCGGGCTGGTCAAGTTCGCCACCAACACTAAACTCTGGGGTAAAGTATCCACACCTGAGGACAGGAGGGTGCTCCAGGTGGATCTGGACAGACTCGTGAAGTGGGTGGACGAGAACCTGATGGTGTTCAACACTGAAAAATACAAGGTTCTCCACCTTGGGAGGAAAAACCTGCACCATGCGTATAGGCTCAGTAGTGCTACGCTGGTTAGCTCTACAGATGAAAGGGACTTGGGGGTCATCATTGACCACAAGATGAACATGAGCCTTCAGTGTGATGCTGTGGCTAGTAAAGCGAGCAAAACTCTGGCTTGCATCCATAGATGCTTCTCAAGCAGATCCTG
>NW_017728947.1:108571185-108593354 GCF_001723895.1 Crocodylus porosus
TCCTTAATAAACTTTTCTAAGATCTTCCCCAGGATAGAAGTCAGGCTAATGGGCCTGTAGTTAGCCGGATCCACTCTCCTCCCTTTCTTGAAGACCGGCACCACATTGGCCTTCTTCCAGTCTTCGGGCAATGTGAAGGGACTAGGGATCTCTGTAAATCATGACACGCCCCACTGTAGCAACTCCTCTAAATGTTTTTCGTTTCACTGCTTGTCCCCTCCTGCCCTTGATTGGGAGAGGGGCCCCATGGGCCAAGCCATTTGCCACTGATTACTAGGGAAGTAAGAACCATGGTTTAAAATAGGTTACAGTTTTTGCCTCCCTGCCAGCCAGCAGCGAGCAGCAGGGCCACTGGGGCCCCTCTGCCAAACAGCAGCGGGAAGGCAAAAACCGCAGCATATTTAAAATCGCATTTTTGCTTCCCTGGTGATCAACAACAAATGGCTTGCATGGCAGGACCCCTCTGCCAAACTGGGGGCAGGAGGGGCAAGCGGTGAAACAAAAAATACTTAAAGGAGGCACTGCAGAGGGTACTTCCTCTGCGATTTATGGGGATCCCTACCTATGACCTGTGGGCCAAATTTGGAGCTGTGGTATCTGGCCTGTGGGGCTCTCCACAGGCCAAGAAATTTAGCAGTGGGAAGATGTGGCAGCATTAATTACTCCCCAGAGCTGTGGCAATTAATGCTGTCACTGCCCCCGACACCAAGCTTCTGGGCCCACAAGTAGCTTCATGGTCTGGACAACAGCTGTGTGCACTAGATTGTGTTAGCACAGGGGGTCGCTCTGTGGCTGGATCTGGTGTGCGGACTGACCCCGTGCTAGAACAGACCCACAGACTAACCCCACAGGTGAGATCTGATCCACAGACTGGCTCTCTACCTCTCAACTCATCTGGCCCACAGGGCCAGTTAGTTTGAGTACCATTGCATTAAGCAAAGAAAAGAAACAAAAACAACCCCCCCCCCCAAAAAAAACACAAAAAAACAACACATTGCCAGACTCCCTCAGTTGTGCTGTAACATGTAAAATTAAGAAGAGAAGTAGGGTAGCTTTCACTTATGCTTCCAAGGGGAAAAATTACTTGACTCTCCCATTACGTTCCAGTGATTAGAAAAGGAAAGACAAAAAAAATCAGCAGCATGGGATAGACATCATCATATGGAAAAATTTTGTCTGAAAGCAAAAACACTTAAAATATTTGGCAGAGCTAAAAAAGGAATTCAGCTACAAAAGTTGTCCTCAAACCTGTGTTCTCTCTCTCTCTTTTTTTTACACTGTGATTAAGAAAGCTGTAACTGTTCTATCCCAGTTTTTGGTGCCAGATGCAATATGTTTCTGATGATCTTACAAATTTTTATAATCATTTTATAATCCAGAAAAAAATTCTGTGCTTATGTGCAAGGTTTAGCTAAACGTGATACACACACACACACACACACACACACACACACACACACAGAGCCTGTTACAGCTCTAATGATGCTAAATTTGCCTAAATTCAAGTTAAGCACAAAAAACATTTATTATCATCTGATTTTCACAATAATTACATTACAGCAGGGATCTTGTGAATAGAATGACCTACTTCTTTGTAGCAGAACAACAATTGTGCATTTCTAAAGCAGCAATTAACTTAAGACTCTTTGTAATATTTTTTTTTATAGAGAAGGCTGATACTCCCACCGGGAACTGGCTCTTAGACCATTCTAATCCTTACTTCCAAAGAACCTTAATATTGGTTTCATTCTCCTGCAATTTTTAACCAATGCTTCCATATTTACTGAATCCAAGATGATCTTGAATTTAAAATGACCCCCCAAAATGAAATTCTTTATATGAAAAATCTATACGTGTTATAATTTTTCATGTATAGAATCTAATTATTGGAGGACCATCTTAAATTCAACCCACCACCACTACAGTGGTGTAAGCAGTGGCAGGGGGGCAGGTGGTGGGGATCAGGAGGTGGAGGGGCAATAAGGCAGCAAGCAGTGTGGGGAGCAGTTGGGCACAGGCTGTAGGGGCAGACAGTATGCAGGCAGTACAGGGATAGGTTGTGGGGAGGCAGTGAGGCACAAGGCTTGCTCTCTGTCACCTGTCCCCCTTGCTATTTACCCTCCCTTATGCCTGATTCTGTACCCTTGACCCTCTACCTGACTGCCCCTGCCATGGTCCATCAGGCCTCATGCCACTTCTGCCCTGCTCCCTCATCTTCCTTCTCCCACAGCTTCTGTCCCCCACCACTCTTCCCCTTCCCCCTGCTACTTAGTGCTTACCCTTGCTCAGGTGGCAGCAGGCTCTGTCCCTGCTCCAGCACTGTTACTGGGCCAGGTTGGGGCTGTGCTCTGTGCCCTAAGCTGGAGCAGGCACAGAGCCTGCCAGAGCAGGGGCAAGGGGATGGAGGAGGCAATGCAGGGGCAGGCAGCTGGGGAGGGTGGGGCAGGCACCATGAGGCACAGGCACTGGGGTGGAGGGTAAGTGGTAGATAGGAATAAGGAATTTACCCCATCTCTTAGGACCAGTAGCAGTTGCCAAGGACACCCAGCCTTTCCCAGGGTGTCTGCTTCTAAGACACTGCGGCAGGAAACGTAAAAGTCATCTCAGAGATGGATAATTTAGTCTGGGTATGAAAAATGAGGTCTTCCCACCTGACAAAGATTTAAAGAACAAGGTGATCCCAGGCAAGTAAAAAGTGCCAAGTACCCAAATAACAAACTCACTGGTAGCCGTTTGTAGAAGTCAAAGGCAAACTGTTCTGGATATAAACTTTGGCTGTAATTCACCCAGGCACCTGGGTGTGTGCTTAACTGCCTTGCTGCCCTGGTGTGTATTTTGAATACCATATTTTCTTGCATACAACACGCACTTTTTTCCTAAAAACCAGCTGCTGGAAATAAGAATGCACTCGTGTTGGGGGTGCAGGCACTGTCGGGAGGGGCAGCTACTGGGGGCACAGGCATGGGGAGACAGGCCCCAGGGAGTACAAGCCCTACAGAGAGGGACAGGCATGAGGCATGCACACACCAATGGGAGAAAGAAGGTGGGAGGGCTAGCAGTAAGGAGCAGGAGTCATACCACTTGGCTCCCCTGCTGCCTGCCCCCCTGCACCTCCCCCACAGCTTTCCCCACTGCAGTGAGGGGGGTATGAATTTAAGATGACCCTCCAAAATTAGATTTTATACAGAGAAAATTATAACAATTATATACATTTGCTATATCTGGAATGTAATTATTGGAGGGCTGTCTTAAATTCACAGTCGTCTTGGATGTGGGTAACTACAGTAAGTCACTGAGTAGCAGCAGCCAGGGAGCCAGGCCGGCTCACGTTCTGCGCTCCATGGATTGCATGCCCAGTTACTTTCACCTTTTCTGGGCAGGAGCTTAAGTGTCAGAAACTGCTGTTATTATATTTCCTCACATACATGTGCATTCTCATTTCCAGCAGCTGTCTTTTTAGATAAAGTATATTGTATGCAGGAAAATATGGTATTATAGTACACTCCAGGGCAGTAAGGCAGTTAAGCACACACCCAGGTACCTGGCTGATTCACAGCCAAAGTTACACTCAAAACAGTTTGCCAATGACTTTTATAAACAGCTACCAGTGATTTTGTTATTTGGGTACTTGGTACTTTACTTGCCTGGGATCACTTTGCCCTTTAAATCTCTGTCAGGTGGGAAGACCTCATTTTTCACACCCAGACTAAATAATCCATTTTTGAGAAGCTTTCATCTTTCCCTTCAAAGTGTCTTTGAACCAGGCACCCTCAGAAAAACTGGGTATCCTTGGAAACTACTAATTATCCTGAGATATGGGTTACATTCCTCATGATTTGGTATGCTAACATCCAGACTAGATGCCTTTCTAAAAGAGATGCTCTGGCCCACCTACAATTCTGCATCTGGACATCACCATCCTTAGCTGGAGTTCTAAGGCCACTGCAATACAGATCAGACCAGATGACTGTAATGGTCCCTGCTTGTCCTTAAAACCAATGAAGCAGTGAATTATGGCAGGAAGAAGTGGAAAAGTACAGGTAGCCCTGTACTGTACTCAGCAGGAACTCATCATGGTGCAGAAGAAGGGGTCCCACTCCAATGGATAACCAAATGCAGTCCAACCACCTGGAACAAAAAGCTTGACTGTTAGGAGTCCTAAGGCAATAAAGGCTTTGGATTTTGGTGGGTGCACATGGGCTAGAGGCAGAAGTTACATATACACCAGTTTAAGTGATCAGAAATTGATTTAAACCTGTAAATGAATGTAAGTTCAGTGCACATAAACCCATTTCAAAATGGCTGAAACTGGTTTAAGATAAGCCTAGTTGAATGTAGTATCAGACTTAAATGATTTGGGTCAAACCAGTTTATGAAACTTCTGTCTCAGACCCTTTCCTGGTTCAACTTAAATCACAGTCCCCCAGCATCCCAGCATGCTTTCTAGCCCTGGGCTGAGCTGTGCTGTTTGCTCCAGAGAGCAGGGCTGGCCCCACCCCTCTGCTTCCTAGATGCAGCAGTGAGGGCTAGCTGACGAGGGGGTGGAGGGTGGGGACAGGCCTGGCTGGGGATGCAGCCCAGTTTGCAGGGTACTGTCTCCCACGCAGGCAAACCCCAGCTGGGTTAAACACCCCTTCCCTGCTCAAACTTAGTGTTGGCTGCAACTGTGGACTACAAATCCCAGAGGAACCAGGAAGAAGTGATGAGCAACCCTGCAGAGTCCTGCTGCTGTAATTCTGGACTACGATTCCCAGAGACCTCAGGGATAGCAGGAAGAAGTGAATACACAGCCAGAAAGCTATGCTCTAGTGCCCCCCAGCTTCTGGCCGGAGCCACTGCAGACATGTGGCTGCATTTCCCGAATCAAAGGGAAATGTCTGTTCACTTCTGTTTCAATTTAATCTGTGCAGCTTAAACTAACCTACAAAGACTGAATTGATTCAGACTTGGGTTTTTTGACTGACTGTACCATGAAGGAGACCTCTTGAGCCAAGATAAGGTAGGGAGCTGCCCTGGAAAGTCCACACTCTCTAGGCAAAAGCAGGAAAAGAGGAAGGGGTATAAGGCAGCTATGGACCAGAACCCTTGGGTTGCACAGAGGCAATGTAGCAGCTCCTATGCAACTCCCTTTGGGCTCCCACCCAGGGGATAGCCTTGCTAGAACCTAGCATTCACCAACTGTGGAGAAAGCCCCCTGGGCTCTTAGGCAGCCCCCTCAACATACAGTCTGTTCTTCATTGCATCCTGAAACCATTTCTTCAAGCCTCCAGGATAGAAGAAAACAAGCACCTTCCAAAAGCCATTCTCCAGACAATGCTGAGCACATGACAGCCAAACAATAGAACCTGAACATAGTAACCTTGACATTACAAATGATGCCCCTTCCCACCTCAGATGGATGTTGCTGGCAATCTAAGGACGAAGTGGGCCAGTACCCCCCACTCCCTGAAAGGGATCAGGCTTCAGATACCACAGTATCTACTGGAGGACACATTCTCTTAGCCCAAGTGTGTACGCATAATCAATAACAACTTCCTGCCACATGCTAGCACAGTTGATGTGCTTTTACATTAATGAAATTATATTATCCTTATCCTTTCCCTGGTTGGGACTTTCCAAGTAATTTCCTTGTCTCATTACCTTACGGATTAAAGTGAATTACAAACAATTGATCTTATCGTGATCCTAATGGCATTCTACACAAAACTAATCTTAGCACTTATGGGGAAATGACAGAACTGTTGTGTGACGAAATAAAAAAGCACTTACTGCTTCAATTACGTTGAATATACCTATGTAGAAATTAAAGCCAAGGACTGGATAAACTCCTTTTTTTAATTTAAGAATGTTTTTAGTCAAATATCCATCATTGATTACAAATGGAACACAGATATGCCTAATTATTCATGAAATTAACATTCTGGAGCTGACCTTGAAAGTAGAACTGCATCTTCATATGCAAAATAAATATACGTTGGGAACACTAGGTGACTGTCAGTTGGAACCAAGCAAATAATTTCCAACTAATAAATTTATTCAGTTACTTTGGCCTCTTTTAGAGTCACAGAATCATTGAAAAGCAGGGTTAGTAGGCACCTCTGTAAGACACTTCCATTGCAAACCCCTGCTTGAGACAGGACCACCCTATCCAAACCATCCCATTCAAGTCCTTGTCCAACTTATACCTAAATTAGGACTGTCCAGCTCATGGCTCACAGGACAAGGGGTTAGTTGCCATCCCCCAGGCTCATGATCCAGCTGCTGCTCCCTAGTCATTGGCTGCTGCTGCCACTGGGGTCTCCAAACTGCCCCTCCATTCTTTGGCTTCTGCTTCTTGCCCCAACACTGGGGATGGGGTGATGTGGCACCATGTGGGGTGGGGGGAATGACAACACCCATGCAGCATGCTGTGGGTGCCAGCAGCATCAAGTATCAAGGACAATAAAAAGTCCTTTTTTAGACATGTGGGGAGTCAGAGGAAAACCAAGGGCAACATTGGACCCCTGCTAAACCAAAAGGGAGAACTGATAACCTACACCCAGAAAAGAGCCAACTTGCTAAGCGAGTACTTTGCATCAGTCTTTCACGAGTCCCATGGGACACCCCTGCCCTTTACAGGACAGGGAAACCTAAGTGAGGGCGGTTCCTTGTCCTCCATCAATGCTGACCTTGTGAAGGAACACCTTGAGAGGCTGGACACCTTAATTTTCAGAGCCAGCTGACTTGAACACCCCAGAGTACTCAAGGAGCTGGCCAGCATCATAGCTCAGCCCCTAGCATGGATCTTTGAGAGCTCCTGGTGCTCTGGTGAAATGCCCAATGACTGGAAGAAGGTCAATGTGGTACCTATCTTCAAGAAAGGGAGGAAAGTGGATCTGGCAAACTACAGGCCCATTAGCCTGACCTCTATCCCGGGGAAGGTCTTGGAAAAAAAAATCATCAAGGAGGCCATTCTTAATGGACTGGCCAATGGCAACATCCTGAGGGATAGCCAGCATGGGTTTGTTGCGGGTAGGTCATGCTTGACCAATCTCATTTCCTTTTATGACCAGGTGACCTATCACCTGGACAAGAGGGCAGAGATTGATGTCACATAATTTTGACTTTAAAAAAAGCCTTCAGTCTGGTATCCCATGATCACCTCTTGGCTAAACCGGCTAACTGTGGCCTCAGGTCCATCATGATCCATTGGCTGGGGAACTGGCTCCGTGGTCGGATCCAGAGGGTGGTAATTGATGCAAGTCAATCATCATGGTGTCCTGTGACCAGTGGGGTCCCTCAAGGCTCTGTCCTTAGACCTATTTTGTTCAACCTCTTCATTAATGAAGTGGACATTGGAGTCAGAAGCGGACCGACCAAGTTTGCCGATGATACCAAACTTTGCAGCAAAGCATCCACACCTGAGGACAGGGAGCGTAATCCAGGCTGACCTTGACAGGCTCAGGAAATGGGCGGAAGAGAACCTGATGGTGTTCAACCCCGAAAAATGCAAAGTTCTCCACCTTGGGAGGAAAAAAAAAAAATCGGCAGCATCCTGATAGGCTCGGCAGTGCTATGCTGGCTAGCACTATGGAAGAAAGAGACTTGGGGGTCAGGATTGACCACAAGATGAACATGAGCCTGCAATGTGATGCTGCAGTCAGTAAAGCAACCAAAACATTGGCTTGCATCCATAGAGGCTTCTCAAGCAGATCCCGGGACGTCATTGTCCCATTATACTTGGCCTTGGTGAGGCCACAGCTAGGCCACAGTGCGTCCAGTTTTGGGCTCCACAATTCAAAAAGGATGTGGAGAAGCTTGAGAGAGTCCAGAGAAGAGCCACGCACATGATCAGAGGTCAGGAAAGCAGACCTTACAACGGCAGGCTGAGAGCCATGGGGCTTTTCAGCCTGGAAAAGTGCAGGCTCAGGGGCAACCTGATGGCCACCTATACATTTATAAGGGATATTCACTAGGATCTGAGAGAATGTTTGTTCACCAGAGTGCCCCAAGGGATTACAAGCTCGAATGATTATAAACTCCTCCAGGACCATCTCAGGCTGGACATAAGGAAGAACTTCTTTACTATCCATGCCCCCAAGGTCTGGAATGGCCTGCCACCAGAGGTGGTTCAAGCACCTATTTTGAATGCCTTCAAGAGAAACCTGGATGTTTTTCTTGCTGGGATCCTATGACCCCAGCTGACTTCCTGCCCCTGGGGAGGTGGCTGGACACCATCATCTTGCAGGGTCCCTTCCAGCCCTAATGTCTATGAAATCTATGAAGCATGGCAGGGGGCCGTGTGGCCCCTGGCCTTGCCAAAGTTGGACAGCATTGTTGTAGATCCTGCAGACTATAAATACAACAAGGGACCATGCATGGTGACACTTTCAAAAGTGCTCCTCATTGGCCTAAATGTGAACCATTGACTTTATTAAGAGCAGAATCAGAGCAGTGCTAAGCACTTGAAAACAACATGCATGCTGTCTCATTTGCACAGTAATTTATATATCTTTTGCAATAGCAGTGTAATTTAAAAACACACACACACACTTATCTCCAATAATGCATGAATCTGAATTACAATCATATTATTCACAAATCATATAGTACTGTTAGTTAACAGACAGCCAACCATCCAATCAAGGAGCAGAATCGTATGCAATTCAGAATCACAGATCCAGAAAAAAAAAAAATACAGCTGGAAAGGATCTGAGGAAGCCATCTAGCCCAGCCTCTGCTCAAGAAAGATCACCCTGTCTAAATCATCACATTCAACTGATGTCTGCCCAGGGCAGTAGGGGTTGTGAAATTTGCAAATATACAGTTCAAAATGAAATTTTAGCAAATGTTTGATTGTTCATGCTAATAACTCACTGTCTGCCGATAACAGTATAGTATGGGGTGGACTTGATGCAGACAGAAGGGTTGTGAACACCACTGAATAAAAACTGATTTTCATATGCATTTCTGGAGGTTATGCCTTAGTCAGCCATAAGTTAGTGGACTCAATACAAGGGTAACAGGGTGATTTACTGGCCTATGACATACAAGGGGTCAGTTTAGATGACCTAATGGTCCCTTCTAGCCTTAAATACTATAATCTGCTAATTCAAACAGTACTGTCAGAAAAACATTGTCCCTTCCTTGCAAAGTACATACAGAGGGTCCAGCTGTTAGGACCTGGCAAACCCGAGTTCAAGTCACTCCTCTACCTCAGACTTTGTGTCTGACCCATGGGCAACATGTTTAGCTTTGGTGGGCCTCAGGAGGATAGTCACACAGGTGTGTTTTAAAGATGCACACATTAAAGACTGTGATTTCCTCAGATAATATAGTAACAGGAGCTATGTAAGGAGATTAAAACAGGCCCGACTCTGGTAAAGACTTCACTGATCTAAAACAAACAAAGGATATTTTGAAGAATTCTGAATACATTTTTTTTAAAGGAGTGAGAAATCAGGTATAATTTATAATCCAAGAGAGAAAAGAAAGAGGTGAGGCAGTGATATCCAAGTTCACCTTGAAAAAGAGTTTCTGACAATGAATTTCTCACATGAAGTATATCATAGAGCTGCCCAATCTCAAAGTCTTTAGTTAAATATCCATTACAAATGGAAGCAAACACACCGATGGGAAGAAACTGAATCCAGGTGGACCTGGACAGGTTAGAGACCTGGGCAAAGAACAATAGGATGCAGTTCAACAAGGACAAGTGCAGAGTGCTGCACTGAGGGAGAGGGAACCACCAGCACATCTGTAGGCTGGGGGATGACCTTCTCAGCAGTACAGCAGCAACAGAAAGAGATCTCGGGTTGTTGTCAACTCCAAGATGAATATGAGTTGTCAATGTGATGAAGCAATTGGCAAAGCTAACCGCATTTTGTCATGCATTAGTAGGTGCATCACGAACAAGTCCAGGGAGGTGAATGCTCACCTTTTATGCGGCACTGGTCAGGCTGCGGCTAGAGTACTGCATCCAATTCTGGGCGCCGCAATTCAAGAAGGATGTGGACAACCTTGACAAGGTCCAAAGGAGGGCCACTTGTATGGTTAGAGGCCTGCAGGGAAGGCCTTATGAGGAAAGGCTGAGGGACCTGGACCTTTTCAGCCTCTGCAAGAGAAGGCTGAGGGGGGCCGCAGGGAATAGGAGATGCTCTGTTTACCAGAGCACCCCTTGGAGTAACCAGAAACAAAGGCCACAAGCTGATAGAGAGTAGGTTTAGGTTGGACATCAGAAACTTAACAGTTAGGGTTGCCAGAATCTGGAATGGGCTTCCAATGGAGGTGGTGCTCTCCCCTACCCTGAGGGGTCTTCAAGAGGAGACTGGACAAGCACCTGGCTGGGGTCACGTGACCCCAGCACTTCCTCCTGCCACTGGCAGGTGGTCGGACTTGATGATCCTTTGAGGTCCCTTCCGACCCTAGCATCTATGGATCATTGAAGCTTTGACCAAAAAAAGAAGAAACCCACAAAAATGCTAGAACTACTGCCCATTTTGCAAGCAGACTAAACTTCAGTTTGATCACCCTTCTTCCTTCCTCAGCTGGATATATACAGCAGCTGCTACAATACAATGCTAATGATTCAGAATGAGTATTGACATGTTCTGCAGCCTGTCCACAGTGATGCAGTTAATTCTACACCGGGGAATGAAGCAGTCCCTGATCCAGGACTGCCAGTTCCTGACCCCAGTCCAGTCCCCACCTCCTGACAGCCTGGCGTCAGTTCACTGATTGTCCGCATCCCAGCCACTTACAAATACGGTTTGCCTGCTCTCGATGCCCTGGCTAGTGACTCATATCTGGATCTCAGCATCCTGCCCATGGTTCTGATCCTCCTGTTCATAATCCCCTAACTTGTGACTTTAGTTTGGACCTTTGTTTCCTGACCTTGCCTGCTCTGGACTCCCTGGCTCAGGATTCACTAGTATCAAGCCTGCCGCCCATGTCTTAGTTTTTCCTTGGTATGTAGAAGTGAGATGCATTTAGAAATCAGCAGAGTAAGCGGTGTAAGGTGTGTAAAGGCTGATCCGAAGCCTCATGAGGTGAATGATGTCTTGTCTTTTACCTCAGCAGGTATGTTTGTACCCAGGTGCAAGCTGATGCTGATGCTCAGAACTATATAAACAGATACACCATTTACAGATCACATCTGGATTGATCCCCTGGTCCTCATTCTCTTTTCACTTTCACTTGGATTTACGCTAGTAGGTACACTAAGGAGGTATTCACACTTCACCCTGAAGTAAGCAAGAGGCATCAAGAATCCTCCATTCTCTGCTTTCATCGGATAGCTCCCAGAATCACTTTGCTCCCCCAGCAATTTGAAGCAAAGAGAGCACCGAACAATGTCTGCTCAAGATAATCCCATCTAATGGCCTGTTGCATGCTCCAGAATGTCAAAGGAAAGGCATGGCCTACAGTCCATGCTCTTGAGACACCTCGCTACAAATAATTTGGGGCTGGGGATAAAAGACCCCATCTCACGCCCTGGGAAAAAGCACCAGAAATGCTACACAGTGACAAATGACAACTCCCCACTGAGCTCACATCTACTTTGATCACCCGTCTAATCCTGAGCTCATGTTTACTTTGCTCACCCGCCTAATCCTTCAGAGAGTGAATGACAGAGGCCTTGTCTCTTCCCATCTTGTTACATTACTCCAAATACCTACTGGGCTCCTACAATATTATGGAGCAAAAAATGGAAGTGTTCCAAATTATTTTTCTCCCTTTTAAATATCTCAATTGGGCCTATGGCCTTGCTATAAACACTGGCTACATGAATGGAAGTGGGTAAATACAGCTTCTGCACATATACTATCCAATGATTACTCATTCTGGGTGAAAAAAAATCAGTAGATCCCTGACAAAGGTCCTATTTCATTTTAAATCACAGGCCAAATTTATCTCTGCTCTGACTTCACTCACTTCAAGCTGAGTTATACCAGGGATGGACTTGGCTCAGGAAGGCTAAATTTTCACCAGAGACTCAAGAGACAGCCTGCAGCCTGTGATTCTCTTCCTGGAGACTCAGAGATGAGCAAAATTTCCCCACATTGAAGAAGGATTGGAAGAAGAACGTTCAGGCCAGTTCTTTGTTGGCCCAAACTGTGAGCCCAGAACTTCTGGTCTGAAAGTTTAACCTTTTCAATTTGTGACCATCTTTAGGCCTCAGTCCTAATGATAGAGCCCAGCAAGTCAACCCAGTAGTTGTCTTCTTTGTACACCCTTCCTTTGCCTTCTTCTCTTCAAAACAAGTGAACTTCTCCACTGGTTAAGCAGAAAACAAATAGTGCAAACCATCATAATCCTTCTTTGAACCTCCCGTGCACTCAGCATGGCCTTTGCCTGCTGCCTGTTTCTTTACTATGTAGGTAATCATGTGATAAGGAAGAACGAGGCTTCCTCAAACTCATCAAAAGCAATGTCCTTCCTCTTAGAGGTGTCGATAACATAGGGGAAAGAGAGAAACTTCAGACGGCTCCGGGAGTGGGATTCTTCTCTGGACTAAATCAGTATATAGCTCTGTTAATGTTGAGGGAGCTAGGCTAGTCTGCACTTGCCAGAAAGGGCCTCTCTTCCTTTCTGAATGGGTGCCACCAACTCTGGAGCGCGGGATCTTTATGCGAGTCAACTCCAACAACCAGTAATGGGGGATGACCGCGAGTACGGACACAAAACACGTTTACTACATAGTAAACTCGCTTCACTACACTGTAAAAGTAGAGTAGACACATAAAACACATCCTGACTACGTAGGCGGTAATCCTTGAAAAATATGTAAGGAATATGAAGTAAAGTTACCATAAACATGCTGGGTGTCCTCTCCCCCAGTCACTTTAATCCACAGGTGCTCAATACAAACTGGCACCCTTCCCACATATGACCAGGCCCCGTATCAACAGCACCTACTGAGCAGCCAGCTTAGGAGCAGGCAACCACTTCTTATTCCAGAGTAAAGTTACTACAGCTTAAAAATCAGTAAATGATTTGGTATTTTTTTTGGTCGTATGCCTATACACTGTGCATTTACTATGCAGTAACTGAAATTACTACACAGTATGGGTGCGCATCTACATGTGCACACCCATACTGCACAGTAAATATGGTGACTTACTCCAATTTGAGCATATATTTTATACCTGCATTATGCAGGTATCAAATTTACGCCCCATTAGTTACTGCGCAGTAACATGTGGGTAGAAGCCAGCCTACCCCTGCTTACTGCGTAGTACGTTTAAGCTAGCGTAAATGAACGTGCTGACACACCCACTGAGTATGAGATGAGTCTTGTCCAGTCTCACTGAGCTGGTGACTGCACTTTATAACCATGCGGGCAGAAGTTAAAGTAGTAAATAAAGACTCAGGCTAGAGCCTGAAAGACCGTCGCATGGAATAAAAATAATCCAAGCACATTTATTAGCTACAACCTCTTTCCCTGAATTCTCACCTATGAATTCCCTGTAATCCTGCTCCCAACACTGTCCACCTCTGAATGAACTTTGACACCGAGCATTTGTAATTTGTCATGAAGTGGTTATAGTCCCATCCACTAAGGAAACTGCCCAGTGACTCATGCTCTTGAATCTGGTAAACTCCTGGTTAGTAATCAACTCAAAGGAGATGGAAAGATTTCATTCCAATAACTGCTGTTATTTGCAATGCCCCTCAGGATGGATTTGGATAGAAGATAATGCGTCAGCACAGACATGAAACTGCAACCCTGAACCTTCTCAATTTATTCATTTATTCAATATTATTATTATTATTACTACTATTATTCTTCCTAGGAATCCTATTCAAGGAATCCTAGCAAGACTGCACTGTGGTAAGCACTGAATAAGCATGCAATAAAGTCCCTACTCCAAAGACTACGATCTAGGCGTAAAGCAAAAGACAAGAAGACACAGATTGAAGCAGACTGACTGATACCCATCAGTGAGACAGGCACTGATCTTAGCCCAACAGACAAGATGGGAAATGTTTAAATGTATTAGCCCAAATGATCTTTCTCCTTCCAGCTAAAATGAGACAAGGTGCCCCATTACGTTATGAATTCACAGTTTACTACAGCTGGGATGTTGTTTCTCCAAGGCAGTTACACGTGTAACAGCATCTTTATCTCCAGTTAGAAACCTAGTTGTTAATGTTCTTTAAGGCATCTCTTAAATCTCTGCTACACACGCTGCTGCACTGTGTAATTTTACCAGTTGTTTCTTCCTTTTTCGCTTCTATATGCAAAGCCACACATGAATTTTAAAGCAGATTATTTGTTCCCAACGAAAATGAAGTTTTTAAAGGATGAAAATAAAGAAAAGATTGATTACTCTAAGCTAATCCAGAGACACCAACCAAGCAATCTGTCCTCTGACATTACTGATTTCCTTTTTTTTGCCAATGTGCAAGACTTTTTAATGAGGCTACAGAGGACAATTTTGCAAAAAGGACTCCGTTCTTCATTTGCTCAGCTCTGACATGTTATTGGTGAGAGGCTCCATCAAATCTATTTCCTCCACAAAAATGAAAATGTACTTGCTTGCACAAATAAATAAGAGAGAAAATGACATTTCGCTGGAAGGCAGTACGTTGGAAAAATCCACATGGAAAACTCTTTCCATTTGATGAGAATTTTGATAAGTTTATTTCCCTCTATGCCCAATTAAAATGGCACAGAATGGTTGGATAAGCAGACAAATAACAAGCTGATGGTTATCATTTACATTTTTTTTTAAAAGTATCTTCAATGTAAACTTTTAATTAACCAGATGAATATTGAAAAGCAACAAAACAATAGCTATTGTTATTAGTTGTTAAAGAGTCAACCTTTCCTCTGTCCACACAGCTGGAATTCTCATCCAGACCCTTATTGTCACCTACCAAGATTAGTGAAACCTCTTCTGAGGGGGAGGGAGTGCATAGGTCAAGGTTAAGGTGCGGATTAGAGGCTTTGTTCATGGGCTTCCTCCCGGCAAGTCACTTACTCCACCTGAGCCTCAGTTCTCCTCCTGTAAAATGGGGATACTAGCACTTCCCTAACCTCTGAAGGGTTTCATGAGACTGAACTTACTGCAGGATGTGCTCACAGCCATGTAGGTACCCAAACTAAATAGATTTTGGAGGCTCTAGAATGGTCCACTCCAGCTCATCCAGAAAGCAGCAATAAGTAACATCTCCCTCCCTACTGAACTGACCATGTGGATCCTCCTATTGTCAAAACCATCCAAGTAACATTAAGGTCAAGTGTCTCGCTGCCCCCTTCCTGGCTCTGACAAATCAGGTGCATCCAGATGAGCATGCACGTGCAGTTTGTGGCAACTGAAAGCTGTTTGACATGCTGCAAACCGCACCTGGTGCACGTGCACCTGTTTCTCTGTGCTGCTAATTTGCAATGCGGCACCAAAATCTGACACCGGAAGAGTCTGGTGTAAAAAGAAATCTGCCGTAAAAAAAAGTGGTGCGGCGCATGTGGCGGCAGCGTGCGCTGCCAAAAATAGAGCGTTGCCAGCCACAGCCACACTCTGGCCGCCGGCAAAGCTCCGTGCAGCTGGATTGGTGCCGCTGCCACCCCAGGAGCCCCCAGGATTCCAGGTAAGGGTGCTGGGGCCAGCACAGGTGTTGGTCCCAACCTCCCCTACCCCACCCGGGAAAATGTGGTGCACGCTGGAGCGCACATGCCGGGGGATGCCCTGGGGCACAAGTATGTGCCACTGCAAACATGTGCCCCTGCACATGCACGCTCATCTAGATGCACCCGTCCAGTTGCATCATGGGGCCAGACTCATCAGTCCCAGAGCTGTCTCAAAGCCTCCCTCCATTTGGAGTGATCTGTCCGGTGTGCCATTCCTGCATTGGCTGACAAAGCCCGTGACCTCTTTTAACCCCCTCTGTAGATCATTTCCTTTGGAATACCTAAAAGAAACCTGCCAATTAGATCTCTTCCCATCTATCAGTAACTGCTGAATCCCAAACAAAAGAAAAGACATTAAAATGGGGTTATGGCTAAATACATCACAGTATCCTAAGGCGTTGCTGGGATGTGGCAATTAATATGCTGTCGCAATATGCTGCATAATTAAACATTTAGTGGGTACGAAATGTACCAGGACTATGAACATGCTGTGAAATGAAATGCAAACCTAACACAATGAAATGTGAACACCTATTAGGTCACTTTGGACTAGATTCTCATAAATGGGACTGGCTCCTACAGAAACAGTTTTAGCCAAGAGTCAGGGTCCATTATACCCAACTATTTTTAGCATAAACTAAAATTATTCATACTACCTAGGTGTGTGTGGCAGGATGCGACTTAGGGGTGCCATGAACTCCCCTAGTGCCCCCTACCTACTGTGCCAAATCGGTTTCAATGCACCCTCTTTATCTCGCCCGCCACATCTTTGATGGTAATATTGTTAAGAGGGAGACTGCCTTTTAACCCTCTTTGGCACGGTGCCCTGAGATGTCTCCGTCTGTGCCCTTCGCTGACACTGTACACTATAGCCTCTGGGGCCATGCGTGGGTCCCACAATCACCCATGCCCCCACGGGTGCTCTGGCTCGTCTTTGTCTGCCTGCGCCCTCACGGGCGCTCCCTGGCTTCCCTTGCGGCCGCCGTCCGCACTGGGGCCTCGCCTCGCGATTCCCGCCTGCACTGGGGCTCCTCGCACTCTCATGGCCCGCACTGGGGCCCCTTCTCTGAGCTCTTGCCCTCACTGGAGCTCGCCTCGCGATCCTACAATCAAGGCTCAGGTGGCTGTAGCCGTGCCTGGCCCCCAAACCCCCTTCTCGGGTCTTGCGCCCCACTGGGGCTTCTCACCTGCGTCCGCACTGGGGCTTTTCCCTCACGATACTGCCCACACTGGGGCCAGGGTCAATACACCCCAAAATGCGGCACCCTCTCCGGCGCTGGGTCTCCATGCTACTGTGGAGCCCCTGTGAGGCCTCCTCCAACCCCTACTGCCTCACCCAGTCCTCCGTCTTACACAACTACAAAACAGAAAACTCACACTCCTGTGTTACAACATAAACTCTAGGCCAACTGGCTAACCTGCATTCATACCCCTACCAGGGCTTCCTCCACCCAGTATCATCAAGCAGACGCTGCTCAGGCCATCAGCCTTCTCTGCTCTGCCTCCTCCCAGCAGAGCTCCCTCTTCCTCAGCTGCCAGAGGGGAACTCAACCTCCTGGTCTCAAGCTGGCTTGTTTATATAGGCCCTGCCCCTTCTGGTCAGCTGACCAAACTGCAGTTGCCCTGGCAACCAGCACCTGTCCCTCTTTCTAGGAGCAGGGCACTACATTGTCCTGCAACAGTGTGATACAGATAGAACTGGTATTCACTGTACTAACAGTGCAATTAGCGGTGGCTAAAATGCATCTCTGAAATTGGAATGTCTGGGTCCTTTTCTCAGTTCTGCTCAATGAGCAAAGAGGGAGTCACAAACACTCTTTTGGAGCCCATTTTCCCCCATTTGTTTCTTATTGCTTACCCCAAAGAGGAAATTCTGTTTGGCCAAGGCTTGGAGAACAGGGAATGGAAGGCTCCATATTAGAACAACAGTACATAATCAGTGGGATATATCACTGGGCTCCTCAATGTGGTATTGAGATCTCTCTCTCTCTCATATGAGAGGGAGAGAGAGAAAGAGAATTTTGGCAGTGCAAACCACCTGAAAACAGGGTCTTATTACAGGAAGCGTCAGGCAAGCTTAACAATGGGCAGTGCTGCCATTGCCATCTAAAGTTGACAGAGAGAGAGAGAGAGAGCGTGCATGCACATGCGCATTGCATTCTGAAGGAAGTTTTCTTGTTCAGGGCAAGATAAGTTTAGGACCAGATCCTATTCCACTTATTGGGTACCTAAGTGGTGCTCGGGCATCTAATCCAATCCTATTCCACCCTGTTCCACTCATTAAGTACATATTTCTGCAATGGGTCTTCATCTTAAACATAAGCCTAAGTCACAGAAAGAAGCGGGGAGGAGAGGCGTTCATCCCCTTTTGCATTAATGGCTTTTCAAGGACTCAAGCAGAGTTGAATAAGGTCGTAAGTTAGTGCCTAAGTGCCATTTAGGTACCAAATAGGTGGAAAAGGCTCTGGTCCTTGCTGCTTCATAATGCCAACTCCAAAATTTACACCAGCTGAGGACCTACGAGTACAAGTTCACAGGCCCAGTCTTCTTCTGTATTTGTCCCTAAGCCATAAACTATAGAAAGATGCTAATAAATACTGATGATGATGTGGCACTTGAAAACTTGCTGTCAGGTATTTATGTAAAGACAGGGAGTAGACACAAGTAATACACAGCGTATAGGGAGCACATATGGATTCTCTGCATACTTGCCGTGGGGCCTAACTCCCATGGAAAGGAATAGCCATTTTAGCCCGAGTAAGGACTAAGGTGGCCATCACAGAGGACATTCCAGTTTTCTGCTACTGTCCTCTATTGATTTGAAACCCAACACCTTTATATCCTCTATTTTTTCCTCTTCAAGAGAAAAATAGCAGACATAAAGGCACCCAGTTTCATATCAACAGAGAACAGAGGACTGTCCTCTCTGATGGCCACCCTAATAAGGACTGAAGAATTTGCCCCCTGCACCTCTGTAGCATCAAAAACTTGCAAATGAAAACAGTTTTCAAACCACCTTTAAAGATCCATTTTTCTGCAAGCCTGTTTTTAGATCCTTCCTTCCATACCATCTCCCTGATCTGGCCACAACAGCTACATTTGTTGCAAATTAAAACTAAATATTAAATAACTGAGCTGAGGGAGCAGAAAAACGGAGAGCAACTGCAGCCAAAAAATGTCTGGTGCTTCCTCTCCCTACTCTTAAAGCATCTTGTTTCTCCTGCAGGACAGCAGTGGAGCACTCACTACTGTTATTTGACTGAATATCTGCAAAATCTCCTGCTGAGGCCATGTGATCCTACCCTCCATGGACAAAAGAGGCCTTTTCTCCATGCGCATATCTGATGTTCCCATGCTGCAGCCCCTCCCAACGCACTCACTTCATCCCTTTCTAAACACAAGGCACATACGTTTTCAACTACATATGACACAGTTGACATTCAAAATGATCTGCATCCAAATTGCAAAATTCATTCCTATAGCTCAGTTTGCGGTGTGATTATTCAGGCCCTGGTGATGTTCTCAGTTTACTTTTCCTTCCATAAGAAGCAACTGCATTTTTCAAAATGATTTTTCCTGGGTATGTGGTATAAATGGGTATGCCTACAGAAAGACCTGCTGAAAGATGGAAGTGGAACTTAGCAATTAGCAATGGCTTGGAAATAGGATTCATTCTATTTTGTAATGTCATTTCCTATTTAGAAATTCAGCCTTTATTTCAACGGTTGACAAGATGAACGAGTAGTCACAAAGTGCCAAAAAGATCAATGAAGTCCTAAATACCTGAGAACAAAAATGAAGGAAGTTGATTTTCAAAGGAAAAAAAGCAAGAGATTGAATCTTGTTTTTAGCAAACACTTACTCCAGTAATCAAACCCCAAAGCCCTAAGCATTGATTAGATGCTGGAAATAAAATCCGATTAGCCAAGAGACTCATTTCCATGCAAATATTTGTGAGCATCAGCAGACTGAGCATGGTCCAGAATTAACTGCAAATGAAAATGTATTTGTTTCTACTTGCTAACAAAGCAAGGGTCAGATCCTGTATTCCTTTGGCACCTAAAACTGCACATTGATTTCACTGCACCAAAAAAAAGAGTCAGTCTTGTGGCTGCAACACTGGATTGAGACTTAGGAGATACAGGCTCATTTCATGGCTCTGCCATAGGCTTCCTGTGTGACCAAAGGCAACTCACTTCATCTTCCTGTTCTTCCTTTCCCCTTCCCTAACATGCTTCACTTCTCCCACCCACTGGGCACGTCTACACATGCACTTTAATGCGCAGTAAACTATTTTACTGTGCATTAAAGCATCATGTAAAAACCCATGACATTATGCTAATGTGCAATAAAAGTCTACTGTGCATTGTCATTAAAAAGCATGCAAATATGCTACTGTGCATTAGCGCAGGCTAATGCTCATTAATTTAGAAAATCACATTGGAGGTACTAAATCTAACGTAAATTAGAAAAGGGACATTAATGCACATGTAGATGCATCCTCTGTTTCTTCTGTCAAGGTCTTAGAGCCAGCATCTCTTTTTCTGAGTGTTTATACAGCAGCTACCCTACCAATATCTCCATCTTGATGGCAATATCTAGGTACTACTGCAATACATATATCAAGCCACAATAATAACAGGACCTAAACTAAATTAATGCCCAAGACAATCATCCATTTAAATGCCAGTGTCAATATTATTTATAAAAACAAAGTTAATTCTCCTTTCAGCTCCCTCATTAATATCCGCTCTGAGAAAGTACCAAACCCTATCTATTTTTGAGCACACAAAATGGGAAGCACAGCCAGGATCATCTAATCTAATGCTTGCACATAAATATCCAAGAATGGAAAGAAGAAAAGCTACTCGTCAGTGCCTCACTTAACACAGGTGCTACTCGGAAAGCCAGCAAGCAGCTTTTAAGGTAACGTGGCTGATCAGAGAAATTTCTGGGCCCTATCTTGCTCCCCCTGAAGTCAATGGAAGCGACAATTAAATCACCAGCACAATGAGCCAAATTATTATAGGTATATATGGATGAAACTCCATTATCTTGAATAGTTTTGCACGCACTGAATCCTGCCAGATCTAAATATTTGGGCCAGAGATCACACATACTCTTGATATGTTTGGGACCTAGCATATCTGTTGATATGAGGTAAATTACCATGAAACAGTCTCATGCCAGCTGCTGGGAATGACTGGACTTGGTCCAGTGCTGGGGTAGGGATGGTATTTAATTCCCATTTGTCAATCTGCCCTTGTTTGTATGTTATGGATCTGGTAGGAGCCGCTACCAGCACAACGAGGAATGTGCTTCCTTTTTGTTCACAGAGGACCAGGTCCAAGTGCACACGTTATATCCCTAAAATAGACTGAAGTGTGAACTTACTCCACCCCGCTCAAGTCCTGGAAAAAACATGAATGCACCTACCTTTGTGACAGGCAGTCATCTGAGCCTTGAAACTGCATCACACAAAGCAGCAGGAACAGGGTCCACCGATGTTAGTCTAAGTTTACGACGTGATTAGCCAGTTAGTCACCTCTTAAGCTGTCACCTGACCCCATGTTAATGCAATTAATGGTGTGAAAAAACAAGGAATAAGCCACAAAGTTATCGCAAAAAACACACAATAACTTTATGGCTGGTTCATATCATGACATTAACTGAACATGTGGCCAGGCTGGGGCTTCCATATGCTCCCACAAGCCCCCAGCTGATCCAGGACCCTAGCTGCAGAGCCACACCATGCACCTGTGGCTGAGAGCTGGATCACCTGGGGGCTCCCAAACACAGGTGTGCATAATGTGCCTCTGAAGCTGTGAGCCCCATCAGCTGACGAAGCTCCCAGAGAGCCCAGCATCAGAAGCCCAGACTCCCCCTGCACCAGCAATAAGGCATGATGGGATCTGATGCTGGATCCCATAATCACACCTACAGGAAGCACAACTGTAGAGATCCCACATCGGATCCTAGCACGCCTTCACTTGCACCTCTGCCAGGGGCCTTAGACTCCATTTTTACAGACAGTATAAAAGTCCAGAAGACTGATGGATACAACCCTGGAATGAGCAGAGAATGGAAGCACATTACTCCTGAGGTGGCCAGGACCTTATTCTTATTAAGTGCAACATATACAAATATACAGATCCTGGTTTTGTCCTATCTGGATCTACTGCTTCTGCAGGTAAGCCCTCTAAGCCATTATGTAAATCAGTCTCCCATGTCACTGGGAGACCAGACCCTAAAAACCTGTCAAGGCTCCTGAAACCTCGGCTTCAAGCCAAGAGACACTCATAAGGATTAAGGATAATAAGAAGTCCTTCTTCAAATACATAAGGGGTAAAAAGAAGGTTCCGGGTAATGTGGGGCCCCTGCAGGACGCGTTGGGGAATTTGGTCGTCACACCAGACGACAAAGCTAACACGTTTAAAGATTTCTTTGCCTCCGTCTTCCTAAGTACAGACCAGAACAGTCACCTCCCTGCTGGGCCCCCCTCGGGCCCCGGGGGAGGCACACCTGGGCCACGGGTTAGTGAGGAACTAGTTAGGGA
>NW_017728947.1:108593365-108604596 GCF_001723895.1 Crocodylus porosus
GTTACAAACTAGTCAGGGGGGATCAGCAGGCATTGGGGGAGTCCCTGTTCCCCCGAGAACCGCCAGGAGTGACCAGGAATAACAGTCACTAGCTGGCATAGGGTAGATTTAGGCTTGATATCAGGAGGTGCTACTGCATGGTCAGGACGGCTAGGGTCTGGAACCAACTTCCAAGAGAAGTGGCGCAGGCTCCTGCCCTGGGGGTCTTTAAGATGAACACCTTGCTGGGGTCGTTTGACCCCAGTACTCTTTCCTGCCATGGCAGGGGGTCGGACTCGATGATCTGCTCAGGTCCCTTCTGACCCCAGAAACTATGAAACTATACCCTTGTGTCACAGGTAGAGGGCCAAGGTCTGCTCAGGAGCCATACAGACACTAGATTAGACTGAGACCACCAGGAAAGGTAGGACACCGAAAGGCTTCATGCCTCAACGTGAAGCCTGCAGTGAATTAACGATGTAAACCATCAGTTCAAGGTAGTGTAAATGATGTCTCCTACTTCTGGTCCCCCCTGACTAGTGTAAATGATGTCTCCTACTGCCTGTAATGCATTTAGAATTAGCCCTCCTACCCTAAATTTATAGTACATTAAAGGGAATAAAACCCTCCACATACATCAAACTGAGTCATGTTACACCAGGCTAAATCACAAGCTGGGTAATAGGGTTTGATGCGTCAGGATGTATTATTATAAAAGTAACTGCAATGAAATATTGCGCTTTCCAGAAAGCATCTTGAGTTAGCAAGGAGGCCGGCTGCTGCCTGCAGGGACTGTTTGAGGTGGAGAAAAACCATCCTGGATGCTCAGTCAGCTACACACTGATTGTAGCATGTCTGTAATGATCAACAGGGACATGACTCTCCCCAGTGGAGGACTGGAGTGTGTCACAGCATGGTAGGGTCCTTGCTTAGTTTTCCCACCTTGGACCTCATCTTGGGTAAAGCCTGCCTCAGTTCCACTGCCTACCATGTGGTTTTGGTTCAGATGAGATGGTGATTTGGGAAAGGGAGGCTGCTGACCACTCACAAAATTGTTACCTTGGGACTCATCTGTCTCTCTCTCTCCGTCGCCCCTTTACTCCGAACCATGGTTTGTGAGCTCTGCGATACCCGTCTTCAGCGTTCTCATCTCTATCAGCAGGACCTTGCTATGCCCTGCCTCTCTACATGGGCCCTGTCCCAGCTGCCTATTGGGCTTCTGCCCTCTTGCTCCATATTCCTTAACTATCAGTCGTTTCCTTACTTTGTAGCCGAGCTCACCTGGGCTCCTGGGGGGACCTCCTCTTCATCCTTTTTTAGTGCTCCCTAGTCTTTCAGGAAGTAAATAAAAATCAGGCCCTTCAAGCCCTCTAGCCAAAAACTAGAGGCATGAGGCAGTTAAGGTGCACTATCCCATTAAGGCTGAGATCTTCCCAAGCCTTTTCCTGTCTGCCCTGCTCAGGCATTCTTGGGCCTCTCTCCTGTCTTCTTAGCAGCTCCCTCCCCTTCCCTTCCTTCCAGTATCTGTTTTATCAGCCCAGGGGCAGCTGCTAATCCGTCTCTCCAAGTGTCCCTCCTTAACCAGGCAGGCCGCAGGGCTGTTTCTCACTCCCTACATGTTGATCCCCATGGGAACCTGCTGTGCAGGCTCAGGGCTCTCCTTGCCATACTCTGTTCCCTGCCACAGAGTGCAGCACAAAATGATTTGCACTGCATTTTGCACAACAATGTTGTTGTGCAAAATGCTAATGAATTTTACTTCCTCAGGCTCCGGTGGGCCAGGAAAATATGACTGCACCCGTTTTACAGATGGAGAGACTAAGGCCCAGAGTGACTTGGGAAAGGTCACATACGGAGCTTGTTGCAGAGCTGGCAATAGGAGTCTTAAGTCACATCCAAGGGTCTTAACCTGCTTTACTCTCTATGCAAAGGAAACTCCTTCCCACACCTCCATACTAACCCTATTAGCCCATGTCCAGACTCCTCCTCTTATTGCCTGGATGTCATGGTGATGGGTGCAGGATAACAGAAAACAGATTCCTAAAGGGAACAGATGACACATTTCAGCCCTGACATCTGTCCAGCCTCATTCAGAGCACGGCAATTATTTTAAATGACTTGCGGTCAGCAGTGTGTTCCCTCAGCACAGCACTAAGGGCCAAAGCCAGGGCCAGGTACCTAAACTGGTGGATGATGGATGGGTCGGTTTCTACGTGGAGGGATGTGGACAGTGGTATCCCCCAAGGCTCTGTCCTTGGACCAGTAGTGTGCAATATCTTCATCAGTGATTTGGATGAGGGTGTAGGAAGCACTGTCCAAATTCGCAGACAACACCAAACTATGGGGTATAGTAGACACACTAGAGGGTAGGGAGCAAGTTCAGGTGGATTTGGATAGACTGGGGAAGTGGGCAGAATAGGATGCAGTTTAACAAAGGTACGTGCGAAGTGCTGTACCTGGGGAGAGAGAATCACCAACACACCCATAGCCTGGGAAGTACCATTCTATGTAGCACAGCAGTGGAAAGGGATCTCAGAGTCATAGTTGACGCAAAACTGAACACCAGTCTCCAATATGACAAGGTAATAAGTAAGGCTAACCGCACTCTGTCTTGCATTAGTAGGTGCATCACGAGCAGGTCTAGGAAGGTGATACTTCCCCTCTATGCAGCATTGATCAGGCCGCAGCTGGAGTACTACGTCCAGTTTTGGGCGCCGCACTTCAAGAGGGTTGTGAATAACCTGGAAAGGGTTCAGAGAAGGGCTACTCAGATGGTTGAGGACCTGTGGGTAAGATCCTATGAAGACAGATTGAGGGACCTGAATCTCTCAGCCTCAGAGAAGGCTGAGAGGTGATCTTGTGGCTGTCTACAAACTCTTCGGGGGGGCCAGTAGGAAATAGGGGATACTGTGTTTACCAGGGTGCCCCTTGGGTTTACTAGAAACAGCGGCCATAAACTGAAGGAGAGCAGATTTAAATTGGACATCAGGAAGAAATTCTTTATGGTGAGGGTTGCCAAAATATGGAATGGGCTTCCAAAGGAGGTGGCGCTTTCCCCTATCTTGGAGGTGTTCAAAAGGAAATTAGACAAGCACCTGGCTGCGGTTATTTGAACCCAGCACTCCTTCCTGCCCAGAGCAGGGGGTCGGACTCGATGATCTAATAGGTCCTTTTTGACCCTAGAAATCTATGAAACTCTCACCAAGACACTGCAATAACAGCCTAGGCACTGAAAGAGGCCGTAGGTGCCTACATACCTTGTCAGATCTGGCCCCAAGGCTACAACGACTTTTCTAAATTGAAACATCACC
Source organism: Crocodylus porosus (assembly GCF_001723895.1). Lineage (NCBI taxonomy): Eukaryota > Metazoa > Chordata > Crocodylia > Crocodylidae > Crocodylus > Crocodylus porosus. The sequence goes on from NW_017728947.1 coordinate 108,596,656, forward strand.
CAGCGGGGAAGGCCTTGTGCCCCCTCATCAAGGTGCTATAATATGTTCTGCCTTTTTCCTATTGCAAGTGGTTGTGAACTGGCCAGAGGAGAGAAGCACAAGGGGCTGGATAAAAACTGTTAATACAGTACAAAAGTCCTGGTCCTCTGACCTTGCCCTTTTGCACCCTGTATCTCTGCTGAGACTGAGACTGTTTTGGAACTGCACAACACCATTACCTCAGGATGCTACGTGGCCTGCAGCTGAACTCAAGCTCATCCTGTGCCAGCTACGTGGTATCAGATCAGGCTTTGTGCAGCTGGAGAACATCAGCAACTGTGGCCTTTGGATATGCAATCCCAGTCCTTTCCACAGTGTGCAAGGAAAGATGCAGCCCATGGGACAGCAGAGACTGACTTCAGTGTGATTCAGTTCTTGGCAGCAGCAGGACACACAAAGAACTCTGTCAGCACTGCCACAGAAATTGTGCTCCTATTTCCACTGCTGAGCAATGCAAAATAATCATTGTAGGATAACAACCAGGGCTGGCCTGCAAAGCCCGTGCTTGTTTCCTTGGCATCAAGTTACCTTTTGATAGGGGAACCAAAGTGTCCTGACACTGCAACATCTGTGCGTTCTGATAACTGGAGCCAAAGGCAATGGAAAAACTCGCATTGCTAACAGCTGGGTGCTCTTGTTGCAAAGAAGGCTAACAGTATACTGGGTTGGGATGCACTATTAGGCACGTTGTCAGCAGATCAAGGGAAGTGATTTCAGGGATCCTGGTTACCTCTGTTTAAAAACCCAAAATTCTCTGATAAAAAGTCCAAAATTCTCTAAAAATCCCCAAATCCATGTTTTTCCACTATTAAAATGAAACACTACTAAATATATATATAGATATCTATATCTAGCTATATAGATATATATATAGATATTGGTTAAACACAATGTTTTATTGATATATTCACCATTTTAAAGCAATTTGGTGCCTCAATCATTACAATAAATTCTAAATACCTATATATTTTGGCATTTGATCTTGGTTTTTTATCACAGAAAATCAAAGCTCTCCCTGCCCCCTTTATACATCAGGATGCAGGTCCAGCTGCAGCTGTCCCCTGCCCCTCTCACCCCAATGCTTTGTGGTACTGAGCAGCCCTGATATGCCAGTCCTCTGCCCCTGCTGGTGTCCTCACTCCCAAGCCACAGCCCTTCCACCCCTGCTGATGCCCTTCACTCCTGACCCACAGCCCTCCCAGTCCTGCTGGTGCCCCTCACTCCCGACTCACAGCCCCATCCTCCCAACCACTCTCACGCTTGATCCGCAGCCCCCTGCTCCCCAGCCGTGCTAGAGGGAGCCCCAGCAGCCAGGCGTATGGAATCAGGGCCAGGGCCTGAAGCCCCCTGCCCTCCCCCAGCTGCACCCAAGCCTGTTGCAGCCAGAGAAGAGTAGGGAAGGATTCGGGCTGCTGCAGGGCTTGGGGCTCCCCGCCCTGCTGCCCTCTGTTTGGGGGCCTCTGGGGCCCAGCAGATACCTGTGCCAGTCGCACTGCCATGACGAAGTGTTCCCTGCTCATCCGACAGCAGTGGGGGCGGTGCTGTGGAGTTGTGTCCCCCGCTGCTGCTGGGGGGCATGGCGGCATGCCCCCGCTATTTTGGAATAGGGAGGGGGCGAAACCTCGCCACGGTGGCACAGCTGGTGCAGGGCTCCCAGTGGTGGCAGCAAGCACTGAGCAGCACCAAGCTTCAAGTGCCCAGCAGGCAGCCTGCATCCGTCCCCACCCTGTGCACAAATCTGGGGGTGCGGGTGCTCCCCCATGTCCCACTCCCCAGGCCACCCCATGGGCATGCATTCCCCCTCCAGCTCCCAGGCACCAACCTGGCTGGGTATCGACCCCAGTCCCAGCCCCAGCCACCAGTCCTGCCTCACTCCCTCCCTCAATGTGGGGCCTCAATCTCCACCCCTGACTTACCTGCAGGCACCTGAGGGGGCTGCTCCCCACTGCTGCCTGGCTCTGTTTCTGGCCACATGCATGTATGCACGTGAACATATGCACGTGGCATGCCCTGCATCCCGCTCCCTCCAGCCCCAAGCAGCCAGCCTGCAAGGGGAAACCCGCCATTTCCTGTGCTTTTCTCCTTTAAAGGAGAAAATCTGCATTATTCTCCATTGAAGGAGAAAAATCCACATTCTTCCCTGGTGGCCGGAAAACCTGGATCCTTGGATATTAAGAACTTCCTCACTAGGACGGTAGTAAAGCACAGAAGCACGTACTGCAGGGCAGCTGTTGTGTGGTAGCTCCGCACTCCCTTTTACCTTACAGTCAATTGTTCACCTGCTCCTAACTGGTCCCATCTTAATTTTCTAGTGTTGTCATAGCACCTAAGTTGAAATGGAGAAAGCAGGGAAAGGACTTGCATGTCTTTATCCTACAAAGATTCACCCACAGCCACCCAAATGTTATATCTCCTTGTGCCCAGGTCTAATTCATGCCAGGCTTCCCCAAAGCACCCCCTTCCTCCAGGAAAGTGCCACTTTGGCCTGTCATATTCCATTGGCAGATTCCCTCCATGCTGCAAGTCAAACAGAAAAAGGCCAGCTCAGACTCTTTCACAAGTGCGTTACAGGGTTTTTAAAAGTGTCAATCCTGTTCCAGCAATCTCTTCAGGGCCTTGACTCAACAAAGGCTGGCACTGGGGAGCGAGGCGGATGCCAGTTTCAGAGGTATGTGCATACGTAGCACACTGTCAGCCGAAAAAGGGCGGCTCGGTTAAATAATTAGGGAAGAGAAAGACTGATTTGTTTACTGCTTCTTGCTTGGAGTCTTAATGGGCCACTCATTCTTTAGTAAATTAACAGGCATTTAATGTTCCTCCAAATGAACAGCTTCTTGGAATAAGGAGGGGGCAGAGATGACTAGAAGAGTAATTTAGCACCAGAGAACTCATCTGTTCCAGAGGAACTATAGAGCTCTTGATCCAAATCACAAATAATGCAGGGAAACCAAGTTAAAGACAGTTTGAAGTGCTACTAGAAAGCAGCTCATTACTGCGAAATGTCCTTGTACGTGGAGATGGCATCTGGTTCCTTTCCAAATTGGCTGTTCGTGACCCAGAACCTGACTGGCAAATCATGTGGATCCTAAATCTCTTGTTTTGGACCCAGAAAATCCAACCAGATGGATCCATTGCCTCCAAACACCAAGGGGAACTGTGAGCAAGTCAGTTGGCACGTGACTGATGTGGAGTGAAGAGCTTCACTGAAGGATGACAGCACAAGTCAGGAAACTTTCCTCCTTCTGCTGCAAATTCCAACAAATTAAAGCATCCCTACCCCATCGAGAAAACAAATCACATCCTTTCAGTGCCTCAGACTCCTTCCTGTCCTCAGAAGGGACTGGGCAGAAAAAGTCTGTACCCACATGAATACTGCAGGATTCGACATATTCACCAGTCCCATCGTGTCACCACCCTTTTATGGTGCTGCTCGAAGGCAAGAGATGACTGACCCAGGAGTTTGACTCTAGTCAGTGTCCACTAGTTGGGCAGCGTCCTTTGCTTGTCCGTGATAAGATTTGCCAGGTACATGCAAAGCAAGAGCTGGATTTGCATGAGAATATTTGCTGCAATGGGAGGAGGTGGAAGATGGTAAGGATTGGTGGGAAGGGAACATTATTAAAGAACGCATGGGGAAGTTTGTATCGCATGCTATCTCAGGAATGACAGCTGTGGAGCATCTAGCCCGCCCGACAATGCAGGAGTGGGACCTACAGGACAGTCCAACAGCAGAGAGCTCTGATGCACACAGGAGAGGAGCAACGGCACAGCACATAAGAACATAATAATTGCCATTGCCTGGGTCAGACCACAAATCCATATTGCCCAGTGTCCTGTGTCACACCGTGGCAGACAGCAGAAGCTGAAAGGGAGAGTGAACTGGGCATGACCAGGGTTTTTCCACTGACTTGCAGCCTCCAGCGTTTCAGATGTAGGAAGTTCTAATAAAGTGGTTGCAGGCCTAACTCCAGGCTCAATAGCTACTGATGCCGCTTTCCTCCAAGAATTTGTTCAATCCCTTGTTGAATCTGGTTAAGCTGCCATCTTCCACCACATCTGGTGGCCATGAGTACCACACTGTAATGACACGCAATGTGAAAAAGAATAGTCCCTTTGCTCCCGTCCTTTTGTTAGTTTTAAACTTACTATGAACTCATGTCATGATGTGACCCCTAGTTCTTGTCTTGTAAGACAGTAAATAATAAATCCCTGTTTACTTTCTCTTTGCCATTTAGTTACTTTGTAAATCCTTATCATGTCTCTTATCAAGTGTCTCTTTTCTAAACCAAATAGGTGAAGCCTCTTTAGTTTCTCCTCATGTGGATGCCCCTCCATACTGATCATCCTTGCTACCCTTCTCTGTACCTTCCCTAGCTCTTCCATATCCTTTTCAAGGTGTGGGGACCAGAACTGGGCACCGTCTTCAAGGTGTGGACACACCATGGATCTATAAAGGGGCATGATGATACTTTCATAGTTTCGTTTATAATTCCCTTCTTAATAATCCCTAATGTTTTGTTTGTCCTTTTGGCGGCTGCTGAGCGCTGTCCCAAACATACCCTCCACCTAATTTTTTAATGGATGTGTCTAGTACTTCCAAGAGGCTCAGAACCAGCACTGATTGCTATAGGGAGGGTCCTGCACTCACACCCAGCCATTTCTGTCAAGCCTTGGCCATATCGGAGGTGACATCTCCTACATGCTTGGGCCATTGGCTCTTCTGCATGAGCAGCCTACAATGGGGAGGTGACAGGAGCTGTCCTCACACCCTTAGCATAACATGGTGGAGAGAGCCATGGGTGTGTGAGGGAGGGAGAAGAGAGGATACTGCTGCAGGGGACTAGAGCAGCACTCATCTGAGGCTGAGACCATGCCTGTTGAGTCAATGGGTATCTTGCCCTGGACTCAAAGGACTCTGGATGAGGCAGGAGCACTGCTGGCTGGTACCAGGGAAGTATCTGAAGAGGAGAAATCAAAGGTCTCTCAAGCAGAAGCATCATCAGTGCTGCCCTGTGAATGCTGAGGCTGGCAGAAGCAGACCCAGAATCCCTCAGTAGATACTGGTGCTAGCCTGGGAGGGCCTAGGGGCAAACAGGACCAGAGTTGGAACCAACCCTTCCCCCTGTCCTTCTAGGATCAATACTGGGCAGAGGCCAACATCACTCTGATGCACATAGTACCAGCTCCCTCTCCTCGAAGCCACATAGGAAGGGCCAGGCCTAGTTCTGCACTTCACCCTTAACCTTAGTGAAGTCAGGAGAGTGTCTTCTACAGTTGTGAGCTTTACCCTTCCTTTGTACAGTGCCGAGCCCAATGGAGCCCCCTTCTCAGCCAGTCTCTAGGAGCTTCTGCAACATTACAGCATAACAGCCTCTCTGTTCTCCCCCTTGCCCCACTGCATCAACCTGGAACAGCCATAGGGGAGGTCCCTGTTGCAGTGAAGCCCTTAGGGAAGTTAAAAGACAGGTAAGGCTGAGCTCCATTTTCAAAGTTAGATGAGGGCAACGTTGTTATTGGCAGCAATCCCTTGATTTGAAGATGATCTCTACCATGACTCATTAATGGGTCTTGAGGTGACTTAGAAGTCCAATCCTCAAGCCACAGACCTGTCTGCAGAAGTTGCAGGTGTTTCCTCAGGGGAAGAGGAGAGGGATCCCAGCCTACAGCCTACTTTTTCCTTCCTCTGCTCTTTCTTCCCTATTTTGAGGGCAAAGCACTTTATCACGAAACAGACTGCTGTTTGATTGAGGCTGCGGCACCACTGGAGTCTGCTAGCAGCCAGCTCCTACTGGCTCTTGATGTCAGGGTTCATTTTCTTGAGGTACACCTTCATGTGTCCTTGTAGCACTCCTCTGGCCTCCACTAGATCTCAGGCCATAACTAAGCTGGGAGCAGAGCACTTGTTTTGGAAGTCAAGAGTCAGGCACCTGCACACAATGTCCAGGTCCAGAAAAGCTAGTATTGAGGATCACTGACTCAATGCTGGTAGCAGTGGCTTCAGCAAGGATGCTGCCACTTGTGCAGTGATCTTCCCATTTGGTGCAGAGGATTTTCCAGAGGCATTGTTAATGATACCTCTCCAAGCTCCTGAGATGATGATGGTAGGTCACCCATGTTTCATGTCTGTAGAGAGTAGACATGATGACTATGTTGTAGACCTGGATCTTGGCATCTTTCCAGAGACTGCAATCAATAAAGACATGCTGAAGGAAAGATCAGCCAGCATCACTGAAAGCGGGTTGTCCCAGGCATGAAAGAGAAATGGACACAAGTCATTTCTGGACTCGGGCCACCAATATCCTTGCACTGTGCACAGCTGCCCAGGCCAGTGTGGATCAGTCCAGAATGGCAGATGCCAACAGCCACTTTCACGAGAGGAAGGTCTGGTCTCCACTGCCCCCATGTCATGCCCTGGACTGCAGTTGAGATGTGGACCCTGCCCCCTCATTCCCACCTAGCACATCCCAAATCCTGGAAATGAGAGAGTATTGCCAAGCTGTAGCATCACAGCCATTTCCACACCCACTGTTTTGAGCACATGTTCAAGGACACTCACAGATAGCAGCACTGTCTATGATATGACATGCACTGAGCAGAAACAAATGGGTAGGACTTCCTTCCCTCTCGAAAGACTCAACTTCTGTCGCCTATTTTGGTTTTGCAAGTTTCTGGGAGGTTGTGACGGCCTCAGAACTGCGTGAACAGGAAGACGCTGCATGTGGATGGCTTTGTACGAGCATAGTAGAAGAGAGCTTGCTTTCTTCTACAATTGTGCTTGTGAATAATAATACAAGAAAGCTCTGCGATGGTGCTTTCTGCCAAGAATCTTTAGGTACTTAACAGAAATGAAACCAGTCCTGCAACACCCCATGAATCAGAGACTTACTGTCTCCCTCACTGTACAGCAGAGGTGGGCAATTATTTAGGTGGAGGGCTGCTTACTGAGTTTTGGCAAGTCATCAAGGGCCACATGACAGGTAGCTGGGGCAGATAAATATTAATTTTCCAAATTTTTTAGGGGCACTGCAGGCTGGATAGAATGGCCTGGCAGACTGCACCTGGCCCACGGGCCGCATTTTGCCCACCCCTGCTGTACAGATAGATAAATCAAGGGAAAGGAATGGTTGACAGCTTAAGCTCACAATCACCAGTCAACACAGTGATAGAGTTTCATACAGAATCCAGGTCTCCTAGTACTTGTCAGTACAACAAACCCATGTAGCAGATGTACCGCTGGTGAAGGAGCTGTAGTTTGCAATCGCATGTTGATATTCCATGCCCTAATAGTAGAATTACAACTCTAGGAAAGTGTTTTTGTTGGCAGAATGAGATGACTGACAAGACGTTCAATTTTGCTGATTTGAAACAAGCAACTCCCAGGCACTGAGAATTTTGATGGTGACAGCTGAAGTGGCTCTAAATATTGGCATTCAAACCCGCTCAAACACTCCATGCTCCTGTCTGCCGCAGAAATTACACCTCATTGATCCCCACCAGCTCCTTCCTCTTCACCAAAACACAAATGAGGAGATGCCAGGGACAGCACAGGCAGGGGTTCAGTTTACTGCACATGTTATGGAGAGGTCTGCTGGAGACTAGTGCCAGAGCCTCAGCAGCGTTCATAGTTTCATAGTTAGTAGGGTCAGAAGAGACACAAGCAGATCATCAAGTCCGACCCCCTACCATGGCAGGAAAGAGTACTGGGGTCAAACAACCCCAGCTAGGTGATTGTCTAGCCTTGTCTTAAAGACCCCCAGGGTAGGGGCCAGCACCACTTCGCTTGTAAGTTGGTTCCAGATCCTAGCCAACCGTGGCCTTCCTGACCGCATCCCCACACTGCCGGCCCATGTTCATCTTGGCATCAGTGATGACTCCAAGATCCTTTTCTGCCTCTGCACTGAC
>NW_017728947.1:108604981-108606956 GCF_001723895.1 Crocodylus porosus
TGGTCTGACAGGACCTGCCGCTAATGAACCCGTGTTGGTTGCCCCTAAGCATAATCTCCCCTGCTGGCCCCTCATGGACATACGCCAGAATAATTCTCTCAAAGAGCTTACCCAGGATCGATGTAAGAGTAACTAGCCTATAGTTTCCCGGGTCCTCCTTCCTCCCCTTTTTGAAGATGGGAACCACATTGGCCCTCTTCCAGTCCTCTGGCATCACTCCAGAGCACCATGAGTGCTCATACAGCCATGCCAGGGGTCCTGCAATGACTGCAGCCAATTCCCTCAGCGCTCAGGGGTGGAGATTGTCCAGACCAGCTGATTTAAATACATCCAGTCCTTCCGGAAGTTCCCTAACTAGATCCTTGCTGACCCTAGGCCTGGGTGCGCCTCCCCTGGAGGCGTTCAGATCTTGCCAGTCCCATTGTATTTCATAGACTGTCTTGTGCACTGCACGGGGAGGGAGGCAATAAAACATTGGAGCCTGCAGATTTCTTAAACTTCAAACACATTATCTGCAAGTTCCCCAGCCCTGCAGAGCACATGCCTTCCAAAGGACTTGATTCATTCAGTTTGCAAAACCTTCCCTAATCAAAGGTGGAAATACATGCCAGTGTTACAAAGGGCTTGCTTACTGCCAGTCTGAGGTAGTTACCCCAGCATGGCTGCTTCCACCTAAATACTCAGAGACTGCACACACCTTGGGCTGCATGAGCAAGAGCTGTTCATACTGGAGTAGATGCTGAAAATGGCTTCAAGGACAATCAAGAGAATGAGACTCAGTCATAAGAGAGGAGACTAACAAAGCTTGGCTGGTTTAGCCTAGCAAAGCAAAGGCAGAGATGGGAGCCAATTACTCCCCCCCCTAAATGTATCAGCTGTGTCAGATCAGTGTCCTGTTGGTATGAGAACAAATGGGGATACACTGGCCATGGACAAATTCAGGCTAGAAATTCAAAAATGGTTTCTCCTTATTGGAGGGGGTTGTTTAGGAAGTCCCAGCTGGAATAGAGGGGGCTAAAGCAAACCCTAGCTGGGACTCAGTCAGGTTGGGGCGGGGGGGATGATGAGAAGCACTTGTTTGTGACAGCAGGGGGCTAGACTCAATGACCCAGGAAACAGCAGCATAACTTGAGCTATGAATAGACATTGCCAAATGAGGCGGATCTGCTGTGCCAGGATGAGACCCACTCCACAGATGAACATATACATGAGAACATAAGAACTGTGTTTACTGGGTCATACCATAGATCCATCTTGCCCCATATGCTATGTCTCAGTGGCAGAGAGTGGGTGTTTAAAAGGAGAGTAAAAAAAAATATACAACCAGGATTTTTTCCACTGTTCCTCTCACTTGCAGCCTCCAGGATTTAAGATCTAGGAAGCTCTGATTCAGAGGCTGTGCCCCTCACTCCTGTGCTCAATAACTACTAATGCCCCTTTCCTCCAAGGACCTGTCCAATCCCTTTATGAATCTAGCTAAACTGTCGGTTTTCACAACCTCTTGTGGCCACAAGTTCCACACTTTAATGACAAGCTGTGTGCAAAAGAACTTCCTTTTGTTAGTTGTAATTAAACTTACTACCTACTAGTTTCATGTTGTAACCCCTAGTTCTCATCTTGTACAGGCAGTCCTCGACTTACAATGTTTTGCACAACTCCAGTTTTGACTTAAAACGCTTGATCTGATGCAATGCCATGCCAGCAAACAAGCTCACTACATTGCTCATCCCCCTGGAGAACATCTGTCCAAACTTCCTTGGACACTTTCTTTAAGAAAGCAGACAAGACTCCAGAAAAACCTGCAGCTGAGACTCCTGAGAAGACTCCAGCCAAGAGCCCTTCAAAGAGTCCAGCAAAGTCACCTCAAAGAAGTCCTTCTAAATCAATGCGATGTTGCGGCTAGTAAAGCGACCGAAATGCTGGCTTGCATCCATAGATGCTTCTCGAGCAAATCCCGGGACGTCATTCTCCCCTT
>NW_017728947.1:108607346-108661695 GCF_001723895.1 Crocodylus porosus
CCCCAGCTGACTTCCTGCCCTTTGGGCAGGGGGCTGGACTCGATGATCTCCCGAGGTCCCTTCCAGCCCCAATGTCTATGAAATCTATGAAATCAGTATGATCGCTGTTTACAATATAAATATATTAATGTAACTATATTATTCATCTATAATTGATCGAGTACAAAATTCTTGGGTATTTTTGGTGAGAAGAGGGCATCAGGCCTTGGTTCAGGAACCAATCCCTCATTTATAACATGTCTCTTATGAAGAAATTGGTTCTGAGTTACAACATTTCAACTTAAGACACAGTTTTCAGGAACCAATGGTGTCGTAAGTCCAAGGAGTGCCTGTATTTACACATCTGTTTCACCCAATGGTTCCACCGCGTTGGGTCCCTAGCTGCTAGGACCAGCAGGGCCCTAACCCAGCAGGGAAACACTTGGGGCATGCCTCGGCAAATGGGGAAAACCTGGGTTTCCTGTTTGCTGAGGTGCGCCCCAAGTCAGATCTGACTCTGCACGCCCTGGATCCCTGAAGCCCTGGGAGTGTCTGCCTGGGGCAGATGGAGAGTGCAGGCAGCCCCATGCTGCTCACGCTTTCTCACCTTAAAGCAAACTTCCCCCACTACAAAGAGGCACACATTAATACAAACTTTTGTAGCAGCTACAATTTTGGGCATCTGGGGTGCAACAAGAAACATGGAAGTCTATTTACTTGATCTTTGAGCTGCTGTAGACATTGTCACAAAGGAGGCACAAAGACAACATCTGTTTCCGCCCAAGGGGTGGATGAGTGGGACGCTAGCCCTGGGCACCAGAATAATATTCCCAGGGGAGCCCACGTCATGGCAGCAGCAGCCTGTGTGCTGTAAGACTCTCCAATGCACACACCCTCCCCTTCATCCCCCCTAGCACTCGGTGCTCAGCACCCCTTTCGCTCTCTGGCATCTCTGTCCTACAAACACCTCTGCCAAGAGGTCCCTCCCTGCATCCCTATGGATATATTCACCAAGGCTGCAACCAGAGAAGGAAGGTTATGGCAGTGCTTTACAGTCCAGGAATCTCTCAGATTAGACACCTCTTCCATCCACCCAAAGGTATGAAGAAGTACATTACATTAACATGCTCTGGGGGATGGGGCAGTCCTCCAATACTGCCTTGCCTCTTTATGGAACAGAAGCCCAGGAATCCCTTCTGTAGGAACAGTTATTAGGGCTTATATATACTTTCCAAGCCAGCTACTACCCAGAGTGTCTTAACAAGGTTGATTCTCTCCAGACCTAGCCAGTACCATTAAGTCCGTGAAACTCTTCTATGAACCTGGTTCTCAGACTCAGCACGACCTATGCAACAAACTTGGGGGATGAGACACACCCTGAACATGGGTGGCCTTCTTATTCACCCTATGACACTGAAAATTGGGCTGGTTAAATGTCCTATGAATGCTGTGACGATGCAACTCAGTTGGGTTTTTTTTCCCTTGAACATGCCAGAATGGCAGGGCTGGGAGTCTGGGATGCATAATGATGTAGTGCACACAGCACTTCACTAGAGTTCAGAAGACCACGGTTCTTGTTGTGGATGAATTGTATTTCTGCTAGGTGACTTCTATGGGTGAAAGGGGCTATAAAAGAGGTGCATTATTCTTTGTAGAGGCTTTACTACAGCTGTGTGGAAATGAAAATAATTCAGCTTTTCTCTTTAGAAGCTGCAAGCAGTTTGCAAACATTGGAAAATGCTAACGTGCCGTTTCCCATAAATGCAGTAATTGTAATTAGAGCAGTCTACTGACACTGAAATAACAAATAATTCATTTGAACAGAACATCTACCATTAAACTGAAAAAGCAACTTCATTAATTGGAAGATAACCAACGTGGTCCCCATCTTTAAAAAAGGGAGGAGGGAGGACCTGGGCAACTATAGGCCCGTCAGTCTTACCTCAATCCTAGGGAAACTCTTTGAGAAGATCCTCAAGAAGCCCATCTGTGATAGGCCAGCTTCAGGGATGATGCTCAAGGGCAACCAGCATGGTTTCATTAGGGGCAGGGCATGTCAGACCAACGTGATTGCCTTTTATAATCAGGTCACAAAAGCATTGGATGCAGGTGTTGCCGTGGATGTAGTCCTTCTGGACTTCACAAAGGCCTTTGACACTGTCTCCCACCCCATCCTCATTAAAAATTAGGCGACTGTGGCATTGATGCCTACACAGTCAGATGGACTGCAGATTAGCTCAAGGGTTGTACTCAGAGGGTGGTGGTGGATGGGTCATATTTGACCTGGGGAGAAGTGGGCAGCGGAGTCCCCCAGGGCTCGGTCCTTGGACCCACGCTGTTCAATTTCTTTATCAGCGATTTGGACGATGGGGTGAAAAGCAACCTGTTTAAATTCACTGATGATACCAAAATTTGGGGTGAGGTGAGCATGCTAGTAGGGAGGGAAAGACTGCAGCAAGACCTGGATAGGTTACAGGGGTGGGCTAGCAAAAACAGGATGCACTTCAATACTGACAAGTGCAGGGTGCTGCACTTGGGCAGTAGTAACCAGCAGCACCCTTATAAGATAGGAAATTCCCTTCCTGAGAGCATGGAGGCAGAAAGGGATCTAGGAGTCATTACTGACTCGAAGATGAACAAGGGCCGACAATGCGAGGTCACGGTTGGCAGGGCTAACCGGACCTTGTCGTGCATCCACAGGTTCATCTCAAGTAGGGCCAAGGAGGTGATCCTCCCCCTCTACACAACACTGGTCAGGCCGCAGCTGGAGTACTGTGTCCAGTTCTGTGCGCCCCACTTCAGGAGGGATGTGGACAACATGGAGAGGGTCCAGAGGAGGCCACCCGCATGATCTGGGGACAACAGGGCACACCCTACAATAAGAGACTGAGGGACCTGAACCTGTTCAGCCTTCACAAGTGAAGGCTGAGGGGGGATCTGGTGACCATCTATAAACTCACTAGGGGGGACCAGAAGGGTTTGGGAGAGACCTTGTTTCCCCGAGCGCTGCCCCCTCGACATAACAAGGAATAACGGCCACAAGTTGTTGGAGAGTAGATTTAGATTAGACATCTGTAAGACCTACTTCACAGTCAGGGTGGCTAGGAGCTGGAACCAACTTCCAAGGGAAGTGGTGCTGGCTCCTACCCTGGGGGTCTTTAAGAAGAGGCTTGATGCCTACCTACCTGGGATCATTTGAGCCCAGTTTTTTCTCCTGCCCAGGCAGGGGGTTGGACTTGAAGATCTATAAGGCCCCGTTCACACCAGCTGTCATTCTTGACAAGCATTCTTGACACAGCTCTGGCAGGAGCCATGCCCTCCAAGAGCATTACGGACAGACAGACACACAGACAGATGGACTAAGCCCTTATATATACATATAAAATATTAGACCAGCCTTTGCTTTTCAGCTTCCTAATTCTGTAGAAACAAATTGAGCTTGCAGCAGTCTAACAAGATAGATAAGTAACATTATCTCCACTTTATAGACTGGGAAATAACAGAGTGAGAATTAGTTGATGTACACATGGCCAAACAATGAGAGCCAGGATCAGTACCAGGCTTAGAAAGCCAGGACGGGGATTTTCAAAGTTCCCAGCATTGACATAACTCTGTCCTCTCCAACTCAACAGGTGCTAATTTCCACGCTAGCAGAATGAGGCCAAGGTTGAGTGCCTTTGCAAATCACATCAGCACTCTTATCTAATTGTCAAGGGGGTAGTTCTCTATACCATGCTCCCAGTTTAATTAGGGAAGGAGCTCTTTTAAAAAAAAGAGTCAAGGCATTTCACCATGGGGAGTACAACAGAACCTAGATCCTGCATAGCTGTGTGGTTTGCAACTAGCTTAGCATTACCCCAAGCCAATCCATTGATTACTGCAGCTTTTACTTCAAAGGGTGCCAGGCTTCCACTCAGCCAGAAATCATCAGTGGTCCAGCACAGAGGATTGGAGAAGCATGAACCCTTTGAAACAAAAGCTGCAGCAAACAGCAAGAGCACCTCAGCAGTCCTGTGCAGCTATCTGCTGCAGCGCTGTATATCCTGGCTAGTTTGCAGCCCTTCTCTTTGCAACGGGGAAAGGGCCTGAACCCTGAACAGCATCCAGGTTCTACAGTGGTGCTTGGCTGAAACCAGCAGTTTTCCTTGTTATCTGTCAGCAAGGTCACCAAGAACAACCACCCCCACCTCTCCGGAGATGGTATCAAGCTGAAAAGGGAGCATGCTTGACACCTGAGTGCCATGGGTGGATCTACGACTTTGAAAAGACGGATTGTGGCACCATCCCATAACACACCACATATTTTTCTCCAGTTAGAAAGAAACTAGAAGTGTTAGTAACATGCTAGGGGCCTGGGGCTATACCAGTATTGCACAGTGTATGATCCAAGCACAAATATAACTGAGTCTATGGGGGGCTAACTGCCAGCTCCAGGGTGGGGTAGGTGCCTGGTGCTGGGACAGAGTTCAGCTGTTAGTGCCCAGTCTGGTCCATTCACAAGTTGCCCAAATACTGCACCCTGGCCCCAGAGTGCCCCTCACTGTCCTTTGCATGTTGTCCCTGCCACCTCAAATGCCCCCCTGGCTCCACTCGGTCAGCTGCTACCCTATATACCCCATGCTCAGCCCCACCCTATCAGGCCCTGAATCCATCAGACCCCAGAGTCCTACCCTGCTTCCATGAATCAGTGGCACCGCCACAGACTCGCTTCCATCATGCCCCAGCCCCCTGACCCCTCACGATCTTCCTTACGCCCACTGAGCACCCCCCTGCCACTCTGAGCATTCAAATCTCACTGCAGCCCCTCACACTTTCTGGGTCCCCTTAGCCACAATCCCTCTTGCTCCCAGCCCCTCTTGCGCTACATTTCACCCTCACAGACCCTACCATGCCTCTCACCTGCAAACCCCATCTGCTGTTCACACCTCCCTGACCCCATAACACCAAAGCCCCTCCTCACCCCCCACCCCTCTACCCCCCAGGCTCCCCCTGCCTCCAAAAGCCCTTTGATGCCTATGACCCCCTGTATCCCCAGAAGCTCCTTCCGTTCAAAACCCCCCCCCCCACCCCTCATAGCTCCCAACCATGGAGCAGGGCTGTAACTGTCCCTCTCATTACTCCCCCACCCTTTTGCCCTCAACCCTCAACATACAGTTCGGGTCAAGGTACAGCTTGTTTCAGCTGCTAGCAGCGCCCGTACCAAGGGAGACCAACATCTCTCATCTGCTCAAGCCCATCTTTATGCCACCTGAGTTGTGCCACTGCTTCATTCTCCCACCACTTCCACCTGCTGAAATGAGTAACTCAGAGAAGGGTCGTGGCAGTCACGTACCTCTTGGCCTCACCTCTTCAATCTTCTCCTTTCTCTGATTACTGTGTCACCGCACAGCTCAGCCCTGCTCCACCCTTCCTTGTCTCTGGTTTGTTCAAATCCCCTAGAAGCAAAGATGCCTCGTACAGGATCCTAGGTAGCCACACACCTTTATTGGACATGCTGGGGAGTGGGGCAGAGAAACACTACCAGAAGTAGATAACAGACAGGATAAATGCAGAAGAAAGGCTAGCTAGATCAGAGGAAGATCAAGGGTTGTTAATACCTACAGAGTGAAAAAATTAGAAGAAATCAAGTAGATAATGCCCCATGGCACCAATTGAGTCCCCAGTTTGTTTTAAACTTTCAGTGGGCCAGGAAACAAATAGGGCTGTACTAAACCTTAAGCTCCCCCTGCCAAGAACTCTCCTATGAAGTCTAGAGTACACTGATGGCATAGACAGGCCATCACAATGAAGAAGCCACAGATATGCTCAGCAAACAATGTGAATAGAGGGATTGGCCCATGTAAGTGGAAGTGTCTCATCTCAAACAAAACGCCTGCGTTGCCCTTTTAAATTCTCCTCGGGAAATTCAAGGAATTAGAGGATTGATTTTAGTGACTGGCTGAATTTGCAACTCCAGTGTAAGAGCTGAAGGGTGACGGACATTTGGGTTTTGTCCTGCGTTTTACAGAGGTGCAAGGCCAAATGCAGCCTTTTGGGAAGCAAGTGCTACTCTCCAGGCTTCAGTGGAAATACACCTGGGCTAAATGAGTGCAGAAGCATTATGCATGGCACTCACCCATGCAGGGAGCCAGTATGTGAGCCACATCGCAGCAGACATGCACTTTGGCAAATATCAGTGCATGACATGATGAACAGAGAAAGGAGCATCGGCCTTAACTGCAAGCTCCTTTGGGCTTGCAGCTTTATTATGTGCCCTCCCTGTCATTGTAACATAGTTTCCGTACGGCAACCTTTTCAGTGGCCACAGATCAATGGACATCTGTGTGTCACAGAAACATTTGTTTGCATTACTGTATCATCAAGAAGCTGTAATTCATGGATGACAGACTCCACCAAAGCCGAGTCAAGGTCAAGGGCTACCTGAGCCCAGTGGCCCATCAGGCAGGCATGATTAAGACCTGCTTTTCTGTACGCAAAGGATAGATGCGACTAGCATTACCCTTGGTCACCTTGGAGTTCCCAGCCTGACAGACCAGGTGCCCAGTCACAGCTAGGGGAAAAAGAAGCAGCCCTTAGCTCGAGTGCAAGGGTCATATTCACACCTAGGGAGCAGAAGCAGGAAGCCTTAGCGGCTCAGCCACCGTGCCCCTTACTGCAGCTTCATAAATCCAAAAGTGCGTGTGTGTGTGTGTGTGTGTGTGTGTCATATGGGCCAGAATTCAACTGGGTTAATATCCACACAGATGGCATCTATTATCTCTACCATACGTTTATCCCACAAAAGGCACAGGATGCGCTCCTCCTCTTCCTCCTCCTCCTCAGGCAGGCAGCTATATTAATGTCTAGATTAATGCCTGCTTGACAATAAGCTAGATGGCTACTGGCAGCAGCTGTCGCTGAGCAGAGACAGCTTCCCCAGCCAGATTGTGCTAATGCACTTATTAATGGGGCTCCCTAAATTGTATTTACTGCCCCACAGGCCTGAGAAGATGGAGTGAAGCTCCCAATGGTGCTGAGAAGAAAAATCATCCCATGTGTGACTAGCAGCACTGTCCCAACCCAGTGTCGGCTTTTGGGGAATGCAGCTCATGGCATTTTTTCGGGGTGAATGACAGGGGTTGCCATTCTGCTCTGTGTGATGACAGCAACCAGATGTGTTCTGTGCTATGAAGAGTGGCATCTTAAAAGCCACTATACCTCTTACTGAAGATGCTGACCCCTCCTCCCCACCCTGTTTCCATATCTATGTGCCACTAGCACATTTAACCTAGCAAGTGCCTCTCAGCATAAGTCCCACTTTGGAAGATGCTACCCAATCATTTCTTCAGTCTCTAAGTGCAATGAAGACAACACAGAACAAAACAAATCACTCAGTGCACACATTTAACACATCTGACACCAGCTCCACAGCTCTCTGGGCTGCAAATGTTTGTACTAGCATCCCCAATTCTGACGGATTAGTTGGGTAGGTGTTTTGTTTTTTTTTAAAAGAAGCTAAGCAACCTATAACAATTTACTCAGACCAAAAGGGCATTACAACATGGACAGATCTAAAATTTTGAAAAGGGAGGTGGGTGCACAAGGCGAGTGCACTCCATCTTCTCAGGCCGAGGGGCATCATTGCAGAACACAATACACTTTTCTCCAGTTAAAAGTAAATTAGAAGCTTTACTAATATGCTAGGGGCCTAGCGCTGTATTATTCAGTTTAAGATTGAAGCATAAACAAATATAACTTCATTGGAATGAGTTAAAAACAGTTGTAGGGCTGTGAAATAGGAGCTTAATTACCAGGACCAGCTAACAGACAGCAAAAGAAAGGCTAGCTTGATTGGTGGAACATTGAGACTCGTACAAAGAAGAGAGGGTTGTTAATACTTGTGCAATAAAGTGAAGGGATCAGGTAGAGCTATGAAATCAAGTGACTCCCTCACCACTGCCTTACTATAAATGCTGTTGCTCCTGCCAGGCAGCTTTTTAAACTTTGGATAAAGCAGGAATCAAAGCAGGGTGTAAATGCACCAGTGCGCCCCCCCCCAGATTGGCCCTGCATTACGGTGACTGGAAACACCCAGAAGCTGCTCTCATTAGGGTGATGAATAGATGTGACCATGGTAGAGTGGTGTGAAATATGAATTTATCTGAATGAGTTCTGGATTTAACTGTTATTACGCAAAACCACAAAATGCTGATTAAAACACAGAAAACTGAAAACAAATCTTAATAAACTCACCTTTACTATTTATATTTAATATGCTTTTAGAGCAATAACATAGTTAATTATTAAGTGCTGACAGCATGGTCCATACTGTGCATTGCTCAGAGGCCAATGAAGTGAATGGAAAAGCTGATACTGATGCCAACAGGTTTTGGGTCAGGCCCAGCATGAAGATATTCTAAGTGAGAGGAACAGATTCCTTAGCAAACCCAGAGGAAGGAGGAACTGGGAGGGTGTTGTAAGTTCAAATGCTTCCTACTGGCTTACATCTCATGAGGAGCACAGAAGCCTCCCTTTGCTATGGGGGACTTGAATGCAAAGCTGTTACGCCAGAAATAGACACTGCAACATCAAAAGAGTGCAGGTTTAGAACCACGGAAGATTGGAGTAAAACCTGACCATGGTGAGGAAGTGAAATTCTCTGGGAATTACCTCTTTTAAAAGGCCACTGACAAGCTGGTTGAGAATGATGGGGGTATAATGAAAAATAATTGCTGCTCCACGGTAAAAAGCTGAGTCAGCAGCAGAAAGAAATTGCAGCTCAGCTGCCTGGGAAGGTCAAATTTACCATCCCATACACTGACATTTAGGGTGGGCCACTGAAATATCCTAAGGTTTGTTGGGTTATTTGTAAATGGTGTAACATGAATGCAAACTGTTATATGTTTGGTGACATGTGGTGCAAGCTTCTACTCAGGGCTCATTCAAAAGGCGTTTGGATGCTTATCTTGCTAGAATCATTTGATCCCTGCAGACTTCCTGCCTCTGGCAGGGGGGCTGGACTCGATGATCTCACGAGGTCCCTTCCGGCCCCTAATGTCTATGAAAGAAGCTAATACATGAAGCATCCTTTTCCATTTACAACCTATAAAATAGCCTCAGAGCAGGCAACCCAAACCATCAACCTCTTCCTATCACAGGACTGAGGATTATAACCTCAGCCAAGCCCTGTACAGAGCCCTTGTTGGATTATCATCTCTTCCTTGACATCTGCACCCAGAGGTTCAGGAGGGCAAGTCACCTGGAAGCAAGTCTGGCCTCCAGTCTGGAAGGTGTGTGGACCATGCTGTTGCCACCAAGAAGAAAGAATGCAATAAAGACAAGATGCCACAGCAGGAGAGAGTGCTATGAAATATTTATACAACTTTTCTTTCTTTCCAAGCACAGATAAATCAGAAAGTGACACACAAAACACGCAGGCAGGGGGGACAAGTGCTCTGCAGAAACACTTAGCCAGACTTCAAGCAGGCTGATTGTCTTACCTTAGGATTTTGCAAGCACCTACCAATTGGCAAATGAGCTCTCACCTCCAAGTTGATTTTAAAGCCTTCCTGAGAAGGAGACTATTACCAATGGCCAACTCCAAAGGCAAACAAACAAGTCACATAGGAGCTTCTCTCTCCTGTTTCAAGGCAGCCCCTTTTTCAGAAGAGCATTTCATTTCAGGAACTTGAGTTCAGCTGAAAATTAACATATCTTGAAGTTTTGTCCTTAAACAGGATGCTTTCCAGACAAGGATACTGAGACAGTATGGATCAATCTTCCGGAAATGCCAGCTACATTCTGGCACTAAAAAAAGCTACATGCTTAAAAAGGATGCTCTTCAAGTTTGCAAGTTCAGGGCACTGGCTAGTGAGAGGTCATCTCATTTTTTCATAGCATAGACTACATCCCTAGACAGATCTTCATTTACTCCACTGGCAGTCCTATTTGCAATCACAGCGGTAATTCCACGGGTGGGAGGGGTTGTTTGGGGCATGGTCCACCAGGCTGGCCTGTCTAGGAGGCAGAGGCAGGAGCGAGACTGGGGACTGCAAGGGTAGGGATCGGAAGCTATGAGTCAGAACCAAATACCAAGCCAAGGTGAGGATATGGGAATCGGAAGAATAGTTACTGAATCCAAGGGACAATCCACAGGGCAAGATCCAAGAACAAAACCAAACTAGCATCAGGAGCCAGGAAAGTCACAGGGAAATCCAAAGCCAAAAGCAAGGAACAAGGCAAAGCAGGGTCAGGAATCAGGGAAGCCAAAGACATTGCCAGGACAGGAGCTGCTCAGAGCCTGGAGACCAGGGGGTTGTGCGGCAAGGTTCAGGTGCTGGAGAAGTCCCTTCAGAGCAGCCCCAGAACCAGAGGGAAGGGGATGGGTGTCAGCTGGCCTCGATTAGTTAAGTGTGGATGGCCCACTTACAAGGGCTACAGGGCTAGATCCTGACAGAGCCTTACAGGGCTGACCCAGGCTTGAGGGCAGGAGCCTCACAATGTGGTGGTGCTTTCTGAATGCAATGCACCCACTGAAAAGCAGAGGCAGAACTATGCCAGCCCTGCTCCAGATCACTGAAAACTGTTCCATGGACAGAAATCCAGGCACCTGCGCCCCAAGAGCCCATGACTACCTGGTGCTTCACTGGAGGTACAAAGCTACCTTAGTAGCTCCACTGCTAAATTCAATCCTGGCTGCTGGTCCAGGGGCACGCCAAGGCATCCCCATTTCCTATGCTTTAAGACAGCACTAGCGGCTGGTGGGCCACACGCAGCCCAAGAGAAGGTAAAATTTGTAGCCCCCGAGTTTCCACTCAACCTGTGGGTGCAGTGCAGTGCAGTGGGGCACTGGGGAGAGGGGAGCACCTATGCAGCATAATGGCCCCCAGCCACTTAAAAATTGGATGGCAGGGCATGCTATTTAGGAGCCTTCCAGCCCTACCTTTCTGCAACTCACTGTATGCATCAGTCATGCTACTTCTCTCTGCTGATTTCTCCCTCTAGTCTGCAACTGAATATTTTATTTCTGCTTGTTCCATACCTTCTCTTCCTTTCACAGAGCAAAATAAGTAGGGCCATATCACCCAGCCCTGAAGTCTTCTGAAACACAGAAGTGAAGGCAGCACAATAAATATGAGCCATCTTTCTTGTAGGAGGCACCATTGAGAACTGGCACCTTCTTCTGTTCATGTAGTGCCCTTGCTGGCTTGCTTCCTAACAGAGAAATGCTGCATTCACTGTCCTACGTGCCACTTAGACAAACAGGTGCAATCCTTTACATACTTGCATAACACTAAAGCTGCAGACCAGTATGAAGTTCTGTCCAAAGCTTGAAAGAGAAACTATTGGAGCTCATTACAAAATTAATTTTCTTTTGCCTGTAACTGAATTGATCGTGGTTAGAGATTTCTGTTAATGAATCTCCTGTTCGTAAGGATGACCTGGATAATATATGCAAACAAATTCTTGCCTGCGTGTTTGTAAATGTGTCAATGGCAGAGAGTGGCAATTGATCAATTTGTTCACATTTTCAAAAATGCTTCAGGGACTTAAGAGCGTAAGCCCCAGTTGCAAAGTCAATGAGAGAGCAGAGTGCCAATAAGCGACAAATAGGGGGAATTAAGCAACGCGTTTCCAGCATGAATTTTCAGACAAAAAGTAATTCGTGCCACTTGGGGGATTCACAAGCACAGTCACAAACAGAAAAAGCTGCCACCCTCTCAACACAGAATCAAATGAAAACTGTGAACAATGAATAAGACCCTGAAGCAAAGAGCGGAGCAAATCTATCATGCAAATTAGTGAAAATACTTGCCTGCTATTTTTGTGTTATTCTACCAACTCTAGTGTACAGAGGCCTGAAGAATAAGGCTCTGTCTACACTTCACTCAGAGATGCAATTGTGATGTGCATAGGGATACCTGTATTAGCTTTCATCTCGCTAGTTTGGGTACTAATAATAGTGAAGATACAGCAGCAGGAGCTTCAAGGAAGGTTAGGTCTCAAAAACATCCCCAAAGTTTTGTATGCTGATCCCAAGATGCTTCCTCTACTGTGTTATTAGTACCCAAGCTAACTGGAGTACAGTTAGGTCAGGTATCTCTAGCAGTGATTCTCACCCAGGGTGCTGAGAGAACCTTTTACGGGTGTCGTGGGGTATTGTACAATTTTAGCACTGTTAGGTGTGCAAAAACCTACACACAATTCACAAGATAAACCCAGAGATTTCAAATAGGAATCCACAGTGTCAAACGCATTCTGACCTGTCGTGGCCTTTCTGAGCTCTTTGCAACAGAAGAATTGCTCTTTTTCATAGGCAAAAAATAAGTAAAAGCTAAGAGCTGGCATTATCCAAGGGCTGCCTTGAATCTAATGAAGGAAGGCTTGAGTCTAATGAGGTTGAGAACCAATGCTCTACCAGTACATCTGACTGTAATGTATATGTACCCTGGAGACCTGGTGGGCCACAAGAAGCCTGCACAGAACAGCACCTGAGAAGGCCCTGCTGCTTATTGCAAACTCCCCACCATTGCCAACCCAGGAGTAGTAAAACCAGCAGGGCTCAGTCATGGGCCTAGGTGCTGCTGGTGGGGAGAGGTTTGATATCTGGGTTGTATGTCCTCTGAGCAGGCTTCACAGGGTCTGTCCTGTGCTGAAAAATGAGGAATTTGCCACAACAGCAGGAAACAGTCCCCCGTTAGAGCTGAGTGTGCTTGGAGAACCTAAAAGGATAAGACACAGGAAGCATTATTACCATACCCATCTTACAGATGAGAGCCAAGGCATTAAGAGATCAAGGCTGCGTGCACACTTTCAAGAAACCTGAAAGTTTTCTCTCAAGTCTTTTTCCTGGTCGAAAAAACTTACCCAGAGACACCTGAACAGACATGCAAATGCTGAGCCCCTGAGGAGCAGAGACTTGCAGTATTGATGCTGTACAACCAGGGCACCCCGTGTACACATTTCAGCATGTTCTGAAGGCTCCCTCAGTCTGCCTGGAGACAGATGG
Source organism: Crocodylus porosus (assembly GCF_001723895.1). Classification (NCBI taxonomy): domain Eukaryota; kingdom Metazoa; phylum Chordata; order Crocodylia; family Crocodylidae; genus Crocodylus; species Crocodylus porosus. The sequence goes on from NW_017728947.1 coordinate 108,620,314, forward strand.
AAGCAGTGCGTAGGGCAGCCCTGAATGGCTGACTCCAACTGTTCAGAGTCAGCCTGTGTCTCCCGCCAGCACAATCCTTGGTGGCCTTGGTTATCACCAGTGGCATTCTAGCATGCTTTCCAGAACTGGCATAGGCAGGGTTTTTTCTGAGAACTGTATTAGCCAGATTGTGCTCCAGGTAGTCGCATGTTATCGCAAACTGGGCAGCAGGCCCTGTGTGGTGATGCAGAATTCTTTTGTTGAGTCTCCCTGGCCCCTGGGGGCTACTAAAACCTTGCATTAACATTCAAGATAAGTGGCACTGCTGAGTCATGTTGGCAGGCAGATCTTATTCACTCTAGCCAGAATATGAAAGTGTAGGGAATGTTTCCTGAGGTCCTGAAGGCAATCCTACAGGAGAAACAAACACAGGGAAGAAACATTCACCATGTGTTGTTTGCTGCTTCTGCTACCAAGTCAAGCCATAATGAGAGAGTGAGCTTGGACAGTATCTGGGGGCTGTTGTGTACTGTAGTGAAGACTATCAGGGGTAGAGGCTGGTCACAAGAGCTAGATCCTTATGAGAGGAAGGATGGTCTCATGGTCAGGCTACTGTCTGGAACTCAGTTCAATTCCTGGCTCTGCCACTTGTTTCCTGTGAGATCTTGGACATGTCAGAGGTGGTACAGTCACCCACCCCAGCGATCTTCAAAAAGCATCTTGATACCCACCTTGCTGGGATCATCTGACCCCAGCAATCTTTCCAGCCCAAGTGCAGGGGGGCTGGACCCGATGATCTTGTAAGGTCCTTTCACTCCCTGCTCTGGGAGAAAAATAACCTGGGAACAACCAGGGTTAAATAACTTCTGGAGAAGTTTCTGCTGGGAGAGTGAATGTTTGTACACATTCTCTTCTAAAAGAAGCCACAGCACAGTCTTCCAGCATCCCAGGAGCAAGTTAATACATAATCTTTATACACCTTAAAGCTGCAGTAGGAGGGAGTGAAGATCTAATGTAATGTGAGAGTAAGCAAAGTACCATATTGAAAAGGGGACCAAAAAAAAAAAAAGCCTGGCCAACCACTGGGAAAACATGTGAGATACCTGGACCCCACTGCCATTCCACCTGGCAACTTCCCTAGTGCAACATGTTGACAGGGTGAAGTCCAGGGGCTGGTTTCATCTGCTTGATGCCACTGCCATCCAGTCACACAATATTTCACAACAAATTTATCTCCATTGAGCCAGTGGATCAGGATGATTTTTTTGTTTGGTATGTCTACAAGAAACAAGCTTGGACAACTGGATAGCTGAAAGAGAAGTTAGACAAGTGTTCAGAAATCAGATGCTCTTCCTCAGGTCTGGGAAAGAAGGCGATAAGAGCCTAAATGAAATACTGGCAAAAACAATGACTTTTATTGAACCCTGCCATGTTAATGGAAGTGATCACTTAAAATGGGAAAAATGGGCAGTAAATTTATGAGAAATTGCTACAGGACAAGTGAAAAAAAAAAACAGCTGCAATAGATAAACCTAATTATGTAAAAGAATAAGACCTTTCAAAATGAAAGAAGGCTGTTAGCACCTATGGAGCACAGAAGTTAGCAAAGGGAGCAGGTCAGTCATAATGGACTATAAAACTAGCATCGGTATTAAGCCCAAAGTTTTTCATAGTTTCATAGTTTGTAGGGTCGGAAGGCACCTGAGCAGATCATCAAGGCATCCAATAAAGCTGTGAAGATTTGTTTCCAAGCCAATCTTCCAAAGGTAGTGTGTAGACTTCCCTTGAGGAAGAGAACCGTGGGGTCAGAGACAGTGTTTAGCTTATACTGTATCTACTTCTTTTCTAGACCTGAGCAAGGGAATTTTATGTTAAATCAACTGCCCAGCATCTCTCCTAACTATAGCTGTCCAATACAAGTTATTCCTCCCACCCCTAAACACAAGCTGCTTTTAAAGGCTGGGAGCAATACTGACTGCTCCTTATGTTCCTGTCTGTGTCTGTCTTTATAGCCCACGAATTACAGACTGATCGTTGCGTTTAATCATTATTATTACTAATTAATTATAATTATTGTGCATTAATTAGCATACACATTCCCTGCCAAAGATGAGACGGATCTGTGCATCCAGGCTCAGATTTGAGAGAGAGATGCTGCAGGAGCTTTTTTTCTGGCTTCTGCTTAAAACCTTTGCCAGGATTTCTTGCTGACTACAGCGACGCCTGCTGCTCAGAACAAAAAGGAATCATCTGCAGTTTCCCAAGCATTGCACTTACCATTCAGGACCCCAGAGAAAATGACAGGGTCTCAGCTGGTCTCAGATAACAGCTTCAAACCGAGGCAGGCAAATCTACATGAGCTGAACACTGGGCCCCAGAATTGCACCGTCTCCTCTTTTACTCCAGACGTGACTGCATAGTAAAGGGATGTGATCTCATATGCAAAAAGCCTCTGTCTGCTACTCTCATGAGACTGGGCTGTGGGGCACCCGTTTTAAGCTCAATGCTTCACTCAACTCTGCTACAATGCTTACAACATCCTTGGCAAACCTGAGCCAGGCTTAATGTGGACTTGCCCTGATTTTTCATTTCAGGTAGGTCCACATTGCCTCTGTGGAGCCCTCAGGGCAGGTGCTGTCACACCCCACCCTCCTCTGCTCACTGGTATGAAATGCAGAGGTGAAGCTGTCCCCAGAGCATCCCCTCACAACCACTTTCTGTATTTCTGTCTCCAGTGGAATGAGATGAGCCACTGGGGCTGCTCCTGGAAAGGCTTCACCACAGCATTTCCAAGTGCCTGCAAATGGGAAGTGATCACCCCTCCCCGATTGCACCCTGGCAGCGGTGCAGTGTACCCTTAGTGATGCTGCATGGTTTGGAATGAAAGCTCAGACACAGCTTGCTTGGGCTGACTGTTTGGCTGTGCAGTTTCTCTGAATCCCAATTTGAAAGCCAAAACTGACAGGCAAGTGCCAAAGCTTCACTCAGAGTAAAACCAAAGCAGCTCCACACAGCTCAGCAGTTCTTGAGGATGAGATTTACAACAGAGACCGGGCTCCAGCTCCGAGATCATTGGGACTAACCTGAACTGTGCTCACTGAAGACTTGGTTCCACCTCTTCAATTAATGCCTTTTCTATGCACCAGAACAGAAAAAGTGCAGCCACTGCTCTGGGGCTCGCCGGGCCTTCCCTCCAACTCATGCATTTCTACTGGGAGTTGGGCTATAGGCGTCTTTCACATTAGTCCGAGATCTCCCAAGGCTTCTGAAGCCAGAAACCCTATTGCTGGCTGCAGAGCTCTTACAACCAAGAATATCAAACTGCACGCCAAGGAGTTAGCTATACTCCGTCTAGCAACAGAACACACATCCAGTTGACATAAAGCACAGGTATTAAGCAGCTGACATCTTACAGGGAATAGGTCTCTATTGTAGGAGCAATGCCATCTACCCATTAAATACTTCCTTGATCAATAGCATGCTATTGGCTTTTCATAATAATAATAATAATAATCATCATCGTAAGTAGCTCACACATGGGCACACTGCAGCTAAAGGAAAAATCCAGTTGAATCAATAGTGTTTGGCTTCAATGAGAGTGCTTGCTTAGTCTCACATTACATTAGATCTTCACTCCCTCCTACTGCAGCATTAGGGGGAATAAAGATTATGTATTAACTTTCTCCTAATTACAGAAAAAGAACAATGCATTGAGCATTTTTCCAACAGGAAACTTCTGTTGAAGTCCCATTGCTTGCCTGAAGTTGCTTATACACAGATGCTGGTACAGCCAGGTTTGCAATGATGGGCTGAACTAAGCATAACACCCCAGAGACCCCAAAACCTCTGCAACTGGACTCCTGGAAATGAGCTGCCACAAGGGAGTGGCCATATGCTGGGCCTTCTCACCCCCCATAGTATCCTGAATCTGCCTTGCCTGGCCTTGAGGGTAGTTAAAACACATGCCAGACTCTGTTCATTCAGGATGAATTTAGGCAAATGGAGGACAGGCAGACCAGAGTGTCTCCCTGCCCTTTCTTGACTCCCTCATCCCCAGTCTGCTGGAGGTAAGGGAAACATCTGGGGCAGGAACTTACCCATCTGGCTTTAAGCTGTGGAGAGTTACCTCTTGCAAGAGAAATCCTCCATTAGTAAGATTTTGGCCACTTAGTGCTGCTTGAGCAAGACAAAGCGACTGGAACAACATGGAGAATCCATCCCAAGACACTTGTGTGTCTGGTCAATCAAAGCTGTATGCAACTCGGATCTACACATTTCTGCTCAAAGTTACTGGTTTTGTAAAGGGAGAAATGATCTTTCCTCTTGGTACCAAATGCACTCATCTGTTGTGAAACAAGGACCCATCTGAAGGTACATGTTTCAGGAGAGGACTGTTTAATCATACATGAGCTAGCCAACTGGAAGAGCAAGTGCATCTCAGATGAGGTAGGGATTAAAAAAAAAAAGAGAGAGAGAAAAAAAGCAAGTTACCTAGTGCTGCCAGGATAAAGTTTTGCTTGATCAAAAGTTTGCTTGATAGGAAAGAAGCAATCTTGTTCCTATTCCCCTTGGAGATCAAACCAAAAGTTGTTATCTTAAGCCTCAGCTGTGTGGTGAGAAAGACATGGCTTAATACCCAAAGCCTCCAGAGAAATTAAGCTCCTTGGAATGATGGGTTGGCTGCTCCCACAGAATGCCAAAGCCTTCTGAAGCCAATGGAAGGATTTCCAGTGGTCTTGGAGCCAGTCCCAGGCACTCTAAATGCCAACTCACTATACTACTCCAACCCAATATCTCAACATATACCAAGCCAACACAAGGGCAACTAATTCTGATCACCTGAAGCTAAGGCTTAATGCTCCAAGGAGTGCTCTGCACTTTCTCCTGTCTCCCTTCACCTGATCTCACAACATGCCTGACACAAAATACAGCATCTGTGTATAAACAGTTGAGGTTGGCAACGTATATGGAGTACAGTGTCTAATTCATTGCTTGCTGGAATAGCATGATTGTTGTGTGAGCCTGTGGTGGAAGACCTTTTGGTTATCCATATATAGCAGAAGTAATACCATTCAGCAGTGGAAAGATTTTACTCAACCTTCTTGTCTTTGTTAAGCTCACAGATGGGAGTCAAAATTAAGTGCACATGTACAAATATACTAGGAGGTTGTAGAAGGGGGTTGAATAGCTATACTGCTAAATTATTACAGTTACTGCCAGAAGTGTCACTAAGTTTCCTTTGAATAGGAAGGAATTAATAGCGCCTACAACCCCTTCATCAGATTTTCATAAAAACTAAGCAGCAAGAAGCTTATGCTTGGATGCCACACTGGAGGAAAAACATAGATCCTTCCAAATAGCAGAGGTGGTACACTATATGTGATATTCTTCCTTTCAATTCAGTACTGGACCAATGCTCCAGCCTGGTGCAAAGACTGAGTCTGCTGCTGCACCTGGTGCCTTTGAGGCAATAATAAATAATAACTTGAGATGTAGAAATGAGGAATTCTCATTTTGAGTCATTAATGTGTATAAGAGCTGGGGTTAACAGCACCCATCTAGAATCAACTTAACAGCAGGCTCCCCAGCTCAGTTCCGAAGATATAATTATATGGGGCCTCTGTCAAAGTCTCCAGTGATTTTAATTGGATCTGGTATTTTTTGCTTCCTGCTTTAAAGTGCTGAGATGTGATGCACTCCAATGCACTGAGATTTGGCAAATTTATGAATTGGCAGAACAGCTCTGCCAGTGACTCCCTGTCTGATCTTGGGCAAATCCCTTAATTTGTCTATGATTCAATTTCCCTTTCTGCAAATTAGGGCTTGCAATGATAGGGCTTCGGGGTGATGAGCTGTGTCTGACCTTTGAAAGGGTCTGTATTGTGCTGTATCGAGACTGTTGCTTCTACTCTGTGGGGCAGGGAAAGCACCCTGTTCTGGAGAGTCCTGGTTCAAGACTAGGGCTGTTACGGCTTATCCACATGGGCTTGGAGAATACCTGTAATGTAGGCAAGTGGGACCTCGGCAGAACCTGCTTGGGAACAACCTGAGCAGGACATATGGGCGACTGGTGCCTTCTGAGTTGGGGAGGCACTTGCCCCCACAGCAGCCAGTCAGCAAGCGGGGTCCCCCCACAGCCCATGGTGCCAACCAGAAGGTGGGGAGGGGTGCGCTGCTGGCACTTCTTGGCTGATGCGATCAGCCACAGGGGAACACCCCCCACCCCGTCTGGCGCAACTAGCCATGGGGGGACTGCGGGGATTGTTTCTCCTGGTGCCCCCACTCCCCAGCCAGCGCTTTCAGGGGGGGCACCAGTGAACTCACCTGCCCCTCCTGCCCGTTGCCTAAGCAGGGAACGCTGGCTGTCAAGGGGTGCACCAGTGCTCTCAGGGGGTGCCTGTGCACCCCCAAGCACCCCCTATTCGTCGCTACTGGCAGGACACACTGCCACTGGGGTATAGGCAAGCATTAAAGTGCTCTACCCTAGAGGTGAATGCCTTCCAGCAGCAAGTGGTTAGAAAAGGATGGCTCCTGTTCCAGGGGCTGATGGCGACTTTCCCACAGATTAACTGGGACCTCTGAAGCCTTCAGATGAAAGTTCTTATCGATAGCATTTACTGTTGTATTAACATAGAATTGTTGTCACCCACACACCAGCTTCTCATTTATCAAAGACATGCTCCATTTGCACCAAAACATTACAATACTGTGCCCCTGCCTACCTGTGCTTATCCTCAAAAGCAGGGGTAGCTCAACTGTGGGCCTGCAAGCCAAATGTGGCCCGTGGAGCCCTGGCACCTGGCCCACGGAGCTTCCTATGGGTTGGGAAATTTGGCAGTGGGGAAGCAGTGGCAATTAATTCCACCATGTATTCCCACTGCCAAATTCCCAAGCCCCACACAGTGGCTTGCAGCCAGGCTGCCACACCTCCTCCTACAGAGCTAAATTGGGGCCAGGTCATACCCACTTCCCCTGGCGCAGCCAGGTTGGAGCCAGGCTCTGCCACCCCCTGCACAGCTGAATCTGGGCTGGGCCATGCTGCCCCCTTCCCCTTGCAAAGCCAGATCAGGACCAAGCCAAGCCTCCTTCCCCTACGCAGCTGAATCAGGACCAGGCTGCCCCCCACCCTTCTCCACACAGCCAGATAAAGTCCTGCTGTGCTCACTCCAGGCACTAGATCTGGCCCACAGGTGGGCTAGGCCAGGAGTGGGCGAAATGCGGGGCCTGGGGGCTGGATGCAGCTCACCAGGCCATTCTATCCAGCCTGCAGGGCCCTTAAAAAGTCTAGAAAATTAATATTTATCTGGCCCTGGCTGCCTGTCATGCGGTGCTTGATGGCTTGCCAAAACTCAGTAAGCAGCTCTCCACCTGAAATAATTGCCTACCCCTGGGCTAGGCACTGCCCATCTGGTCCACCAGGCAAAAAGATTGAGCACCACTGCTATAAAGGAAAAAGTTAATTCAAAAACAAAAAACTGAGCATGGCTAAAAGCTGCAGTTATAAGCAAACTACTGTACAAGTCCTCATCTAAAATCTGCAGTCAGCTAGTAAATGCCAGGGACTGATCGCAGAGCTGGCATGAGCAGCGCATTCACTCCACTGAACGCAGGAGCTGTGCCCGCTTAAACTGCCACTGTATGGCCCAGAGAGTGTCTTTCATGCACGGCTCTTAAAACACTTAGAGGTGGATAAGGATTATTACCCATCCAGCATGGATTAGGAGCTAAACTAAAGCAACCTGCCCATGTCACACAGCAAAGCAGCTAGAATAGAATACAGGCCTCTTCCTCCTAAATTCTCCTGATCTAACAACTAGACCACGCTGCCTCCAACTGAAGGCCCATGAAACACTGCAAGCTGCACGGACAGCTTTTTCTCACTAGAAAGTTAGAAAGCATCGAACAGGACCCTGGGGAGCTGGCCAACCTCGTGTTGGCCATGACTTTCTGGGACAAGTTATGTGTAATGAATCAGGTCATCAGGCAGTAAATAAATTATTCCCTCTCTACACTGCCTGCAAAGTCACAGGCCACACCATGGTAGTGAACATGGCCTGCTGCACCACGAGGTAACTTTCTAGTAATGATAAATTGTCAATGACCAGCAAAAGGAGTGGCCTTTAGCAAAAAGCAGACGATGGTAGACTAGGGGAGGACCAGGCGCAGGAGACCAGAGTTCTGTATCTTCTGCTCTGCTGCATGATTTGGGTAAATTGTGTAAACTTTTAGGCTATGTGTATACTACTTTCTTGGCACTCCCAAACATACCGTGGAGGACACCCAACCCACATGCACCACAGCTTGGAATGAGGTAGTAAAGCTGCCTCAAGGGTGTCTGCACATTACCACTTGCAGGCCAAAGGCAAAGGCAAAGATATGAAGAGTGATGGTGGAGGGCAACTTCACAGCTTCATTTCCAGGTCTGCCTCATGTGACAGGAGTGGGGGGCTGAGCGTTCTTCTCACCAACACTAAGTTGCATCTCCCTTTGATTCCAGCTCCATGCAAACTTTAAAACCAACTGCCTGGGAGGGCAGCAGCATTTCTATGCAGGCAACACTGAAGGAATCAACTGACTTCATGTCTCATTATACTCTACCTGATTCCTGCTAATCTCTCTTCATTCTACAGGTGTTAACAACCCTCTATCCTTTTTAACGCTCTTGATGTTTCAAACTACCCTTTCTTCTGCAATTTGGCTGTCTGTTAGCCATTTCTGGTAATGTCTCTCTTCCATTTCAAAGCCCTGGGGACTGTTTCTAGCTCTAGCTAAACAATCTTAACTCAGGTGTGGTAATATTAACACCTGTGTAGAAAGACTGATAGTTAAGCACTGGAGATACTGTCAAGATGCTCCAGAAGGCTAGATTTTGTTCTATGAATCTGAATAAGAGATGTACATGCAACTATGACTACAGGACTAATGAGAAAACATCCTTTCACTACTGGTATTTTGACTATTTTTTGCCTAATTTGTGAGGTTTTTAAAACTTTTATACATAATCTAGCAAATCAGTACACAATCTAATAGCTATATTTGGTTTCGCTTTGATCTCAAACTGAATAATATAGTATTAGGCTCCTGGCATATTAGTAAAGCTCCTAGTTTCTTTTTAACCGGGGAAAATGTTGTGTTGTGTTATATGTGCTGATACACTACTCTACCTGCATCCCCCACTTTTCAAAATGCTAGATCTGCCCATGGGGGTAGCACAGTATTCTTCTGATAATGAGGCCCTAAATAAATCGTATGTCCACTGACAGCATGCCAGAGGCCAAGACAGAAATTTCCTGGCTACTCTGACTGAAAGGAAAGGACCTTTTCATGGAAGTTCATAGAGCAGAGCAGAGTACAGCACCTTTGATTGCTTTGAATAAAATCTGGTAAAAGTTTTTTTTAAAGAAATATGGTCACTTATCCATAAAAGGAAAAGTAAATGGTGATGATACTTCAGCTAAAATGTTTGCTTTATATTCCAGACCAAGGTGGGAGAAAAAAATAAAAAGCCTAGAACAAGGGACAGAATTGAAAAACCCTGGCAGCCACTGGACTCACTTCAGATTAATAAAGCTTCAAGCACAGATGGTACTGCCAGCAAATTGCAAGAAATAATAGGTTGGTAGGAAACAGCCTTGATGAAACCCTTTATTACATTCTCAGGTCTGTCTAAGGCTATGATTAGAGATATTCAAAAAGAAAGCAAAAGGGAAAAAATGTCAATGCCTGTAATAATATTCACCGTATCGACCCCTTTCACTGATGAATGCCAACACCAGCTTTTTTGTAAACAGCAGTGGCTTGAAGTTTGAAGCAATTATTTTATTACTGGTAGCTTGGAACAATTACACATTTCCAATATGTGCCCCTCTCACCCTCAGAGAAGGGAGAATTTGTGCGTTCACCAACAGGGTGTCCTTTTAGAAGCACTTTGATCTCCACTGATCCTGAAGAGGCTGCAATTTCAACATATCCTAATGGGGGGAGGACCCCGTTCCAGCTCGGATTGTCTGAGCTAGATACAATGCATCTTTACCTTCATGCAGGGATCTTTTTGAGTGGTTTTCTCAAGCACCATCCTTGACTGCAGTGCTATCTGCAAATGATTGTTCCTCTTCCATTTTTCCTGTAATCACTGTGCAATCACAGTCTTTAAGCCAAAAGACTTGTAACCTAAGTGAATTGCCACCTGGGTAGACAGCTATCAAACGGCCAATTCACCACTTACATCCTACCTTTTTTGGAGGGCAGATGGGTTTTCAGGGAGCCCTTTTGCATGAGGATATGTGCCATTTCTGCATCTATTCCTGCATCTGTCCAGAAGGCCACAGAGCAGAATGAGCAAAACAAAAGTCTCAGAATCAGAAAGACTTTGGAGTCTAATCCTGGATGAGCTATAAAAGAACTGCAACCTGGCAAAACCTTGTTATTGAACCTTCTGGGAATATTGATCAAACAAGGAGGTCACCGCCAACTAAATGATCCCTCTAAGGACAGCTAAGCTTCCTGCTGCATATAAATTACAGGAGAGAGGAAGAGGACAAGCATATCCACATGTAGCGTTTCAATATAATAGAAGAAAAGATCTGCAAGGTGCAGATACAAAGAAACTGGGGAAAAAAAACTGTGATTATTATTGTTTGCACCGCAATAATGCCTGCAAGCATACAACCAAGACGGGCCCCACCCCAGAAGATTTCCCACACTAAGACTATGTCTAACACTACCAACTGCAGTGTAGACAGCTAACTTGGGTACCACAACCAGTCTAGCTGTGGCAGCATGGAGATCCTCATGGACTAATGTCCTATAAGCTAGATAATGAGTGGGATAAATTAGCCTCACTGCAGCTCCATCTACTGCAGTACTAGATGGGATAGCCAGGTGAAGAGGCCCTCTCCATTATTGGGAAATCTAGGCCTAGAGTGAATAGTCAGGTGGTTCATGGAGCTCTCTGCTACTGGATTAAGATTGCTTCAGGTACCCAAGCCAACTAATTTAAAGCCAGCTTGCGTGTTTTTGCACTCTACTGCTAGCTACATATCCTAATATGAGACAGCAAGTGAAGAGCCAAGAAACACACAGAGCCAAGAAACTGTCTCAAAAGGTTCAGGGAAAGCTTAGGCTAGGGAGAGGCTGCAGCAACATCTCAACGTCTGCCAGTAAAGTCGGGCTGGCTCCATGAGGAGCTCACCCTGCATGCAGCATAAAGGACTGGCAGGTGCTGTGCGATTTGCAGACAGAGTGTACTTGCCCCAGGCACATCCCTCCAGCAGCTGCTTCCAGTCTGCGCAGCCCAGGTATGAGCAGGGCTCTCAAGCCATAACCAGCCCAAAAACTATGTCCTGTTCCCTTGAACAGGGCTTGTAATATCATTGGGCACTCTACCTAGGAGAGGTGACAGCTGTCATAAGTGAAACAGTGTAAAAAGCAGGAAATGTCAAATAACCTCCAAAAGAGATGCAACCTCACTGACCTCTTTCTGACCCTTACAGACATGTCCACACTGCAAGTTTCTGATCCCTAGCAGCAGCAGCCCCAGACGCACTGAACAGCTCCACGCAGGCTTCCTCCTAAACTGGAATGTGTGTTGCCATGTCTGCAGGATACTTTGGGTGGGTTCATTAGCACTGCTGAGCAACAGACCCTATTAGCACATCCACTCCCCGCTATTAAGCCTGCTATAGAAATACCCAAGCCAGTGCTCTACTGTGACCACGCTGTTTCCAGTTTAGAAAACAGAGGGGTAGCTTGAAAGTGCCACTGATGGGGGCAGTACACTTACTGTGTAGCTATGGCCTAAAACATGAAACGTGCCTTCTAGCCCTTTCATGCCTGGGCCCACTCCCTTTACGTTCTTCCCCGAGCCTGTGCAAAAGGCTCTTGCTTGCTCACAGCATCCACCTCAGCCCCTCTAGGGCTCCCATTCATTCTCAAGTTCCACAGAGACAGCAAAGGCCTATATCATAGATTTGTAGACGCTAGGGTTGGAAGGGACCTCAGTAGGTCATCGAGTCCGACTCCCTGCCCTGGGCAGGAAAGAGCGCTGGGGTCAGACTACCCCAACTAGGTGCTTGTCCAGTCTCCTCTTGAAGACCCCCAGGGTAGGGGTGAGCACCACCTTCCTTGAGAGCCCATTCCAGATTCTGGCAACCCTTATTGTAAAGAAGATACCATCATCCTGACAAAGGAGAGGGAAATAAGGACCACTGCAATCCAGCAGGTCTATTAATCTGCCCAGCTTTGCCAGCACCCTTCTGGTCAGTGCACCAGCAGGGGAGCCACACCAAAGCCTGAAGTGACCTTATCTAGCAAGGAGTTGGCTAGACCCCACCCCAGCAAACCCAACATCTCCTGCCCCATCAGTCAGTCACACATTGGAGCCACAGGGGTGCTCTAAACTGGGCAGCTGCCCCCCAGCCACAAGGGACCCCACTGGGCCCTGCAGCCGGGATAAACACCCAAAGATGACATGGTTTTGACTGCCCTTAGCCACACGTAGACAAAGCCACTTACAGTCGCAAGTCACTTACAGCTTGGTCCCATGGCATTCAGACTCCACTGCAGACACTGTCACTACCTGGCAGGGCTGTCACTTTGGGATTTAGCTCCTGTAATTTCGAAGGGTTTCAGCGCTGCAGGGACTCCAAGGAAAAGACTGAGGGGAGACATTGCAGCAGTTTTCATGGGTGTCAAAGGCCATAAACCATCCTCAATGACCACTGGGAATAGAACAAGAAGGAATAGGCCTACGTTTCTAGAAGAGATATAGGTTAGTTACCACCAAAATGATTTCAAAGTGTAAGCCAACTGAAACCAATTAACCAAGGAGGTTATGGGTTCGCCATCACTGGAGGTTTTCCAGCGCAGGTTAGACAAAGATCTGCAATGATTTAGGTATAGGGGAATGGTGTAAGGAGGCAAACTAGATCACCTCTCAGCCCATTTCCTAGAACAGCTAGGGACTGAACATGTAGTTACAGCAGCCTTTGGAAAGCATATCCTTTAGCTTTACCTTTTCTTCCAAGGCCTGCCTAATCTGTGTCCCTGGGGAATTCATTTGAAACTGCTCAATCAATAAGCTCTCAGCTAGAACTGCTTGTATACAAAGCAGCGGATATTGCAAGGAATTTCTCTTTGTCTCATTGAAGTGGCAAATAAATTTTCTGTTGGACCTAAAACTCAAAAGGCTAAAATGAAAGAGAGAAGGAAAGATGTTGTGGCTGGGCAGTACCTGTTACCTGGCTGTCAGCTTTAGCAGATATCCTTAGCTTCACACCACGTTTGATGAAATACGGTTTGTTTGTTTTTGCCGACAGGAAGAATGAAGACGTAGACAAACATGGCTCCTTGTATAAGCAAACACTTCTAAATCTCTCAGTGATCCTTGAGATAGTAGTTAAAGATTGATAACAAATGGGTTTAGCTAATCTTACTCTGACATGGATGTAACTAGGCCCATAAACCTTTTGGAAGGGAAGCTATTTCAAAGTCATTTATTTGCGAATGTTTCTGAAAATATCCAACCAACAACGTCGCACTAGAATATCAGCTCAAATTCTCCACAAGACGATTTGGTGTGAAAAGACTCTTGCTCTTTTCCTGCTACTTTGTAATAGGTGATAAAAATGCACGATCTAATCCCAAGCAGATTCTTTTCATGTACTTCTTACAGCAGTTTTCTTTCAGAATTATGCACTTTAAGGCCATTAAGCAAAATGCAATTCTTTTTTCCCCCCTAAGGATTCCCAGGGAGGGCTCACCAGTATGCTAATTCCAGTATAAAGCCCAGGAATAGTTGATGGATGATAACAATATTACCGCTGCCTTCAATTTTGTCTCCATCTTCATTTCTGCCATGCATCAATAATCATGCTATTTCCTACCAGAAGAATGAGGATCTAACCAATTAATATTGGGTGGCCTATGTGGAAACAGAGAGTCTCCTTTCCCTCTCATGATGGAACCAAAACAGTTGAATTTTTTATTTAAAATGTAGTAAAACTGATTCATAACGATGTGCCTCCAGTCTAACACTGGCATAATTCCCTTGGTTTCAGTGGAGCACAAACATTGAGCAGCAGAATACTGGCAAAGGCTCACTGTGTGTAGGCTCACGTGTGACTTGTTTTCCATTTAAAGCCCAACTGTGAAAACCCACATTTGCATTTTTTACTAAAGAGTTATGGTCCTGCATTAAAGTTTCTTAGTCTCCTCATCACAGATAAATGCCCAACAGATGGAGCGCATGCCATTAAGCACTTTAATTACCACTCAAGCTTACTTTTCATATCTTTAACTTCAGCCCTGTAGCTTCAGGTTTGCAGAGAAAAATAGACTGGTCCCAACTACATCCTGTGCAGATATCTTCATGGTAAAATGGATGCTGCTATAAATGGATACTGTAAAAGTATGATGCTGTGAATTTGGGTGGCTAAAATGATGGGTTTTAAGATACAGGATTTTCCCCTTTAAGTTAATTTCATCTTGCTTACTGTGTGGTAAGTCAGCACAGGCTTATGGTTGTATGTAGGGACTAGATGAACTGAACTGGTGATCTCCATCCAGATCTCAGTGAGCAAAGCCACCATCACAATTAGTAGCCATTCCACCACCAATTCACCAAAATGCTAACTCTGCAGACGTCTATAGGGAGATCATCAAAAAAGTGGCCTCTCTGAAAATCCACCTGGCTGTCCTATTACTAACTCTGAGCAAATTAAGACATAGGAAGGATAGAACAGCACAAACAAAATTGAACATGGGCAACATGGAAGGTAGACCCAGACCAGCTGAATAACTGGACTTGGACACATTCCCACTACTTCACTACTGGACAAAACCAGTGGCACTTCCTGAAACTGCATATTCTTGTGGACAGGGTACTATATCAGGGCTCAAAAGACTTCTGCTCTTTTCTCAACTCTGCTGCTATTTGCCCTAGAAGGAGTCACTTCACCAGTCTGTGCCTTCCTCATCCTTTTTCCACTTCATGCATTTATAACTTGTGTTCCTCATGTTATATGCATGTGCAGTACCCAGCACAAGGGAAGAAAGGATACTCCAGTGGGAATATGGCAGAAGACAGATGTGAATTCAAGCCTTAGCATAGCACTTTGGGTTACTGATTAGCATCCAGAGGATAATCCAGTGCTGGGTACTACCCTAGGGCCTGGGTTCAAATCACAGAAGCCTGGGCAAGTCACATAATCTCTCGGTTCCTCACCTGTAATATAGGGATGTGCAACAGAGAGCTCCCTCAGCCCCTGTTCCAGAGGGTAAAGGCGAGTGCCAGGGAAACAAACTTATTTAGAAGTGAAGCCAATCAGCCATATCCGCTGAGAGCGGCAGTGGGGATCCAGCTGGGGAAGGGAGGCAACAGGGACTGGTGAAGCAAATCAGAGGACTGACTAATTTAATGATGAGAAGGGCACTGGGAAAAAGAGAATCAGCTATCCAAAGGAAGAGAACTGATCTTCCATTAAGGGATCTGACGGAGAAGAAATGAGTAAGAGTCAATCTGGTAAAGAATAATTCATTGACAGAGCTGAGAGGAACCAAAGACAGGTGATTGAAGAATAACATGTTCGTCAGGGGCACCTGGTTAGAGGCTAATTCAGGGGTGGCCAAACCACGGCTTGGGAGCCACATGCGGCTTGCTGGCACGGTACTTGTGGCTCTCTGGGAATTGGCCACAGCCCCGTCCACTTGTCCCCGAGGCAGCTCCAGGGGACAACACAGCCCAGCACTTTCCGCCACTCCAACTTTCCATGTGGGAAGTGAGCCTCAAGCCTGCCCTCTTCCCTCTTCTCCCTCCAGGACTGCTGTCTCAGGAGCTGGGCTGCTGGGTTGGGGGCTGCAGCTGCACCGCTTACCCCAGGGTGCACTCCCCGTGGGGAAAGCCAGAGTGGTTCAGCGCTCCGGCGGCAGGAGCCCAATCCTGTGGCCTGCAGCCAGCACCTGCTGGTGGGAGCAGGGAAAATGGGAGGAAGAAGGGGGAAACAAAGGGTGCAAAGGGGAAGTGGTCACCTCCACTCCAGGTCACTCAGCACCCCCTCCCTCCCTCTCCCCGCCGGCTCTTTAACTTTGGTGGAAGATCGGATATGGTTCCCATGGCAAGTAACTCTGGCCACCCCTGGACTAATTGATTGAGACTGAATCAGTGCCAGGAGTGACTGATGTGAGGAATCAACTGACGACTGACAGTTCCTATGAAGGAGAGCGCTATTCAGGAACTGCCTGGACCATGGAAGGATTTGCTGATCAAGGCAGGGACTCAAACCCCAGACTAATTTGATTCCCTAATTGGGGATCAAAAACAAACTGGGTGCATCTATACCAGAGGGTATGGACTCCCTCCCAGCCAGGTGTGGTGAGGATAGGGTGTAGAGGAGGTGGACTCCTGTGGAAGAAGCTTCGCTGAACTTGTGTCCTGGTACAGACCAGATCAACAACTAACCTCCCCATTCTTGTATTTTTTTTAATATCAAGGTGTCACAGGCGAGTGACAGGGAGGATAGGAACAGGGACGTGAGTGGGTTGGAGCTCAGATACACCCTCCGACAGGATAACAACACTATCACAAGATGTTGCGAGAGTAAATACATTTAAGATACTGAGGTGCTGAGAGACTTCAGTGCCAGGGACTATTAAGTGTGTAAGACAGAAATAACAGAGCTCTGATTTGGTGGGAGCTTGGAGGTACTAGTGGAACATAAATTAATTAAGGTCATGAAAGTCATCTCCTTTACCATTACAAGGGGTTATATAAAGGAGACTGCTCGAGGGTCTAGAAATCATCAGCAAACCTCAAATCCATTATAAAGCAAATGAGGTTCTCCTTGCAGCCAACATTCATCTGTGTTCACTCAATCACAAAAGAGCTATCAAAGGAAATAGCTAATTTTCTATAAATTTTGTCTCCTATCCAAAGGCTTAAATTCCAGCATGACTGGCATCTTCCTAAGAGTAGGTGTTCTTCTTGGCATTCACATTCCTAAAACTAGGCAAAAGATCCTAGGGCGGAAGCATAAATCCAGCTGGTAAACCAGAGGGCTCTTACCATTGCAGTTGTAACAGACTATGATTCGTTGCAAGCCTTTGAAGGGATTCCTTTTATTGGAACTCTGCAAACAGGTTCCCATTCTCGTCTTCCATAGGCAATGTTTCATTTGACAAGATTCAACAATTATATAACAAAGGTGCAAATGAAATTACGTTCTCCTTTGCAGTGAATTATGGGAAGGAGAGTTGCTTCTTGGCTAGTTATTGCCAAGACACTGGTTAGATTCACAGGGCATGTCCAGGCAACCATGCACATTCATTTCCCCAGGGACAAATAGTAGCAGCGCATAGTTGGTGCTGCTACTTGTCCCTGGGGAACACCCATGGATGTGTGCTCTGATGCATGGCAAGTTGCCCTGGGTGCAGTGGGGTGGGGTGGGGTAGGGGAGGCTGGGGCCAGCACCTGGGCTAGCCCCAGCAGCCACACCTGGGGTCCTGGGGGCCAGGGCTTCAGCAATGGTAATCCAGCAGCAGGCAGCCTGGCCACCACTGGAGTATGGCTCCTCCAGTTTAGGGTGGCACACATTGCCACCACATGCGCTGCTGCAATTTTTTCTAGCACAGGTTTTTCTGACACCAGGATTTCCCAGTGTTAAGCCCCGGTCCCCCCGGCAAATTAGCAGTGCAGGAACACCTGCATGTGCAATGTGTGTAGTGTGCGTGCGCATCTGGATGTGCCTATAAGGTTATCAGGAACTTCAAGAATCATCCAGAGCAGTCGTTTTCAACCCTTTTTCATTTGCAGACCCCGAAAATATTCCAAATTGAGGTGGGGACTCCTTTGGAAATTTCAAATGGAGGGGCAGACCCCTTTGAATTGTAAGTGTAGGTCTTCACATGCTTTCGATTGATCATAGTCATCTTTCACAGACCCCTCAGACAGTCTGTGGACCCCCAGGCATCTGCAGACCACAGGTTGAAAACCACTGATCTAGAGTAAACCAACTCCCTACCCAGATACAGGATTTCCTGCTACTAAATCATCTCAGAGAGATGTCCAGCAAGCCTCTTTGTGAAAACCTACAGCGAAGAGTTAGACAGTGAAAATACCTATACGTGTGCAGCAAGGCTGCTCCAATGCGCTGTAATTACAGTGTGTCAGAGGTGACTCTGTTGAGTCTGCTGGAGCGTGGTAATTACCATTCTCCAGCAGCCTCCAGCATCTCGTGTATCAGCATCCCCATGCTTAAAAATAGCGACGAGGGTGTTTTATCTAAAGAGCTGCTCCAGGTGCTTTAATTAGAGCAGCTCTAATTAAAGCAGCCTCCCCCCCCCACTCCCACAGCACATATATAAAATGCCCTTAGGTGATGAACTATGAGAAATGTGAGCTACATCTTTAGTAATATAAGCTCTGCCTAGGTTCTGGAAATGTTAATTTATGCCAGATGAAATTTTAGCCTTGACAGTTCTAAGAAGTTCTACTTTCCTTCCTTCAAACCTTTTTATGATGACTGGGAGGTGACCAACTACTCGAGTGATTGGGGCTAGCTAAGTACCTAAGTTAGAAATCGCAGCAACGTATAAATTCCTTAATACATTTTTAAATGACCAATAAAAATATCCAGGCTTTGCCAGTTGCTTAACCCAGATATTTGTGGATTTAATTATTTATTCTCTAGAGAACTGTAATAGCTACGAGGCCAAGTAAACACAATAACTACCAACTCAATGGGAATTTTTGCTCTGAGAGGTACTCCAAAGGAGCACAGAAGTAAAGAGCTTGCTAAGTTCTGAAATTCTGAAACCAAGAGATTGCATCCCCATGAGTGTAATGCTTTTGCAAAAGTGCTTTGCAGACAGAAAATGCTGAGTGCTGCTATATAAGCACCAGGCTTTTACAGTTAACAAAAATGAAAATTCCACAAGAAATGAGGCCATTATTTATTATCAGTTTATGATATCCTGAAAAAAAAACAAATACTGAAGCATGAAAACTGGCTGCTGGAAGTATGCAGTAATTTACTTGGACAAAAATGTCGCTGGATATTCCCCTGATAGACTTAATGTGCAGCCATTAATAAAACAGACTGCAACAGCTCTGAAGGAGCCATTATAATCTACTGAGACAATGATCTACAAACATAACTATATGAAACCCAAGTGTCATAGTTACAGGGCCGGCTGTCCCTCTGTCCCCTTCCTGGTCTCTCCCAGTGCGTCTCCTTAGAGTCTTGGGTCTTGTGCCTTTACCTCTCGGAGGGTATTGTTTATTTTAACATTTTTAAAAAGTATTTAGAGAAAAGGGATTTAAAACAGCAGTCTACATACAAATCTATCCTACTAATTCTTACTGCCTTCCTATGGCAAATGTGGCCAACTTGTGCCCCACATGCCACAAGTGGCACTATCAGCCTCCGTGTGACATGCAGCAGATCAGGATGCGGGCCGGCAGCACCGAGACAAATAGGGCAGGGAGCGCAAAGCAGAGATGCAGATCAAATTGGGAAAGGGGACTCCAGTGGCACTTGAGGAGGGACTTAATCTGGGCACACCTGCTAAAAAGGGTGACTCTCGCCAATAGTGTGACTGAGGGAGGGGGCAACCAGGGCAGCAGCCTCAGCTGGAGGAAGAAGGGGTAGAAAAATAGCTGCAACCAGCACTGCCCCAGCTACTGAGAGGCTGCCCTGGGCTATGCTTCTGGTCCTCGCTGTCCTATGGTAGCTAACATAGAATCATAGAAAATGAGGGTTGAGGGGACCTCAGGAGGTCACATCTAGTCCAACCCCCTGCTCCAAGCAAGACCAGCCCCAGCTAGATCATCCCAGCCAAGACTTTATGTAGCTGGGTCTTAAAACCTCCAAGGATGGATATTCCATGACCTCTCTGGGTCACCTGTTCCAGTGTTTTACTATCCTCCTAGTGAGAAAGTTCTTCCTAATATCTAACCTCAACTTCAACTGCTGGAGCTTGAGCCCATTGCTCCTTGTTCTGTCATCTGCCACTACTGAGCACAGTCCAGCTCCATCTTCTTTTGAACCCTGCTTCAGGTAGATGAAGGCTGCTATTAAATCCTCCCCTCAGTCTTCTCTTCTCCAGACTAAATAAACCCAGTTCCCCCAGCCTCTCCTCATAGGATACCTTTTTCAGGCACCCGCAGTAGATTATTGTGTCTCAGGCTGGTCTTGTGATAAAACTGTCCCCTTGACCTGAGCATGTCTTCCTTCATTAACCTGCTATGGTCCTTTTGATCTCTTCAGTTCCCAGGCATTTTCTTTTCCTAGAATTACCTCTTAACAAACAACCCGCCAGTGTTTGCTGAGGAATGGTTTATCTGAAGCCATTCTTTCTCCCTCCTCCGCATTTTTATTCCAACAGTCCCTATTTAATCGCACCAGTATATTCATACAACAAACAAGCCAATAACCAGGTTAACTCAGAGTATTCAGAAATCATTAATGGGCAGCTCCCAGGGCTCAGAGAGGAAGAATGGCTTACTGATTTGGGCAGCAGCCCAGCACTTGGGACACCTGGGTTCAGTCCCCTGTTCTGCCGCAGACCTCTGCATGACTTCTAGCAAGCCCCTTAGTCCAGCTGTGCCTTGGTTCTTCCCATCTGTAAATCGGAGGTAATATCACCACCTTAAGTCACAGGACTGCTGTGAAAATAAATGCATAGAAAAGATGGCGAGGTGTGCAGCTACTACAATACAGGTGGCTATTCGTACTAGCTTTGACTCTCAGAAAGCTAAGCTCTACAGAAAGCAATCAGGTTTCCAGATATTCAACAGAAGTATCTGGCTGTTAAATGAGGTGGACAGTAGCCAATGAGACTTATCACAACACTTCCCATCTTTTCCCCAAAACCATGAAGAAGAAAGGGTCACCTCCATCTCCTAAAGGTGAATTCTAAAATCTCCCCCTGTAGGTCTGCTTCTATATATGCAATAGTTTCAAAACATGGGTTCAAAAAACCATAACTTGGTCAGACACTCATTACAGTGTAAAATAAAGAGCAGAGATACTTAGCCATATTAGTGGAAAGGGGGGGCAGGAGACAAGGAAGGGTGGTACCTTTGGGGCATTTATACATGTGCTCCGGAAGGTGGTGGTGGGGAGGGGGCACTTTAATTAGAGCATTTCCTTGAGGCACTCTAATTAAAGTGCCCAAAGTGTCATGTGTATCAGCATCCCTGGCTGAAAAATGGCAGCAGGGGCACTTTAACTAAATCTCTAATAAGATATAGTTAAAGCACACCCACCGCCATTTTTCAGTGCGGAGACACTAATACACATGACCCTGGAGTCTGCTGGAGTGCAGTAATTACCACACTCCAGCAGACTCAGTTAATCTGCAGCAGCCTCAGTGCACATGTCTAGGCACCCTTACAGACTAACTCATTCAGAAATGCATGAGCTTTTGTAGGCTATAGCCTACTTCATCAGATGCTATGAATTTTCTGCATCTCTGAATGAGTTCATCTACAAAGCACCACGCTGTACTGTAGAGCAAGTAATTTTAAACTGCAAAAGTAAAATGAAATGGGCAATTCTACTCTAAAACAGCAAGCTCTTTTGGGCATGGGCATATACATAGACATATATATACACACATACACATACACATATACACACACACACACACACGCACTCCTGTGTATATATATGCATTTAAATACTCCTGCATATATATATATATATATATATATATATATATGCATGCTTAAAGTATGCCTAGCACCACAGGGCTGTGACCCATGACTGGGATCCCTAATGGTAAATAACAGTAATGCTTTCAGAGATAAGGATGAACATCATCATAGCTCACTGCACAGAGCCTCATCATTGTGTATTCACAGAATGCAGTTATCCACTGTCTGGAGATCCCTGCTGTACAAGACAAAACAGGCAGGGTCAGTGACAGATCCATCCCGTTCTCTAAACTTCCCTACTCATAGCTTTTGTCCTCTGCCTCCCCATCAGGACTCCCAACACGAACCTCCAGCCTCTCCACCTCCTCCTCTGAAGCTGAACGTGTTGGAAACTGAAAGAGGCCGGCAAGTTCCATTTTAAACCAGTATTGATTTCAAACAGATCCCTTCTTGTTGCTGTTGACACAATGACTTCCCTCACGGTATCAGTCTGCAGGAGAATAGACAGCATCACATTTAACATCTCAGGGCTATAAACTGAAGTGTGATGTGACCCTTCATCCTTGTCCCTGAGGCACAGGACAAAACACTCACACTTCTGGCTACCACTGATAGCTCAAGAGGCAAAGCTTTCCCAAGATGCTGGCCAAGAGTTCTGCCCTGCAAGATGCTGAGTGCCGTGGTCTTGAACCAGGTAAGCAGTTAAGGACAAGCTGAGTTTCCAGCATGTACATAGTGCCATTGGGCTGCTCAAACCACCACAAAGGCCGTAAGCACTATGGCAAATACAGCCCATTACTTTTTCCTCTCAAAGTACATTAAGATAAAGTAATAACAAGAATAAAAAACTTACCAAGTGGCAAGTGCTTCTCCAAACCCAGCTCTAGGCTCTTAAAGTTCACTGCCTTACACCTCTCTAATCCAATTCACCAAAGCTAATCAGAAAGCAATTAATGAATGAGAAGGATCCACTTCCCACCTTTCTCCTGTCCAGCTTTACTGGACACAGACACGTGGAACAGACTTTATACTGGAAACATCAAATGTAATGTTCTTCAGAGCAAGAGTTAGTCAGCCACAGAGATGCAAGACCTGATTTAAACTCGGTCTGCCCCTCAGCAAGAAAAGAACAGCTTTGCAACCGACTAGCTTGAAAAATGCCCTTTGATTTGCTTCAGAGGATATCAACAATACTACTGCAGGTTGGGAACGTGGACTTACAGGGAAAAGAACTGGCGCAACACAAAGGAACTGAACACCCCGGGGAAGTGCAGCTTATTAGAACAGAACCTGTACAAGAAACTCATGACAAAAGGACCGGAGAATGCTTCGTCTGAAGGGCTCATTGGTATGGGTAGATGCTTAATGGTCCCACACTGAGGTGTTCTGTACAAGCAGGAGTCCCACAGGTATTGTTGGGAGTCAGTAAGCCCTTCGTATGTAGAAAAATGACACTGGCCTATATCCACCTTTGGGGATCTTGTTCTTTCTAAAAAGCATCCTGTCCTATACCTGGTCCTGGTCACATCACAGGGCCCCTAGCTGTACAAACCTCATCAGCTACTGGATTTTCCAGGAGGGGTACATAGAATCACAGAAGTAGGGTCGGAAGGGACCTTGTAGATCTTCAAGTCCGAACCCCCGCCTGGGTGGGAGAAAAAACTGGACTCAAATGAGTCCAGCCAGGTAGGCATCAAGCCTCCTCTTAAAGATCCCCAGGGTAGGGGCCGGCACCACTTCCCTTGGAAGTTGGTTCCAGCTCCTAGCCGCCCTAACTGTGAAGTAGTTCTTGCGGATGTCTAATCTAAATCTACTCTCCAACAACCTGTGGCCGTTATTCCTTGTCATGCCAGGGGGCACTCAGGGAAACAGTGTCTCCCCTAAACCCTTCTGGTCCCCCCTAGTGAGTTTATAGACAGTCACCAGGTCCCCCCTCAGCCTTCGCTTGTGAAGGCTGAACAGGTTCAGGTCCCACAGTCTTTCAATGTAGGGTCTGCCCTGTTGTCCCCAGATCATGTGGGTGGCCCTCCTCTGGACCCTCTCCATGTTGTCCACATCCCTCCTGAAAGGGGGTGCACAGAACTGGACACAGTACTCCAGCTGTGGCCTGAACAGCGTCACATAGAGGGGGAGGATCACCTCCCTGGCTGTACTTGAGATGCACCTGTGGATGCACGACAAGGTGCGGTCAGCCCTGCCAACCGTGACCTCGCATTGTCGTGAAATCTAGGGTTTGAAGGTAACAGGGGTGTCAATTGAATATAATTGAGCACGGGCCTTGTTTTTTACCAATCCCTAGCTTTGTTTAATGCAACAGAACTTCACGCCTCCCAGGCAGCCCCACGTATCCTGAGCCCCATGTGCTCAGGAAATGCCAAGAAGCTAGCACCTAAAAGAATTTAGCATTTGAAACAGAAGCAGGGGCAAAATGCTTGATTAACTATTGCCCTCCCCTAACCCATGAGCCTTACAACCCTGAACCTTTCCTTGACAAAGGAAGCTTCTCTTAACACCCAGCTTGCTGCATTTGCTATTGCCCTGCTAGAGTGTTGGCAGAGCAATGAAAGACCAGACCCTGGAAACAGAAGAGGAGCAAACGTGGTGCATGGGTTCTCCCCAGATGGGATGCTGTGCGACTAGGGATGCAGAGCCAGATTCTGCCCCACACACACAGAGGTATGAACCTGGAGCACATCCAGTGAAGACAGGTTACTCCAGATCTAATGGAAGAGCTCAGGAGACAGCCCACCTACTCAAAGGATAGAAGAAACTTTCTCTTACCAAGGCCCTGGTTTTGCTGTTCCCATTCGATGGTGTCTGGAACTTGGTAAGATACCCCAGCCAGCTGTGCTTCAGGGTTGCCCAGGCCAGCAAGGGGTTCTTGGGAGGGCTCACCAGGAAGTGTGAAGCCTGGCAACTCAGTATCCCCTTCCATGCTCTCATCCATTGAGTCTATATCTTTGTCTTCCTCTTCCTCTTCTTCCTCCTCCTCTTCTTCCTCCTCCTCCTCCTCTTCCTCACCCTCTGAGGGATAGAAACCAAAAAACAATTCTGAGAAAGATCCAGCAAAACAGATTTAAACCTACAGCATATCTCTGTGTCCACTCAGTGAGTTCACTACCAAAACCATGATATATTTCGTTTATTTGACTATTTGGACCAAGCTGCATGCATTTGATAGGACACATGACACTCATGAGAGGTTAATATGGAAAAGTAAGAAGCCTTCTGAAGTTGCCAAGTAGCCATGTTCTCAGGCAACAAGACCTGTTCTCAGGGACTAGGGACAGAAGTTACATGTAAACCAGTAAAAGTGATCAGAAACTAGTTTAAATCGGTAACACAACAGAAATTCAGTGCCTATAAACCACTTTCAAAATGACCAAAACCAGTTTAAGACAAATCTGGATGGATGTAGTATCAGACTTAACTGATTTAGATTTAGTTGGTTTATTGAACTTCTGTCCCAGATCTCCTCCAGATTCAAGTTAACTTAGAGTCCCCCAGCATCCCAGGATGCTTTGCACCTCCCCTGCAACCCCCTGCCCTTGTAGGGTGGGCTAGCCTTAGCCCAAGCTGCCTGCTCCTGCTGACCTGGGAGGCATGCTCTAGTGCCCCCCAGCTTCTGACCTGGGCCACTGCAGGCATGTGGCTGCATTTCCAGAATCAAAAATGAATCCCTGTTCACTTGCATATCAGTTCAATCTACACAGCTTAGACTAAGTTGTGACGGTTGACTCAATTCAGCCTCAGGCTTTTTGACTGTCTGTACTTAGCCAGGATGCTGTGCGTGTCACTGGTAGAGTACATACGAACCCAGTGGGAGAAAGGAGGCATAGGCATGGGCATAGGCATATGCACAGCTGATCATCTTACCTGATGATTCCCATCTAAAGTAAGAATTAGTTTCCTAGTTTTCAAGCCTTAAAACGGTGACAATTTGCTTCCATTAATATTTTCAAAGAGTACAAAAAATGTGCTATTTTCCAGCCCAATTAGACACAGTCTCTGAACAGTATACAGTTAGAAGCCTCAACCTGCAACTTAGGATGCTAACAGGTGTCCAGGAGAAGTCCCACTGATTCATATTTGTCTGTAAGAACAGGAGCCCAATTTTAGGCATTATAGGATGAGCAAGGATTACAAATAATAAAAAGAGATGAAGTGAAGGAAGACAAGCATCACTTGGGTCATACTATTCAGGCAAGCTACTTCTGGTGGCTTCACCATTTTTCTTTAATTATTTTGAGTCTTCGCTCATAGAGGCAGATGCTCTTCTGCTGCAAGATGGCACCACTCCCCTATCTATACTGCTTTACACCAGCTGAAGTGACATTTTAGGAGGGTTTCAAAAAAGGATTCAGGAGTATTTAAATGCAGATCATAATAGATTGTAACAATGTCACCTCAGAACTGGTTGCTAAAAGGGTAAGCATGTAAAAAAAGGCAACCAAGTGATAAACGGCACTCAGAAATACCAATGCGTTTTTGAATTGCTGACAGTCTGCAAAACACAAGATCTCCCTAGTTTATTGTGTATGTAAAACTCAGTTCAATCTATATAAACCGTCCTGCAGATGTCATCAGCAGGCAAGACACTAATGCTTGTGCACTTGAAGGTGCAGCTGAGTCACGCAGCCCAAGGCTTACGTTAAAAGCAAAAGTTTCAGACAAATCCGGAGTTTGCCATGAGGATGCTTTATTACGTGAGTGTGCTGAGTTCAAAGCAAGCTAATTACTGCCTTGGCAGCAAGACAGAGCAGGCCAGCTCAGATAAGATAAGGCAAGCCATACCAGAGGAAAGAACTCATATATAGCACTTATCACAGGATCAGGGGTTTTGCCTTAGCAATTCTTCAACACTGTTCTGCTCTATCCTCCTACTGGATGCGATTACAATCTCATTTGGTTCATTCAAACAGTAAACAGGCTGGATAAATGTGGAAAGGAGCCTACTTAGAAGAGGAAGAAGCCCAACTTTTGAATGCATTCTTGCTTTGATAGTTTCTGTATGTTTTTTTGTTTTGTTTTTGGATGTCCTCCTTTCACATTGTATTTAAAAAATCAGGGTGCCTAGACTGACATTGCCATTTGCAAGCCTTCCATGTGCTGCACTGCACTCTGCTACTGTCAAAGAATAGCGCATGACACAGATTTTTTTCTTTTAAAGAACAAAAAATAATTGTTTTAAAAGGCTACGCTGCTTTTCAGATCCTCAGACATGACAGTGATCCTCCACTGCATTTGATTTGGTTCCAGAGTCCTACACAAATGAGCTGCTCATCAGACTTAGGTGCATCACAGTGATATACGGTCTCTTCCCGAAACCCATCAAGAGAAGACCAGTCTGAAGAGCAATTATATCATGCTGAGGACTGAACGGAAGTCACAGGGGTGCTATCTCTGATGACTCACCCTCACCTGCAATTACATGACTCATCCCCACATGCCCATTGCCTCATTGGCTAGTCTACCCCGATGCCTATACAGAAAGCCAGTCATTTATGAAACGTGCAAGGAATCGGCACCAGTCTGCTCACCATCAGTCCATGACCCACCAGCCCCCGACCTTGCTGTCTGCCTAATAGTTAGCCCCGATCCCCTGATCAGTGACCCCCAATCTTACTGCTTATCTGATATCAGTTGTAATGTGAATGCGACGCGTGTAACAGCAGGAGGAACCAAGAGGCAGTCTGCAGGCCTGTGCTGACTGTTAATTTGGGTTACAATTCCCAGGACCCCCCCAGGGGCTGGGGGGCAAAGCAAAAAGGAAGAGCAAGCTTGAGGCTAGAGTAAGGGGAAGAGAGAGCAGCGTGCACGTGGAGCCTGGTCGGCCTTACACAGAGGAGTGTACAGTAGAGCTGCAGAGTCACACTGCCTCAGTCAGCCAGGACTGCGGACTGAAGGAGCCAGACTAAGACTTAGGGGCAGGTACAGGGAAGGCTCTAGGGAGTAAAGGCTTGTTTGGGGACATCCCTGAAGGGTGTGGGGGGAGATTAAGGTGTTAAGTATACGTTACCACAGTGTTGATGTTTCCTTATCTTTTACCTGGTCCCTCTCCCTTTGACCCATTGGCTTGTGATGCTAACCCCAGTGATCCTCTGTATAAAAGTGGGAACCCCCCCTTGCTTTTTGTGCCAGTTTCTGGGGTTGCAAAGATGGCACAAATTGGTGGGAGCAGTGGGATTCTGAAAGAGGGGGGGCTATCCCACAGGTGAGGCAAATAGGGATTGGTGGTCACAGGCCATAAGGCACGAGGCAAACTGGTGCAGTGAGTGTATAGATTTTGTTTGTTGTATGGGCATTTAATCACGGAAGACAAGTAACACAGAGGAGGGGTTACCCCCAGTGGAAGAGGAAAATACATGCACCCCACCTAGTGTTAAGGCCTATATTCAATCCAGCACCCTACTGTGGGGAGCAACAAGAATGGGGTGACTGGAACGAACAATTTGAAATGGCAGCTGAGTTAAGTGGGTGAAATGAGGATACTAAGCTAAAATTTCTAAGCCTGTTGCTTACAGGGAAGGCCAAACCATGGGCCTAGCGTGGGCTCAGCAGTGAAGCCAAATAGGATTACAAGCACCTAACAGGGGCCCTCAGCAATGCTTTGGAACCAGGTGCAGGTCCTGAGTGGGACCATGCAGCTTTATGTAACTGTAAGAAGACTTCTACAGAACCGGTGCAAGAGTTCAGCACTGCCTTAGAACGATTAGCTGTAAAGTCCTTTCCACAAGCCAGCCCTGAGATGCAGGACCTGCTGGCCCATTATCTGTTCATCAGCAATGCCTTCAGTGGGGAGCAGCAGGTCCAGCTTCAGTTGGGCAAGCCTGGATGATGCCATAAAGCTAGGCACTGAGATGGCAGTGGTGAAAAAACTGGAGGCTCTAGATATCCAAGGCACTGAGGCAAGGGTGCATGTGCGTGCCAGGGCACTTGCATGTCAGCAGCACCCACTCTAGCCCTAGAGTTGTCAGTCTTGCAAGCAGTGATGGAGACATTGAGGGAGATCCAAAGTGAACTGGACCAGCTCAAGAAGAACATGGAAACCCAGTCCCAGTGCAAGCGAGAGTTCCTGTTTTAACAACTTTGGCCTGTCTCTAGGTTCATACTTGGCTGTATGACAACTTCAGCCTTTAAACATTCATTATGTTTTGTAGGAGAAAGGCAAGGTTTCTTTTTCCTAATGAGTTTGCCTTAATGCTATTCCTGTTCTTTCCAACCACTGCATGCATTCCCACCGAAATGTACAACCCCCATAAAACAGCCCTGGAGCCTATCCCTGCTGTGTCACTAGGGGATTTTGTACAAGAGGCTGGCAAAGATAAGCAATGTAAGTGTTGGTTTTCTCTGCAGAGAGAAATCCTGCCAGATACTGGAAGCTTCTAAACTTTAAGAGTTAACTCAAGGGGAGGAAAACTTTCAGGGCTAGGAGAAACTGTTAATATGCAAGTTTCTGTTGTGCTGGATTGTAACGACAAGATTTTGGGGGTTCACCTTGAAGCACCTGGAGAAGGCCCCATTTTGACAGGGTGGGCACTTCTGCATTTCCTGAAATCAGGCCCCCTTAAGGCATCTGAAGCTGGGCACCCACACATTCAGAATCACTGGTCACCTTTGAAGCATTGGCCTTAAAGCTGATCTGATGAAAGATGTTTGTGTTCACCATGCCGCGAGAACAACATCCTGTTCCTACCATAAGGCTCAGTTAGAAGTCCCCATGGCATAATCGCTATGAGGGACAGGATGGCCACTGAGCTCTTTTTCCACCACCTACCCCTTTCTTGCATCTCGAAAATACGGTCTTTAAAAGCTCCTTCCCCAGACGCTAACACACTGTGGGAAGAGAGTAGTGAGAGCACCACCTGCCAGTCACTGTGTGGAAGTACCGCATCTTAAAAAGCACACCACCTTTTACAAATGCTGGGGTGGATGAAGGGAAAGGGAAAGGAAAAATCAGCACCGACTGTGCCAGAGATGGACACGCTACTCCTCAGGCCTGATGCTCCCACCTGCCAAGACTGGGGCAAATCCTAGCACTGTTCATTTTAAGTCAGTGAACTGCATGCTGTAATAACCTCCATAAAACATCTCCCCATGTTCATGGACATTATCTTGCACCCCGTGGCTCTGCAAGTACCAGCAGTAAAAAGAAATACAAAAGGCTGGATGTAGCGATAATGGAAGCCAGAATGATCAACAGACAAACGAGGTGAGAGAGCTCTGCTGATGGCAGCAGCTCAAGATGAATTTTGCTGCAGGGTGATACATGCAATCGCACAGAATTGGGACCCTTTAACTTTGGGACCCTATAACTTTCACCAGTCTGACCTGCAGCATAGAAGAAGGGAAGGTTAGTTTAGTGGTTAGTGCACTCAGCTAGGCCTGGGGAAACCTGGGTTCAGTTCTCTGCTTAAATCTTCTTCTGAGAGGAAGACCCTCTCTGGGTGGGGAGGTGCCTACCTCCTACATTATAGCCTGGTAGCTTGAGCACCTGCCCAGGAAGTGCTGGGCCCTGTTCAGTTGGAAAACACCATATCTCCTTTTTTCCCCAGGAAAATTACCTAACTACCTGGATTCAGTGAGCCCAACAAAGGCTGGGTGGGGGCACTCATCTCACCTGTAGAACCTGGGCCACTGGACAGCAAGAAAGGGCAAACAAAAAGGAGCCTGACACTCTAGTCCAATGAAGAGGGCATCCTCCTGGGTGAAGAGATCTTGGTTTCCAGTTATTTAACATAAAACCTTTTGAGGCACCTACAGAACCAACCTGGATCTGGCTTTTGGCCTTTCCATGGAGATAGCAGTGTTTCTCAATCTTACAGGGGTGCTGGGAAGAGAAATACATGAAAGAGTGCATGGGGCTCAGATGCTACAGTAGTGGTATCTTTTGTTGCTTGCCAAGGTTGGACATCTTGTATGCATGCCTGAGAGTAGGACTTGGATTTTGTTTACAGCTACCCTAGGTTTACTCATCCTCCCACCCTTTATTCACCTCCCTTGCAAAGTTATTAGTGCCATCTTTCCTTCCCCAAAACTCAGCCTCTCCATTGTACTTCGCCTTAACAATGCTACTGAGGGACATCCACCCCATTTTGCTGGGCACTGAACATTGCAGTAGCCTCTGCCCCAAAGAGCCTGCAGTTGAAGCAGGCCTCCACCCCTCCCTCTGAAACAGAGGTGCAGTGCAGATGTAGCAGAGGCAGAACTGGGCCTAGTACACAGACAGAGCATTGGTGGGTGGAAATGAAAACCATGCAGTACTTTGATAGGCCAAATTTTCATTGACCTCATTGGAGTATTGCTAGGGCAGGACAGAGATTTTGCTGTATAATCTTGTTTAAGGTCATTGGGATAAACCCCTTTAAGAATCAAACTGGCTGCTGAGCGTTTGTAGCTGTGGCCGTGTTATAGCATAAGCATCAGAGCAGCATGAATCCTGTTCCAAGGGCCGTTACACCCTACACTTCACCTTCGAGGAGCACTTGTGCTCTCTAAACATCCAGCAGTGATAAGGATTTCAAAATTAGATTAGAACCAGAGAGGACAAGGTCAGGAAGGTTAGCACTCTAACTGATTAGCATCAGAAAGCTCAACAAAACATTTGGAGGTCTCCAGTTTTATTAACAACCACCAGAAATTGTAATCAGTGTTAATTATAACCACCAGGGGCTGGTCTGTTAGCAAGACTGATTAATTTACCGCAGGACTTTTCTATTTCCTTCATGCATATTTAAGGTTGCTTGTTTGCAATCATAAGGGAGGTTTACTTTGTAAATCTACACAGAACCCAGCACTAGTACAGAAAGAGTGCAACTCTCTAAAGAGTTTTCCTCTAAAGGGCCTTGCAATTAAAAGACAGTGGAGTTTGGTCCTTTAGTTCTACTTAAAACTTTCCAGGGAGAAGAAAGTTTCGATTTTCAGAACTTTTCCATTAACATATGCAAACATTTTTCTCTAGTTGGAAGATTTAAGAAGAAACAGTCATTTGTCAGATTTGCAGCAGAAAAGAAATACCTTGTTCAAAACAGGGTGGTAGGATCCTATCATTAGAAGGTGAAAAATCATTCGCCTGAATTGTGAACTGAATTCAAATAAACATAACTAAGAAAAAGAGAATTTAAGCAGAGGTGTCAGGACAGCTGTCGAGCTGCACAGTGCAGCTCTGCAATGCAGCCTGGAGCCTGCTACGTCCCACCTGAGCATGTTGGAGGGAGATGGCATTGCACAGACTGCTCCTTTGTGGGTACAGGTTGGCCAGCCACAGCACACAGCGCAGAGTTCTGCAATAATCTGCATGCCAGGCCACCTGCCGAAAGCAAACAGATTGCATAGCATGTAAATCAGTGCACCGTTGGCTTGCTTCTGTGCATGCTGTTTAGAAGCTGTTCTTGTCAAATCTGTCTCCCGTCTCTCTCCACGATGATCTATTCACATGCCTATTGTTCTCAATTACCACACACCTTCCTGTGAGCCAGACCAGGGAGTTTAGAGCTATGACTCAACTCTACAGGTCACAATGCCAAACCAGTCCCTAGGGGGAATTATGGTCAGCAGCAAACACTGCCGAGACACCCAGGCTGAGAAAGCTATAGCAGCAGTAGTTGGCTTTAACCAATAATTCTCCAACTTCTGCTAGTGAGGATATGGGCATGCTTCATTCTTTCCAGGATCAGGTACTAGCAACAGTTTGTTTGCTCTTTTTTAATTTTGTGTCTTGGGCCTGATCAGCAAAATCAGTCCTGAATTCTATTAACTTGCACAGCTCAATAGTGCAAGTCTGAGTGATACTACCACCAGCAAGTATCCTCCCCCCCTGAGGCTTCAGATACTCCCAAATCTATGACAGGCTTCCTGTGTACAAGCCCCAAGCCCGGAGACTTTGGGGTTTAGATGCCCCCTAGTCTCTCTTGCCCCTACCCAAAAAGCTGAGATCCTTGCATTTGGGCTAGGGACAAAAGTTACACATAAACCGCTTTAAGTGATCAGAAACTGGTTTAAACCTGTAACAGAACAGAAGGTCAGTGTACATAAACCAGTTTCAAAATGGCTGAAACTGGTTTAAGATAAACCTGGTTGAATGTAACATCAGCTCTAAGTAATTTGGGTCAAACCGGTTTATGAAACTTCTTTCCTAGACTCCTTCCTGGTTTAAGTTAAATCAGAGCCCCCCAGCGTGCTTCCCAGCCTTGGACTGGGCTGTGCTGTTTGCTCCAGAGAGGACTGGCCCCACCCCCTGCCCCCTAGCTGAGCAATGAGGGCTGGCTGACAGGGGCAGGAGCAAAACCAGCTAGGGATGCAGCCCACTCTATAGGAGGGCAAACCTAAGCTGGAGTCTAGGGCCAGGGTGGGGGGTTAAACACCCCTTCCCCTCCTCAAACTTACTGCTGGCTGCAACTGTGGACTACAAATCCCAAAGGCAGCTGGAAGCAGAAAACGAAAGTGATGAGTAACCCTACAGGGTTCTGCTGTTGCGGTTCTGGACAGCAAATCTCACAGACCTCAGGGGTAGCAGGAAGAGGTAGTAAACACACAGCCAGAGAGGCGTGCTCCCGCACTCACCAACTTCTGGCATGAGCCACTGCAGGCATGTGGCTGCATTTCCTGAATCAAAGGTAAGTGTCTGTTCACTTCTGTTTCAATTTAATCTGTGCAGCTTAGACTAACTTGCAAAGAGTGAATCCATTCAGCTTCAGGCTTTTTGACTGTCTGTACCTAGGCTTGGAGGCATTTGTAGACTCTTGTAGGGGTCAGCCTGCTCGCAGTGCAAGGGACAGGCCTTCATCCTCTAACTACACCAAGTCATTCAAGACCGAGAAGAAGGGTATCTCTCCTTCCAGGTAAATAAAACAACCTGGGCCGAAAGCCACCTCATGACATCTCCTTGGGCCAAAAACCACTTCGTGGTATCTTCCCCTGCCACTAGAAACAGTAAAGAATAGTGTCTACCCTTATCAGTGGGATGTTCTCTGGCCCATCCAGTGAGAAGAAAAGAGCAGACTCCTTTTTCCTTTTTGCACATCCACGTGGAGCAAGGTACAATCAAGCCCTAAGCCACTAGATCCTACAAGAGAATCCATTAAAGCCTACACTGCAAGTTCACCTCACAAGCAGACCCCTGCCGCACAAACAGCTGGACTGTGCAAAAGAGGATTGAAAAGACCAAGCCTGTTGTACTTTCAGGACACGAGCTCCCCCTGAACACAGAGCTGCTTCTCTCAAATACAACGTACCACTGGTGAAGCACTGGTGCCAGTGGTACGTGCTATTTCTGCATTGCTTTCCTCCTCACAGCCACTTACCAAGACTTTTGGGTCCTGGTAGGATCACGCTCTTTCACAATTCATCTGCTGCCCTGGCATGATTCACTCAGGAATATCACTCTGACATTTCCCAATCTTGGAAATCTCGTGGAAATAAATAGTTTATAATTGCTGGCAAGAAAGGGGAGGCTTATAATACTGGAGGGGATAATTATTAGGCACCAATCCTACCATGGAGTGCAACATGCTCAGCATTTCAAATGCGTCTCTCAGGACCTCAGAGAATCTACTGAGCAATAATGTTCCAGCGGGAACATCCAGAGCCTTCCTGTCAGTCACGTGGGGACTTGGGGAAAATTGCATGATCTTTACTGTCCCCAGGGGCACAGCATCACTGCATTTTTTTTAATATGACAGATGTAAGCCAATTAGAATAATAGGAAATGAGGGTTGGAAAGGACCTCAGGAGGTCACATCTAGTCCAACTCCCTGGTCAAAGTAGGACTATTCCCCAATTAGATCATCCCAGCCAAGGCTTTGTGTAGCTGGATCTTAAAAACCTCCATGGATGGAGCTTCCACCACCTCTCTGGGCAGCCTGTTCCAGTGCTCTACTACCCTCCTAGTGAGAGTTTTTCCTAATTCATAGTTTCATAATTTGTAGGGTCGGAAGGGACCTGAGCAGATCATCGAGTCCGACCCCCTGCCATGGCAGGAAAGAGTACTGGGGTCAAATGACCCTGGCAAGGTGTTCATCCAGCCTCCTCTTAAAGACCCCCAGGGTAGGACCTAGCACCACTTCTCTTGGAAATTGGTTCCAGATCCTAGCTGCCCTGACTGTGAAGTAGCGCCTCCTGATGTCTAGTCTGAATTTACCCTCTGCCAGCTTGTGACCATTATTTCTAGTCACCTTAAGGAACTATCACTCTTCTTGGACACCCAACTCCCCTCCCCACTAACCATAACCTAATATCTAACCTAAACTTCCCTTGCTGCAGCTTGAGACCATTGCTCTTTGTTCTGTCATCTGCCACCACTGGGAACAGTTTAACTCTAATTGCACCGCAGAAAGCAACCCTAGAGGCAGGGGACTGACTACCAAGATTGGGTATAAATATAAACAGAAATTATTACAGCGAAAGTCTTCTCCATACATAGCAAAAGAAGCCATCTGTGGGAGTTTCTCTTTTCTAGGTGGAGCCGCATTTTGAACTACTGTTACGATCAAATAAAGACAAACAGCTCATGTACTTTGGAAAGTCTTCAGTCTCCGTTTACTGAGAGCAGATTGAAGCCTGCATAGTAGTGGTACTTCTTTTCTTTACAGAAGCTGATTTTTCTCATCATCTCAATGTTCCTAACAATATGCAGCCTGGATCTTGAAGCTGCTCTCCAGCAGAGGGCTCTAAATGATCAGAAAGAAATAGACGGAGAGGAGATGTGGATTCTGATGCCAACCCACTTCCCAAAGGCCTGAGGGGATTCAGGGCTAGTATTTCTGATCATAAAGGCCCTTATGCACTAAAGAGCTTCTGAAATAGCTATCACAAAGTGAGAACGACACAAAACATCCAACTGAGACTTGCAAATATTTGCTTTGATATCAGGACCAGAAATGCTCATTCTAAAGAGCTGCGTTCCCCATACCATTATCCAAACCACCCTTGCGCTGAGCAGGGCGAACGAGTCGCATAGAAGAGCAGTTTTAGTGATTCTGAGCATTTTAAAAGCATAATGAAATTCTGCGCAATACCGTGTGCGCAGACTGTAGAAGCTGAGACAACTCACGGCCATGCCTCAGAAGCATTTGTCCATGACCCCACTCTGCTGGATGGCTGAGCAAACCCAAAAGCAAAAAACAGTCTCTATCCCAAAAAGCATGAGGAGTATAAACCATAATTCAAGTTTAAGACAAGAAATGGGCTGACCAGGGCCGAATTCTTTGTAGGCATGAAGGAAACGGTGGGGGGGGGGTTTAAAAGAGGATGAGCTAGTTGCATATATGCATACAGGAAGCAACTCTCAAGCCTGAGAGGCAGCCTGGCAGAAACTGCAATGATGCTTGCTTCAAAAATGTAACAAGTAGGTGATGGAGGCTGAGGTCAGAGGTGGATGTCGATATTCTCGTATCTGGAGGTGCAGCTCATACTAACCATACCACAGCATGCGTGCGTCAATGGAGAACCATCTCCACGCCATTAGCTTCCTCAGACTGCTCTGCAGAAATCCCTGTCTGCTCAGAACGGTACATGCCTGGTCATGGTGCATGGACACCATCTCCCGCTCCAGGCTGAAGTGAAGAGCTCCCACAAGGGCCACAAGGAAAAGCAGTATGCTCAAAAAAGCAATGGTTTGTATCACCATCCTGGAAAGCAGAGCTCTGGAAAGAGCCAGGACTCCAGTGTCCCCAGGAAACTCAAATGCAGAGTACTGGAGAAATGTCTGACTTGCCTCGGAGCATTCCCTAGGCCATGAGCCAAAATGTGGCCCACAGGGCCATGTCATCTGGCCCAGAGGGCTCCACACAGGTCTGGAAATTTCGTGGTAAGGGAGCAATGGTGGCACTAATTGCCACAACTCCCTTGCCACCAAATTTCACAACCCGTGGGGAGCCTCATAGACCAAGTGACACAGCCCCACACCCTGATTTGTGTCACTGTTGGGGGTCACTCCTCAGTTGGATCCATGCATGGGGCTGGGGACAGTGTACAGGATCACTCTGTGGCTGGATCAGCATGCAGGGCGAGGCCGGCATGCTGGATCACATGCACAGTCCCCACACTGGATCCAGCCCATGCAACGACCCAACCCAGCGGGTTCTTGCCTACGGCTGGCCCCACACCACACATCCAGCCCTTGGAGTTTGAAGGCTGTGCACCACCTTCCTGCGTCACAGCCCCAGGGACCTTTTGCTGTCCTCTTTATGGAAACATGGAAGCGTGCCTCAGAAGAGATGACAACTCACCCAGGTAGTGGAGAAACTCCTGGAAGGGATCCTGCTCAAATGTTGATGGGGCAGGAATGACACTCCTCAAGGTCAGCACCTGGGATCTGCTGCAAGGAAAGGGAGCTCCTTTCTACTGTTTCCAAGGAAATGAAAAGGAAGGAGGTGTGCAAGTGAAAGTGAGAAATGGCATGGGGGGGGAAATGAATTAGCCTCCGAAATACAGGAACAGGTAGGAAGAGGAAAATCAATGAATCACTGAAGCAGGGAAAAGATGCAGTGACAAAGGAATGACAGCAGGCTGCTCCCCGTGGCTAAGGAGGGATGTCAAAGCACAAACTCTCGACAGCTGAAGGCAGCCAGTGACGTGGCACTGCGGCAGCCCAACGGGCACAGCTGGCTGAATCCAATGAGCTAACACTAATGACATGCTTGGCCCTATTAAAAAAATATAAGGCGGAACAGGGAGCCATGAACTAAACCAAGTAAGCAAGTGGCTTTTACCTAAGGCTGCAGGGACTTCTTTTGTCAAACAAGCAGTTACTTTGGCAAAGGCGATGAGGACAGCATTAGAAGTAGGATTTATCTTACAAACAGGACATGCCTGGACTGATCTCCAGGTACCACAGTGGTCTCTCACTCAGCTCTACTGCAGCCTAGAAGGAAAGTGTGAAACGGCGTGATCAGATCCAGATTCCTGCTGCCTTTGGCCATTGTGTCTGTTTTGACCTCTCCTGAGAAGCAGGCAGACAAGCAAACTGAGTCTGTTCCAACACTCGTGTCTAAGCAAGAGCAGCTCACACCAAGCAGTTTGTGGTCTTCACCACCCATGGCTCCACTGTAAAGATGCTGGGATCCCTACTCCTCAGGTAGTGGCATATGCTGGACCTTTAAGGGATGGAGCCATCTTCTCACCTAAACCCCTGGGAAGACATTTTCAGACCTGTGCTCCTCTTACAGGCATTTATCCAAGACTCCCAGGACAAGGCCTGGCATGCTGACCTTGTCATCCCGCCAGCTGGGAACCCACTAGAGCTGTAGGAACAACTAAGTGTTGGGGCTCACTGGCCAAACTGGAAAAATCAGGACAAAAGTAAAGAAATAAGTTAGTTTGGAGTGAAACCAAAACATTTTGTTTTGAGGAGGGGGTTTTTTGGTTTTTTTCTTCTTTTAAAGTAAAATGTAGGCAAGTTTCAGATGAGATGCCATTTTGAACTTAAAATTTGAAAACCTGTCGATTTTGTTTTGCCTGAAGCCAGGGGAGGCACACAGCAAGCATTTGCAAAGAACCGTGGTTAACCGACAGAACATAAAATTCACCCAGCTCTGCTTCAGACCTTGGATCAGAAACCAGGTAGGCAGCCACCTGTAAGGACCTGGAGCCTAAACAATTGGGAAGATAGATCTGACTGTGGGTTGTGCTGTCTCTAGTAGTTCTTGTAGTGGCTGCTGCTAAAGACTGTAAAGGAAACAGCAGGTCTGAGACCTGTGGTAGAGAGAGACCTGTCATAGATCTTATGTTCTTGTTTGGCTTGTCCTGTTAGCAGCCTAAAATAAACAATGCACCGCAGGAAGTGGAAGAGGCTTTCTTCTTATCAGTGCCGAATGTGTCTGCAACTAAGCAGGATGGCTGGAGCCTCTTACATCTCCTTCACAGCAAGGCATTAGGAATGAACAGGTTGGTGAGCAGGATGTACACACCAAGAATTTTAAGAAGGGCTAAGAACGGTAACCAGAAATTATGTTTTAGCCCTTTTCTGTGTTAGTGGTTCATTTAGGAAAAGCCAAACTTGATCAGTCACTTCTGAATGCAAGAAGGCACCGCTGGGTTTACCACGAGTAGAGACATCATTTGCAGTCGCATTTGATATGCGGGGAAAAAAAACCCAAACCCAAGAAAAAAAACCCCCAAACCCAACAACAGTCTGCTGGGGGAAAGAAAATGCAAAGCTTTGTTTTGATCCAATCTGTTTTTAAACAGATTCTCTCGTTTTCCACTGAGAGATCTTGAAGGAAGCTACTGCAAGGCAGCAGAACAGTCAGGGCTGCATTGCCATCTGCGGAGAAGAGAACGCAGAGGCCAGGCAAGCATCAGAAGGACTGCAGTTCCCATTTCGAAGTGACAGTAACAAATAGGGAGCATGGAAGAGTCTGTATCCAGAGCATTTGAGCAATCGATACTGTTTTTGCTTTAGTTTGTTTGATTCATTTCAAACCACTTGGATCCTGCCATTTTTTTCCTGACTTCTGAAGAGGGGAAGAATTATAGCAGTGGGCTAGTTAACCACAACTGGACCAAATTCTCTTCTGATTTACTCCCCTGCAACCTCATTTACATTTTAATGGAGTCGCAGCAAAGTAATGGAGCAGATTCCAGGCCATTACAGTCGCAGCTCGGATGTTGGTTTCATTGCATACTCCTGTTTTCATTAATTTATACAACCCTTCCTCCTAAACCTAAATTACCTTTTGAGGAGAAATGCCCTGTGCTTTGTCACAGCTCAGGGATGAATTATTGTTCTTTTTTACAGGAGACTTCAAAGTAACTCAGCCATTTAAATCAGGTTGTAAAATAATAATAAAGGGGGTTAAGGTTCTGGTTTTTTATGGTCTGTGTCCCACAACCAAATTTCAAGCACTTATCCCATGCATCAAGGCCTCATCTGGAACACTGAGTACAATTCCAGTTAGCCCTAATTGAGGAGATTAATTCATACTGGAGCAGGTGCAGTGAGGAGCCACTAGGATGATTAGGGCAACAGAAAGAGTTTGGTGTTTTTAGCCTGGCACAACAAAAGCTAAGAGGGAACCTGCTTGCTCTCTATAAACACATGATGGGGACAAACACCAGGGAGGAAGAAGAGCTATTTCAGCTACAGAAGAAGAAATCAACCAGGAGTAACTTCAGGATAGAAAGTGATTTCTAACCATCAGAGAAGCAATGTTCTAGATCTAGGATGACATCTCCATCGGAGCAGCATTGGGAAACCACTTCAGAGAAGTCTACAAAGTGTATGGAATAGTTGCCTGGGATAGCTGGGCACTGGATTCAGCGATTCAAGAGGCCTCTTCCAGTCCCATGCCAGGCAGTCCAATACAACAAAAGACTACTGGATTTCAGTATGGCCGTAGTCCTGGCTGAGGAACACGTGCTTTGCTAGGCTTGAGACATTCCAACTGGAAGACAGAGAAGGTATAAGCAAATGAAGCAGAATGATGCATTTCAATGTATGGCTGCCTTGCACTGTAATCCTGCGTGGTAGCACGCAGCCACAGTACTGGATGAAAAGTTGCTCTGGCTATTGCTAAAGACCCGAGCATGCCTGGGAATGCTCCCTCTGAGACAGATGGGACGGCTGCACAACAGTAAAAATTCTAGTCTCGGTCCTGCACCTTCCACCTACTTTTGCACCCTTTATGCTGGCAGGCAGAGCCCCTGTAGAT
Source organism: Crocodylus porosus (assembly GCF_001723895.1). NCBI lineage: Eukaryota > Metazoa > Chordata > Crocodylia > Crocodylidae > Crocodylus > Crocodylus porosus. The sequence goes on from NW_017728947.1 coordinate 108,660,595, forward strand.
TTGATGCCATGTATCACAGATGTGCCAGCTGCTGGGAATCCTGTCCCTCCTGTGTGATAGAACTGCACTGCCTCCTTTTGCTAGGAAAGCCCTCATGCCACAAAGAGCACGATCTGCTATGCACTACAGACACCAAGGCATTGAGAAGCTGCCTAGTCCCACTGTCGACTGAGCTCCCAGAACGGTACAGTTCTGTACAGTGCACTAAGAGACACCCCATACCAATGCAGGTGAAGTCTGAAGGGAAAGGCCCTCATTCAGATGTCCACTTCATGGCATAAAGTCCCATAATAGATGGGAGGTGGGGAGGAATATTTCAAAAGCAAGGAAATTAAATGAAGCCATTCATTACAGTTCCCATATCTCCCATACCTCAGCTGAGCTCTATATCAAGGGTCCTGGCCAGGTCCCACTGCAATTAGGGGCAAAGCTCTCATTAACTCCAGTGGGAGCAAACTCAGACCTGCTCAGGTCCAGCTCACATTTGCTAGTTTGGCTGGAATCAAAGGGACTTTTGCTGGGAATGAACCAAGTAGGATCCGACTCAGAATGACGCAAGCGACTGCCAATGCACAGGGAGGCAGAACTACATGCTGCAAGAGCCAAAGGTGAAATCCTGCCCTCGATGAGGAGGGTGGGAGTTTTGCCATGGATTCCACAAGAGCCAAATTTCATCCAATAGCTGTAAATATCCTGACATTGGTGCTTGGAAGCTCACGGCCATAATGTAGCTTTTAGTGATCTCCTCAGATTTAAAATGCAACAATCCATCCCTCTAAGCACTGGCACTAAATTTACTCAAATTCAGTGCAGGTTGGTCCAATTAGAGTCCTCCCTCCACACCAGTAGGGTCCCAGGGAGCACTGTACCAAGATACATCATGCCCCCTCAACATGCCCCACCTCCAGCACTGGAAGCAAGGCAACGTCTCAGATGTCCCAAAAACTCCATCTGCCCCAGTGACCTGCATCAGGGGACCCCCTTAAGAACTATACTGAACTTCCTCTTAAAACTAGATTTCATAGATTTCATAGACATTAGGGCTGGAAGGGACCTCGGGAGATCATCGAGTCCAGCCCCCTGCCCAAAGGGCAGGAAGTC
>NW_017728947.1:108662319-108682738 GCF_001723895.1 Crocodylus porosus
TGTCCAGGTCAGCCTGGATCACCCGCCTTTCATCTGGCGTGGATGCTTTGTCCCAAAGTTTGGTGTCATCGGCGAACTTGGCCAGTCCACTCCTGACTCCAATGTCCAGATCATTAATGAAGATGCTGAACAATACGGGTCCAAGGACAGAGCCTTGGGGGACCCCACTGGTCACAGGACACCATGATGAGTGACTGCCATCCATCACAACCCTCTGGGTCCGACCTCGGAGCCAATTTCCCAGCCAGCGGATCATGGTGGACCCAAGATCACAGTTGGCTAGTTTCGCCAAGAGGTGATCATGGGATACCAGATCAAAGGCTTTTTTGAAGTCAAGATAAATGACATCAGTCTCATCTCCCTTGTCCAGGTGACAGGTCACCTGGTTGTAGAAGGAAATGAGATTGGTCAAGCAAGACCTACCCACAACAAACCTGTGCTGGCTATCCCTTAGGATGTTGGCCTGAGCCAGTCTATTAAGGATGGCCTCTTTAATTAGCTTTTCTAAGATCTTCCCAAGAATAGAAGTCAGGCTAACGGGCCTATAGTTAGCCGGATCCACTTTCCTCCCTTTCTTGAAGATCGGCACCACATTGGCCTAGCTGGGTTCCTTGTACATTTTCACTCTCCAAGGCAGGGTCCAAAGAACCACCCTCAGTCTGCATTGGGCAAAGTCTGGCAAATGCACTGACAGCACTCCCAGGTGTCTCTCACAAAGCCTGTTTGGACCATAAGGAGCAAAAGACATGGGAGAAAGCATATCAACCTCAAGACCTGCACCTGAGACTAGATCAGGCTTGAGAACTTAGGACCCAATTTCTCAAGGGATCTAAATGACTGAGGCCAGTTTATATTCCACCTCTTAGGTACATAAGTGGATTTAGCCACACAAGTGGAATTCTGTTCCTCCCTGCTTGAGACCCTGAAACACAGTTCATGTAAGAGATGGGGGACCCTCCCACCCCCCACTTCTTTGTGACCCAATATTAAGGGTCAGGTGATGGTGTGTTACAAAAGTAAATTCATTAATGGAGTCTCAGGAACGTGAACAGAGCAGACTACAATCACACCTAGCTGTCGATTTAGATGCCCAATAAGTAGACAGAATCTAGCCCGTGTCCAGGGGAATTAGGCATCTAAATCCCTGTAAAAAAAAAATCCAGCCCTTGATATTATATATAGTTTCCAGTAACTACTTCATATAGGGATTGGTTCCTTCTCAAACAGGCACCTGTGTTTACAGCTTCTTTCAGGAGATCGTGGTCTTAGCCAGGCTTTTACACTGCTTCTGAACGAAAATGTTAATTTGCAAAAGTAACATATTTGGAAAACGGAGAGCAACGCATGCTGTAATTGTCTGTATATGGACATAAGGTGCTTAGCCACTCTTGCAAGAAGTCAGGCAGATGCCAAGGCAGACTGGCACCATACCAGCTGTGCCACCCTGCCCTAACTTTTGCCTAGCTGTATTTGTGAAACTTAAAAAGAGGCAGATGAGCAGGAAGTTTGACTGCCCTGAGTTTACCTGGCACAGAAGGGCCCCAGAAAATGGAACCGGCTTGTGTTTCTTTAAAAATAACGAGCCAAATCCTCAGCTGGTGGAAGCAACCTGGCTCCACTAAAGTCAATAGAGATGTAGCTTCAGTTCACAATCCGTCTCAGTGCCTCGCTTCCCTTGTTCCTCCTGACAGTCTATGGACCACAGCGGGGATTCTGCAGTCAGACCATCTCAGGCACAAGGGAAAAGAATTGGCAAAGTTGTTCAGAATACAAAGAATGAGATCCTACGGTCCCTGGATCTCTGTTGTTGATCTCACTAAGGAAGGGCATGATCTTGCAACACACTCATTAAGTCAATGTCCCGCAGGGAGCAGGCTGTGCCTGAGCTCTGCTCTGCCTTCTCGTTAAGGCAGTGGTTCTCAACCTTGGCAGACTCATGGTCTCACTCAGAAAACAGCAGCTCTTCATTTTTGCTCTTTTTTTTTTTTTTGAGTAGAGAAATATAACAGAGCACTTTTTCTGTTGCAAAAAAAGCTCAGAGACCACTGCCATGGATTCCTATTTGAAATGTCTGGGTTTATCTGGGTGAATCACATTTGTAAACCTAGCAGTGTTAACACTGTATAGCACCCCACAGCACCCTTGAAAGGATCTCAAGGTATCCCAGGGTGCTGTGACATCCTGGTGGAACATCACTGTGTTAAGGCAACAGCCTACATTGGGGTACCATGGACCCTGGGAGGGAAAGAGCTATTAAATAAGAACAGGGAGCACCAGGTTTGGATGTTGCTTTGGGATGTCCACTCCTTAGACTAATGAGTGCTTGAAGTATTCAGACCATAAAGAGTTAACTGCTGTTGCTTTTCTAATCCAAACCCTGATACTATAGCATGGGAGAAGGCAGGCTGGTGGAGGCATCTTGGTAGCTAGCTGCGACCAGACTTTCAAGTGCTTCCCCATCTCTCTGCCCTCCACTTGCTATTACACAGAGGAGAGGAGGTGAAAGGGTGAGGACAATATTACTCAGAGATACGTGGAAACCTTTCCTCTTCCTATCTAATTGGAGCAGCTAACACCCGGTAACAAGGGAAGCTTGTCCCTGGATAGAACGTGGCCCACTTTTGCAGGGTGCTGCTGGGGAAAGCCAGAGCTAACAAGCCTCAGTGCTATGAGCTGATAAAGAGGTTAACCTCAAAAAACCAGGCTGACCAGGGGCGAACTGTCTGATAAGAACAAGGTCTCTGAAACAGCTTCCACCACCAGAACCCCTGACCACACAGTCCAGAAAACACCATGTTGCTCAGAAGCTGGGTGTCCCACAGAGCCATGTAACAAAGCCAAGAGACCCTCCGGCTTTCAGACTGGAGTCATTGTTAAAGAAGCTGTTTTAAATTACAAAACATGCTTCATGGGACCAAACACGCTTCACAAGCTGATAGGCACATGCAGTGATAAGATGGGACTGGAGTTGTTTAAAAGGAACATGCAGGAGCCCAAAATGAAGCGGGGGGGATAAAAGAACTAGTCATCCCTAGACAAATGGCCCTCAGTAAGAGACACAACAAAGTTGTCCATGTCCCACCTTTGGGGCAGGAATCCTGTAACTTTTAAATCCCAATATTTAGAGAGTATGGAAATAATCAGTTCAAGGATCCAGGATGCCTACATTGAATCCTCATACCCCTAATCATGCCTGCCTATATCAGAGCCCACACACTATCCCTATAAGCCTCACTCCTAACTTTCTCCCAAACCCTGAAGTTTCCTTTAAGCTACTTCTCAGTAAAAACACTCCCTCCCTACCCTACCGTACCCCACCCATCTTCTATTGTCAAATAAAAGGTCAGATTCACTTGGAGATAAGTGGGAGGAGGGAGATGGGATTGGATGTTGCAAAGCCAAGGATGGCAGAGAAAGGGAAAGCAGCTGAAGGAAGGGGTAAGGATGGGATTTAGGGAGTAGAAGATGAAGAGGGATAGATCCATAATAGACAAAAGGCAGGAGACATGAGACTGGTAGGAAAGAGAACAGCATGAGGATGGAAGTAGTATGTCCCTGCTAGATTATGTCTGTCCTTGTCATTAGAGTAAGTGGGAAGATCCTAAGGCAGCAAGGGAGAGGCAGAGGAAGGAGCAGAGATAAAAGGACAAAAAAGGTGCAGTTTGCTCTTGCAGGACTCAGCACAGTCAGAGCAAGAGCAGAGACAAAAATGGCAGAGAGTGAAAGGGCTTGGATTGGGTGAGACATCAAAGATGTAAGGAGAGAAGAGAGGCAGAGATCCAGAAGTCAGAAAAGCAGGAGTGTAGAAACAGCACAGGAGTCTTGGTGGCTCGTGGAACAGATGCCAGGGAAGACGCAAGGATGGCAAGATGAGGAGGAGATCAAAAGTGATGGACTCTGCAGGTGGACAACAGTTGCTGTTTAACCCAACCCCACCATCCCCAATGCTTTCACTCTCCTATAGCAGCATCTCTTTGAAGAAGAGGCTAGAATCCAAGAGTGAGAGGGGCTCTCAAATTGCTCAAGCTGATCTTTTAAGTATCATTGTATGGTGTAACTGAGGGCGGGCAAGTGAGGCAAAAGCCCTGAGCACTGCCTAAGGGGGATACTAGAATGTAGGCAGGGGCAGCACCCCCTCCATGATTTCTGCCCCTGCCCCTCCCTCCTGTCACTTTTTCCATGCAGTGGCCCTGGCAGCCAGGTGCAGCTCTGGGCACAAGACAGGTGAGGAGATGTGAACAACGGCCACAGCACTGGTGCTGACCAGATGTTCACTCCCGCAGAGGTAAGCGTTGGTTAACCTCTCTCCTTTTTTTTGCCACACGATTTTGGCTTTCGAATCACCACTAGACATGCCTTTTAGCAGCAGCTTCCACATTAACCCCCACAGCAGTGGCTCACCCTGCTACAGCTCTGTTGGCCACTGCCCCTGTTCTACAGGCAAGCACAGCCCAGGGCACAGAACTACCCAGTTATGCCTCTGGGATGAATTACTCATGTGATGCCAAGTCCAAAACAGGCCTTTTGACCATCCGCCTGATGGATATCAAATGCCCCTGGGATTTCCTTCCTCCCAGGAAAACTCTTTTATTCCCCAACCTCTTGGTTTTCCCAGCAGAGTCCTACCGCAGCTTCATAAGTGCACTCAGCTGATTGTCTCCAGTGTCCCTCAGAAAGGGAGACAAGATTTCCTGTTTCCCTTCACACCTGTAAAAGACATGCTTAGATTTCCCCAAGTCAAAAACACAACGTTAAGGAAAATCAACTATCATGGCCTGAAGTGTCACATCTAAGCAACTTGCTTGACAGCCTTTGAAAAGCGGGTACCTTCTGATTCCAGCTGGTCCAGTCCATAGGTTACAGCCGTGCTGATCCTCCTCACAGATGGAACAACAGTCCTCCTTACAGACGACACCACTGAAGCTGGAGTTGCCAGGACCGTGGTCCTACTGGTGGTCTCCTCCGTCGGCGTTCCCATTCCGGCATGAGTTGCGTCAGGTCCAGCAAGGGCAGGGACAGCCTTCTCGTTGGAGATGGTGACCAGTTCTGTTAAAGGAGAAGCAATGCCCACCAGGATGGTTGTCACAAAGTCAAAGTCATAACATGAAAAAAACTCAGTAATGATTAGGGAATTCATTCTTACAGGGAGGCTTCACTTTAAACAAAAAAAATTATTGAACGCCATCTCTTTTATGTAAAAGCTCCCACTATGAAACAGTACCAGCTCCGCCATAATGACAAACTGTTCCTCAGAGAGAAGTCTCACAGCACTGAGACCTCCCGTAACGAGACTTCTGTTATTTTTTTGTACTTTATGCCACTGCAAAGGGTGTCAGTCGCTAAACTGGGGCAAGTTCAGAGCCTTTCAAAGGCATAAATCAAGTTGTGAACCAAGAGACAGCTGGAATTGTTTATTGTAAAGAGAAAAGATTACAAATGATTAATTTATAATTAAACGTCAGAAGTGAATTAATTACAGTGACATTCTTAGAACAGAGTCCTTTTTTTTTTCCCTACAGAACATCCTCACTCAAAACGATCTAACTTGAATGGCAATTTGCACACTACAGAACACCAGTGTATCAAGGCTGCCCCCAGACTCTCTCGCCATCGGTGAAATGTCACTGTGTTCCTCTGCCTTAACCAATCTATTAGATGCATTGGTTTTCCTAGTCCTGCCGAGCTAGCCTGGTAGGAAAGAAAGCCTGTGCTGTAGTTGTAGTGACTGTGCCATCGTGTACAGCTCCCCAGGTGATGCCTGGAAAAATTCTGGTTGAGTGGGCAACAGTTTCTCCTGCTCTGCCAGAACTGAACCCCAAAGGACTTAGAAAGCCTATCAGGAAACAGAGAATATCTACAGTAATTACATCCCATCAAAAATCTGCCCATTGAATTCAAAATACTCAGTTCCACAACAAAAAGACCTGTAACGATCATCTCTCCCATTGGGCTAGAATCATTCTCTATGCTCAGCACCAGGGCAGGAGGCACATAGTTGCATGGCTCAAAGAGAAGCTCCTGTCTAGGCTCCAGCAGGAGTTGTGGGGGAACATCTGCTAACTCTTCATTCTTCCCTGTCTTTTTGTTTCCTGGGGGAGATTTCACCAAATCCTTACTTTTTCCTATACACCAGACCAACACGGGGGCAGCACTTACCTAGCAGGTATAGGCAATCCTTATACCTCTGTGCTCCCCACTAGGGTTGCATTAAAGATGACATGTTATCTCAAACTCTAACTTAGCTACCTTCACCTTGTACATAAAGCCCTGCAAGGAGTCCGTACCTGAAGAAGAATGGAAAAAAACTCACTTAGGGTTTTGTAGGCTGAAGCCAACACCATGGAACTACACTCTGAAATGAGCTACATACTGACGCAGATCTTGGAACATAGGGATTGTGCCCACCCTACAAGTTCCTCCAGCAATGAAAAATCAAACATTTTTGTCTCACGCTGGGACCCCCAACACTTCCAAAAAAAACAAATAAAACTGCCATGTATTAAGATGGTGGTGGCCAAAGCACATTATAACCTGGTTGACTCTTCTGAGATGAAAAAAGGAAAAAAAACCAATTATGATCATGTTAGAACAGGTCTTTAGCTTCAGTATCTACCAAGCTTCAAACCTGGTACTAATTTAGTTATAAACAGATTTTTCCATGTTCACAGAGGCAAGGAAAATGTCCTTGCACAGTGTGGCCATAATCAGGTCAACCAATCATATTTAAAAAACAGCAACTTTGATGGTGTAGATGGGTTCTCCAAACCAGCAGAAGCTGCAGAACCAGCCCCTGGAGGAGAATTGACAGCAACATCAATACTCTAGCAAAGCAAGGTCTTTTTTGCAATGAGACTGGCAAGCTGTTAAGAAGATGTAGGAGAACTCTGTGTTAAATTCATTGTCACATCCTAAACAAAACTCCTAATACTTTCTTTCTCTTATGGAAAAAATAAATTTTGCATAAAAGTGGAGGCATCAAAGCCTACCTTCAACTTCTGGAGTTTTTTCAGGAGACAAATGGGAGGCAGTGGAGGAGACGAGAGTTGCTGGATAGTCTGCACTCAACAGCTGGGTGACACCAGAGACATCCGGTAGCTGGGTTGCCAGCTTACTTTCCTCCTCTGTTGTGCTCATGGCCCCATGCGTAGCAAGGTCTGCTGGTGTCAAGACAGGCAAAGCAGCATCGGTTTCTTGACTGACTGTCGTTTCCTGAGTAACACCTACAGCGGTAACATTTGTCAGCAGTGACGCCTTGTACACGAACTGAGTAATTATTGTGATCAAAAGCATGCAGCAAATAGGAGCAGCTGTCTGAGGGAACGGAAAACCTCGGCACGTTAGCATCTTTGAAATCAAGTTGTAAACAATGGAAACAGCTACCCCCGAGATGCTGTGAGGAAGGTGCAGAGTAGGAAGAGGTGAAAAGGAAATACCAACTGGGAACAACTAGGGGGATTTTTATTCCACAAGGGTCTGCTTCTGCCACAGTTACCCCACAAGCCCCACTGGGATAATAAAGCCCTGAACAGGTACTGTGCTTTGCACAGGACTTCATGCTGCATCAGGACAGAACATACCACTCAGCATAAGCACGCTTAGTTGACCAGGCTTATGTGACTGCAAGCAGCCCAATGAGCAGCTCTGGGACATCAGGGGTTTTGCTGAAGTCTTCAGTGAAAGGCAGCAATAAAACCCCGCAGGTCCTATTTTATACCCATCACTAACTTTATCATTTGAGACAATCCCTTGATCAAGAGAACCAGCTTAGTTGTCCAAAGTGACTATAGGATTCAACTGATTACTTGACTCAACATTCACATAACAGCAGACCCAATACACAAGATTTTTGGGTTGCTTTTTCCTTTCCTAGAAGCATGCGTGGGGCTTGGGTGGGTTTCTTTTTTTTTTTTTCCTGTTACAGTAGTTTGTACAGCACCTAACACCATGGCATCCTAGCTTCCTAGGTGCTCTGGCAATACAAATAAATGACAGCAGTATCCACTGGTCACTGCATGAAAAAGTAATGCTGCACTGATCTGGGGAAGTAACCTGCTTTTCTTCACAGGGTAAAGGTATTACACTCCCAACCCACTGCATGGTCTCCCTGCTTTCTCTAGAATGCAAAAGCCATGGCAGTAGCCAGAGAGCTAGACAAGCCCTGTGCTATCCCTCCCTATGCAGTTTTGCCACAGTGAGCCTGTTTGAACCTATTACAAGGGCCCAGAGCTATCTGCAGAATCACAGAACCTGCCCAAGAATTGGAGCTGGGCCACAGAATTCCAGGCTGTCTGCAAAGCACTACAGCAGCAGCAGCTGCCGCTGCACTCACCCTGGGACAAAGGGGCTGAGAGCCAACAATTTTTCCATTCCCGCATCATCAGGGATAGCGTCAGTGGCTCCAGGCTGATTGTTATCTGCTCCCATTACTACGGCGAAACCAATGCATCGAGCCTTCGACTTTTTCATATCACAGGCTGCAGATGCTACGGAGACAGCTGTCCCCAGTTATCAGATGGTTCAGTGCGTTCTACAGCACCGAGTTTCAGTCTGCAGCTATCGCAATTTAAAAGCAGGTAAGGCCACAGAAGCCACCTGGTTATACTAGGGCGGGATCTGGCCTTTGCACTAACATACTGCTAGCAGAGAGGGCCTCCCTTTCCTAAATGAATCAGAAATCCCTACTGCATGAAGCAGGGAACACAGAAATACAATAAATCCACATGGAAAGAGTGACACTGCCAGACAGAATTTCTGACATGCCCCAGAAACCTGCAGCTTATTTTTTTTTAAGAAACCTTTAAGAAAAGAGGATTTGTTTTAAAAAAGGTTGCTAATGTCTGCTCCCCTGAGGGTATTTATGAGGATCCCACAGAGGCACAGCCTTCACCCCCAGATGTCTTGTCTGCTATGCCTCTACTCTCCTGCCCTTGTTGGATGCACACTCTGCCCAGGTGTGAGGAAGAGCACCTGGGTTGGCTCAGGGCAGGAGGGAGCTCTGGTACTAGGGCAGGAGGCGGCAGCTGATCCACAGCTGATCCACAGCCATAAGACTGGAGCGTGCAGGAGTGTCATGGGGAAACTGCATTTGGGAACACCAATCGTTTCTAGCAATCTTCACTTTTACTACAGCAGACGCGAACATGTTGGCAGTGCCTCTTTAAACGTTTCTACTGCAGATGCACATTAGATCCTAGATATGGCTCACAGCCTTTTTTTGTTCCCATTTTTTCCCTGATTTCAAGGAGGCAGATCAATAACAAACAGCACTTCTCCCAGTATGTGCACTGGAGCGCAAGCACAGGTTATTTTGGCAGCTGTCGGCAAGTTACCTTTTAACGTGTTTGCTAGAGTCTGGAAGACGTCAGATTGCATATCAGCAATGGCCTCTGGCAATGGCAGAGAGACACGTTCCCTCTCCTCCACTGGTTCTGTATTTTCCACTGTGTTTGCGGCAGTCGCTTCATCTGCAGTCAGGGTGCTGAGGACAGAAACCACTGTTTGGTCAGCAGAAGCTGTTGAAATCTCTTTCCCCTGCACAGACATCGGGCTTGGCGCAGCAGGATCATTTTCATCTAGGTTCACAGTAGTTGCATATGCAGAAGCTGTGAATGGCATCAGTCCTTTCACATCCTTCTCCTCAAGGTCTCCTGCTGCTGTTTGAGGTGGCTGCGTTATCATGTGGTCCAACTTTATCTCCTCCTGTTTTGTGCCCCTCTCCTGGCTAATGTTCCCTACTTTTGTATCATCCCAGTCATCTGTCGGTGCAGGGACAGCCGGAGGGACTGTGACCATGCTAGCTGTAGCATGGAAGCCCCCGTGCCCATTGTCAGGTCCTGCTTCCAAATTCAGGGAGGCATCTGTGAATACAGAAGAGGGTTTTGCAGTGAAATCAGGGCCCTCTGCTGCTGTCCACTGCAAGGGGCTGGCTACATTTGGCACCAGCGTGCCAGGCTCAGATTCAGCAGTTTGATCAACAAGAGGTGCAGGGATTGCCAGGAAGTCATCCGCCACATCTAAGGTTCGGGAGCTGGGGAGCAAAGTGGGCATTTCATCACTGCTCAGCTGGGCTGTCACTGACTGCTCCATGTTCCCTTCAGCCTTCTTCTCTTCTGTAGCAGCCGTCATGAAAACTGGGTTATTTAGATAGGCAGAAAAGCCATCTCCTGCTTCACTGCTCTCCCCTACTGTTGTCTTGCTACCAGCACTGCTGATGTTGGGATTTAGGGTAGTCACAGCTGTTGTGAGCATGGCCTTCATAGGTCCATCTTCACTCAGCTCTCTGTCTGGACTAGTGGGGCTAAGTTCCTTTTTATCTGTAGCGACCACTGATACTGTAGGGGTGTAAACATCCAGGCTCTTACTGTCTGCGAAAACATTACCGCTAAGACTGGTATGCTGTGTCTCTCCTCTTGCAGTGAAGCCTTTGTTTAATGATGTCCCAGATGGCTTTGCTGACACTCCAGATGGCTCTTCTGAGATGGGATCACTGGTGGTTTGCTCAGAGAGGCCAAGGTTATTTTCCAAGCTTTGCGTGTTCAGCCTGTCTTTTAACTCGTTCCCTGCCAGGGCAGTTTGCTCTACCTGCACGGAGTCTCTCTTCTCCAGTCTCTGGAAGGCCAGGCATTGCCAGCTAGAGGATATGAGCAGGGTGATGCAGGTGACCAAGCAAACCTGAAATCTGATTGATCTGCTCATATCGGAACAAAGATGGGCACAGAGCCTTGCAGAGGTAACAATTCCAGGAAGCGAGTCCTAGGGAAAAAGAACCAGAGATACATATTTATGCCTTTTAGTCATTGTACAAGAATATGTTCAGTTAAGCTCAAATATGGACAAATGGTTGACGTGATTTCTTGAGCAGTTTTTCTAGCAGTTTGTGGTGAAGCTGCCTGTCAGGAATTTGCCTGAATTTTTTTCACCGATTTAAACACGACACAATTCACTTATCCCACTGCACCCAGGGGCTCATTTCACTGGTTTGTGTTCTAGTCCTCGGAGACAGCAGCTCGTGAGTTCTCGTCCTGATGCTGACATTGACCTATTCTCAGCTTCATGCCAGCCACTCTCTCAGGGGCATGGTGAGGAATAACCTGTCAGACCTTGATCCACAATAGCATGAAAACGTGTGCAATTTTGAGAAGTCGCTAACCCTGTTAAATTGAGTGAAACCGCCCATCCAGATCTCATTAGCTTCCTGGTTCCAATCTACTCCTATTTGTTGCTCCCAACTCTGTCTAGGTGTGGACCCTAACCCTAACCCTCATGCTAACCCAACCCTCCTTGGGTTGCCTGTGTGACAGCAGGGAGGTCAGAAGTCCTGATGCAGGCAGAGGCAGGGGCTGACAATCAGCTGATTGTTAGCCCCTGCAAGCACCCACTTTCAATTTATAATCCCACGTTTCTCCTCCACTGACAAGCAGAAAGGGTACCATTGGGACCTGATCCCCAATCCCAAAATCATGCTGCCTGCCCTGCATCTTTGAATGAATGCATGCTGGGGGCCTAAATCTCTACTGAGCATGTGCAAACTATGATTTTTCAAAAACTCATGTCTTGGCTACATTGGGGTAGATTTGCACAAGGACCAAAGGCACGTTCCCAATACAAAGGCCACTCCTCTGCCAAACATTGAGCCCCCCTGCTCCAAAACTTGGGGACACTAGAGCTATTCAAAGAAACAGCTACGGAATTTTTTGTTAGCAAAGGTGAAACAATGCGTTTCCCCTCACCTTGTTTTTAGCAAGGACTGAACTGTTTCGCTTGAAATCATCCTCCAAAAATTCAGTGCAAGGCACACACCTGCCAAAATTTCAGTCCAAATAGCTATAGTTTAGCCAATTATACACACCTTGAAAACAGGGACTTGTAATGAGTAATGTTGATCAGCCTTAATAGTAGACGGCACTAACATCTCCCAAAAGAGGCATAAAAAATGTTGTATCAATACATATAATTATACTAATTAAAATGTAACAACCATATTATAATAATTGCAAGTCATATTAAAATTACTCTGCTACCACATAAGTCTTAAGATTTCATGGTCTGAATAAGATATAAAAAAGTGTTATAATTTACATATTTATTTAAAGGTACGTCAATGAGCTGTACATACAGTTTAGATTATGGTTTGTATGGGATAATTTGGACAGGGATGATCCTGCCTCGGGCAGGGGTTTGGACAGATGACTTCTGGAGGTCCCTTCCAGCCCCACTTCTCTATGATTCTGTGATAATTCTGACTTTATAAGAAATGTTGGGGACCGCATATTGAGACTACACGTCACATACAGAGCCTGTGTTTTGTTTTTGAGGGGAAAAGGCTGCTTAGCACTTAGACAATATTTTACACGTTTAAAGTAATGTTTCTACATTAGGGCCTTATAAAGCAGAGCATTTTATCACATGCATGGTTTTAAGCACACGAGCAGTTTCTCATAAATGAATGGGACTATGAAATACCTTCCTCCTTCTCTCTGTTTGCTGTGTTCACCTGTTGTGCATCCCCCTATGCAACAACGGTAAGCTCTGTAGGGCAGGGACTGACTTGTAATATTTGGATGGGTTTACACTTGCTCCCATGCCTGGGAGTAGTGCCACAGAGCATGTCTTGCCCTCCAACTCCCACGCAGGTCATGCCACACTTGGAAACAAAGTGATTTAGCCTCCTCAGAGAAGACCTGAGGACAGGCCAGCAAGCATGTGCAAAACAGAGCTGAAGAGCAGCGCTAGACCCAGGTTCAGCACCACTCTAAGGCAGCTACATAGGTTCAGTTGGTGCAATGGGAGCAAGCAGTTGGGGGATATGGGAGATCATGTGGATGCACCTTTGTATGCAAGTTGTGGCCCTGAGCTTTCCAGGTGCTATTGCCATGCTATGAATAATAATACATGTATCTGCTGTCCATCAAAAAGATGCTCAAGTGCACAGACCATTAGCACAAGCATAAAGCCCCAGAGGGATGTTTGTTAAACCCTCAGCCAATTTTTACATAACTGTGAGCATCTTCTCTGCTTTTTCTCACTTCAACTTTCCTCCCTCTGCTGCCCACCACCCTCTCAAAACAAATGGCCCCTCTTTTTCCCTCCTCTGCAACACAAGGTGACTTGATGCATATGAGAGAAAGGGAAAGATCCAAAGTTTAACACTCACAAAAGTGTCACAAGACACCAGGAGCTGAGGTTTAAGTGAAACACCATATATTGTAAGACTTACTGATAAATCATGAGAAGTGGTAATACTTAGGTTCGTACTCTTTTCTCTTCCTTCTCCTCTTCATGCCACAAAAAATTATCCTCTCTGCTCAGAATCTGAGGCCTGGGAAAGTTTAATCAGTCTAGCAATCTAATCCCTTAGTGCTTTTTAATTACTAAAAAATGCACAAAAGTATATTGTGTAAATGAACAAATCAATAATGCCTAATGGCATGTGTCTGCTATTCGGTATGAATACAAATTATTTTCACCTCACTCTCCCCATTAGAGCTTGCCAGTTAAGATCATTTGGAGATTGTGGAAAAGTGATTTTAAAAAAGATTTTTCAAAGGAAACTGTCAGGTCAGATTTGACTCAGAATGAAATGTTTGTCAAAAACCAAAAAAATATTTCTACAGAAGGTAAAAACAAGTTTTAATGGAAACAGTTAAAAAAACAAAAAACAAATAAAAAGACATAAAGCTTCCCATGCAGAGCTTTAAACTCAACCTTACTAGTTTTACATTATGCAAGAGAAGACAAAGATGAAATCAAGTAGAAAACAAAGATATTGCATTGAGAATGTCCTCATGGTGAGGACTGCATAAAACGAGCAAACAACAGATATTGTGGAAAGCAGGCTAGATTCCCCCCCCCCACACACAAATTTTACACTCTTGGGCATTACTGTATAACAGGGAATGGCAGATTTGATGATTCTAACACTTTAACACATTTAACAAAATAATGTTATTATTTTATAAGCAACTTAATACTTTGTAAATATTTTTCTAGTTCTACCTTCCTTCCTTTTCCCCCCAGCCACTTCCTTAGAGACACCTCCTATGCGCAGTCACAGCCCCAAGTTGGTTCAAAAGCCGTGCTGGCCTGCTATTATATCATTACTGGTATCACTTAAAATTCCCAGCTGAGGTCAAGTCCTCAGCCTGCTATCCACTGTATATACATAGTGACAGGCAGAGTCTCTGACCCGAAAAAGTTTCCAGTCTAACTAGACAAGACAGACCAAATACAAAAGAACAGACGTATTATCATCATCTTACAAAGAGGGATGGGAGGCCTAGCTTTGCCCTGAAAACTTCAGGGCATCCATGCCCAAACTTCCTCTCTGGCAGCAGAGACCTCCTTCCTGCTCACCCAGTTCCACCACGTCTAGGAAAGTAGAACTAGAAAAGTGAAGTGAAGCATTCACTGCTATCTGGCAGCCAGCAGAAGAAGCACATAGACCAGGAGCGCCAAGCTCTGCAGGCTGGATGAGTGGCGTGGAGCTGGTCTGTGGCTGGATAGACACCTCCCGTCACGCCACCACCAGCATACCTAATCCGGCAGCTGCTCCACCAGTCTGGGACCAGCACTATGTGCAACGCAGGCCCGGAGCAGGCAGAATGGGTGCCATGTACACGGTGCAGTCCCCAGTCTGGGACCCGCACTGCACACAGTACCTGTGAACACTGGACACAGACTGGTTGGAGCGGGCATCGTGCAGGCAGGCCATGCAGTCTGGCTGGGGCGGCCATGTGCAGAATGTCTGCTGCTCCGACGGGTCTATGCCACGCGTGTCACCCGTTACAACTGCTCCAGGATCCCCCAGGCGCAGCACGGGTCCCAGACCAGTTGGAGCAGCTGCCAGATCAGGTATGCTGCAGTGGGAGAGGAGGAAGCAGGGGAGCTGCAGGTCCAGTCCATCCCACTGACGGGCCCTGCACCAGGGCCACGTGCCATGCCCAGAGTGGGTCTGATAAACCCAGGGGCAGCACCGGGGACCAGATGGCAGCGTTCTGAAGGCTGACACCACCCTGCAGGCTGTATGTTTGACACCCCTGATGGAGACCATCTTATGCTTTCTGCTAGCTGCCGTTGTCCTTTCAGCAGCTGGTGCCTTCCTAGGGTGTACTTTGTGCTCTGGCAGTAGAGCGGTGAAAAGCCAGCAGGGGCGCATAGATATGGATGCATTTTGGTGGCATGGGGTGGGCAGCTGCTGTTTGCTCTCTGCCAACATCTGGTGGCAAAAGTCACACAGGGAGTCAGTGGCAGCCAAGAATCAAGTCTAGGCTTCTCGACTCCATCAGGCCTCTGGGTAAGCATGTGGGCACAAAGCTGCAGGATCAGGGCCGCGCACATTTACTCACAGTGGGAAGGACTTATTTCAAGGAAGATTAAACAGAGCTCAGGGCCTGACTTGGCTTTATTAAAAGACTGGATTGGATTTTGCACTTAAGCAGCAGTCTCTTTGCTATCCTCTTAAATACAATAATGCAACATATTAAATGAATTAATGGTGGAAAGCTTAAAGCAAAGCCGACTCAGACTTTAACAAGAAGAGATCAGCTGCCCACGAGCTCATTGTTTGTGCTGCCCTCAGTTATGGACCTGTTTGCAAATATCCATCCTCTTTTCTGACTGGATTTAGGCCTTGTCAACTCTACAACTGTAGCGGAGTCAGGGGAACCATGTACTGTTAACATTTGCGGTTGATTGGAACTAACCACAACCACATAAACAGACAAGAGGCTTTTCATTAATAATCTAGGAGACTATGTTAGAAATCTAATAAAGTCCCATATTTGAGCGCATCCTTAAGTGCTTCTGAAGTCTTGCCAGAATTCCTCTTGAGCTAAAACTTTCCACGAGAAAGTAATGTAGAGGGAAAGTTAGTTACAGCTTCAGCTATGGAGTCATCGCCACCATGCCATCATTCATGGACCAAGAACAGTGCAGATTACTTCCCAGGCATTGCTAAGCAGTACATCCAGGCAGGAAGGGAAACCTACCTCTTCCTTTTGAAGCAACACTCGTGACCCATCCTCAAAGATCAATCAATTCCAGGAGGCGGTTTAAACTTGGATTATATTTTTAAGCCAAACTTTAAATTGGTTTACATTTTTGCTATGTAAAATTAAAGGATTCAAATGCACTGGGCTGGAAAAAAAGAGAGAAAGAAGCAGGAGGAGGGGAATTGAACATGGAGAAGGAAGCAAGGCCCAGGGGAGAGGTGGGCAGGAGCAGTCCGTGAGCACAACGAGAAGCCGATGACTTCATCTCGCCTTAAGCAAATCCCTCAACTGAGCCAGTGTAAACCACTTCAGGAGCCTTGGTGTGAACAGCTCATCCATTGAGACAGGATATTAAGAGCACTGCTGATAAGCTAGATGCGATGTAGAAAGCCTCCCGAGCTCTGCTGTGCCAAGGTAACCATCACTGCTGCTGGACTGGAATTTGCCTGACAACCAAATCTCAATTTGTGAAGAGACCATTTCTTAAGAGGGATGGCAGGTCCTGATTAGAAGTTTTCTTTTGCTTTATATCAAGACTTGGTTTTGAGGAAGTCCCATCTATCACATGTAATACCACAATTCAGGGGTGCCCAACCTCTGGCCTGCGGGCCAAATACAGCCCAGGGAGCCATAGGTATCCAGCCCAGAAAATTTGGTGGCCATAAACACAGTCACTCTTTCCTGCTGCCAGATTCCCAAACCCCAAGCCCCGTGCAGCAGATTGGGGCCAGGTCATGCCCCCTCCCCGCCACCCCTGCTGGGCCACACCTCATTTCTGTCCCCCCCTCTCCCCCCGCCCTGTGGGGCTGGGGTGAGACCACCTCTGGGCTGGCTCAAGCCCCATCCCTGCACATGGGGCTGGATTACACCCCCTTCTTCCTCCCATGGGCCAGGCTGGAGCTGAGCCATGCCCCCTTCTCCCTCCCCTTCCCCCCAAATTGGAGCTGGGACGCCCCCCGTCCTACTCTGCATGGCCAGATGTGGCCCTGCCGTGACTTCCCTGTGCCAGGTCGGGACCACCAGCCAGATCCAGCCCACAGACAGCCTGGGCACTGCCCTTCCAGCCCACCGGCCAAAAAGTTTGAGCATCACTGCCACAGTTCTTTTCACACGGCAGTGCCAAAAATGGCAGGTAGGGAATAAAAGCCACAGACAATGTCCTCATTCACCAGTTTCCCCTTATGTAGCCAAGGAGCTAGCAGATTTATGTTATGACAAGCAGCTATCAAGGAATCACACAGGCTAAAGATGAAAGACCTGTTAGATCAGATTTTATTCTTTGCTACAACACAATCAGTTAACACAATATATTCTATATCACTTTGCTGAGTCTAGCTTTAACAATCTCAAGTGCTGGATTTTCCATCAGGAAAAAATATGCTTTTAGCTCCTTTGTGGTCTTTGGTAAGTTTTAATCATATTTTTTGACGGGGGTGGAGGGGGAGAACCCTACTTGCCAACAGAGGAAAATCAAGCTTTTAAACACTTGAATGGATACTCTGGCCCTCATGGCCTGTCCTCAAGATGACACTTGTACTTAGAAATGGCTGAAGTGAATGCAGGTAAAGGAAAAGCACCAGAGATAAATAGGTCATTGGCTTCACACAAATGGGTAGCTGACCTGTGCAAGACATCTTTCTGCCTCTCTCAAACTGCAAGCTAGATTATACACCAGCTTCCCTTAGCTGAATGGTCCTAGATATGTTCAACCATGTGATTCAACCGCTGATTGACACAGGCAGTAATCAGGAAAACGCTGGAAATCCTCAGTTTACACATGAAAACATAAAACATACTGAAGAGTATTGGCCAGCAACCAAATTCTGCAGCACTGGAGTGCTAATGTGCACGGCCCCAGGCTCTCGGCATTATTTTGGAAGCAAAAAGCCAGGGTCTGATAGACATCAGTGATCCGACAGTGCAGAACTAACTCCTGCTATACTCTCCTGCGTACATGTCTGTACTTCTCCTCCTGCCGGATTCTCGCCAGGCCAACCATCCAATAAATCACAGATGCAAACGCCTTTGTTTCATTAGTTCAGATTATCAGACCTCAACCAGTTAGAACAAAGTGCCCATCTACTCTCACAGCTAACAGTTTCCAGTGAATAAAATGGCTTTAAAACAAAAAAGGTGCCAATAACAACTTGTGTGTCAGATTAAGCAAAAAGGTGGGAAAAGGCACAGTCATGCTTTTACCATTCCCTGAGCAAGGTACTGCATTCCCTGCATAAACTCTGGACAAGATCATTATCAAAAGGATATCTTTAAGAAATCAAAAATATCCTCACTTTTTTAGGAAACGAACTCCACTCTAGGCAGGCATCTGCCCTAACAGAGAATGAAAGACCACGCAAAACAGAAACTCTACATCAGTCATTCATCTGCACTGCAAGGATCTGGGCTGGAACCATGTCAGACCTCTCTACTTGCATTTCTTATGGTCATTTTTTGTCTTCTCGAAAGAAATGAAAAGATGAAAGGAAGAGAGCGGATTACGTCTCATATAGCAACATTCACAAGCAACTAGGCTGGCATCTGAGTTTGTTCAGCATTTGCATGAAGTGTTTTCTATGTTGATCTATAAAACCCTGTAGCTCTCTCTGCAGACCTATGTACAGAGAAACAGATATGCAGTATAACTTCCACAACTCCTCCTGCAGCTTCACTCGGGCAGATTCATGCTATGTGCTCTGTACTTCAGGGATTCTTTATTTTTCTCTCTCTTTCCAGCTCACTGCTCTAATCCCTTTGCTTTTCAAGACACCTTCCCCCTCCCTCTGCCCCAAAACACACATCTCCAACCCAGAAATCTTCCCACTTCCCCCCTTAATGTGGTCTCTCTCAAATGATGGGATTTCTCCATCTCAGATGCCAGGTCAGGCCTGTCTAAGCCAAGTTTCTTTACACATTGGTCCTTCCCCAATCTACCCATGGCATTTCTATTGCATCCTTCACTGCTAACTACACAAGGCACTCCATCTCACTTGACACATGCTTCCATTACAAGGCAACCCATACTGTGAATATCCAATGTCACCACAGCTTGGCTACCTCGCTGATAAGGCTCAGGATGAGAGTTATCTTTGACCATGTAACTAAAATGGTCAGCCTCTCCCTTTGCTGTCCATCCCCTTTCACATTGTCCTTCACACATGCCACTATTGAACAAACTACCTCCTTGTGCTACTCTGCTCCCAGCTCTGAATGACAAAAGGAGAGGAAGAGTGAGGCTGGGGAAACCAGGAGCAGGGGTGTTAGGCCAGGGCTGAGCCAAAGGGAAAGCCAGCGGGCTGGATGCCACTCACGGTTCTGGCCTGGCTACTACCACCTTGTTTTGAATGGAGGGAAATTAATATCTCATTGTAACAGTGATCATCAAAACTTAGCCGCCACACAAAACACAGATGCGCCTCGTCCGTACATGTTTTGGGTTTTTTTATTATTTTCCCTATTATGATGGACTAATGACTAAAAAACAGCATTGCAAACAGGCACCTTTCATCTAACTAACCATCCCTGAGCCCTGCCCCCTCCAATGCGATGCAACCTGGGTGCAGAGTCCTCGGAAACGCAAGGCACCTTCCTTACAAGCTGTCACCTTCCCTTCACTTCACTCCAGGGTCGATTTCAAAGCAAATCGGACTAGGAAGCAGTTGCTAGACTGACCTTCTGCTAGGCAGTTCACAACTGGCTGTTATTATTACTATGATTATTACTATTATTAATTCCTAGACTGACTTACTGCTAGGCAAGACACAACCAGCTGTTATCATCTTCAGTTCCTAGACTGATTTACTGTTAGGCAGAGCACGACTGGCTGTCATTATTATTATTATTATTATTATTTATTATTAATTCCTAGACTGATAACTGCTAGGCACAACAAGACTGACTGTTATCATTGTCATTATTAATTCCTAGACTGATTTACTGTTAGGCAGGACATGACGAGCTGTAATCATTATTATTAATTCCTAGACTGAATACTGCTAGGCAGGACACAACTAGCTGTAATTAATATTATTCAGTTAATAATTAAGAAATCAGTCTAGGAATTATTACTACTACTATTAGCATTATTATTAATAATCAGTCTAGGAATTAATAACAATAATAATAATTCCCGGACTGATTTACTACTGGACATGACAAAACTAGCTATTATTATTAATATTATCATCATTATCCTTATCGTTATTATCGTTATCCCTGGCCGGACAGATGGCCAGGCAGGACACAGCCAGCTATTATTCCTGGTGTTGATGCCGTGTATCCTCCTCGGCCTCTCCAAGGCTCAGACCAAGTGCATCCCTGGGCTGATGCGCGCGGCGCAGGGCAGTGGCCAGCTGTGAGGATGACTCCTAGTAGGATTCCCAGACTGATTCACTGCCCGGCAGGACAAGACTCGGGGTTTGTTCATCATTTAT
>NW_017728947.1:108683063-108699315 GCF_001723895.1 Crocodylus porosus
GCCCTCGGCGGCTCCCGCCGCACCGGCCCGTCGTCCCCGTGGTCCCAGGCATCCCGCTCATCACACCCGGCCTGGTCGCCACCTGACCCCAGCTCATCACACCCGTCCCAGTCACCCCGCTGCCGCCGGTCATCGCACCCATCCCAGTCTTCACACCGCCCCCAGTCATCCCGCTAAGCCTAGTCATCCCGCTGCTCCCAGGCATCACACCGGTCTTGGTCATCACACCAACCCCAGTCGTCCCACCGCTCCCAGGCATCACACCCAGCCCAGTCTTCACACCAGACCTGGTCATCCCACTGATCCCAGTCATCTTGGTGATCCTGGCCATGACACCGGTCCCAGTCACCACGTGGACCCCCACTGCTGCCCGTGTCCCGTGACAAGGTGAGGACGCATGGTGGGATCACAAGCAATGGTGAGGGCGGGCGGTGATCTGCTGGTCAGCCAGAGTTTGGGAACTCCCGAGCTAACGCACCCGCTGGCTCTGAGGAAGGATCGAGACCCAAGGGCACTGTCCCGAATCTGGTATTATTCATCTCTGGCAGTTTTTGAGTGGGGGGTAGACCAGTGAGCAGTGACTCTCCGCCAGGATGCCACAGCAGCCTGGGGTACCTTGAGACCCCTTCCACAGCATCACAGGACACTGCACCATGTTAGGTGAGCAATCATGATTCACACAAGAAACCCAGCGATTTCAAATGATCTTCCTGAGTTCTTTGCAACAGCAAAACAGCTCTGTTGTTTTTCTGTAGGCAAAAAAAGGGTCCCGTAAGTCTACCCAGGGGTGTCTTGAGTCTAGAAAGTTAAGAACTACTGAATCAGTTGTCCTTAGACCAACACGGCTACAACCAAAAGCCACTGCATTAGACAAACACTTGTCTGGGATGGTTTAAACAGGGATGATCCTGCTTTAGGCAGTGGGTTGGACTACATGACCTCCAGCCCTGTTTTTCTTTAGGCTGCGTCTTTCAAACCTCTTATCATTCTTGCCTCTCTCCTTGGGGCTCTCTCCAATCTGTCAGTGTGGGGTAATGATACCAGGAAGTACTGCCCATGGTTCTTCCTTTACACCTGTCCCTGAATGCTTCAGGGAGAACTATTTCAGCTAGTCCCAGTCAATGTAAGGCTGAAATATGGGACATCTTCAGTGGCCTGCACTGGAAATCGCTTGCTGCTGTTTACATCTTGCGAAGTGACTGATTCAGAAGTTGCTTTCAGCACTGTTGCACCAAGACAGAAAGTCTAGAACGTCCTTGAAATACACTAATATTTGCTTTTAAAAGTGTGTGTGGGTTTATACACACATGCACACTCCAATATTTAATAGCTACTGTTGTAATTACATCTTCTATATGCAAGTATCAGTGCACCGCGCTGGCAATGGACATGTCAAAAATGATATCAAAGTCTTACATTTTTAATCAGACTAAGAATATCTGAGTCATCGATAGAAAATCATTTACTCCTTTCCCCAAATTATATTTAGGAGCAAAGACAAAAAGAAATGTCAGATGAATCTGCTCTGTGATGTCACTCTACCTCTCAAACTCCACCCAAAAACTGTCCAGGTTTCAATCTCAATGACACCAATGTAACAGAAATCAGAGTCCGACCAAACACATTCCCTTTTTGAACTTTTACCTCTTGCTGTCTTTTTTCCTTTGTCTTCCTAATTCCTAACATAGGAATATCTTTTGAGGTACAAAGCCTGCCGTGACATTGTTACCAGTTGGCTTTTCCTGTTATTTCTTTGAGGCTTTTAATTTTTAGAAACCCTCCTCCCACATTTTCACTTCTCTTCCCTCCCTCCTTCCCCCTCTCTTCCATCCCTCTCTTTCTTCAGATGCATCCCTACTGTTTTTTACCTCTCCGGTTTCAGAAATCCCTCTCTTATTCTCCATTTTGTTCTCACTTCTCTAGCCTTTTGTCCTTAATCTCCTCACCAGCTTTCCCCCATTTTTCATCTTTTCCATCTCACGTCTTTTCAGTGGGATTCTGGTAGAAAAACTGCTGTTCTAGAGACTGCTCGTGGAATTCAACAACCCTTCACCTTTTAGCCATGAGTTACTTCCATATATATAATAAGCAAAAGTCAGCAGCTTGCATCATCAATATTGCCTTTCCCACCAGTGGCAGACGATACCTGGCAGCAGGTGGGACACTGAAGCAGAGGATTCAGTGTAACCAAGAAGTGATGGCAATTGCAAGGGGCAGATCATAGCAAGCTGGACAATAGTCACAGAGATGGCGATACCACAGCTGCTGGCGGATGGAAGATAAAATAAGATTAGGACTCCAGAACCAGACCCAGATGGTAATGTTGCCAAGCAAGGTTGGGTAAAGTTGAGGAAGTCTACTTATAATGCAAAGCTAAATATGCTAATGAATTAACAGTGAGTTGAACATGTAAAAGAGGTATGGTAATTTTAATCTATGCTGATCAAAAGGCCTGGTGTTGTTTGAGCCATCAGTAAAGCTTGCTTTCCTCATAGCAAGATCTCGGTGTAGCTGGATCTTCTGTGGGAACAGGGAGGTGAAGAAACCACAACCTTGTACCCCCTCCTCAAGGGATGTCGCTTCCCTCTTCGGCCCTGCAGGTACCTTTGGATCTCAGATGTACCCAGCAGTGACTGCCGACGGCAGCAAGCTGTACACAGTATATATTCAGAGAGGGTCTATGGGCAACAATTAATGAGGGTGGAGTGAGACAGAGATTATACATTTCTGTCGTCCTTCACACCACCACATGCCAACTCTACTGAAAACTCTTTTGAAGCACTACTGCAGCTGGTGTAAAGGAGTGCAGGGGGCCTTTGAAACTCAGTAGTGTAGGCAGAGGAAAACTGCAGACAACAGAGAAATGGTCTTTCAGAGGACATGACTGGGAGAAGAGAAAAGTTAAGAAGGCTGCTAGGAAGAGGCAGTGAGTCAGAACAGGAAGACTGCTGAAATCTTGCCCCTTTGACAGACTTATTTTGCAACATCAGGCAAATCAGTTAATCTCCCTTTGCTTTCCATAATAATTTTCTGCAAAACCAGGATTATCCAACCTACCATCAAAAGAGGGCTGCATGGCATAAATCATTAACATTTGTGAGGCACCCAGATCCTTTGGTGATGGATGCCACAAAACAGCTGCCCCAAGACAGCTCATCACGAGGCAATTTTCCTTTTTATTTTTCTTGCTGGTTATTATCATGGCCCATTGGAAATGGCATTTCTACAATTAATGTATTCCCTCTCATTCATATATATTGTGTTTCCTACTGGAAATCAGCCAGACTGGAACTAGCCCAGTTCTTTTGGGCTAGGTGTTCTGCACTTACCATTAAAACCTCTGAAAGACAGCTTTGCCACAGGTCAAGCCAATTTCTCTTCTGAGTAATATTGCTCTCCCTTGAATAATCTGAAAATAAATTTAAAAAATGTGTACATCAGCAACAGAAATAGTCACAGCAACATCAGACATCAAAAAAGAACATCAGAGGGAAGCTTGCTGCTTTGCACTGGGGAAGAGGTCAGACAAGACAATCAGAACAGTCCCTTCCAGCTTTAAAATCTATGAATCAGAAGATCTATGAAACTATTCATGAGTCAATATTTCTGCGGCTGCAATACTATTCCTCTAAAGGAAAAAAAATAAAAAGGAGAACCTGAATTATCTGTCAGGAGATAGATGATCTGAGGAGATAAGAAAACACAGAAGACAGGTGTTGAATTCCTCTGACCATTCTAGATGTTACTGATTTCCCATAGCTGTCTTAAGGGAAGGAACTGAAGCCCTTGACTTGCCCTGGATGCAAGTCTAGGTGAGTGATTTCAACCCTGCAAATTCAGGTTGGACTCCCCTCCTTTCATTGTAACTTAGGTATCGTTCCAGTGATCAAAGCCCCACATATCTAGACCCCTCTGCAGAATTCCTCCTTTGCGGTAGAACTGTACTCCATAATGTAAGGTGTCATTTCCAAAAGAGCCTTCTAGCCTTCCTGGAGATGAAGCAAGCCTTGAAAGCAGGAGCCACATATAACTGACTTAATATTGTTTTCCTGAGACAGCTGAGAGCCTGAAACAATAGGGTGGTGAAATGTGAACTTCCTCACTTCGTTCCACCAGGTAGCTGACCAGAGCCTAAATGCTAAGATTGTTACCCATTCACTGGTGATCATTACAACAGATTTATGAGTTGTGCTTATCCACATCTCCCCATGTGCTCAGTCACCCACCAAAACTTCCAGTTTCTGCGAAGTGGTTCTGCACTACCAAAACAAAGGCCTGCTGGAGAACGAAAACTGAAAACGTGGAAACAAGGAAAAATAAGCCATTAATTAAAAAAAAAAAAAAAGGAAACAAACAACATGGAACCATTGTCCTAAGAGTTGTCTATTTAGAAGATGGTTCATTGGAAACATAAATTCTGCAATCTGTCTGAAGCTACCACAGACTTTAGGCCCAGTTTACTGCAGACCTCATGGTGCCTTCCCTACAGCTCCCTACCAGAGATATGTTGTTCAGCCCCAGCAGAGCTTATTAGAAGTGTCTGCTCTCTTAACGTGGCGCCAGAGCTCTGGTTGATTACATTCAAATACATATTTTTACATATCTTACCCTTCCATAGCGCATGGCGAACCTAAAAAGGTGCATAGCTTAGGTTAATCTTCTGTGGCAGTCTTGCCTAGTGCATACTGCACTGGACTGAACCTGGCTTTGCACAGGTCTACTGGATGATCTTCGGTGAGCTACCTGACATTATTTTTCCTCAGATTCCAACTCTCTAACATGGGGCTTGCAATACTGAACGTTGTGAAGTGCTCTGAGGACTGCTGATGGCAAGTGCTGGGGCAGAACTGAGCTATAGCAGATCAAATTAGAAGCATAATAATAAAGTGCAAGTCTTTAAACAGGGATACCCACATGCCAGTGTACTGCATAATTTCAAGAACATATCACTTGAAGAGACCTCTAAAGAGAGTTCAAGTACATTAGCATGCTCTGCTGAGCAAGAATTCACCCATATCTGATGTCACAAATACTATACACGCCAGTGAGACTCTTGGTCTTGGAGATGGACCAGTTTCAGAGATCCGGGTGTATCCGGACATACTGAGAAGGTGAAGACACTTTTTCAACGGTGAACATTTGTTTCTGGACTAAGTGGTTCCCATGGATTAGCTACAGAGGACATTTGGCACAGAAATCTCTGCATGATTCGTTCTCCATTTTTTGCTTTGCAATTCATCTTTAAATCCCCTGAAAGCATCTGCATTAAGTGCAATTACTCTTCCCATTAAGCAGCAGTCATTGCTTTTAAGTAGCCATCTTGTTGTTACTTCCAAAAATAGAGTACTATCCCCATTTTACAGATGAGCAGAAAGACTTTCAACAGTGGGTCTGCTTAAAAAAGCAAACTGTGGAATTTATAGTCTAGCAGCAATCTCCATTTCAAATGTGTTCCTTTTACTGCCAGCCCCATAAATTCAACCTGAGACCAAGCTGCACCAAGAGAATCACCTTAGATTCTTCCTCATTCTTCATCACCAGGATTAAGAAAAAGGGTTTTCCAGCTAAATTCTGCCAGTGCAGCTCCATTGCTGGTTGCAGTTTAAGAATTAGTCCTGCCAAAAGGAACAGAATTCAGATTATGCCCTCAGCTCTGGTGGGTCTGTAGTGCCCACAGGAATAGAAAGGCAGTAAAAACTTATTTTTGCCACTAAAGTCAGCAGAGGAGACTTGGAACCCACATCAGGAGCAAATCTGCTGAGTAAGAAGGTATCGTTTTACATAGTCACTTTTCAGAGGAGAACCATCTTTGACTGACTTGCCCAAGGTGACCCAAGTCAGTTGCAGAGCTGGGAATACAGCCCAGGAGGATTGATGCCCAAGCCCTTGTTCTAATTTTCATATGATGCTCACTCCCTTTCATACTGTTTAATAAAAGGCATAAAATCGATGCAGTGAATAGCAAAACGCAGGGGGGTATTTAAATGTTTTTTTTTCCCCGAAATAAAATGCCGAAAAAACAGGCCCAGAGAGCCTCAGCTGAAATGCAAACCATCTGTCAATTCCCTGTTGCACTAAGATATCTTCCCCCTGTCCTACATAACAACCTACAGAATTAGATGAACAACAGTGTTCAAAAAGAAAATGACAAACGCCACGCAGCAAGTTAGCCCCAGTGAATATCAGGAAGGGGATCACGGGGGTTAGCCGCAGGACTCCTGCTGGTGCCAGCCTAGGGCTGGGAGGGACCTCGTGGGTCATCTTGCCTGCCCCCCAGCACTGATGCAGGATTTGCTACTCCTAAAACCTCCCAGAAAGCTGCCTACCCAGTCTCTGCTGGAAACTTCCACAGAAGAAGAGTCCACAACTTCCCTAGGCAATGGTAACAGAGTTGACACGCACAAGGTCCTTTGAAAATGTAGGCTGAAATGTTTCAAAACTAGGTGCCAAGATTTGAATGTCTAAATCTAGAGATAGGTAAATAATGGACCAATTTTCAGAGGAGCAGAGCTCTCCTAGCCCTGCCTGCCTCATTTTTATTTTCACGGCAGGCAGGACCTTGCTTCCTGCCTCTAGGCCCTCACCTCACCCTTTTTCCTCACCCAAGAAAGATTGATTGGGCTCTAGAAGACCCTGTCAGTTGCAATTATGGACAAAAGAAGACGTCACAGAGACACTCTAAGTATTTTTCTTGTGCTAGGTTCACTTAACCTGCTTGTTCATCACCCCCCTGCTTGCGGGCTGAATGTCTGAGACTCCAGAGCTGACGAGAGAAGTCCCTGGCATGGCTGCGCAACACGTACCACTTTGTGTTTTGTCAAGTCACTGTAATACTTCAAATACGGATAAGTTAATGTTCTGATCCTGCTCTTTTTTTAAAGCAAGAAAGAAAATATCCTTGGAGGATTATGAGCAAAAGAATCCAGGATCTCCAAATCCATCCAAATCCATCATGCCTAGGACACAAGGCAGGACCATATACAGAACTCCAAGCAAGAGAAGTACTAATGGGCTGCTTTCGTCAGCCCTGCAGCTGGACAGGACTTGATATATCTCCTCTTCAAGATCCCAGAGCTGGGATGGAGGTGGGAAATTGTTCTGAGGGTTTTACAAGCTCTGAAGACCCAATCGCTTTGTCTTCCTTACATCTGGCTGTGCACACGAATATATGCGTGAGGAAAATGGTTAAGTGACTCAATTGTATTGGATACGGAGATGAAGGATGCTTAAAAACAAGCATGCAGACTGAACTGGAAAACATACAGTGTAGGGACAGAACTGTTCATTTTATGACCAAGAAAGGACTAATCAGATGCTTACCAAGGAAATATGCACAGGATCTAAATCCAAACCTAGCCCCTGCCTGGGTTGGGATTGACACTTCTGGATGGAAGCCAATAGCACCACTATTAGCCGGTTACGATACGTCTCCTGCTGTGTTTCTGCAAGTAGCCTAGGCCCATAACTTTCACAGTATAAGACAAACAACATTTCACTGTCACTGTCTGCAATCACACTGCACTCTTTCATCCCAACAAAAACCCTCATATTCCTAAGTTTGTATGTAAGAGGAGCTTTCTTTATGGCAGGTACTCTCCCAGCTACTCAGGATAATTCCTTGACTGCCTTACCTTAAGCCCCCAGTACCACTTACACCACCATTTTTTAACTGGAATATGCACCATGGTCTTCTATGAAACAGCTCATCTGTAGTACATTCAACATGCTTTTCCTTCTGTTTGCAACTCAACTACCAACAACAACGCGAAGAAAGGGAAGGCTGTGACAGAGAAACTGTCCTGCAGGGAATTACAGGGGAATTTTTGATCAATGCCTCACTCTAAAACCTATCAATATCAACAAGTCTTTCTATTGATTTCAATGGGCAATGGATCATGCCTTGTATTCCTGTTTGGTTAGTCTGCTTTTCTTGTTTATTAAGAGCAATTTCTATGACCAACAACTGGAGAACTGAGCTAAGCAATTTAGTTCAGGGACCATTCTCTAGATGTGTGGATGAAAGCCAGATTTTCATCTTTCTAAATTCTCCTTAATATCTAGATTAATTGCCATCCCTCCTTCTTAGACTGTTAATAATTATACTCATTTATATTGTCATCTTGAAGGTATTTATAGTCCGAATCCTATAGTTCAGCATTGCCATCTGTTTCTCCTTCAGTTCCATATCTGGGATAACACGGCTGTATTTCACATTGAGAGAGCAGCTTCCTTGATTACACCAACATGTTCTAGATAGATGTTGTTATGAAACACTGGCATACTTTTAAGCTATTTGGCTGCTATTATCAATAATTGCTGTAACCGAAGATCATCTATTAAATTAAGCACACTTTTAAGCTCTTGCTTGCATTTCAAGACCCACGTTAACTGTGATTGATTACCATAAAGAATTCCAGGGAGTACGAGGATAGCAACGTGAGCAGATGTAAACTCTGATCTCTCCTTATCATGTGATGACATCTTTGAAAGACTATTTTTCAAAAGCTACGTATCTTCCAAGTCTGACCTATATTTCTTTTAAAGAACTATCTAAGTATATACACTGCTTTTCAACAGTCTCAGTCAAGACAAATGGTCATAAATACAATTTTCGGAGGAAGCTGGTCATAAAGAATCTAGGTTTGGACATCATTTTAATCACACATATGAAAAATTAGTCTGTCTACAACGTAGGTGTTAAATGAATTGTTTCAGTGAGGTCATCTACATTATCTCAGAGAGATTTATTAGATGCCTTTCACAGTGGTATGAACAACCTGCAGAATTTGGGATGCAAAAATGTCTTCACACTAATGAGGATTAATACTCCACAAGCAATTGCATTAGGTAACTAAGCTTCTCCCAAGCTTCCTTGAAAGAATCAAAGATGGCAGATAGCAGGTGCTGCCTTAAGTCATGGGACTGTAGAGCCTTCCATTGTTAGAAAGTCTTGACAAACCAAAATGCCTTGGATCTAGTTCCAAGAGTGAGTTGTGGACTCAGCGCCATCTTTAGTTGGATCCAATCCAGAGACAAGGGAAGTTCATAAAGAAAATAAGGACTTGAACCCAGCTCTCCCAAGGCCCAAACTAGGACCTTAACCATGACACCATCCTTTTTTTCTGTAGTCTTCTATTAGCAGAGGTCTACCCAACTCAATGAGGCAGCCAGCAGATTTCACGGGCAGATCACGGGGTTGGCTGCCATTTTCAAGGGTGGCTTATGGTGGTCCCTCTGATTGGCTGAGGAGCCCCAGTGGCCCTACCATTCACCCCTGATTGACTGAGAGGGCTGTCTGTCATACAGCTCTGCTCATCACTGCTAATTATTTGCAAGCTGTCCATCGTGCAGCCCTGCCCTCTCACCACGGATTGAGGGGGGGGCTGCATGACAGGCAGCCCTCTCAGCCAATCAGCAGCAAGGGGTCGGGGCAGCTCCCAACTTGGGCTCCCCTGCATGCCTCTCCTTTTCCTCCTGGCGGGTTGTGCAGTGGGCCGCGACGCCATGTGGACTTCTGGCTTTCTCTGGGGAGCCAGCATTTTATTTTCAGTAAGTTTTCTTTTCTTTTTTTGTGGATTTTGCAGACATTGCCTGCTTTCGCGGATATTGCCAAATTTCGTGTTTTCCACAAAATCACGATTTCACTAAGTCCCTATCTATTAGTGCTGATTCAGCAGAATTAAATCCCACATTCTACCCCAAAACATCTGAAGTGCCGTACCACAGCTGCTCAAGAAGGAGTTATAGTTGGATGATGTAGTTAGGGCTGGTCCTGCTTTGAGCAGGGGGTTGGACTAGATGTGACCTCCTGAGGTCCCTTCCAACCCTCATTTTCTATGAGTCTATTTACCCCTTAACACAGTGGTTCTTGACTTTTTTAGACAGAAGGCACCTCTCAGAAAAATGCCAGCTGTTAGCTTGTACTCATTTTTTGGCTGTAGGAAAATATTAGAGCAATCCTTCTGTTGCAAAAATCTTAGAAAAACTACAATGGATCAGAATGTTTTTGACACTGTGGATTCCTATTTTAAATTCCTGAGTTCACCTGGGTTGCACCTAACAGTGCCGATATGGTGCAACACCCCTAAAAGGATCTCATGGCATCCCAAGGCACCGTGGTAACTAGTTGAGAATCACCTCAATATATGGAGTAGTTTCTGTGGCTGCAGTAAAAAAGTCCCCAGAAATGCAGTGGACTAGCAGCTGCACCTGACTTCAACTGTTCTGAACTTGCATTGCCAGCATATTTTTTCTATATTACTGAATGATATAATCAATGACAAGCAATAACGTATGATAAGGACCTTCAAGCTGGTGTAGGTTCTAGCCAATACCTGCACAGATAAATTAGTTCTTTAACTTTGTTAGCATTATAAATCATAGATCATTGATATTACTTATCATAATACAAGCAATCCTATTCCAATATTGTCAATCTAAGAATTCAAGAATTATAAGACAGACACCAAAAATTATGAGGGTAGCTTCAAAAGATGAGCTGTTAAAAATGCATATTTTTACAATTTCTCTTCAGCTATTGAGCTTCTGCTGCTCACATTTTCATTCTGTTCCCTGCAACCATGAGGATTGAAATTTTATACTATTTTCAGGCAAGTTGAGGTTCTCACCTAGTCATATTTCCAGACACTGGAAAACAGCAAATATTACAAGATCTGTGAGAGACCCATAGGAGCTAGCAACCCTGTGTGAATTTCCATTACACCGGGCTGAAATTGGGGTGTGACACTCTGCATGTGCAGTATAAGTTTTATGAATTTACAGAACTGCTACCATCACTTGGACACTGAAACAAGATCACACAGAGAATGAGAGCCAGGACTAAACACAGGAACCCTGATTCCTAGTTCCATACGTAGAGAAGTAATTAGCAGCACTAGTCTGAAATCATTCAGAAAACAGGGTTGATACATATCTTTGCAGACTAATTAAATTACATGCATGTGTGTAGTGTGTTTAAATATGTGTATGTATGTGAGCGTGTGTTAAGGTGACCAGAGGCACGATGCTCCCAGCCCAGACCCATCTGTTTGCATACAGTATATATTTTTATTCTCCTTTTGTGAATAACATAGATAAAACACATGTTTAAGTGGGTATTGTTAAAGAAACGAATAGGTATGTTTGGCCACAAGAGGTATAGAGCAGCTCCTCCCCCCAACTTTCTGCCTAACCCACCTCAGCCCCCTCCAGGGAAGCGGCTGGTGCTGCCCCTGCAGGGGGAACATGTGTCCCCCATGCTCCTTTGAGGGGGTGCACACAGTGGTGGCAAGCCTCTCTCCACATGCCCCACGCCCAGTCGCGATGTGTAAAGAACGCTGGTGCACCCCCTGACAGGTTGCATTCCCCATTTAGGCGAAGGGCAGGGAGGGCAGGCAGGAGCACCATTGCCACCCTGCAAGTGCTGACCGGAGAGTGGGGGCACCAGCAAAAGCGGCCATGTCGTTTCTGGAAGAGCGAGTGAGATTGGCTGTTGGGGGACCCTCCCCCAGTTGCTGACTGGTGTCAGGGGGGGCATGTGCCCCCCTTGACTCAAGAGGCACCAGTCGCCCATGCCCATGCCCCTTGGACCCGCTGCCTTTGACTCTGTCCCACTCCATGACCTAGCCCCATGCACAGTCCTGACTGGGCAGTGCCCCCAGCCCCTGCCCCACTCTCTCCCTTACTGTGAGGGGCCTGAAATGTAGTATCAGACATAACTGATAGAGGTAAAACAGGTTTATGGAACTTCTGCCCCAAACTCCTTCCTGTGCTGTGCTGTGCTGTGCTGTGTGCTCCAGCCCTCTGTGTTGCAGCTGGAGCAGGGGCGGGGGCACCGCCACTTGCCTGTGCCCAGGCTGAGCACCCCTGACAGGGGCTGCTGAGCCCCAGCCAGGCAGACACCAGCTGCAGTAACCTTGGGGAAGAGGGGAAGGAGGGTATAATAAACCCTGTCCCTTCCCCTTTTGCCTCAGCAGCTATGCTGAGCTGGTGTCTGGCCATGCCTGACAGGTATCCTGATAGGGGCAGCAGCCCCATGGTGTCCTGGGGACTGTAAGCCTCTTCCCAGTGGGAGGGCTGAAAGCAGGCTGTGCTGTGTGGGTGGGAGCAGGACAGGCAGAGCTGCCCCAGCCTGCATGAGGCAGGTGGCAATGGTGGGGCTGGGAGGGGCAGTTATGGGGGCTTAGGTGAATTTTGGGGTGTCCATAGCCCTCCAAGCCCCCCCAGCCACCCTTTCCAGCCTTGCCACCACCACCACTCTTCCTGGCTAAGCCCTGCAGCCACAGTCCCAGGCTTGGGCAAGGCAGGCTGATGGCTGGGCTGGGTTGGGCCATGGGGTCAGTGCCCTTCCCAGCCAGCTGTGGCTCAGGCTGGGGCTGCAGGAGCTGTGCACCTGGTTTGCTCCCGGGGAGCCGCTGCAGCGGGCAGGGCTCTCTCTCTTGTCCCCCACCATAGGGCAGAGTGGGGAGGGCAGGGGGCTCTGTGCAGTGCTGCCTCAGTGGCTCTGTGACAGTCCAGCCCAGCCTGAACATGGGGAGCTGGGAGCAATCCAGGCGCACAGCTCCTGCGGCCCCAGCCTGAGCAGCAACAGGCTGGGTTCAGGGCCCTACCCAGCTGGAGGTGGGGCTTGGGCTGGGGCCGGGGGAGATGTGCACCCAGATTGCTCCCAGCTCCCCACACCCAGGCCTCCAGGCACACCCGGACTGGGGGTCCCTGCAGGCCAGGGTGGGAGTTTAAACCCCTCCCTAATCATCCTGAGGCCTGTCTGGGCCTGGCTACACCTCCCTGCTTAGCTCAGCTTCCCTCTAGCACTATGGAAGAGAAGGGAGGGCTCGCGCTATCACCCCCGGCTTCTGCCTGAGCCCCAGTGGGCATGTGGCTGCATTTCCAGAATCAAAAGTGAATGTCTGTCCATTTGCAAATCAGTTCGATGTGTGCAGCTTCGACCAACCTGCAATGCCTGAGTTGAGCTTTGTGAATGTCTGTATTTAGCCTGGGAGTCGGGGTACGTGATAACGGACATGCATATTTTATTTAGCTAGTCTATAAAGGTGCAGCTCTTCCCTGCCTTCTCCCAGGCCCAGATCAGTCCACCAGCCCTGACTCTTCCCCTCCCCCATTACTGCAGAAACTCCGGGCTCCTCTTTACACTCAATCCAAGCTCCTCTCCCCGTCACTCCTCTTGAGGGGCGGGGAGAGAAAGGACCAATCCCAGTCCCTATCCCAATCTCCATCTCCATCCTGCCTGCCCAAACCCGGCCCCCCTGCCCCTCCCTTCCAGCCGCAGCCTTCCTTAGGAGTCCACCCCGCGCCTGACAGTAGCGGGCGACCCGGCGGCGCCGCGCCGCGCACGAAGAGGAAGGGCAGGGCGGCACAGCACCGCTTCAGCTGCCCCTGGGATTGCGGGACTGCGGGGCGGGGAAGCAAGGAGAGGCCATGCGGGAGCAGGCGCGCGGCGGACAGCCCCGAGCCGCGCCGGCAGGGCGAAAAGCCCCCGAGAGCGCCGCGCGACGCGGAAGGACCCCTGGCGGCGGTGGCGGAGCCGGTCGGCTCCTGCAGTTGGGCGCGATGCCGCTCTACGAGGGCCTAGGCAGCGGCGGGGAGAAGACCGCGGTGGTGATAGATCTGGGCGAGGCCTTCACCAAGTGAGCGGCGCCTGGGCCCGGCCCCGGCCGCCGGGGTGGCGATTCCCCGGGGGCAGGACGGGCCCATTCGGGGCTGGGGAGGGGGACGCCCTGTGGGTCGTACCATGACGCGCTGTGCGGCAGGGCTGGGCTCTCTGGCCCTGACTTGGGGGGTGATTCCCCCAGATCACAGCAGGGTGGGCCCATTCAGGATTAAAATGAAACACCACTAATGCACACACACACACACACACACAGAGTGATGTTCCATTTTAATCACGGGAAAATGTGGATTTTTCGGTTACTTTTTTTTAATCTAAAAATTGGGGATTTTTTTTAAATTGGAGAAAACCACTTGGAACCATTTGCAACCTGTCACGCCTGGCAGGCCTTGCTATCTAGGTTGCAGGCAGGGCAGGGTCTGCATGTGGCCAGCCTCTGCTGCTGGGGTCTTTGCGGCACCCCAAGCTGTGGCTATGGCAAAACACGCACCACATCACCGGCGGTGGATGACTGATCGATCGCTGGCTGGGTCGAGGGGCGGGCTACAGGAACCGCGCGTGGCCACCAAAGACACTGTCACGAACCACTGGCCACCTGCGCATGGCGGGGAAAAGAGTTGCTGTTTGTTAAACCGAGCTAGTTAATGTCATTTGAAACACTGCTTAGCACCCACTTGAGACAAGCTCTTGACTTGGCGATTCTCACGCAGCGGTGCCTTGAGATTCTTCCCAGGATGCCGTGTTGACAGCATCGGCACTGTTAGGTTTGCAAGCGTGGCCCTCTACCCAGGATTGCTTGAGCGTATATTAACAACATTTCATGGAAGCAGGATGCTGGTTGCTGGGGTTTCTCTGCTTTACCTGTGGCAGGTTAGGGCAGGGGCAGGCAATTAGTTCTGGCAGAGGGCTGGTTACTGAGTTTTGGCAAGCCATCGAGGGCTGCATAACAGGCAGCCAGGGGTAGATAAATATTAATTTTCTTAATTTTGTATGAGCCCCGTGGCCTGGATAGAATGACCTGGCAGGCCAGATGCAGCCCACTGGCCACATTTTGCCCACCCCTGGGTTAGGGTGTTAGGTCAGTGCTGTGTCAGGGCTGACAGCAGTCTTATGTAGAGGTTAGATGATGGATTGTATAGACTGGTTTGCACGGTCCAGCCTGAGGCAGGGGGTTAATGACATCTGGAGATCCCTTCCAGCCTGACGTCTTTGTGATTTTAAGATAAGCCTAGAGATTTCAAATAGAAATCCACAGTGATGGTCTGAGTTTTTTGCAACAGAAAAGCTGTTCTGTAATTTTTCTGATTTCAAAAAGGAGTGAGGAGTAGCACTTGGTATTTTCTGAGGGATGTCTCAAGTCTATCCAGGACTGCCTCAAGTCTAAAAAAGTTGACAGCTGCTTCTTAAGGGGATGTTAACTACTTCTTAAGGGGGTAAGGGGGAAACCCCCCCCCCCCCAAAAACCCCAAACAAAACAAAACCCTTTTCCCTGGTCTAGCTAAAATCCAGGTGTAAATCTTACCTGAATGTGTTCTCCATATCAAAATGCCAAGACAAAATATTGATTGCCATCCTTACTGATGCTTTTATGTTTGCTTTACTCCTTCGGAAATAAAGGCAGTTAAAAAAGTGTGTGTGTTTAAGTGGATACCCAGCGCTATACTTCTGGATTTAAGAAAATCCTGAATGCACTCCTGGTTCAGGACAAAATATTAATGGATCTCTTTCATAACTTTGCACTTTCGAAGTCCAGTGGATTTTTGGTTGTTTTTAAAGCTCTCCGTCTAAGGGCGTTTGATCTCTGAGCTATTTCAAAAGGAGTGAAGCATATGTAAAACACCAGTCTTTTAAAACCTTCTGGCTGGATGATCAGAGGTGGGAGCTAATCCCTCGGTACTGAATGAAGATGATAAAAGTCGAGTGGAGATGAGCATGACAAGCTGTGAATGTGAAGGAAATTTTCTTTGTTGCAGTAGAGTAGACATAATCAGTGAAGTGATATAAAATGCTGCTAGTTTGAACTGACTGCATAAATAAATCATATATAAAATACCCCTCAGACTTCAGAATTATTTTAATTATATTAATGATCAAATTCCCCTACTCTTTGAGATGCCAGGTTAATAATGTATAGACAGTTCTTAAACTTGAATTACATATGAATTGTACAACTTTAGAAGTGTTTGCTTTTTTTTTTTCCAGATGTGGGTTTGCGGGAGAGACAGGACCAAGATGTATTATTCCTAGTGAAATAAAGAGATCTGACACAGCCAAGGTGACTCTCTTTAAAAAAATGTGCTATTGAAAAAGCTTTACTAATTCAATTATTTGTGGTTTTTATTACTTCTAAGCTTTGACAAGAATATATATCCTGTTCATAAATATTTTGCCTTTTCCATTATTAATCACGATTCATTATCTCTTTAGTGTTTTGTAATTGAGAAGTTTTAATCAATTGCTTTGAAAATTGACCTCACTGAGGACAATTGTGGTTCTGTCATATGAACAAACAGCCGGTTAGTGTGGTTCATAGATATAGACATCAGGGCTGGAAGGGACCTCGGGAGATCATCGAGTCCAGCCCCCTGCCCAAAGGGCAGGAAGTCAGCTGGGGTCATAGGGTCCCAG
>NW_017728947.1:108700210-108715685 GCF_001723895.1 Crocodylus porosus
CAAACCTGTGCTGGCTGTCCCTTAGGATGTTAGCCTGGGCCAGTCCATCAAGGATGGCCTCCTTAATAAACTTTTCTAAGATCTTCCCCAGGATTTGTTTAGTTTGTGCAGATGAAAGGTTTGCTGGACTTGTCCATAAGCTAGAAATGTCAAGCTATATGGTAACTAGTAGGGAAAGTTTTTCAAGGTGTTGGTGTTCCCATTGTTGTGGTTCTTGCGATTCCTCTCACTGTTCTTGACCCTCAGAACATGTCCTTTTTCTCATTCAGCATTACTGACAAGGCAGGGCACCAGTCCTGGATGGTGTTCACACAGTGGGGGCTCCCTGTCAACACAGGGAATCACCTGGGCAGAGCAAGGAATCACCGGGTGTTGTTGGAGTCATAGCAACATAAAAAAAGGAGGAGTGGTCATTTAAGTCATCAAATTAATCAGTTATGCTGCTATCCTGCAAAGTGAAGATGTGCACTTAACTCTGCACGTACATCCTCTTGAACAAAATATGACTCGTAAGGCATAAGGTTAAATTCTTATGTAAACCTTTGCAGGATTGGAGTCTTATGCTATTTGTCATGCAAGTGTCCATTGTAGGTCTCCAGAGAGTCACCAGTGTTGTCAGGGCAAGCTCTGTCAGTGTTGTTTAGGGGTTAGGCATTACCAGTCATGTCAGGATCCCTCAGTTAGCATGCACACAAACCATACCATCAGGATAGTCTGTGATGCTGTGCCTTTAATTAGCTCATTATTCCAAAAAAGAGACCACAGACTTCATTTTTTAGTAACAAGAACTCAGTGAGTTGTATTTTCCATAAACGAACCTAGACCCTGGCATCCATGACTAACTGATACATGGTGCTAACTAGGTCATTTGCAGGCATGAACATAACCATTAAGCTCAGTACAAAGTGTTAAGGGTTCCTGGGCCCCTTTTTATACATTGATCAAAATAACTCTGTTCCCAGCATACACATCCTAGTTCTCACCAATTCCTAAAACGTGTTTAGGTGACATCTTCTACTTCCTATTTCCCATCAGTTAATGCAGGGGGCTGGGTAGTGTGGGCACCAAGGTGCATGGTTGACAGCCCAGAGGTCACAAGTTTGAAGCCACAATAGAAGTGTGAATTCTGTTAAATACCTTGTCACAGGGACGTGGAAAGGAAGAACTAGTTAGTGCAACCGTCTTATCAGACATTGACACCTGTGGCCAAGTCACACTGATCTTTCATAAATTTCATAGACATTAGGGCTGGAAGGGACCTTGGAAGATCATTGAGTCCAGCCCCCTGCCCTAGGGGCAGGAAGTTAGCTGGGGTCAAAGGATCCTAGCAAGATAAACGTCCAAATGTCTCTTGAACATCCAAATGCCTAGATTTCATTGGCAATGTGTAGGGGGTATATGTGCGCCCCCTGAGATTGGCAGTGCACCTCCTGAGAGAAGCACCGCCGGCGCTGTCTGTTGTGTCTGTGGGCAGTTGCCACTTGCCACCATCATGTCCCCACTGCTGACACTGCCTGTGGGTGGTCACCACCCCCCCCCCAGCCTCTGGGGGCACACATCATTCATGATAGATTTTCAGGGTTGGAAGAGACCTCAGCAGATCATCGAGTCCGACCTTCTGCCCTGGGCAGGAAAGAGTGCTGAGGTCAGATGACCCAAGCCAGGTGTTTGTCCAGTCTCCTCTTAAAGACCCCCAAGGTATGGGAGAGCATCACCTCCTTTGGAAGGCTGTTTCAGATTTTGGCAGCCCTTACCATAAATAAGTTCTTCCTGGTGTCTAACTTAAATCTGCTCTCTGTCAGTTTGTTGCCATTGTTTCTAGACACTCCAAGGGGTGCTGTGGTAAACAGAGTATCTCCTATTCCTTGCTGAACACCCCCTCCCCGACATATTTGTAGATGACCACCAAATCCTTTCTCAGCCTTCGCTTATGGAGGCTGCACAGAGGGGAAGTGCCACCTCCCTGGACCTGTTCGTGATGCACTTGTTAATGCATGATAGAGTGTGGTTAACTCTTGATCATTTCATCACATTGCTGACTCTTGTTCATTTTTGTTTTGGTGTTCTCCACTGATTTCATCGGTTCACTTTTCTTCCGGCCTTGGAGGCTCCTCTAAAACTACTGAGCTACTTTTCCAGCACTTCTGCACACACCATATATCCTATGCCTAAGTTTCTGTTCATTGGAACCTATGTCAGTTCATGCTGTTAGTAGGGCTTCTGTGTGATGTGTATGTGCACTGACCAGTGGTTATATTAATCCATACTCTAGCAAGACCTACATCCATGTTACTAGAATTGGTGTGGGTTGGTCCATTAGGTAATCTCTACAGATCTCTTTGAGACACTAAGTGGGGAACTTCCTCTATCTACACTAGCTTTTTCCTTCGAGGGGAGACAGATCTTCACAACTGTCATTTTGGCTCCTTTTCTTTCCATTAAAATGGATATAGATCATTTTAAAAGTACTTTTCTTTAAAATTTCAAGTAAGATAATTTCTAGGATAACGTTATGATGGGATATCTATTTGGAAACTTTTCCCGTTGTTTGAGCAGTATACTTTTTTGCCGTGAATTTAAATTGGTTATAGATATTTATTATTTTTTGCAGCCTATCAAAGTTGTTCAACATAATATTAATACAGAAGAGTTGTATTCATATCTGAAGGAATTTATTCACATGCTGTATTTCAGGTAAGAGATACTGGGATTTTTTTTTTCTTCTGATCAGTAGCTTTTGTTGAGCTTCTTTTTAAACATGCTGCAAAAGCAGTCTGTTTTCGAGGGTACTCAGGGAAGGCTGAGAAAGAGTTTCCTAAATGATGAATAGGTAGCAAGCAGTTTTTAGTAGGAGGCCAGCTGGTTAAGTTTTTTTTCAGAAGCAGTTATTTATTGTTGCCAGTATTTGAGCTGAATTTCACTGTCAGGGCATCTGCCTCCTTTGTGGGAGATGCCTTCTTACTTTAAAACAATCTAAATACATTGACTTAATTGTGACTGTCACGTAGGACTTGATGCTGCAAATCACTACTACATGAATATTCAAAGTCTGAGATTTGCTGTCTGCCAAGTGGAAACTTGAACAGAGTCCTGAAGGATTTTGCCACCTGAGTACAACATATCTGTGTTCACAGAAATAGTCTTTCTCTCTCCTTGCCCTTAGTACAAACTAGCTCTCTGAACTCAGTTGTGACGCCTTGGTTTCCTGTGTTCCATTTCCATACTCAGGAATATTTTACTTTTCTTGAGGCCATATATTTTTTGTTACTGTGCCTCATCCTCACTGTTTAAAAATTGCAAATTCTCC
Source organism: Crocodylus porosus (assembly GCF_001723895.1). Classification (NCBI taxonomy): domain Eukaryota; kingdom Metazoa; phylum Chordata; order Crocodylia; family Crocodylidae; genus Crocodylus; species Crocodylus porosus. The sequence continues at coordinate 108,703,518 of NW_017728947.1, forward strand.
AATTAACCCCCCCCAGTTTATCTGATTAATAAAAACCAAATCCATGTGTTTCTACAATTAAAATGAAACACCACTATACCACTATATATATATGTAATGGTGTTTCATTTTAAACCAAGGCATCACAACTGAGTTCAGTGAGCTAGTGTGCGTGTGTCTATATATATAGATAGATATAGATGTGTGTGTGTGTGTGTGTGTATAGATCTAGATATATATCTAGATATAGATCTGTGTGTGTGTGTGTGTGTGTGTGTGTGTGTGTGTGTAGGCATCAGTTGAACACAATGTTTTATTGATACATTTACTATCCTAAAGCAATATGGAAGCCTGCCAGTACCTCAATCACTAATAAAATGAATTCTAAATATCTATATATTTTGGTATCTGATTTTTTCTTTTTATCATGGAAAATCAGAGTTCCCCCTGCCCACTCTGCTCAAGCTGTAGCTGTCCCCCCTGCTGCTTTGTGGTGCTGAGCAGCCCTGATATGCTGGTGCCCTGCCATTGCCCCTCACTCCCAATCCACAGTCCCCAGGCCCTGCCAGTGCCCCTCTTTCCCAACCCACAGCCTCCTAACCCCCCAGCCCTGGTACTGCCACTCACTCTTGACCCACATCCTCTGTTCCTGCCAGTGCCCCTTATTCCTGACCTGCATTCCCCCATTTCCCCAGGTGCCCCTCACTCCCAACTCACAGCCCCCTCGCCCCTCCCAGCCCTGGTGGTGCCCCTTGTGACCTGCAGAGGGGGCCCCCAGCTGCCAGGGCTATGGGATCAGGACCAGGGCCTGCAGCCCCCTGACCCCTCCATTCCCAGCAGTGCCCAAGCCCAGCTGCTACATGTGGGAGGTGGCAGCTGCTGTGGCCAGAGTGGAGCGCAGCGCCTGGCCTCCCCTCTTTCCCCCCACCCTGCAGGTGACCGGGGTGGGGGCAAGCTGCCCCCATTGCAGGCTTGGGATTCCCCACTCTGCTGCCCTCTGCCTGGGGGCCTTCATGGCTCAGTGGGTGGGACCCAGCACAGGAGGGCAGAAAGGCTTGATGCTGCTACCACCACTGCTGGGAGCCCCACACTGCCATGGTGAGGCACCCCCTGCCTGCCTGGCAGCAGCGGGGGCAGCAGCACAGAGTTGCATCCCCTGCTGCTGCTGGGTGGGCAGGGGTGCCTTGCTGTGGTGGCACAGCTGGTATAGGATTCCCAGGAACGGTGACAGCAGCATTGAGCCTCCCCGCCTCACTCCACAGAGTCCTGCCATCACTTGGGATCCATTTTCTCCTTTAAAATCCACATTTTTCTGCCACGAATGGAAAACACAGATACCTGCTCATGACCTCAACCGTCATTGGCTTTATTTCTGTCCTGTAATAATGTTGTTATGTTTCTGTCTGCAAAGCTTCTGACATGTTTTCTCTTTTCTTTCCTCTGTGCAAAGGATGATAGCATAGTGCACAGAACTGCTGGTCAGGAGATCTGAATTCCACTCCTTATTTATCCACAAGTGTGTCACAGGGCAAATCACTAAGTGCTCTTCTACAGTTTTTGTGCCTCTATACCAGTGGTTTTTAATTTTTTTTCACTTGCAGACCCCTTTGGAAATTTTGAATGGAGGTGCCAGACCCCTTTGAATTCCAAGTGTGGGTAGTCGCATACTTCTGATCATAGTCATCTTTTGCGGACCCCTTAGATATAGTCCGTGAACCCCCAGGTTGAAAACCACTGCTCTATGCTATATTCGTTCAGAAACCGATCATTTAGGCAGGTATATTTAGAGCTATGAAATCTGCTTGTGGACATTCTAGCCCCTGTCTGCACCTGAGGTTCCCCATCTATAAATGTGGGATAATGTCTGCTTCACTTTGGAAGTTGTGAAGCTTATTATATGATCTTGAGATCTGTGGTGTTTAATTGCAGATTACAGTCAAAATCATGAAAAATAATAATTACAAAATAAATTGCAGCAATGCTTCACGGAAAGTCATGGGAGGTGCCCAATCGTTTACTAATCACACTTGATAACTTCTATACAAATATATTTTGCTATTTTTCAGACATCTGCTAGTGAATCCCAGGGACCGCCGTGTTGTGATCGTGGAATCTGTGCTGTGCCCCTCACACTTCAGAGACACGCTCACCAGAGTTCTGTTCAGGCACTTTGAGGTTCATGCTTTACATAAGTATCAGAGTTCATTGCCTTCATTGGTTATTTATCACATATCTTGAAGGATGTTGGTAATGCTTCTAGCACTCACTATGGTGCCGGACGCATGAGAGGAAGTGGTCAAAGAAATGAGGATAATAGCAAAGGGCTAGGAAAGAGATGAGCGAGATGAGATAGATAAGGTGGGGAAATGCCCTTGAAGGCAGGATTTTGATCAGTTCTGAATCCTTATGGCAGCTATCAAGAAAGCAGATAATAGCAAGAATTCCACCAATTTTTTTAATTTTTGGCAACAAATAGCTCTTGTCACCCCATTTTTGACAGACTCAGTAATACCTATTGAGCACTGTCAGCAGTGTTGAGTCTATATTTAAAACTTCTTAGTGCTCTCTCAGCAAAATTCATGACTCCTTTGCCATAAGTCGATATCCTTGCCAAACTCTTGACCTGACCTCTGGCTGTACTCATTTAGATAAGAACTTACCTGAAATTTGTTCTGACCTCCACATAATCAATCTTTTTGATAGATCAGACTCTCTGTTTATCAACTTTATTCTTATTCTAGTTTTAATAGGAAACACAGTACAAGGGTATGCCGTCATTTTTCCATTCAGATATATTAGATGGCTAAGGTGTTTTTTTTTCAACCAAAGGCCATGCAGGCTAGTAGTTTGTCTTCCCAACTTAACTTCATAACTAATCTTAAACTATCATGAACTGTGTCTCGGAATAACGCCTTCTCAGTATACATAAAGTAATTTTGATGTTACACTTCATAAGCAGTTTGAATGGATTTTATATCATCTTTGAGAAAAGCAGAGGAGAAAGAAAGAAATATCTTTTCCTTTTCATTGCTTTGCAATAGGATGGTGACAATTAATTTAGCCTTTATACATTATTCAAAGGGATGGCTAAAGGGAGGGGAAGGTTTTGCTTTGATTTTCTGAGGCCTGTTTTCCTGCTAACAAACTGGCTGATAGACATGGAAAATGATCCGCACATTTTTGTACAATTGCCATTTGATGGGATATAAGTAACCTTGACATGTGATACAAGGTCAGCATTTATAAGTATATGTTGTGATTCAGTTATCTGTAATGTTGCCAGTAGGTACAAGCTTTGTGGATGTACAGTGTGCTGTTAACAGCACTTGCCATTTAAATCATGCCAGTAGTACAAGACATTGCCAAATCCTATTGATTTCTATATCAAAGGTGTTGATTAAGCATACTGGCAGTAACCTGGCTCAGCTGTTCTCACCTCATTAAGGCTTGTAGCCTTGTTATTCGTAATACTGGCAGACGCAATGTATACAGGCCACTTACCCTGTGTCAGTGCCTTGCAGTGCACCAGAGCCTGTAAAATCACTGGAGCAGCAAATATGGATGGGAAAGTAAAAGCATTCAGCCTCAGGGCTTGCAGAATTAGCTAAGCACCACGTAGGAGATTTTCTGGCTGGCAAACGAGCCTGCTGTAAGCAGTTGGCATTCTCCCTACAGTCCCTACAGAATGGGGATTGTTGCCCCCTTGAATGTGTGTTCTATTGAATTCTTGGAGGCTTGGGGCTCTCATCTAGATCTATAGTCAAAGGTACTTCCACATGATCATTTAGATCACTGTCCTTGCTACCTATTTTACGCCATGAAGCCACTGGCAAAGAGAGCTGTTCTGTTTGCTCTGTAACTTTGGACTTCCAATCAGTTTGTGTGCTGCTTGTTCCCACTGGCCACTTTTCAAAACCAGTATGCAGTTTGCCTTCTTTATTCTTATCTACAGATTTTGACAGTGTTTTTTCAAGTCCTGTTTAGTTTTCTCATAGTACCCCTTCCGGTGACAATATAAGAATTTATAATTGGGACCTCGGATAACTTCCATACACAGGACTTATTTTTCTTACAAGTGGGTGCGTTATTAGGCGCATATGTGCACATAATGTAGCAGTGAGTATTCTGGCAAAGGATTTTAGCATCCAGCTGCATGTTGTTGGGCATTGTCACACTAGATCAAATTCTGAATTAATAATAGGCTGCTCATTATGTGATTGTTCAGTTTTTCCTTTCGCTATGGATTTGGGGAGAAGCGGCTGTTCTAAACATTCAAATTTTTTTTCACTGTACTTTAATCGTTTTGTTCTCATTACAGGTTCCTTCTGTTTTGTTTGCTCCAAGTCATCTGATGTCTCTCTTGACACTCGGTATTAATTCTGCTATGGTTTTAGACTGTGGATATGCAGAAAGTCTGGTGCTGCCTGTATCCTTTGGTAGAGTTTGGTCTCTTCTCATCTTGATGTGCTAAGAATGCCATAGACCTCTGACCGGGGGGGAGCATGAATAGGAACAGGCATAATCCATTTCTCATACCAGAAACTAAAATTCTGGACAAAATCATCTAGTGGAAATATTTATAACTGATAAATGACAATATGAAGAAAATGCCTTCAGTGCCAGTGCCTTCATACAGAAAAAACACCCATTACAGAATAGTCTGATTTCCTCAGCTGCTTCTAGATATATGAAGGAATCCCTATTTTGAATTGCTGGGGTGCCCTTCCCCTGGGAGGAAAGGCTATTCACAAGTAAGTTGACAATTATGCATTTCAGGACAATTTTATCAGTTGATTGTGACCATTATTTTTTTGATCAGCAAATGTTTGTTATGAATTAAGTATGGATTAAGTATTATTGTAACCTCCTTGGTGATACTATTGCATTTTAAAGGTGTAAAATGTTTAGCTGCTATGGCTGCAATGAGAACTAAAAATAACAGGTTGGAAGCTGGATGGGAAACCAGAGGGAATAAATACTGCCATATCAGTATGGTGCAAGGATATTGGATAGATACAGTATGTGTAACTATTTTTTTTTTTTAATTTACAACATTTTAGGGAGCTGGCTTATCAGTTAGTGGAGCAGTGCACTGTGGACACAGGATTAGCTAAAGGACAAAAACTCCCATCAGTAATGGGTAAGATTCACTTTTAATGTAACACAAATGCATTTTTTTATAACCCTAGTGGGGAAGGTGAGTTAATCCCCTTGCCTCTTTTGCTGAGAACATCAGACAGAATAATTCAGTGTTTCTTCACCAAGTCTAGCATGTTCCTGCTTGCATGTTCCTCTTCCCATTAATTAATTTCCCATTAATAAATTAACGAGTCTGGTTTGCTGTGAAAATAAAGTTCATAGCAGTTAGCTTGTTGGAAGTAAAAGCCATCTCTGGAAAAGCTCCGTAGTAGTTGCCTGTTATATTTTCAATAAGAACAACATATTATCTTTTCACATAAACCTTTTTTTTTGTTAGAAACCTTTCGAAGCTGTCATCAAAATGCTGTTTCTGCGTTTTTGTACTAAATTCAATTTTCCAAGTATTGGTTTGATTCTGCAAGTTCTATTTCCACTTATTCAAGTGCTTTTGTTCTAAATTATTTCCTGTATTTCAGGCTCTGTTCCAGAAGACATAGTAGAGGATATAAAAGGTAAAGTTTCCCACTTTGTGCAACAATAGTTTGCATCTTCTCCACAGATCAGTTTAACAATGTGTAGTGCCTTGCTGCTGAGTGTGTACGTTTTTATTTTATAGTCCTTTCCATTTTATTTCATTCCTGAGCAGAGGAACTTGGAGCACTGTCCATAGTGTAGATGCTCGGGCTGTTGTATTTCATTGGTCTTTATAAATTTAGGCTTGAGGGTTTGAATCCTGTTATAGCTTAGTGTTTTATGCTGCATTTGTGCATAAACTATGAGCACTAAATTATTTTGTGTACCCCTCCGTTAGTAGTTTAAGTTAATTTAATGTTGGACTTCTTAAATATACTAATAGTTTGATTGATTTTATTTATAGACTGTACAATGGACACATTTACATGGGATTTATAGCACTAGCAAATTTAGCTTCTACAAACTGATCAAGCTTGGATACATTAATTTTCTATTGTTTCTGGGCACAAAGACAGCTGTTAAGAATTTCTGACTTCTGGATTAAAAGATCAAGTTAGTTTTTGTGCATAAATGATTTAAGTTCTATTTGCCACATAATACACTAATTTCCCCAAAATGGAAAATAAAGAGTAAAAGGAGTTTAAAATACTGGGAAACATTCAGTGATGAATATATTAGAAATTGGACCTGTTTTCAGTACAAAATGCTGCCTAGCATTTCATGTGCTGTACATTTTACAGTTCATTTAATAGAATAAAAATGAGTGAACTAACTCATAGGAGACCTTTTTAACAGGAGAAATAGTGCCTACTCCTTGAGCCAAGCTAGGGAGGAAAATCTCAAGGGCAAAGCAACTTGGTATCTTAAAGATGCTATTTCTAAATGTTGTTAATATTTTATCAGCCATGAAAATGAATTTTGAATTCTAGACTCAAATGTAGCTTTGAGTAGTTGGCTGTTTTCATAGGGTTTGGTTTTTGTAACCTGGTATATTATTATTACTTGGTAGAATGGTTCTTTGTGTTTCTGTTAAAGTGCTTTTATTAATAGAGGAATTGCATTATAGGATTATTTATCAGGATCTGGTGTAATTATGCACCCAGATGCTGTGATGTATATAGACTCTGACCCTTTTGTTAATGTCCCATGGAGAAAAGCCCGTCTGGAATTTGAGGATAGATTTGTGCCACTAATAACATCACGTGGCAACAGATCATTAAAATCTGGCAGCATTTCATTTAAAATGAAGCAGTGAGACTGGAATTGCTGATTCATATTCAGTATGCTATTTCTGCCACCCTGTGGCATAGTTCTTAACGGCCCTCAGACTTTAATAGATCAAAAAAGAAAATTCTGTTTCTCACAGCCTGATTATGGTATGAGCATTATTTCATTTCGGACTACTTCATCCTAGCTGGAGTGTGACCTCAAATAAAGGTGCTGTCACAGTTCTTCAGAGCCAAAAAGTAGTACCTTGCACACGCAAGAACCTGGAATTTGTAACTAAATAAAATCAAGTAGTAGGAGTCATAACCTATGTAGGTGAAACAACCTGATGGTAATGGGAAAGTTGGGAAGGCAAAGTAGAGTCCAATTCTCTCTCTTTTTTTTTTTTTATAAAGTACGCACCTGTTTTGTGAGCGACCTCCAGCGAGGACTGAAAATCCAAGCAGCAAAGTTCAACATTGATGGCAGTGCTGAGGTAGGTAGAGAATAAATGTTTATTGACCTCTTCGGTGCAGAAGAAGAGCTATTTTTCCACTTCTGAAATAATGTGTGTTGTTTTTAGCGTCCTTCACCACCTCCAGACGTGGACTACCCTTTAGATGGAGAGAAGATTCTGCATGTCGTTGGGTCTATCAGGTTAGAAATAAAATACCTGACAATGCATTACTATTAATATTATCACAGGGATACCTAGAAGTTCCAGTATGTTAAGAAACCATTAAAAATAAGGTTGAGGTTTTGTCAGTGAACCTGCATAATTCTGTAGCATTTATCTTCATGTATGTGGGTTTGCAGCATGCATTTGTTCAGAGGATGCGGCTATTGATTAATCTACAGTTTAGGGATGTTGATGACGAGCCGTTTGCACTTTGATTTTGTCTCTAAGTCTTTCTGATGTAATAGCAGCCTTATTGTGAATAGCCCTTACTTGTTTGGCCTCCTGGAACCCCAGGCACAGAGCAGAGCCCCTTGTTCTGGGTGCCCTGCAAACCTGTAACTAAAAGCACGTCCCTGCCTCAGGGTTAACAGTCTAACAAGAGAGATGGGAGTGTGAGGACAGCTAAACAAGGGGAGAACTAGTAGATGACAAGACATGTTGGTACCTTGCTTAACATGCCTCGCTTTTTGTCTTTTGAACAGAGACTCAGTTGTTGAAATGCTGTTTGAGCAGGATAATGAAGAGAAATCAGTTGCAACGCTAATCCTGGATTCTCTTATTCAGGTATTTCCACTAAATAATTAGGCTCACAAATTGTTGTAGCCTTGTGTAGATCCCGGTCTATCAGGCACTTAAGCTCTCAAGTAGTTCTGCTAATTGCAAGTGTGACTTAGGTGGATAAGTCAGAGTTCTCTGCCTGAGGCATACAGTTAGTTTAAAAACTAACACATGTAGTGGATATTTGCTCAATGTTGAATGGCATTGATATCAGCCTCCCCTTTAAGAGGTTCACTTGGACTAGAGATTATCTGTTCTGCAGGCAGCTGCTTTAAGGTGTAGTGATACCTCAACTGGCTTTCAACAGCCCAGCTTGAGTACAGGCCAACTGCAGCAGCACAGACCTCTGCTACTGCAGCTAGACTGCCACCAATGCTGGAGCTGGCTTGTGTGAAGCTAGTTTAGGTAATGCCTCACACCAGCCTGAAGCCTGCAGTGTAAACGCTCTTAGAAATTCTCTTGGCACATCATACTTCATAAGAAGCAATGTTTTTGTGCAATTAAGGGGAAAATGGGCTGTGAGGTAGAAATGCAAACTCCATCTCTTATATAATTTTTAAAGTTGCTTGTCTGCAGTTATAAATATGTTTGAATCAGTTGGTAGATGAGGAATTGTTTATGAGGGCAGTTCATTTCGGTATTCCAGACTTACAAGGCTTCATCAGGTTAGGGCCTCACTTAATATGATCAACGTTTGAGTCTCTAGATTTTGGCTTAAAGCAGAGATGTCCAAGTGGTGGCCTGTGGGCTATGTGTGGTCCATGAAGCAGTAAATTGCAGCTTATGAAGCTGCTGGGTTGGTGTGGCTCTGGAACATGGGGTGAATGCCACTATTGCTTGTCCCCCACCCCACTCCGTTGCCTGTTGCTGAACTCTGGGGTTTGGATCACCACTGAAAAGGGAGGCGCATGGCAGCAAAGTTGACTGCCCAGGTTCTAGAACTGTGCCAATGGACTGCTGCACTGTCACTGGAAGGGAGTCATCTGGCCTTTGAGAAGCCTGTAGACTGGATCTGGTCCACAGGGCCAGAGTATTTTGTGATGATGCCGTGGCCTGGAGGGTGATGCAAAGTGAATGCTCTCAGCGCCCTAGGGCGGTGGTTCTCAATCTTTTGCATCCTATGTCCTACCACTGGCAGCACACAGGGGGTACACGCAGGTGCACATGCACCCCCTGAGTGTGGTGGTGCACCCTCTATAAAAAGGCACCGCCAACACTATCGGTGGCACTTGTAGGCAGTCGCCACTTGCCCCCCCCGTGCGCCCCACTGCCGACATTGCCGGTGGTGTTGGCAGGCGGTCAGAGATTGCTGCTGGCCATCGCCAATGCTGCCCTGGTCAGTGCTTGCCACCCCCTGCTGCCGACAGCGCTGGTGGTGTCTGCAGGAGGGCCATGCTTACTGTCACCATGCTCCTGCTGTCATCATGCCCCCCCAGCTGCTGGGGACATGCGTCGTTCATGTATCCCACCAACCATTTTGTCAAAAAACCCTGGTCCCACCATGGTAAAAGCAAAACCCCACTTTTTCCAAGAAGTGTGTTTGTACATTTACATGCATTTTAGTATTACATTAATCGTTAATGACAATTTTCAAATGAGTTGAAGTCCTACCTACATGACCTTCGTGTCCTACCCCACTGGTTGAGAAACAGTGCCCTAGGGGATTCCCTTTAGCCAAAGGAATCCATGGTGTTGAAAGGCATGCTGAGATTTGTCCCATCCACTTCTTGCTGGAGGAGAGGATCCTTGCAGCATGGGACCCTGTGTGTGGGGTAGAAGAGGGGTCTGGGTAGACAAGGGGATTAGGAAATCCAGCCCTCTGTTAACAGAAATATAACACTGTGGCTTGGTGAAGAGAGACTGGCTGAATGACTACCATGTCTGTATAGCTTCATTTAACCTTTCCTTGCTTCCCTTTGGTACCAGTGCCCCATAGACACCAGGAAGCAGTTGGCTGAGAACTTGGTCGTTATTGGAGGCACCGCTATGCTGCCAGGATTCCTGCATAGATTAATGGCTGAAATTAGGTACCTGGTGGATAAGCCAAAATACAAAGAAGCACTTGCCACGAAGACCTTCCGAATTCACACTCCACCTGCCAAACCCAACTGTGTGGCATGGCTGGGAGGTAAGGAGGAAACTAGCGCTGATCAGTGGGCTGAAGGGAAAATTAAGCCTTGAAAAGTGGACTTTGGAATGAGCAAATGATCACAAGTCTTTTGAGTGCTGTCAAAGTTAAGTTGTACCTGCGCTCTCTGGAGCTGCTGTACCCTCATGCCAAAGTCCTGAAGAGCAAAGCTCCCTCTTCACTTCTGGAGGGTAGGAGATTGCTATTGCTAATAGCATCACAACATGTCAGCTCATTAAGCAGTAACATTCAATGGCTGCCATGTTAGGGCAGTGATAAAGGAACTCTTCAAAGCTCCCGCCTGCTGGAGTAACTGTATATTTCCTTTCAAGGGAGGGAAGAAAGGCAAATCGAAGGAAAATTTGCCTGTCCTGGGCTAATCAAAGACTCTTACACACCACACAACTTGTGTTTGCAACATACACAGAGTATCCAGGCCACAAGTTAGATTTTGGATGCTATCTTACAAATTGGTAATCAGATTAGCAAACTGAGAGGCGTTTGCAGCATTTGCAGTTTAGTGTGCTCAGATAAAAATGTTATTGTTTTAATAACTTGGATGCTTCAGCTAATAAACTGATTTTATATAGTAGAGTAGAGTATAAGGATGTGGACAGATATCATCCGACACTGATGTAATGGTTACAAATGGAGCCAAACAAACTGTACTTCAATCTTGTGTCATTCAGAATTTAAAGCAACTTGGCTCGCTTACATCGCTATGGGAGCATGCAGATTATAACAATTAAAGCAGAAGAACTGAACCCCAATTCCCCCCACACTTTAAGGGGTTGAAAGTGTTATGTCTATTCATAGAGAGACAAAATGTGGACATAAACATATACTTTATTTCCTCCTGTTGTGGTGTTAAATATCTCTAAAAATCATTAATTAAGGCCTGGTTGGGGTATAGAGCCAGTGGAACTAAATGTGTTCATTATAATGGTACCAGCTGTCTCCATTTCCTGATGAGACACACCAGTTGACTCATGCAGTGGTTCTCAACCTAACATCGATGGCCAGTCCCAGCTGCCCCTCACTCCTGACCCAGGGTGTGGAGCATGAGGGGGATGAGTGGGATACATGGGGCCCCAAGCAGCCTCTTGCAGGCTGGAACTCTGCCAACCTGCAGGGGAAAAGCCATGGTTGCCTATGTTTTTCTCCCTTGGAGGAGAATCCATTTTTAAGATTTGTTCACAACCCTTTCATATATTCCTGTGTCCCACTGTGTTGAGAAATGCTGAACTAATGTATACTGACTTCTCTGTGGCCAGTGCAAACTTATCCTCGTACGTATGTGACATATTTGTACTTACTCACAGCACTGGGTGTCTAGGGAAAGTTTATTAACCTGAGAAAAAGAGGTACCTGTGGAAGCACTTGGAGATTGATTGGGACTGGGCCACAGGCATGTCTGCTTTCCACGTGGTTAAGCCTGTAATACAGGCACCTTGCCTCCACAGGGATCTGAATTGAGAGGGTCAGGTGCCAAGGAGCCCTGTACAGTGAATGAGGAGATCTTGTGCTTCCCAAGGGCCATCTCAAGCATCTCCCATTAAGCAGGGAGGCACCTGTTTCATTAGGGGCAGGTCATGTCAGACCGACCCGATTGCCTTTTACGATCAGGTCACAAAGGCAATGGATGCAGATGTCGCCTGGACATGGACGTAGTCTTTCTAGACTTCAGCAAGGCCTTTGACACCGTCTCCCACCCCATCCTCATTAAAAATTGGGCAACTGTGGCATGGACGCCTACACAGTCAGGTGGATTGCAGATTGGCTCAAGGGTCGTACTCAGAGGGTGGTGGTGGACGGGTCATTTTCAACCTGGGGGGAAGTGGGCAGCGGAGTCCCCCAGGGTTCGGTCTTGGGGCCCGCGCTGTTCAATTTCTTCATCAGTGATTTGGACGACAGGGTGAAAAGCAACCTGTTTAAATTCGCTGATGATACCAAAATTTGGGGTGAGGTGAACACGCTAGTAGGGAGGGAAAGACTGCAGCAAGAC
>NW_017728947.1:108716625-108742679 GCF_001723895.1 Crocodylus porosus
CTTCAAGAGCAAATTGGATGCTTATCTTGCTGGGATCCTATGACCCCAGCTGACTTCCTGCCCTTTGGGCGGGGGGCTGGACTCGATGATCTCCTGAGGTCCCTTCCAGCCCTAATGTCTATGAATCTATGAAGATGTGAGTAAGCAAACAATTCTACTAGTCTAGAAGGAGGCGGACACAGACTCGGCACTCACAAAGGTATCTCAGCTGATCTGTTGTAACTGCTTACTCTGTCCATGTCTGCCATGCCGTAAGTGAAGCTGGACCCACAATGGTTTACTGCATATAAAACAAGTGATGAATTCATTGTGATTTAGTGTCTGTTCTGCCAAGAGGTATAGCACACAGAAGAAGCAGTTGCATTGGATTCAGCTGGACTATGGGAGATTTCTTCCCCACCCCCTTTTATTCAGTATAACTATTTCATCTGTCTGTGCCAGTGGTTCTCAATTGGGTGCTGTGAGAGCACCTCAAGTGCTGCAACGCAGGCACTGCTACTGTGGCCAGGTGAAAGTGCATGCAGGACTGGGGCACACCCCTGCTTCTCCTGCGTTAGGCTTCTCTGATGAGCCTAAAGCTGGCAGGAGGGCTACTTTTGTGCTGCAGCCGTCCCTCCCCACCCCCACATACGTTCGCTCCTCCTGGAAACAGAAGTATGTGGGACGGTTGCACCTGCCCGTGCATCTTTGCTTCCAGGAGCCACTGTGCAGGTTTGGAGCAGGAAGGTCTGTGGCAGCAGCAGGCAGTCCTGCCTGTTTTAGGCTTCTTGAATAACCCCAGTGCAGGTTGAGCATGCCCCTTTCTGGTCTGGCTGCGCATGAGTCATGCAGAGCACCTTTACCTGGCTGCACATGGGCAGCCGTGGCGCCCGGCTGAGAATCGCTAAGGTAAGCTGAAGCAGCACAACAGTGCCTCTGAACTGAGGATGCTGCCGCATTCAAAACGGTGGTGGAGGGATGCCTGCCATTTAAGAAGCTTGAGAACCACTCTTCTGTGTCCTTAATCACTTAAGATGGGTGTGGGCTGAAGCAAGCTTGGGTGAGCTACAAAATATGTTTTAAAAAATGGTATTTTCAGCCTTTTGTCTTTCCTTTGGGCATCTTGAAATGGCTGAGATTTATGAGGCTGGCTGGGGAAGAGTCAATAGGACAAACCAACACCAAGTGTCTTTTTTTTTGTCAACAACGCAGGCGCCATTTTTGGAGCACTTCAAGACATCCTCGGAAGCCGCTCAGTGTCCAAGGAATATTATAGCCAGACGGGCCGCATCCCAGACTGGTGCTGTCTCAACAACCCTCCTTTGGAAATGATGTTTGATGTTGGCAAAACACCACCGCCGTTGATGAAGAGGGCTTTCTCCACAGAGAAATAAGCATCTAAGCACTACTCTGGTTTTCTTTTGACTGTTTCAAGTGCATGTAACAATGTTGCTCTTTGTATGTTAAGTAAATTATGTAACACTGTTTAAAATGAATGACACAGTGTGTAGCTTGGGAGTTGTGTTGGGAAGGGCTACACTGCAGATGGATCCAGCCATGTCTAGTCTAAAACCAGATGGGGTACTCTGCTTGTCTCTTTCTAGGGAGCATGTATAACTGGCAAAAGTTGTTACCAAGTCGTCTGTCCTATTTATATGTACAGTAGATGAAATTAGGAGGCTTCGTTTTTACTTTTAAATCAGAAGAATAGAGGAAACACTGCTACCAGAAACATCTGTTGAATTTTCTCTGCCAGACTCTGTGTGTGTCCACATTAACAAACAGTTGGCTCAAAGATGCATTAAAATATCTTCTGAAAACAGTTTTGTGATCACAAGGTCTGTGGAAAGGGCTAGGCCTAAAATTCCTATTTTCAGTGATTTGCTTCTGCCAGACACTGTCACATGCATTGTCACTCTAACCTACCTGCTAAAAACATTACCCAAACCATCTAACTGAACATTTAGAAATTATAAAGGAGAAGCTTAATAATGGAACTTGTCTCCCCACTTCAGAGAAAATGGAAACTTCCTCCGGCATTTTTTAAACACATCTTCCTATTGCATTAAGTATGAAATACAAACCCAAAATTAATCTGTATGGTAACTATTGTGTAATAACTACTAATATTCAGACCAAAAGCAATAAAGTGCCTCAGATTCATTAAGAGAGACCCAAGTGACCATTATTTTTGGCTTCTGCAGTTCAGTTTGTTTTATAACTGGCAGTGGGATATTCCATTTTCATTGCATGTCCCCACAAACCGTGCAACAGTCGGAGATTTTGGGCATCTCTACTGTACTTTAATTACTCCAAAGGTCTGTTGTTTCATAAATTCACTCTCAAAACGCAATCTTGTATCTGGATACGCACAGCATGCTATTGTAGCACTTAAAGTAGATGTAGTGTTACAGTATGTAGGTGTGTGAAATACTGGGGCTAGTTCTGGTGTTTGCACCAATAAAGAGCCTGAAAACTTGGGTGGTGTACAGAAAGTATTTGAGGGATGGAAAAAATGTCTTAAAATTAAGAGGTGACTTGTTTGCAAGGTGTAAGCCCTTTTTAAAGGGAGAATCCAGCAGAGGAAGGTGCAGCACAGCACAATGAGAAGGCAAACTGAAGTAAGATATTCTACTGAGAAATAAGACACAGATTTTTCCCACGCGAGTCTAGTAACCAGCAGAGCATATCACCAGGGGAAGCGGTGTCACTTCTGTTTCTTGAAGTCTTCACGTTGTGCTTGGATGCTTTCCCGAATGCTGCTTCAGCCAAACACAAGTTACTAGAATCAGTGCAGGGGGATGTGAATGAGAGTCCGTGACCCATTACCACAAAGCAACTGGCTCTTGTAAGAGGGAAATGATGCAGAGCGGTGAGTGCCTGGACCCAGGATGCGCCTCTCTCTCTTTTCTGGTGCAGGAAGGACAGGTCCGACTCGAGGAATACTTAAGGGAAGGAGCTCAGGTGAAATGGGGCCCAGGAGGAAGCAAGGCTCAAGTTTCCTATGGGGAAAAGATGCTCAGTGAGAACTTGGCAGACACTGGAGCTGCAGGCGCTGGGCTGTTGCCCAAAGCAGAAGTGAGGCTCCTTCAAGGCCTTCTTGTGAGTCGCTGCTTTGAAACAAAGACGAGGAAATTGGGCAAGGGTGAAGGAACGCGGAGCTCGCGTACCAGGGAGATTTGGGCAGCCGGACTCTCCCCAGCACAGGGCAGCACGGTGGTCACCGCTCTGCGGGGAGACAGGCCCCGAGGCCCAGCTGTGAAGGCTGCACCGTGGGATGGGGATGCTATTGCCCCGTGGGCCCTGGATGGCGGCGGAGGCTGGGCCTGATGCTCCGACAGTCTCTTCTGGCTTCCAAGACTAAAACCCTACAAACGTTCGCTGTTGGGGAGTTGCAGGCACTTCAATGCCAGCCTCTGCAGGCCGCGGTGCTGACCGGCTTCCCGATACTCCCCTCTCCCAGCACGTTCACGAGCTGCCCAGTCGGGGCTCCCGATGCCCCAGGCTCAGGATCTTCCGGCTACACAGCGCTGCCCACGCTACCGCTCTTCCACTTCCCACCCCGGAGATGTGGGCCTTGGCTTGCCTCCCCGGGCAGCGCGGGTCTCGCTCCAGTGTGGGCCTCCTCCATGTGCCCTGGAGGGGAGAAGGAGCCCGGCGCTCGGTATTTTTAGTCCCAGGCGTGGAGAGGGCTCCCCAGGGTGTGGGTTGTGTTTTGGGTGGTATTTCCAGCAGCTGATCCCAGTCCAAGCTCAGCTGGGCGAAGCTCGGGAGCCGTGTCTGCAGGTGCCCGTGGGCTATGTCCCGCGTGCCAGGCCGGGGGTTGGATGCTCCCCGCACCCACACGGACATCCTATGGGCACGTCCCAGCCCCCGAGGGCTGTGAGTCCAGATGCCCCCAGCCCTGGCCGACATTATCCCACAGGCCCAGCCCTTGTCGAGCGCAGTCGCGCCCTGAGCTGTAACTGGGCTCGCTGTCGTGCACCCCCGGGCAGGGCAGGGCAGGGCCGGCCTTGTGGGCCCCACGCGTGCTTAGCAGCTCCTCGGGCAGGTGCTTCTCATCACTGCTTGGGGCAAAAAGGCACGTGCCTTCTCCCCGCCAGCGCAAAAGCATATGCGCCCAACGTGGGGCTCGAACCCACGACCCTGGGATTAAGAGTCCCATGCTCTACCGACTGAGCTAGCCGGGCGCTGAAAGCCACTTTCTTCCGGAGACTTCTTCAGAATTCTACGCCTCGCTGCGCGTGCGCGCGTAACTCCTGGTCAGCGTTTGCCCTCCCCTTTGGAGGTGGGGCTGGGGAAGGAGGAACAAGTCAGAAGCAGGCTGCGCATGCGCGGCCATGACTCCGCAGCAGAGCTGATTGGCCGGTTGCGTGGGCCAATGGGCGTGCGCTTTGTTGGGCAGTGGGGGTGCTGCCGTGACTGGCGCCGACGCCATGAGCTCTATCGGCACCGGGGTGAGTGCGGTCGGGCCGGGCTGGGCCTGCCCCTCCCCCCTCCCTCCCATTTCTCCTCAGCGCGGGGCAGGGAGCGCCGCTGAGGCACCGGGAACCGGCAGGGTGGGGCCGCCCCTCTGCCAAGGGAAAGCTGGGGGAAGGTGGGCCCGGCCGGGCGGGGCGGCGCTGCGTGTGCTTTGAAAGACGGGACCGATGAGCAGTGCTTTTGGAAGCTCCCAGGAACAAATCGGTTCTGAAAAGCTGCTTTTCTGGAGTGGCGATGCCTGGGTGGAAGCAAGCGGGGTTTTGGTTGGGTTTTTTTTGGTGATGCCTCGTATTGGACCGACTCTGTAGTTGGCCGAGAGGTCAGGTGAGCTTTTGGGTGCAAACAGCCCTTCTTAGGGTTTGAACGTTCAGTTAAACACGATGAACAGTCTTCTGTTAAACAGAACTCTTCCTCTTCCCGTCCTTCACGTGGTAAAACACAAGTGTCGCTGTTGGTCCTGGATGCTGCTGCTCAGCCAGGAGGTGTCGCTGGTGGCCGGCCCTGGACTGAGTCGCCCAACTCCCCCACCCGCCTCTTTGCTCGCTGCCCGGCTCCTGGGACACGGAGCGCCTGGGAAGCGCGTTGAGAATGTGAAAGGTGCAGCGGTATAGAGAACAATGTCGTCATCCTCTCCCTTTGCAAACTGCCTGAAGAGCAATTTTAAAAAAGCATTGCAGATGTTAAAAATACTAAGAACCGCACAAAAAGTTACATTTGTGTGAATGTCTTATCTTTACTGTAGCCTCGAATCCCTGAGGTTCCTGCAGGGTGCTGTGCTTTGATGGGTTTGAGTTATATAGTGTGACTATTCCTGAAAGAAGTGATTTTTTTTTTTTTTAATTACTTTTAATTAAGCCAGACAACACTGATTCATCTTAAGTTTCTTTATGTATTAAGGGAAACCATTGATTTACATGTTTTGTATTTTTGTCCTCTTTATTCAATCACCAAAAGCCATGTTAAAGCACATCCTGCTTTTCCCAAGAGATTTAAGACTTTTCCAGAAGAATGATTTAGTGCTGCTTGTAATATGAACTGTATTTATAACGCTTTTATGCTGAGTGTGTGTTTGTTTGTCTTCTACAGTATGACTTGTCGGCTTCCACGTTCTCTCCAGATGGCAGAGTATTTCAAGTTGAATATGCCATGAAAGCTGTGGAGAATAGTAGGTAAGACAGATGTTTTTTCTTTATCAGTTTCTAGAAAAAAACACAACAAAAACAAACAAAAAACCAGTGGAACTAGAGTAGACGGGTACAGTGACATAGCAGTGAAAACTATACTGTCAAAATAGCTGATGAACAATTGTGTTCCTGCCCTTTTGTCAGGAACATTTTCTGATAAAATATGTAAGGCATGTAATGACTGCTCATTTTGGCAGGACCAAAAGCATAAAATAATATTGTGAGAGAATGCAAAGGATAAGAGTAAAATTATCAAAACATACTAAGGATAATAAAGCCTTATCCTGTGGTGCAAAAGCTGATTGCAGGGTTTGCTCCTGGATGGGAGATAATGTCAGTATGTCAAAGCCCATTTTATAGATGTTGAATTGAGGTGCTGGGAAATGACTTCCCAAAGCCATGCAGGCTTGTGATAACATCGTTGGAGGCTGCCAGTTCCTTGAGGAATGAATGTACCAAACTTACAATGTTGGCTTCCCTAAGAGTACCTATATTTTTACAGATGTTGTCCAAGAAGCAGCCTGCAAATATAATTTTATATGCACTGTGTACAGCTTGCAGGTTGGCCTGACTCACCAGCAAACGGAGAGGAAAGTGTTTGAGAGAGGAATTATGTCAGTCTGTACGCATGGACTGTATCCGGCCCTGATCCTGACTAGGGGGTCTGTAGAAATAAACTGTTTAAAACCTCCAGTTCGTAGCTGTATATCATCTTGACAACATATTGCCAACTTGGTGACATTATTAAGGGCCTCAACCTCTATAATACCATTCTAAAACTAAATAGGGGTATCCTGAAGTCTGAAACTTGCAGCCAGAACTGTTGTCTTCTCATTTTTAAAATGACATGTGCCAAGCTGTAGTTAATAGTGATACAGAAATACCGGTTGGTTCCATGTGGTCTTCCAGGAATACCTTTTGAATTCACTTGACTGGTGGAACTCATAGTGTTGGCTAGGTTCTGTTTTCATCTCATGTTCTGTATGTTGGCAGGGAACATGTATGAGATGCCTAAATGGAGTAGGCAGGGACTGTAATCCTTGTGATCAGGTGAAGTCCAGACATTTTGAGATACTTATCCAACTACTTGGATGCACTTAAGAGCTGTGCTTCTGTTCCCCTGGTGTGGGCGAAGGGAAGGGAGGAAAATGCTAAAACATTGTTCGTTTAGAAAGTTTCAGGGGTTGCAATGCATCTTCAAGGTAGAACTGAAATGATGGCATTCTGTTGTACTTATTGCTGTGCACACTTATATGAAAACATTACCATTTAATCGCTCAACCCCACTCCTAAAGCTTTAGTGTTTTTTAAAGACTGTTGTTACATTGACTTATCTTTCAGTACAGCAATTGGCATAAGATGTAAAGATGGTGTTGTATTTGGAGTAGAGAAACTTGTCCTGTCCAAACTTTATGAAGAAGGCTCCAATAAACGTCTTTTTAATGTTGATCGACATGTTGGAATGGTGAGTATTATTTGACGCTCTATGTGTGCTCTCCTAAATCTAAAGCCCAGTTTGTACAGTGTCTATTTATTGGATAATCCAGTATTAAATAGCTTCTTAACTTACTTCATATTTCTAAGCTTATGGTGAGACGTGTCAGGGGATATCTAGGTGACTGCAGTTCTGTTTGTATACTTCTCTGCCTGTTTTGGGGTGTGTTTTATATACACACACATTCAGGAAGCAGTTCACTTTAAAGTGATCTGAATGCCACTTCTGGAATGACACTTGCTGATTCTAAAAGCTGTTTTTTTCTCTCTTTTTGGTGCATGAACCAGTAATGTTCAGATAAGGGCAAGAGTATTTGAGTATTTCAAAAAAACTCTTAATAATTATAACAAAGTACTGAAGTAAAGCAATGCACATGAATGACTACATTGACTACATACGAATTTCTCATCTTGTTTTGAAAGTGGGGGCTTCAGGTTATAATGGCTTGTGTAGGGTGATGGGAATGTATAGGTTACTGGCTGGTCTTCAGTAGCTATGTGAGAGAAGTCAAGGGGCAAACGGGGATGTTCTACTCAAAGCTGCACCAGTAGTCATGGGAATTGGTATAATTTCTGTCGTAGAAATGCTGTTAGCAGGTGGATAAATGCAGTTGTGGTCCAAGTTGTAGCATCCAGAGAATAAATACTAAAGGTGCTTGCTTGGGGTTTTTTGTCATCATTACACTCTGCTCTATTAACCATTTAGTTTAACGAGATGCTTTAAAACAATAAAATAAAGGTAACAATTGTGTACTGATAGGGTAACATTTTCTGAGGACTTACCATCTTTAATTTTCTCAGAACCTGATGAAGGGCATTTGAGCTGAAAGCTTGCAGGAAAAGATAATTTTTTTGTGATTTCCTAGTTGGTCTAATAAAAGGTATCATTTCTGAACCAAGTGTTCTAGATTTTTGCATGTCTTGATGTTTCTGATGCTTGCTGGCATGTGGAAAATCGACTGGTTCATTTTGCAAAGTTGCATAGTGCAGTGGGGATCTGTTTTACAATTCACAAACAGAATTAAACCTTGTTCACTGAGTTACAAAAGGTGTCTGCATTTTGACTGGCTGTTAATGCTTTTCATTTCAGGCAGTGGCAGGACTCTTAGCAGATGCACGTTCTTTGGCAGACATAGCTAGGGAAGAAGCCTCTAACTTTAGATCTAACTATGGCTATAATATTCCACTGAAGGTAAGTGACTGGTGTAGTTCCTTTGATCTTTTAACAAGATGATCTATTTAAATCGCCTTGAGGCATGTTTACTGTCGTAAATGAAGTGTTTCAAAACCCTTCCTCCCTTTTCCCACAGCATCTTGCAGATAGAGTAGCCATGTATGTACATGCCTACACACTATACAGTGCCGTGAGACCTTTTGGCTGCAGGTATGTCTTTCAAATATATGTATACTCTTTATTTACTGCCCACCCAAAATCTGGTTTAGTTATTTAAGTCAGTCTTCACATAGCATCTATGCTTCAGTAAGTGCATTTTAGTGCAATTTTAAGTGAAAAGCTTGTGTGTATAAAGATACTTATATTATACAGATTTTATTTAAAACTTCATATCTACCTTTTAACTAAAAAACCCCCAAAAAACGGCATTCTAAAGGCTGCGAAAAACCAATGTAAGAAACCAGCAGTCAGTTGCTGAAAAGAGATTGTGCCAGCAGCTTTGTAAGTGGTAATGCCCTAAACTTTAAGAAGGGTTTAAGAAGTTTAGAAGATAGCATATAGGGGAAGTTTTGCTGCAAGAAAAATGAGACCTCAGTAAAATCTTTAATTCTAGCTATGCGTCGGTTGATGGGTGCCAGCGTATTGTTTGCTATAGTTAGCAGAGCAAGCAATACGCTGGCATGCAACAACTGATGCATCTCAAGCAAAACTAAGGAAGTTATCCCCCCAGTCTACTCAGCATTGGTGAGGCTGGAGCTGGAGTACTGCATCCAGTTCTGGGTGCCACACTTCAAGAAGGAAGTGGAAAAGCTTGAGGGAGTCCAGAGAAGAGCCACTCATATGATTAGAGGTCTGAAGAGCAAGCCATACAAGGAGAGGCTGGCTGACAGATATGGTACTGTTCAGCCTAGAAAAAAGAAGACTTCAGGGCAGGATTTGGTGGCAGCTTACAAATATATCAGGGGCTAGGCAAACAATTATTCACCGAAGCGCCTCAGGGAAAACCAGGAGCAATGGTCATAAACTCCTAGAAGAAGGTTTCAGACTGGATATAAGGAAAAACTTCTTCATAGTTCATGTGATGAGACTGGAAAAGACTCCCAGCGGGGTTGGGGCAGGCACCTACCTGGAGATCTTCCAAGAGAGACTGGGCACACATCTTGCTGGGATTATTTAACCCCAGCAGTCTTTCCTGCCCAAAGCAGGGGGAGCTGGACCTGATGGTCTCACGAGGCCCTTCTAGTCCTGAACTTCTGTGAAATCTCATTTAATAGCACAATATGCGTCTTCTAAAATTTCCTTTTGCTTAATACAGTTTCATGTTGGGATCTTACGATGAGGATGATGGTGCTCAGCTGTACATGATTGACCCATCAGGTGTTTCATACGTGAGTACTTCTATTTTCTGACGTAGTGGCTCCTTTTCTAAAGGTCTCTAATAGGTTCATGAAAGCATTTTCCTTTAGATTTCTTTGGAATAAGCAGTCATTACTTCTGCTTGACACTGGAAGCAGTATGGTTTTATGGCATTGCTATGCTGTCTTTTGAGCTGAGTACTTTGAGAGTGAGTTCTGGTGAATCGCTGTGGTTGCAACTGTCGGTGCTGTTTATATCGAGTTTTCCTTTGTTAGAGATGAGTTGTCATAGACTTCTGGAGATGAAAAGTAGTTTTTCTTCTGTGAAACCTACTAAATCTGTGTTCATTTTTTTGATAAACTCTGCATGTCAGTTCATTTGCTCTGGCTATGTGTTTTGGAGATGGGTATTAAAGGGAGGGATGCTGCCTCACTCACCACTTACAAAAAAAGTGCATGCAGTGCATAATTGTCCTGTTTACAGAAGTTTAGCTCCAAGTAGACTGGCGGCTCTCCCTTAAGGCACTGTAATTTGTTTTAACAATCAGCACAAAAGCATGTTGTTTATAAATCCTTGCAGTATGGTTTTATCTCTGAATAGTCAACTAGATAACAAAGAGCAAAATGGTGTGTAATTTTAGGAAGCAGTCCATTGGTTGTACCTGGTCCTGCAATTTTATATGCTTAATGAGATCATTTGTAAAGGAAGGAAATTCAGACATTTCAGAGTGCTGTTAGTTCATGCCTCAGCTTCAGGTCCTGAATTTCCTGATTTAATTTTTCACTTAACTTTTTATATCCACTACTATATCAACGCTTTATGGAAATAAGGCTGAAAGAACTCAAAATGTTATGAAGTACCAGAATTAATTTGGCCACATAAACTGGTTTATTATTTACGCTTGGCTTAGTTTTCACTTGTTTTTTACCTACAGAAAAAATAAGAGCAATTGTGTTGCAAAGAATTCAAAAGATCATCATGTCACAATGGTTTTAACATAAGTTTCCTACCT
The DNA here is from genome assembly GCF_001723895.1 of Crocodylus porosus. Lineage (NCBI taxonomy): Eukaryota > Metazoa > Chordata > Crocodylia > Crocodylidae > Crocodylus > Crocodylus porosus. The sequence goes on from NW_017728947.1 coordinate 108,727,307, forward strand.
GAAATATCTGAATTCATAGATTGTAATCTTGTTAAATTGTGTTTTGGCACGACACCCTGGCTGAGAATTACAGCAGATTAGCAAGTGTCTAATGCGAACAGTATGAAACAGTATTATTTAGCTACTCTTAGCTAGTTCTAGATCAGTGATTCTCTCGACCAGGGTGAGGCAGGATCTTTATAAGGGTGCTGTGCAATATGAGCACCAAAGTGTGCAAACGTGTGCATGATTTGTATGATACACCTCGGGATTTCATATAGGAGTCCATTCAAATAAACCACAACAGGTGAGAGTGGTTCCTGAGTTATTTGCAACAGACGATCTGCTCTATTATTTTCTGTAGTAAAAAACTGAGTGAAAGCCAAGAGCTGGCATTTTCCAAGGGGTGCCTTGAGTCTAAAAAGTTTGAGAACCACTAGACATGTAGAACCAAGTTTTAGATGTCAGGGCATCTAGAGAAGCTTTTTGGAAAAAGCTCCTAGTTCCTTGCACAGAGCTGGGCAAAGAAAGGGAATGTCAGTCAGTGTCTAGGTCAGAAGGTGATGTTAGAAATAGTTTTGCACCTGTCTGGGAACTGTGGTAAGTCAAATAAAAATAGAGGTTGCCATGAATCTGAAGAATGTTTACCTTAAAACAAGTAAATTAACTTTGCTGGAAATGGACATTTTGAAATGCAAAACTGTGCTAGACTAGCAAGGAAGCAAAGGATGCCCGACTAAGGATTAGGGCAGTGCAGAAAACTCTATAAGCAAGTTTCTTTTCATGAGCCTTGATCACCAGAGGGTGCTAGGGAGAACTATTCTGTTTGTGGAATAAATGTGATATGCAGTTTGAAGACACACAAGTGGCTGAAACAAACTGATAAATTCAAGAGCTACAGGTTACAAAGGTTTAGATGACTTGCCTCCAGTTCCGAAGAACCCTAAGGAAGTGTCTGAGCTGCTAATAAAAAATACAGTATGTGGTAATATACTTGTATATTGGAAGGTAACTAATGACCCTGGATTTGAAAATTTGTACTGAGCTGACCCTGGAACTACACACTTGGTTAATTAGGGACTGACAAAAAACAAATACTGTCATGCATCTTGAGGTCTCACTGCTGAAGTTTATCAAAGATAAGAATTTTGTTATGTTTATATAATGATGCTGGTATTGGGATCAGTGTTTTTCCAAAAATATAAACGTTCTGTGCTTCAGGCCATAGTGGTACACTAATGGAGTGTGGAAGAAATGATGTCTGTAAACAGATTATTCTCCAGTTGTCCACTGGATTTCTTACACCTTTCTCTGAAACATCCGGTGCAGACTAGACTGAAGAGTTCGTAGTTGTTGCAGTCTTGTTTTTCAGTAGTTTGTGAATTCTTTTCTGAGAGGTCAGGAAAACAGCCAGATCCTTTTCTATGTCCTTCCTTCATGGAATAGTATATTTACACTTGTTTTAGCACCACTGTGTGTTAAAGTGTTTGCAAGGCAAAAATAAGCAGAACCACTTCTTTTTTTTAACCAGAGGTTCTGGTGACTAAGTATTTCTTACTCATAGAAAGAATATAGCATGTTCTGTTCATGAACGCACCCAAACCTTAAAGCTGCAATTCTGGTGTAGGGCAAAAGTCGGCAAGAACTGCCAGTTTTCCAATACAAAATGCTTCAACACACAAAACACACTATGTGTTCAAAAAGAATGTGATGGGAAGACACAGGCAGCCTCAGAGTGAGTTGTTGTGGAAAGCTGTAGCTGTGACTGTAAAGTAGGGATGTGGAAGCTAAATGATTAACTGTTTAGCTGATTATCCTTTAGCTTGGGATGAGTGCAGTGTGGCAGGGAAGGGAAGCCAAGTAGAGCCTAGCAGGAATCTGAAGGCAGCAGGGCAGGAGAGAAGAGCGAGGGTGAGGGGGACTAGTACCCATAGCCTATGAGGAAAACAGAGCAGCTAGGTGACTAATAATAATTAGTTAAGCAATTGGCTCCTGATTCACAGGTGCTCCCTCCATCCCAGCATAGGACTTCACTGGGCTGTGTTGTTTGGCTGGGCTTGTCCCCCACCCTGACCCAATTCTGAATCTATAGGGCTTCCATAGGGGCTCCCAGCAGCAGCTGCATCTGACCTGCTGTGTCATCCACTAATTGTTTAATCGATAGAGTAGGAGGTTAAACAAATATTATTTTAAGAACATTATTGATACCGCTACTCTAAAGCAGTCTGTAAACCTCTAGAAAGCAATACAGATTGTATAGCCACACTGACCTTTTTGGTACTTAATTTAATGGTACACAGCAAACATTTTAACTTTGGGAGCTTTCATTTACTCTGGTAACTTGTGTTACTAGGATTTCTTGTATTTACTGAGAAACGTGTTTGTAGGTAACAGTGCCTATAGGCATCCTTGCGTATCATTCTAAATCTTAGACTAGTTTTCCTGACTTCTTACAGATAAACAGAGTATTAAAACCCTCCCTGCAATGTAAGACAACATCAGTCTAACTTTTTTTTCTTTTACTTCTATAGGGTTATTGGGGCTGTGCCATTGGTAAAGCCAGACAGGCTGCAAAGACAGAGATCGAAAAGCTTCAGGTAGGACAGGGGTTTTCAACCTTTTTTGGTTGGTGTAGTCCCGGCAGATGGTCGAGAAGCAGGGAATCCCATGGCCCATCAACCGGGAATGGGGGGGAATCCCCCAGCTGATCAATTGGAGGGGGTCACTGGCGAAACTTGAAGTGCCCCCCCACTTCTCTGCACTGCTTCTATGTACCCCCTGGGGGCTTCCCAGATACCCCCACAGGTATGCATACCCCTGATGTAAGATGTTAAATAATACAGCATTCAGTGCATACAACCAATTTGTAGTGATTTACCTTAAGATAAATATTCTTGGATAAAACTGTTGTACTGTGCCTTGTAGGCTTCAGAGGAAAGGTTTGTGTACTCTAGCACCAGGGAGGTCAGCTGGTTCATGAGACTGCTTGTTCCGCATGGAAACACTTCTCTGTAAGTCGCAGTGATGGGAACATTCTCTAAAGAACAATGAATGGAGTAGCAGAACTATGCTTTGCCCATGTAGGGTGACCACTGAAGTACTACAGATTCAACTAAAAATGTGTATTCATGGAACATATTAAAGATCAGATGTTTATCTAGTCAGGTGGCACCTGTCTGTTTTCTTACTGGCTTTCAGCATACCTGTTATAAACAGCTTGTAGAGACCACGTACAAGTATATCTTAAAGCAGCATAAAGATAGGTGGCTGCATAACAGAAAAGACTTTACTGGCATGAGTTTGCATAGGTAACTTAATCACAACTGGAAAAAAAAACTTGAGTTCTGGGCTCATGTTCCAGTTAACCTTGTATACTGGGCCAGACTGATGCAGTATATGCAGAGCAGAGACCAGTTTTAGAATAGTTAATTTTTTTCCTCTTCCTCTGTTTGTAAAGAGAGGTTAGTTAAAAAGAGCCAGACAGCTTAATTGTCAGACTGAGGGGAAAAAATGTCTAATTTCCTCTTTCTAACAGGTTAATTTTCAATTAACCAGCTCTTAGGTTAATTTTGTTATGGTTAACCACCAAGTCACAATGATGGATTCTGAATGTATTGCTAATACAGTACTGGAATGCTGCGAGTTTGGACACAACCTGTTTACAAAACTGACACAAATTACACTGGGACCTGGAGCAGGCAGAGGTGCCCAAGTCCCTTGGGTAGCTGCTTGAAGTTAGTGCTATCACAGCACTTTGCCACTAGATGGTGGTGGAGCAAGCAACAAACAGCCTGTTTGCTTTGACCATATAATTACCCCAGGATAAGATACAGACAGACGACACCAAAACTGATCTTTCCCACAGTAATTCTACACCAGATTTGAGTAAGTCCCTAGTGGCACTGAAATACCAGCATAAAGACTGATTACACTTGCATAAATATGTTGTGTATCCAGGCAGGGCCTTACGGGCCATTTTGGGGAAAGGAAAAGAAAACATCATAAGGGAATTTCTCTTCACAAAAACTTTTGAGGTTTCTCGGAAATTCATTACTTCAGAAATAATTAACACTTTTGTCTCCCCTACAACTCCTGGAAAAAACTGTGCACAATACTAATTATTCCTTTAATAATGAAGATTAGACAGCTTGGGAACAAATAGTGCAGAAAATGAAGTCCACGACAAGCTGGCAATTGCATGTAGGGTTTTCTGTGCTCTGCAAGCTAATTAAATGAGCAAACGGGAGTTTTTAAAAAACGTGTTTAAAAAATGCAGTTTTGGTCTACAACCTATATCGGGAACATCATTCTTTAATGTTTAAATGTGCTGATGCCTGTAAATTTTCAGGAAATACGTATCTAAACTGCAAGCTAGATGCCCTAAGCATGATGGCAATCCCTTGTGTAAGCTACACAAGAAGTATTATGGAGAAACTAAATTACATTTGGCCATGTTTTTAAGCTTGCAACAAATGATGTGGAAATGTAGACTGAGCACCATGCTGTTTAGTACTTTGCCCGCATCCCTTATGAATTGCTGGGAAACGGAGCTGTTATTTCATCCCTGCATTGCCTCAATATAGCAGAATAAGTGGCTCCTCCATTTACCCAAGAGGAAGTGGTTGACAAGGAACCTGATGTATTTAAAAAAAAAAAAAAAAATTGGTCACATGCATTTAACTTTAATTTGGCCCTGGATGGGTGCCCCTAAAGACTGAGGTATAATTAAGTTCAAGAAAAAAAATTAATACTGAACTTGAATTGTGTAAAGTCAGCAACTGGATTGGTTATTGCCTGCAGGTTAGCTTTAAACTGGAATGACTGCAAACAAATCCCAACAGAAAATCTTTGAGTATGATGGTTACAGTAGAGACCAATCTTTGACTGTCATTTAATTATACCTCAGGTTTTTTTGACAAGTTCCTAAAGCTTTAAGATGTGGATGCGTTTCTGTTTAGCTCCAGCTGAAAGAACTAAAATGTGGGTGCAGACTTCCTATGAGGCACTCACTTAATGACATACCGACGTGGGAAAGGGCTTGGACTGGCAAACAGCCTTCTGAAAAAGTTCACTTCTGTTCAAGTGTATGCCTTCTGTTTCTCTCTGGATTTCACCCTTTGTCAGTAGTGGGGAGCATAGTCCTGCTGTGCACCCACCTGGCTGATACTGGGTGTCCTCATCTCTTTAACAGCTAGCTTACTCTCTTTGGAAAACAGTACTGACATGTACTTTCTTCATCAGCAGATGAAAGAAATGACCTGCCGTGATGTTGTTAAAGAAGTTGCAAAAATGTGAGTTTTCCCAATCCTTTTCCCCTCCTCTGCACATACACCATTGAAAATGACACTGTGTGAAAAATTCAGTCACCCAAAGCTTAGTTTCAGGTGTTAGTCCTGTGCTTAGATCTATGCTCTGCTAGTTTTGGTTATATGAAAAGCATACTTGATGTCTTGAAAATATACAGAAGACAAACTGAGTACACACTTTTACCCTTTCCATCAGTCGCTTCAGATATTACAAGCATGTCTCTCTTTTTTTTTTAATTTAAGCAACCAAACCACAAAAAACCGAACCACAAAAAAATGCAGTCTTTGGGATACAAAATGAACGCCAGAGTTGAGCACTTCCTTGCCTTGTCAAGGGATAAAGCAGAGGAACTGTTCCTCAGAGACCCTTAATCCACTAAGAAAGGGGAATATATCAGTGCATGGTCACAATAACAAAAAAAACCCACTTCTCATTCAAAAGATGAATGATGGGTGTAGTTGATGCATTGTCTAAATAACTAAAATTGGTGCCTAAAATTTTAGAACTTTAGACAGTTTGCTTGCAGGTGATGCTTTGTATCCGAGACTGAAAGATCGAGGAAATCCAGTGCGTGCTCTTAACTTTTGCTTCCTTATCCATGTTCTTGACCGTGCTCACGTCTCTCTTGATTTTGAGCTTACTACTCGGCTATCATATGTCAGACAAGATAAGATAATGATGAGCATGAATATAAACTGGGGGTGCAGAATATACAAACATGTCCCGGGGTATGAAATGTGCAGTCTGGTCAGCTTTTAAGAGGACAGAACTACAACCGTCCTTTCTGACTTGACCCAAATCAGATATTACTGTAGGTGAAGTAAAGTTACTTTATTTTCAGTCTACTTAATGAGTTCTTGTCCGAATGTAGGTGCCTGAAACAATAGTAATGGAGGTCCATGCTTAGTAGGAGGCGTTAAAGTACTTTAGTGAAGATGTGAAGAGGCACAAAATTTAAACACCAGTCTTGCCATTATTTAAGTCTTTCAGATGTATCTAGTAAGGCTGTGCAAAGTTTCAGGTGTTTCAGGCCGTTTCAGTGCACAAAACACCAAGTCTGAATTGAAACGGAAGGCTCTGAAACATTTCAGAAAATGTTTCGGAGCCAGGCTTGCAGGGAAACAAAAACTAAGAGGGAGAAGAAGGGCGGTGGGCAGGGGGAAGGACTACTCTGATATTGACATGTAGCTCCTGGTTTGATTCCCCAGCTCTTCCCGGGGGGGGCTCCAATCTGCGTGCGGGGTTTCAGCAGGCTGCCACTGCTGGCCAGGTCCAGCAGCAATTGCTTAGCGCAGCCTGTGCTGCTGTGCCTGTGCAGTGCTGCTGCTGGCCCCAGCCCTGGACTACTGCTTCCTGTAGAGCCAGGTTGTGCAGCAGGGCAGTGCTGGTCTCTACCATGCAACCTGGTTCTGTTGGGAGCAGAGATCCACCCACGGCCCCATCCTGCTCCTCATTGGGGCTGTGCAGCCCGTGGCCCTAAGCCCCACCCAGCTGGAAAGGGCTGTGCGAAACTTCACTTGCAGTAATTCTCAGAGTGGGGTGCCATGCAGTGTTAGCACTGTTAGGTGTGCAGACACCTACATCTGATTGGCAAGGTAAACCCAGAGATTTCAAATAGGAATCCATAGCGTCAGAACCATTCTGATCTGTTGTAGGTTTCCTGAGTTCTTTGCGAAAAAATTGTTCTTCTGTGATCAAGAAATGAGTAAAAGCCAAGAGCTGGCACTTTGTAAAGGAACAGGGGGGAAGGGAGGCTTGAGTCTAAAGAGGTAGAGAACCACTATGCTTTTAGAACTCTTTCATGACCCTGATAAACATCATAGCACAGGGATGGCATAAAGCAGGAGTGCTCAGTCCCTCGCCCATAGGCCAAATCCAGCCTGTAGGGCTCCCTGTGAGTCAGGAAATTTGATAGTGGGGAAACAGTGGCAATTCATACTGCCACTCCTGTCCTGCTGCAAGATTCTCAAGCCCTGTGCAGCTGGGCTAGACCCTGTCCCCTGCACAACCAGAGGATGTCTGAGCCATGCCCTGTACCACCACCACCTCCTCCCCACATGGAGCTGGACTGGGGCTAAACTGCTCCGCTTGTGTGTGACCAGAGCAGCCCACCAGCAGGATTCAGTCTGCAGGCAGATGGTGCACTGGCCATCTGGCCTATGGGGGTGAAAGGTTGAGCACCACTGGCATAAAGTATTTGTTCTGCTCCTGAAGCAGCTAGTTTTCAACTTAACTTTGAACCACCTACGTCAATATAAGGAATGCAGGTTTCTTTGTCAAGCAGAACATTCACTTCATTTGTGGACCAATAGCTTAAGGCTCTATATTCTCTACATACCCCTGGCAATGAGCAGGAAATGCCATTCTGCCCTCAGGCTGCTACCTTTGCATGTCTTTGTAAAAGTGCGCATGCAACCCCACACACAACTTGTACCCTACAATGATATGCAGAATTAGAACACACATGGCCAGTTCAAAAACTTGTAACTTGGGCACAGTATGCTTACTGCAGGCAAACAATCTTAATTGAGCTTCAGTCACAGTCAGTCAGTATAAAGTGAGTTACAACAGGCATATTTACTACTCTGCTAGTTGAATAATATGACAATCTCAAAAAGGGAAAAATGCAGTGTCATCATCATCTCCATTTACCAGCGCTTAAGTTCCAGACCAGTGGAGACTAACCCTTTTGGCAGGCATCACAAATTATCCCTGCCCCTTCATGAGTGCCATGCCAATCCCTTCCCTGCCCAATCTGCTGCTCAGCTTTCTGCTTCCTGCCCTGTTTGCTGTGTCACACAAGCTGCCATGACACACATGCCACCAGTTGGCCATCGCTGTTTTAAACTACCTGAATTTTGATCAGGGATTTTGAGTTCTACTCCTGTACCAGAGACTGATAACTTGGTTGTAGCTCAACCCAAAACACCACACTCTTTTTTTAAGTCATTAGTATAAACACTAGATATTTTGATTTTATTTTTTGTAAAAAATTTTTTCAGTAAGATGAGAAACTGTAAACCCACATTGTGTGTGTTGGGGGAAAGGGATGAATGGACAAGTTGGATATCTATATCCAATCTGTTTAATTATTAAATGTAACAAATAGCTTTTAAGAGGGAAATTTGTAAGTAGCCAGTTAATTGCAAACTTCTCTCTCCTTTCTAGAATCTACATAGTTCATGATGAAGTAAAGGATAAAGCTTTTGAACTTGAACTCAGTTGGGTTGGAGAAGGTAAATTTAATGTATTCTTGTTTATAGAAATAATGTAGTTCTGATGGAAGTTTTGTGTCGGTAAATCTAAAGACTCAAATAACCTGAAGTGCATTAAATCCTTGTGTAAATCATCCTAGACAGACACTTAACTGAGATGATTTAGTTGGAGATGTTCCTGGCTTGAGCAGGGGGCTGGACTAGAAGCTCTTGTGGAGCTGGTCCTCTCTAACCCTATTCTCCTATGATCCCATGAATGACTTACAAAATTTCACTTGTATAGCAATTAAGTACTAAAAAACCATTTCAAAAGATGCTTTCATTTATAGTGACCAAGGGAAAACATGAAATTGTGCCGAAAGACATCAGGGAAGAAGCAGAGAAATACGCCAAGGTAAGCAAGAGAGCTTTATTTATTCAGTTGAAAATTCCACTTCACAAGGAAACCTGAACAGAATGAACTGAACAAAGTTCACTTCTTCCAGTGTGGTTGCAACTAAGTGCAAAGGTAGCCTAGAACTCTTAGATTAACGGATCTAGAAACATTACCTGAAAGAGTTTAGAAGGGAGATTAGCAAAACAGCATAATCCAGTTGTATCTTCAGTTGATCACATTCAAGAGCCTGGTAACGGTGGCATATCTCCTTGCCTAAGTAAGGACAAAAATCAGCGTATTAGATTTAGAACTTGTTCTTGTGCCAATGTTTAAGTCTTGTAGTCAGTTGTGCCGAGTACAGTAACTCCTCTAAAAGCAAGAGCTGGCAGGAAGAGAGGTAACTAGTAGACAGAGGATCTCACCAGTTATACTAGCTTTGGAAGCAGTAACTGCATTTAAGTGTTATGCACACAAGTAGCAGTATTGGACAAATGATTTGACATTCAACCCATACAAAAGTTAAGGTGTTTGCACAGCATCCTGTAGCAGTGTGCATATGAGACCTTGTTCTCTACCTCCTTCCATGTGCAAAGCCACAAATCTGAGCTTCCTGCTTGTGGGCAGCATACCTTGCATCAGTACAATAACTCCTGCTACAGAGAACCAGATCCTTTATCCAAATTCCTATGACTTGCGGGATGACCTCTCAACAAGGGCTAGAATTGTAACGTGTGTGTATTTGTGTTTTCTAAACAGGAATCATTGAAAGAGGAAGATGAATCGGATGAGGACAATATGTAACACATTGTTACTTCAGGACAAATTTTATTTTAGCACAGGTTTGTTTATTATGCATCAACCATGGGTTGCCATTATGTACTTGCTGGAAGAATACCATGACCAACTTGCACTAATAAATATTCCCATTTACTTTTCTCTGACTTTTGGAAGTCAGCTGTGATACTGGAAAAGTCAAAGTAGAGCACTTCAGACCCATATAAGTTTTAATAAGATTCTGAATTAAAGGTCTTTATGTCAAGAACAAAAGATTTTCCTGAATTAACTAAAGCGAAGCTGCAAAATCTGCCTAATTGGAACACAGTACTTCCCCCAAATACTTTACTGCTCACTTGCAGATTAAGATACTTGTCCTGTAAAATTAAGTTACCTCTTGTCTAGATGAGCATAACTTTGTCTACACTAGTACTTGTCTGCCAGGGTGTCATAGAATCATAGAAGTCGGGTCGGAAGGGACCTTGTAGATCTTCAAGTCTGACCTCCTGCCTGGGCAGGAGAAAAAACTGGGCTCAAAATGATCCCAGCCAGGTAGGCATCAAGCCTCCTCTTAAAGACCCCCAGGGTAGGGGCCAGCACCACTTCCCTTGGAAGTTGGTTCCAGATCCTAGCTGCCCTGACCGTGAAGTAGTTCTTATGGATGTCTAATCTAAACCTACTCTCCAACAACTTGTGGCTGTTATTCCTTGTTATGCCAGGGGGCACTAGAGGAAACAACGTCTCTCCCAAACCCTTCTGGTCCCCCCTAGTGAGTTAATAGACGGTTACCAGGTCCCCCCATAACCTTCTCTTGTGAAGGCTGAACAGGTTCAGGTCCTACAGGTGTAAGATCCTTTTTAAAGGGTGCTGCACAATATTAGCATTAAGTATGCAAACATTTACAGGAATCACAAAGGTAAACCCAAACAAAGGTTTCAAAAAGGAAGCCAGTACCAAAGAACACTGAGCTGTTGTGACTAAGTTCTTTGCAACAGCAATATTGCTCTTAATTTTTCTGTAATTACAAAACAGTTTAGAACTGAGGGCCAGTGGAACAGACTGCCTGGGGAGGTTGTGGACTCACTGGAGGTCTTTAAGAGGTTGGACTGGCCCTGGTCCGGCCTATGCTGTGGGTATTCCCCGTGCTCCTGGGCTTCATTAGTTGCTGCATGAGGCAGGGAAATAGTTTTTCCTACCCTCCTGCTGCATTTTGTATAAATGAAGTAGGTAGCCTCCAGTTATTAAGTGTGGTCTTGTTTTCAGCTTTGTGCTATCTCTGCATTTAACAGTTAGTCATGACCATACCATAAATCCAGATTGACAAGCCTTGCAAGGAGGTTAGGCTGGATCTGGCAGCAGTTGGGAGATTAAGGTGTGTCTACCTGCAGTGCAGATGTGAGGCTTGTGTTAAGTAGGTTAGAGTTGAGATGTCTAGCAAGTATATCACCTCAGGCACTTCAGACAAGTACAGGGAAGTATCTATGCCCATGCTTTAAATTTCCTTTTAATACCAGTGTGAATTTAGAGGATTAAAACTAAAATGACTAGCCTCCATTAAGGAGTAATTTAATATATTTAAACTACTAAGCAGTGCAAGCTTGTTTTAAAAAAAAAAAAAAAAAAGGCAAGCCATAAAGTGACAGAAGCTGGGCCACGATAAGCTAATTGTTGATATTTTTCAGAGATGGAGAATTTATGCCAGTTTATTCAGGAATTTCTTGTTCCAATTTCAACTGTGAATGAAATGGCCATCTCCAAATAGAAGTCATGAGAACAATACACCTCAAAAGTCTGAGAGGACAAAAACATTCACTTCCATGCACCGATATTGTAAGAAGAATCACATGCAAAGCTATCACAACATCTAAGAAATGTTCAGCTAAACATCTTAATGCTATTTTAAAAATGTATTTATTTAGACACACAAATGGATTTTAATTTCCACTAAGAGCTTGACTAAGTCTCGCAAGTACAGCCTAAAATGCTACGTTAATTGTAAGAAGTTGGCTTTAAATGTGTAAGAGTATTAACTTCAACATATGAATGGCTCGCAGCTAGTGAGAGTCTGTGAACAGTCCAAACCAAGTGCTTCAGAAGTTTAGGTTCCCTATCCTAACCCCCTGCTCTCCGAGTAAGGGTTTGCAAGCCAATCAATCCCTGTATGGGACTGCTACAGTGCTCCAGCTGCTGGCTGCAGCTTTAGTTTCAGAACAGCGTCACCACTGTGATGGCTGATAAGCTCTGAGAGGAGAAGCAGCACCCTTTGAAGTAAAACCTTAAAACTGCTGCAAGTCTTTAATTCAGCAACCTGCTGCATGTTACACAAGTTGTGAACTACCCAGAGATAAACTGCTTCTACTGTATGAATGCAAGTGAACGAATTCAATCCTGGCTCTGGAATATCACTTTTGCTGGTAGGAAGTTCAGCAGGAAAGAACAGTTAGAAGTTTGGTCTCCCCTGCTTTCCCCCCTGCCAAGCCCTACCTGTAGAAGAACAGAATAGTTTCATAGTAGCTAGGGTCAGGAGGGACTTGAACAGATCATCTACCCTGACCCCCTGCCACAGGCAGGAATGAATGCTGGGTTCACAAGACCCCAGACAGGTGATCATCCAACCTCCTCTTGAATTTCCCCAAGGTAGGGGTGAGGACCACTTCCCTGGGAAGTTGGTTCCAGATTCTAGCCACCCTAACTGTAAAATATTGCCTCCTGATCTCTAACTTAAACCTTTTCTCCATCAGCTTATTACCATTGTTCCTTGTCACCCCAGGTGGTGTTGGGGAAAAAAGGGCTCTACCTATTTGCTGAGGATCTCCTGTGATGAGTTTGTAGGCAGCCACCAGGTCCCCCAGTCTCTCCCCATAGGGCCTGTCCTGCCTCTTACCAAGTGGGTGGCCCTCCTCTGAACTCTAAAAAGGATGTGGCCAGCCTGGAGAAAGTGTGGCACCCACTACTGGACACAGTACTCCAATCGTGGCCTGACCAATGTTGCATAGAGGGGGAATATCACTCCTCTGGACCGGCTTGTGATGCATCTTTGGATGCATGACAAAGTATGGCTGACCTTGCTGGCTACGGTCTAGCCCTGGCAGCTTATGTTTATCTTAGAGTCAACAGTGACTCCAAGATCCCTTTCCACCTCTGTGCTTTTAAGAGGGGAACTCCCCAGCCTGTATGTATGCTGTGGATTCCTTCTCCCAAGGTGCAGCACCCTGCATTTATCTACATTGAACCCCATCTATTCTCATCTGCCCACTTTTGTAGTCTGTCTAAAGCTAGTTGCAGCCTCTCTCTCCCCCTTCAAGTGTGCCTACCTCACCCCACATCTTAATGTCATCGGCAAACTTGGACAATGTGCTTTCAACCCCCTTGTCCAAGTTGCTGATGAAGACATTAAACAGTGCAGGACCAAGGACTGAGCCTTGGGGGACCCCACTGCTCACATCTCACCAGGTTGAGTACAACCTGTCCACCACTACTCTCTGGGTGCACCCCAGCCAGTTTTTTACCTATCCAACTGTGTTGTAGGCATCAATGCCACAGTTGCTTAATTTATTGAGAATGGGGTGAAACAGTTTCAAAGGCCTTCTTAAAGTCTAGAAAGACTATGTCCACAGCAACACCGTCGTCCAAGGATTTAGTTACCTGATCATAAAAGGCAATCAGGTTGGTTAGGCAGGACCTGCCTTGATGAACCCATGCTGGTTGCCCCTAAGCATGATCTCCCCTGCTGGTCCCCCACAGATGTGCTCCTTGATGATTTCCTTCAAGATCTTCCCAAGGACCAAGGAGAGGCTTATAAGCCTATAGTTACTTGGGTCCTCCCTCCTCCTTTTCTTAAGAAATGGGGCCCACATTAGCTGGTTTCCAATCCCCTGGCACCTGGCCAGATGACCACAAATGTTCATACAGCCAGGCCAAGGGCTCCACAATGACCTCTGCCAGCTCCCTCAACACCCTGCAGCTTTAAAAGTGTCCAGCCCTTCCAGAAGATCCATAACCACCTCTGTGCTGACCCAAGACCTGTCAGAGCTATCCCTGAGACTGTCCCTACCTCTGGCAGGAGGGATGTCCTGGTCAAGAAAATAGAGGCAAAGAAACGGTTAAAAATATTGGCTCTCTCATCTGCTGTAGCCACAAGGTTACCATCTGAGCCTTGTAGGGGCCCTACATTGCCTAGTGCCCTCTTCTTGATCCCAGTGTACTTGAAAAAGGACTTCTGTTGCCCTTAATCCTGGATGCTAGCCTGAGTTCCATCTCTGCCTTGGCCTTCCTAATAGCCCTCCTACGCTCACGGGCCAAGGAGGAGCACTCCTCCTCCGTAATAGCCCCTTCCTTCCACTGGTTGTACACCCCCCTTTTAGTCCTCAGGCATTCCTGAATGCCCTTGCTGAGCCATGGGGGTTTCCAAGTACTCTTACCCCCCTTGCTTCTCTCAGGGACTGGTACCCTTTGGGCCTGGAGGATTGCCCCCTTAAGGTACAACCATCCCTCATGGACTCCCATCTCCTCTACCTTCTGGGCCCTCAGTCCTCCCCCACTAATCTCCGAAGCTCACTGAAGTTGGCCCTTCTGAAGTCAAGGGCTTTAGTCTTGCTATAAGTCCTTGACATCCTGTGCTGGATAGTGAATTCCAGCACGTGATGATCTGAGTAGGTTAGACTTACTGAGTCCCAAGTCCCACTTCTTGTGTGATTTTGGGAGAGTCGAATTGTGTTAGAGGCACAAAAAAGTACACTGCTGCACAGGTGCATATCCAGATCCTCAGATCTCTTGCTAAATTGCCTAACCCTGGGGATGCCTAAAGTCTGCCTGTGCTCAAGCTTGTTAATTCTATAGGCACCTAAAGGTCCACCTCAAAAGAATGCCTAGAAACACCTCAGCACCTATATTTAAGCCCCACCAGGAACCACAATCTCACATGGTTCAGAGTTCATACCCACCACACTGAACATGGTAGTGGTTGCAGCTGCTTTCCTTCAAAATGCAACCAGAAAAGTTGGTGCCTCCCTTTTTTCCAGTAGCTAAATAGTACAGCGCTAATGGGGGAAGGAATTCAATGTCAGCAACTCTGGGTGATTAGAAGGGAATCAAGCACCAGCCAGGGGCTTTTAAAAAGTTAAGCTGGGAGGGCAAAGAGAATTGAATACTCAACTGCCTGAGGTTTTTTAAATGTCAACTTCACTGAGCAATTCAGTGCAGAACGAGCCAGTTTCCTCACTGAGAAGTCAATGTTGAAGTTAAGTTTCTGCTCAGTTTGGAAGTCCTCTGGTGAACCAGAGTGCACCATGCGTGGATCAACCAATATTTACTTATTTAGCCCCAGCACGAGTATCTAGCTTGCATGTGCCTGCCTTACTTAGGAGATCCCAGCCAATGATTGTTCCAGTTAATGCCAATGCATGGTCACTTTGTGAACATAAGATAGTGGCAGTTATTCCAATTTGGTTAAAATGTTTCTGTGTTTTCAAAAAAGTGGAAACTATGCCCCTGCTAGTCTCGTTACTCAGTTCTGCAAAACATACTAGTCCAAATAAATCTTACCAATAATTCAGATCTGTTCAAGGAACCACTATTCAAATTGTCATCACAACTTTTTCACTGGTCTAGATTCATAGATGCTAGGGTCAGAAGGGACCTCAATAGATCATCGAGTCCGACCCCCTGCATAAGCAGGAAAGAGTGCTGGGCCTACATTACCCCAGCTAGATACACATCCAAC
>NW_017728947.1:108742690-108750143 GCF_001723895.1 Crocodylus porosus
ACAGTCCTTCTACTTCCTCATCCTTTGATTCTGTCTTGATGAGGGTTGATGTATATTGCTCCTTAACATAGAGCGCAACCCCTCCCCCCCTTTTCCCCACTCTGTCCTTTCTGTACAGATAGAAATTAATATCCTGGTATGGATCAAAGTAATGTAGAATAACTGTTCAAGCATTCAGCTCTAGAGTCGAGTGAGAAGTAGGAACAGTCCATAGTTCTTCAGAGTAGCCAGCTTGGGTGAACATGAAGTTAAGAACAGAACCTCCTTCGTCCCCACCCACATACTCAAATACAAAAAAAATTAAAAAGTACACAGCAACTGAGAAGCTGCAAATAATAGGTTCCTTTTGAGATAGAAAGAAGCAAGATCTACCAGCTCCTTGTTGCAGAAGTCATGCTACACCAACACCTGCAACGAGAAGCATTAAAAAAAAAAAAAAAAAAAAAAATCAACCGAGTCAGATTTAAAACATCACAGAAAACCATCCATTTACAATTCAAGCTTTCCTGCAGTAAGCAGTTATGCTGGATATAACTCAGGCCTGAACAGTAAAGTTAGACAAGTAACAATGTGGTGAGTAATGCAGTGATGTCAGTCTCTGTTCTCAAGTTGAATTAGAGCCAAGTTACCAGAAGAATGTTTGTTCTGCTATATACTAAGCTACGTATTAAAAGTAACACATGCGTTTCAGGCTTCACTGGTTGGAGGAAGGCAGCTAAACTTTCCGTATACTGTATTGCAAATGGGTGGATGGGGAAGAAAGCCTGAATTAAGTAATAGAGCAATGCCTGGAAAAGTCTGTTAGCACACCCTCAGTGGAGGCAGGCAGGGGAATTAGAGTTAATTTCTAAGCCATTTTGTTGCTAGGACTTCCTCTGCTAATTTTTAGCTCAATTTAAAGCTGTGTGTTCAATTCTACACAATCATGGCAGAAGCAGCATTCAAACAGTTGACAATCTTGAAGAATCAATATGAGTAAGAGCTGAGGTTCATATATTTTACATGAATGAAACAAACAGTTCTCTGCCCCAGTAGGAAAACAGAGATGTTATTGCAAGCTGCTTATCATGACTTACGAATTCTATGGCCATAACTCAATTGTATGAACTACCACTCACCACCATGATCAAATCTGAGAATAATCTCAAACTGGAGATCTAGAACTAGAGAGCAGACTAATTAGCAAAGTACCTCTGCACCAGCCAACAAGATTTTTCACAAATGTTAGTAATCAGTGCCTTGCAGAAAATTAAGGTCAGTATTTAAAGTGAAATATTTAGCGCTAAGTTTTTGGTAAATCCAGTATTGCAGGCTCCTAAGAATAGTAGAATCTTAAATCCTCAACTATGGAAAACATCCAGCATTAGTTGGATTACAATACCTGCACCTGAAATTACAGAAGCACCCACTTCAATACCCATCTTTCTAGATAGACAAGCGCTCGGAGTAGTTGGGCATGTTTAGAATGGCAAATCACGGTGGCCTGTGATCAGGTGCTATATACTGCCTTCACTATTTAGTTAAAATTTTCCTTGTTCCACGAATGAGTTAGTTGAACTTACGTCGTCAAAATTCATAGTTTAGTATGGATGTGACAGTATAGGTAATTTATTAAATGTTAGCTGAGACGGTGAAATTCCTAAGTGTAGAGAAATTGAGAGTGAAAGATGTTAAGTGACAGCTCCCTCCCCCCATCCAGGAGCAATGGAAATTCAATAAAACTATCCTCTCAAAAAGCATCTTGCTGAGGTAGACTGCTGTTGTCCAGGGCAGTTCTCAAAGGCTGAACACTAGTGGGGTAGTAACTAACAGCTTGATTGGGGATTGAGCCAGTCACTTGATAAAAGGGGACTAAAGTTACAGAACAGAGAAAGGAGGTTTGGATAGGAGGAGTCTGGTTCAACAGATTAAAGTAGGGAACTGGTTGCTCTCCAGGAGCTGGAATACAAGTCATGGGCAGAAAGGGGAAGAGCTCCTTAGATGGACTCCGACATAAACCCAAAGAACAGAGTAATGAGAACCCTTGGGCACCCCGGCCTAAAATATATACATTTAAATGTAAGTGTTAAAAACCAGCCAATGCTAACACTGCTTCTATACAAGGATACTGGGATGCAGAGTTCACAGAGTTCTGAACTGCTTACATTAATAAAGGGTGGAGACTTTTCTCCATCTTGTGATGGAGAAACACTCCTGTCAGAGACAACTGGGAAGCTTCAACTTCCCAGAGTTAAAACAATGTGATCAGACTCACATGATCTACTTTTACCCCTCTTGTTACTTTAGTCATCACAAGCAGATTGCAATCCAGACTGACCACATAAGGAAAGACTTGACAGAACAGGAAGTCTTCAAGTATTGCTTGCAGCGCTTGTTTTTCTTGCCATTCTGAAAGCTTAAAGATTTCAGACAGTCTCAATGTCACACTCTACTGCTCCACATGTCCTATCAGAGCACCAAGTCCTGCTCCTGTCCGGTCTGAACTCCACGGCCGCATCCAGACAGCCACACACCACATGTTTAGTTGTTCTCCATGCTGCTCTTTTTTTGACCCCTGGAGGTCCAGAAGAGTGCAGCGTGCGCCACTTAAAAGCAGGGCTGGGTAGCCAGGAGCTATGCTGCAGCTGCCGGTTAGGCTCTGCACAGCAAAACTGCTGCCGCTTGCAGCCCCGGGAGGCCCCCAGGTAAGGCTGTGGGGGCCAGCTGAGTGCCCAGCCTCCCCTACCCCACCTGGGTAATTTGCTGCATGCCAGAAGGCACATGGCACAGGCGTTCCCCAGGGACAACCAGGGACAGCACAAAGTGTGCCACTGCTAGTTGTCCCTAGGGAACCAAGTGTCCACACCATGTGTAGACCTGGCCCATGAGTCTGCTTCTTCTATGACATAGCCAAGCCTATAAAATTGTGGCATCACAGCTGGAAAATTTCATTCAGGTTTCCTCATCTTAACTTTGTTTTGGGATTCAAAGTAGACATCTTACTTGTGCTACGGTCAGATAATTTAATACACTTAAAGCATAGGCCTACGGTTCTATCCTTGGTCTGAAGTACTATATTCACTACAATATTTTTTCATATGCACAAAAGAATTTTCTCTGGAAAGTCTAAGGCTATACAGGCAATCAAGCAGGTTTTATGCAAACCCAAAAGCATGTTGTATTTTCCCAAATAAACAAACAAGAGGGCTGTACCTCTTGAATAAGCCTTAGGGCTTTAGCTGGTGTAAAACTAGCATTAAAAATCCAGTCTAGTGTTCTTACCCCCCGCCTCCCCGTTTTCTTAGATACAACCTATTCACTCGTATATTAGAAACCAAATTGGTTGCAGGTCCATTATGTTGAATTGGACCAAGTCATAGTTGACTTGTAGTTCTAACTATTGGTGGCAAATAAAATTTGTGCATCTTAGAAATTAAAACTGCACAGTATAATCTGGATCCACTGCAGTGGCTAGTTTCCATTTGGAAAAATCATGCTGCTATTTAAAATCTCATGTGGTCTTTGTTACTTGCGTTGCTCAGTATTTGATGAATCACTGTTCTGGTATTTGATGGAACTGGACTTGTCACATTCTCACTTACTGTGATCATTTTGTAGATGAGTCAGTAGGCAAAAGCCTTGCCTCCATGAAGGAATGCAGCTTTGTGAAAACAGATAGCACACTTGTCTAGTTCATGCTACAAGTGATAATGTGCTCATTTGTTTATCAGCTAGGAACTAAAATTTACTGTCGAATTTAAGCACAAAAAGAGGAAAGGATGTTGCTCTCTGTGCCCCTGAATTCTTTTGGGTAACACCTTGACAAAGATTCCAGTCGCATCTCATCTCCTCTCCCAGCCCCCACTTCACCAACATTTGGGCTCTCTACTGTTGCCAAGCAAGCTTCAGGAACATCTTTTAGATCAACTTCAGGTGGCTAGGTATTCTTAGAATGCAAGAAGTGAGCTGTTTGTCAGATAGAGCTGAATTTAGGTAGAGAGGAAACCTGACTCGGGGCAGAGGGCCTGTATGCAAGGGGGGAAAGAAACATTTTCCAGACTACCCCAGAATATAAAATGGCGACTTCAAGGTGCAAAACCCTGGACATTTTATTCTAGCCTTGGACGCTGATTTCTACTGGCTTGCATTCTTCCACTTATGCTGCTTTTACATAACCATTATGGACTAAAAGTGTTAAAATTTTGCATTTTTACCTCACATGCAACATTTTCATACACTGCATCTGAAAAACCAAAGTTTACAATAGCTTATCATTTTTAAATAACCCAAGAAAAGTATTTGCATAAACACAAAACCTTCTACACCTCAGAAGGCCTGAGGGAAGGGAACTGAGATATCCAAAAACTTGCCTATGTCTATACCAACCATACAGCTGGTTCAGTAAAAGATGAGAATTCTTGCCCTGTCCACTTTGAAATGTGACAAGTACACACACAAATTCAAGTAGAATTTCCCAAGCATAACCTAAAAAACTGAAGAAGAGACTCATTTCAAGATAAGGTTCCTCTTATGCTGATCTGTATGTGCCAACCTAAAAGTTTTATTTATTTTTAACTTCCTTCCCACCAGTGAAAACAGCTAAATGAGAGGGTTTTTCACCAGACATATGAATGCGTTAATGTAGCAGTACTACAGCTCCTGAGGCACAAGTGGCTCTTCAACTTATCAACTGCACCTCTTAACGCAAGTGTTTCTCCCTGCATCTGTTGGGCAGGTCTTTCCTGCAATCGTGAATAATAGAACACATACATACATTGTCTCTATCAGTCACAGTGGAAGCATTGCAGGTTCTTCTTTTGAAGAAGAGCATTCGCCACAATTCATCTAGGGATGTACATGTGGTTCTCCAGTTAACAATGCTCATGTGGTTTCTGAGCTATCAAGGCCAAGTGTTAATGTTTGTGAGCACTGGTTATAGATTCCCAACATTAATGACAGAGCTGTGGGTCTGTTACTTGGCAAAAAGGAAGTACAAAAAGCATTGAATGGAGAGAGTTTGGTAACTGGGAGCACAACTATGAAACCAAGAGGTATCCCTAAAAGACTGCACAGGAAACAGAGACAATTCTGGTTGAATAATAGCTTTAAGAGCACACCAGTACCACAAGCACAGCGAGACTTCTTTCCCCACCCATTTTCTTATTTATCTGTTCCCTTTCCGACAGGGAACTCTTTTTTCTGCCACCCGCTATATATAGCTTTTCAAACTGCATGCAACAAGAACAAGCTATTTTCACTTTAAATAAAGTTGTGAGAGCCAATTTGAGAAAACAGCTACCTGTAGTTCTCTGTCTCAGGTCTGCGTGTCCATTATTACAATATGTGCTAAAAAACCTGCAACACGTTAAGTTACAATGAGTGGCTGTAAACCTACTATGATCACAGAGATGCAGTCAGTCTCTAAAAGGGTGCAAATCTACCTTGTCTTCTGTGTAACGTTACTAAGCAGGGTTAATCAAGGACAGAAGAGACTTAGGCACTCGAGCTCTTCTACCTTGATGTCTGTCACATGATTTCACAATCCTTATATTTAGGGTTTGGTTCTTGGCCCTGTGCTCTTCAACATTTTTATCAACAATTTAGATGAGGATGTGGAAAGCGCGCTGGCCAAGTCTGCAGACAATACTAAGTTGTGAGGAAAGGAAGTCACAGGCAGGGACAGGATGCGGATCTAAGAGGACCCGGACAAACTGGAAAGCTGGGCGGAGTGGAACCCGATGCAGTTCAGTAAGGATAAATACAGAGTGCTTCATCTGGGGATAAGTAACCAGTGACACGAACAGAGGTTAGGAGGAGATGGCCTGGCCAGCACAATAGCTGAAAGGGACATTGAGGTTATGGCTGATCACAGGATGAACATGAGCTGCCAGCGCAATGCTGTATTTGACACAGCTAATAGCATACTGGGATGCATCAGCACATGCATCTGGAGTACTGTGTCCAGTTCTGGGCGCTGCACTTCAAAAGAGACATGGAAAAATCTTGAAAGGGTCCAGAGAAGGGCTACAAGAATAATTAAAAGGGACTGGAGGACAAACCTTGTGAAAAAGACTAAGGGATCTGGGACTGTTCAGCCTGGGGAAGAAAAGACAGAAGGGGGGACACGGTAGCCGTCTACAAGTATGTAAGGGGTGAATATTGGGAGCGGAGAGAAAAATCTGTTCACTAGGGCGCCCTAGGGGAGGGCAAGGAGCAATGGCCATAAACTGTTAAAGAACTGTTTCAGGTTGGATGTAAGGAAGAACTTCTTTACAGTAAGGGTGACCAGAATCTGGAATAGACTTCCCAAGGAGGTGGTGCAGTCCCCAGCCTTGGAAATCTTCAAGAGGAGACTGGACAGACACCTTGCTGGGATCATTTGATCTCAGCACTATTGCTCAGAGCACAGGGGTTGGACTCGATTTGTCAAGGTTTCTTTTAGCCTTTAATTTCTGTGATTTATGGAGAACAATACCCACCAACAGGCATGCTGCATTACTTGACTTTTGCAAGTAAATAACTTTCTTCTGCACCTTTCATTTCTACTCCGCTGTTACATGAAGGATTCTTAAACGGTTAGATACTTTTATTCAGATGGAATTCTCTAT
Organism: Crocodylus porosus; assembly: GCF_001723895.1. Lineage (NCBI taxonomy): Eukaryota > Metazoa > Chordata > Crocodylia > Crocodylidae > Crocodylus > Crocodylus porosus. The sequence goes on from NW_017728947.1 coordinate 108,749,278, forward strand.
TACTGAGCCAGCCAAAACTTGTTGCAAAGAGAAACAGGGAGCAGTCTACCATAATTAACAGTCCACACATGGTAGTGTCCCACAGGGACCTGGGAGATAGGTTGAGCTCTCCAGCCACCTCCCTACCCATGTGTATTTTAGTAAATGGTTTTAATAGTGTCAGTATTACAGAAGTCTTCCATCCCCATTACCTACGAGTTGCCTTGAGTCGTGGTAATTAAACAATTAGATTTGGTGCAGTAATTCTCAAACAAGGTGCTGCACTATAACAGCATTGTTAGGTATGCAAACATGATCTACATTCTACAAGATAAACCCAGAGATTGAGTAGGAATCCATGGTTAAGTACAGACATTTGGGGACATTAGGAAGGAGTTAGATTGGGCTCAAAATGGGCACCCAATCCAAGGCAAATCTGGACAGGGAGGAGCTAAGGGGCAAGTTTCCCAAGGATAGAGGTAAGACTGATGGGCCTATAGAAGAGAGAGGACCCAGGCAACTATAGGCCCGTCAGTCTTTTCTCAAAGAGTTTCCCTAGGATTGAGGTGATCCTCAAGGAGCCCATCTGTGATGGGCCGGCTTCAGGGATGATGCTCAAGGGCAACCAGCACGGTTTCATTAGGGGCAGGTCATGTCAGACCGACCTGATTGCCTTTTACGATCAGGTCACAAAGGCAATGGATGCGGGTGTCGCCGTGGATGTAGTCTTTCTACACTTCAGCAAGGCCTTTGACACCGTCTCCCACCCCATCCTCATTAAAAAACTAGGCAACTGTGGCATTGAAGCCTACACAGATGGATTGCAGATTGGCTCAAGGGTTGTACTCAGAGGGTGGTGGTGGACAGGTCATATTCGACCTGGGGGG
>NW_017728947.1:108750720-108762608 GCF_001723895.1 Crocodylus porosus
CCTTCACAAGCGAAGGCTGAGGGGGGACCTGGTGACTGTCTATAAACTCACTAGGGGGGACCAGAAGGGTTTAGGGGAGACACTGTTTCCCCTAGCACCACCTGGCATAACAAGGAACAATGGACACAAATTATTAGAGAGGCGGTTTAGATTAGACATCCGCAAGAATTACTTCACAGTTAGGGCGGCTAGGAGCTGGAACCAACTTCCTAGGGAAGTGGTGCCGGCCCCTACCCTGGGGATCTTTAAGAAGAGGCTTGATGACTACCTGGCTGGACTCATTTGAGTCCAGTCTTTTCTCTCACCCAGGCGGGGGGTAGGACTTGAAGATCTACAAGGTCCCTTCCAACCCTACTTCTATGATTCTACGCTAGTGGGGAGCATCTGCCATGGGACTGGGGGCAAAAGGAGAAGTTCCAGGAGGGTTTGATGGGATCAGGGGGACTTGTGGGGTCTGCAGAAGAATTTGCAGGAGACATCGGATTACTTTTAGTCCCCCAGCTCCTCCCCTCCAGACGAACCTACCCCTCCATCCTTCCCTCCACTGGGGCTTACATGCACAGCTTCAGCAATAGTGAATCCTGATAAAACTGGTACCTGGAGTGGTATGCAGGATGGGGTGGCAAGGGGTGGAGGAACTAAAGAAAGCCCATAGTGCCAGATCTGGGGGGGTGTGAGAAGCACAGTTCTGGGGCCAGCAGCTGGGCTTTCCTAGCCCCAGGGCTCCACAGGAAACTACACAAGTTCCATGCACTGATCGAACCTTGATCCAGGTCTATCTTAGACCAGGTTCAGCCATTTTTAGATTGGTCTGCGTGTGGAAGCTTCTGTACAGTTATGGGTTTAGATTGCTTTCTGATTACTGAGACCAGGTCTGAAGGTAAAGTCTGTACCTGGGGCAAACAAAGTTATATTGGGTAGCCATTTTGAACCCAATACAACCATTTTTGCCCCCCACCCCGCTCACCCACCCCCAAGTGTCTGTACTTATTAGTTAGTCCCTGGTGTCAAAACATTCTGACCTGTTCAAGTCTTTCTGTCAAGAAACAAGTGAAAGCCAAGAGCTGACATTTTCTGGAGAAGCACCTCAAGTCTAAAAGTTTTGCCTGCGTTATCTAGTTTGCCTCAGTATCTGACAAAGTAGGGGATGATCCACTGCAGGAGAACACAGTCTTGCAGAGCAGCAGGCTTGGTGCCTGGCTGCAGCGTTGGCCAGTGTTCCCCTCCAGCAGGGGAGGGGGAAAGAGAATGGCTGCCAATGGCAGAGGAAGGGAGGAAAAGAAGAAAAGCTTACCTCCAGTAAACACCTGTCACAAGGGAGGGGGAGTAGGGGGAGGAAAAAAAGCAAAAAGAGAACAGGGAGGAGAACACAAAGCACAGGGCAGGGAATATGGCAGGGCCCAGCAGCCCGCTGTTGATTCTTGAGCAGTTTGCTGCCGATGCCCTCTACTGCAGGCCAGTCCCAATTCCTTTGGGGGCCAGACCCAGCCTGTGGGTCACAGGTTTAGCACAATGGGTCTACTGTAATGTTAAGTAACGGGTACGTTTGGAATGACTATTATTATTTGAATGTGGTCCATAGTCATTCAGGATAATATCACTCAGAACAAAAACAGAAAGCTCAAAAAGCCTCAGTAAAACAAGTCATCCCTGTCAGCAGAAGCCAATTAGCCATTTGCAAAGTAGTTTTAGTACACCACCCAGAAGTTAGTCAGTAACTATGTTGTGTAGATGAAGTGTCACCTGGTCTTATACATCAAAAGATTCATTAGTATTAAAGTGGTCTCTTTTGTGCAACTTTAAAAAACAAAACAAAACAGGGATCTGCAATGCCTGAACAATGACTATGACAAAGATCTATTAAAGTTAAACAGTATGTTAGCAGCTTTCAAAGGCAGCCTCAAGACAAGCATGTTTTTAAGACAGGACGTGCTATCTATTTTAAACACAGCACTTGATGCAATCCTTAATTTCAGTTCTCTGAACTCTAAGCCTTTCCGTATAGGGAACGGAAGTATAACAGTACAAGGGTGTCATGTTTTTACATGAAGTGTTGTTTTCCCACATCTGCCTCATAGTTTGTGACCGGGAAAGATGTGAAATATTGCATTAGATTCAAGGCATAGCTAACCCCCTCATCCCTCAAAACCAATGTATAAGTCTCACAATTCATGGTATCAGAAGTAGCCATATGATGTTACTCATCAGCAAAAAGCTAAACAGAGGTAGTCATACAGCAGCTTCTTTTAATGCTTCCTTTCTGCTCTGCTTATATTAGGAACAATATCAAAATTAAGCCACGTTAACACACCAAGATTAAAAATGGCTTTTATCAAGTGCTATGAAATTTTACAGGACACAGAGAAGGAACACACGTCAGAAGTTAAAAACCCACTACTGGCTAATACCTTTAGTGCTTGTGAATTTTAAAAGGAGTATAAAGATCAAGAAAAAAGGTCAGAAGTGACAGCAACTAAACTGAAAAAAAAAAAAAGAGAAAGGAAAAGTTAAGTCTAACTGACAAGTTAAGAGTTTGGGACAAGACAATGCTAGAGAGGAACGTGCTTTAGGTAGAAATCAGAAGGAGCAAGCCATCTAGGCAATACTTGCTATCTGTCATTTTACCACATACATATAAATAGTAGCACAAAAAGCTGACGTATTAAAAAAAAGGAAGTAGACTAAAAGGAACCTCCCCCCGCCCACAAAAAAAAAATTTTCAAAAACTGCTTTTCAAATTGTAAGCTCTCTTTCAAACCAGGTCCAGATTTCTGTGACTGCATGTGATGGCTACTAGACAGCTACTCTAGGTATTAGTACTTTCATTGTTGGTAAATAAGACAATGCACCACAAAAAAGCTAATGAAAAAACACAAAACAAAAAAACAAAACACCCCCACTGCCCACATGAAGAAAAAAAAAAATTCACCCCTGCTAGTAGATACCTTTAGCCACTGTTGTTTAAAAAGAAAAACAGGTTAGTTATGAAATTTATTTCAGCTACAAGTATATATCTGTAATAAATATGTAGATCTGGAATGGAACTGCCCTTTTACTTATTTGGATCTAGGTAATGGGGGCGGAGGGGAAAGAGACAGGTCAATGGGAACAAAGTAAGTCTTGAAAATGCAAATCACAAGACATTCTAGTCATTTCGGTTTCATACAAACTCTTACTACCACTCTGAGTATAACCTAAGCCGGTGGCTCTCCCCCTTTCCATACCCAAGGCATCCCCTGGAAAATATCAGCTCTTAGTTTCCATTCTTGAGTTAAGAAAAAACAGAGGAGCTTTTCTGTTGCAAAGAACTTGGAAAGATCACAACCACAAATTCCTATTTGACGTCTGCAGGCAAGGTCCTTTGAGTAGACGTGATCTCTTATTAGACCAACCAACTAGTTGGAAAAAAAGTTCTTAGCAAGTTTTCAACTGTAGTCACCCTTCTTCAGGCAGTCTCTGCTGTTCTGAGACTCCAAGGAATGAGAAAAGCTAGAAGTGTGGCAGGATGTCAGTGAGCATGTAAACAGGTAGAGATAAGAAAGGCAAAAGATAAAGCAGGGAAGGAAGGGAGGAGGAAGAAAGCAGGGGTAAAAAAAAAAAAACCCAAAAGGGAGACATTACAGTGGTAATATTTGAAATCTGAATTTATCTTGTGAATCACATACCATGGCACCCTGGTTTGAGGGCCGGGGGCGGGGTGGAGTCACTGACCATGTCAACAACATACATACAACCCGATTTACAGGAATGTTGAGCATCCCTAGCCCTACTCCAGATTCTGAAGCAACTTTTTAAAATAAAAGACTCTGAAACCTGCAAAGTATTATGCTAATAAAGCAACAGAATCAAAATTACTCACTTCCGATACAGAGTACTCACTGTGGACAGTTCCTTCTGCTAGCAACAAATGTCCTGCACAAGTGGAGAGATTCAATTTAATGAAAAAATCCTCACTGAACAAGTGCATGTCTTAGTGTTTATGCAACAATTTATTCAAATCTCAGAAAGTTTTACTTCCTGCAATAGTCATTAGCTGCATATCAAGAGACATACTTTTAAGAATTGAACTGAAGACGGTTAAAGGAGCTATAGAAGAAGTAAAGATTTTAATAACAAATTATTCCAAAACCCCTCAAGGGAATGAAGTGGTTCTTCTGCAGTGATTTTGAGAAGGCTTTCTTTTCTGCCAGAATGAAGTTATGGTATATTTTAATTTGGGGGGGGGGGGGAAATCAATGACAGTTTCTTGGGTAAGAGACTGGATGGCCCATCTACCACACAGTGACATCAAGACTGATCATACAGATGCTACAAGTTAGTCATCCAAGAGTGACCTCTTTTTCAAGAGAGATCCTGAATGCTAACAAATCCCATTCAAAATTCAGAAGCTTCAAGTGTACAGTACTTTCAATGACCAGGACACATATTCAGTTGCCAAAAGAAGAGAGAGAAAAAAAAATCATGCAATCCATTCTCATATTAAAAATCTCTACCTAAACTCTCACAACCCCCCCACAAAAAACCCAAACAAACCAACCCATAAACTTACCCATTTTTGCATAGAAGCTCTACAACACATTCATTTACACCCAACAAAAATTGTAGAAGCACTCTGCATCTATGAAGCATGCAAGTATGTGTCAACTTGATTTAATACCAAAAAAGTGTATCCAGCCAACAATGCAGGATACAGTCTTACTTCAGGAGACCAGGAAGAAAGCATAAATGCATTTGCTAGGGGTGGATACATCTAATCTGGCACCCTATAAACCAGGCTTGTCCAACATATGCCCTGTGGGCTGCCATGCGGCCCGCCAAGCCATTTTCTGAGGCCTGTGGTGCTGCAATGAGAAACTAAAGTAAACGGTTTACTTTTGTTCCCACCCCTTGTCCCTCCCCCAGCTCCTCAGCAGATTCTTAATGGCTACTGAAGGGCTAGGGAAGGGACAAGGTTCCCCATACACCACGTCAGCTTGATGTTGCCAACGTGGTGTGGCTCCTCCCCTCCCCTCCCCTCTTATTTCACTGTGTCCCTTCCTCACCCCACCCCTCCCTCATTTGCATGCCACCTCCTCCCTTCTCCCACATTGCAGGGTTTCCATTCCTAGCCCCACCCCTCCTTTCCTCATTTGCATGCTGACCTCACCCTGTGCCAGTCCCCACCAGCTGCGTGGGCTAGAGCAGGTTGTGGGTGCAGTGGGCAGGTGCAGGAGGCACAGATGCCAGCTTGGAGGGATGCTGCAGCCGGGCCTACAGGAGATGCTGCTGCCACTACTGCTGCGGCTGTTGGGGCAGGAAGCTGGCGCTGCTCCTATCTCCCCCCCGCACACATGACGCCGGGGTGATGAGTCACGGGGCCCGGGGAGGGAGGGACCCCTGCCACTTGGGCTCAGGCTGCCCTGGGGGAGAGGGAGCGGGGGGGTGTCCCTGCACATCCCGTACCCCCCTGTAGAGTCCCCACATGTCCGCCTGGCTGCTGAGCCCAGGCACACAGCTGTGGGAGCATCCAAGGCTGCCCAGGTGACAGGGAGGACACGACGAGGTCAGGCGGCACCCTTTGACCCCTGCACTTCCAGGCCATGGGCAGCCTGGACAGGCCATGTGAGATCCCGCTCCAGCTGGCCCACTGAGTGATAAAAAGTTCATAATCTGGCCCCACATTCAAAAAAGTCAATTATTTGATTTGGACGTTAATATAATCCCTCATATGTTTCAAATGCAAAGTTACAAACTGATTTATTTCAATCCCTTTAGTCTCTGCTGAGACAGCAGGTCCCAAGGTCTCCATAAAAGTGACAAGAAGTACCGTCCTGTCCCAACCCTAAAGTGAAGAGAGCAGATCAAAGATGCAAGGGAGAGGTGGCCAACCTGTGGCACATGTGCCACAAGCAGCCTCTATGTGGCAGACTGATGGGCAAGGAGCAGAAAGCAGGCAAGGAGAAGCAAGCAGAGTAGGCAGGGGAAAGGTATTAAGAATTGCACTCAGGGAAGGTGTGGGGCTTACTGTGGCACATGTGCCAAAAAAAGTTGGCTCCCACTGATTAAAAGTCAACATCCAGCTGGGAAAGCTGTTACTCAGATCTCTGCCTCCAGGGCAATAGATTACCAACATGTTAATTTTTCAGTTGCTACTGGACACATACAGTGACTCAGACAAGAATATCACAGTTAATGTTTGGTTTCCAATTCAAACCTTAGTCTGTATCAAGAAAGACAAGTTACTGAATGGTATGTCCACAAGTGAAAGAGACATTTTTAATAAGAAACCTGAAGTAAATGTTTGCTTCCACACCCTATTCTCAGAATAGCCAGTATTCCACTAAAGTGAAGTGGTTGTGATGATAGGAAAAGCTTGCAGGAAAGCATAAAAATAATCTTACTTACAGTAATTCTGCACATGAAAACAAAGAATAAGAACTTTATTGCATCTGTCCTAGAACATTAAAGAAGCACATTTAGCATTGGAGGATTGGTGCTTTGCAAGCCAGAAAACATGCAGAGCAAGCAAACTGGTTTGAAACTAAAGAGAAAATGGCAAGCCAGAAATTGAAATCTCTTTTCTTGGCACAAGACTCCTGCTGGCACAGGCAGGTACACTGATGCATGCGCAGTTCATTATCTAAGTTAGGACCAGCCTGGCTGAAAATCACTGCCACAAAGCAGAACAGAAGCGTGTCTCATGTAACTCCATAATAATGAGATTTTAATTTTTCCCAGAGATCAGTGGAGCTTCTGGTAACACTGTTGACAAGAGCTACCCAGGTGCGAGTGCCAATCAGCATTTCACTAGCATCCTCAGAGGAAATCGCAGCGGTAGTTATGAAGTGAGCACTGCTGCCCAAGAATTGTCTCTCTTCCGAGTAGCTTTGGAGCAGTTTCTAGCGTTGCCTCAGAACATAGTGGTGTATTTTAATAACTAGTCCATATATCTGGAAACACTACTAAACAGCTACCAACTAAATGTCAGGCATGGACCCAAGAAACCATCAGTAACTTTGGGGGGGGCGGGGAGAACACGACAGGACAAAGTGTCGTTTAAATCTCCTGTGGAGCAACTCGTATTTGCAGCTTCCACAACAGCAGCTCAAATCAAGAACATGAAAGATAAGCAGGGGCTTGGTCATGACTTGCACGCTGGGTTTTGTATGTATGTTTTGTGAACACAACCAAAGCCCAGAATTGGTCACAAAGAAAACCTCTTCATAAGCAGTCAACATTGCCAGATGTCAAATTATTAATTTGCTACTTCTCAACAGTGACAAAAAATGTTCCGTTTTCACTAAGAGACTAGATTAACCCTTCTCTGTCCATAATCTAGTTACTTTTACATGACTTGCCCCCCCCCTTAAGTGACAGTTCCCAACCATTAACGGGTGTTAGTTCCTTTCTTATACATTCTTTCCCCACAGTTCATAATCACTTATGATATGATAACAGCTTTGTGGCATTTATATGGCGCTCATGTTCTGGAGAAAGATGCTAATTCCACTGGCAGAGGTCCTGAACCTCAAGGAAGGGTGAAGTAGAGGCATTATTGGAACATACGCTCACCACCAGTGCCGTCCATACCACTGGTTAGACAGGACAGGAAGTGTGGGAAAAGACAAAGGAAAACCGACAGAGAACCAGAAACAAAACAAGCATCACAAGGACCTGCCACCCACACATCTTCTAGACGCTTGCAAAGATAGACTGGCCTCTGTCTATCAAGCTCAGGCAGAGAAGCTAGCAGCAGCTAAACAGTATTCAGTATTCTGAATGCAACTAAAGCCATTTGGATTTACATGTGTACACAAATTAAACTGTGTCCAGTTTTAGGCCCCCCACTACAGAAAGGAGGTAGACAAACTAGCAAGCCCAGCGAAAGGCAATGAAAATGGTTAGGGGGCTGGAGCATGTGACTGATGAGGCTGAGGGAACTGGGTTTTTTTAGTCTGGAAAAAAGAAGAGAGGGGGGTTTAAACAGCAGGCTCCAACTGCCTGCAGGGGGGTCCAAAGAGGATGGAGCTGGACTGTTCTCAGTGGTGGCAGACAACAGAACAAGGAGCAATGGGCTCAAGTTGCATCAAGAGAAGGTTAGATATTAAGAAAAACTCCGTCACTAGGAGGGGAAAGCACTGGAACAGGTTACCCAAAGAGGCTGAGGAGGTTTTTAAGACCCAGCTAAACAAAGCTTTGGCTGGGATGATCTAGTCAGGGGGAAACCTTTTTATAATCTGTTTTTGGTTGTTATTTATGCTCCTGTAAGCAATACAATAAAATTCACAATTCACTGTTTCAGTCTTGCTATCATTTTTTGACAGATCTGGTCAGTAGAAGGCTTTCAAAGCATTGGGTTTTTAAAATTAAAGATATGGTTGTCTTTTACCATCTGTATTCTTATATTTGATTAAAACTGCTCAATACCTATATCAGGGGTAGACAAACCCCAGCATGGGTGCCAGAGTGTGGTATGCAAAGACCACCTGCTTGGCACACATGCCTTGGGGCAGACAGCACAAAAGGTGCTGGACTTAACTAACACAATAAGGATTGGGCCCCTGGCTGTTCCCCTGCCATATGCTACTAGCACCCCAACGTAAGTTGAGGTTGCGGGTGTTTTTGGATACTCTGACCAAAAATGTTGCCAACCCCTGACCTACATTTAATTAGAGCATGAAAAGTCTCACAAAGTTATAGGACATGGACAGCTTTTCATCTTTCAACAAATTTTAAAATTTGTTCTTACATAAAGCTCTTACGTTAATGCACAGTGTAAGAATTCAATGTCTCTCTGAAAGATTAGGCAGAAAGATATACGAAGAATTAAGAGTCTTTCCATAAATCACAGCAGAAGCTGTTAATGTTGATCTCCTTCTGAAGCCGCCCCCCACCCCAAGAGTAGTTTTGTATGGCAAGTAGGTTTCTGGAGGTATTATATAATCCACTAAATCACAAAAACTTGTGTCCACAGAAGATATTCCTAAAGTGAGGGTGGAAAAAGTAATGATATGCAACAGACCCTAATTTGGGCTCTAACTGTAAAGTATTTACACTACAATGCGTCTAAAAAAGCCCAACTGAACAAAAACAAAACTCTCAAATTTCAGTACATAAAACAGTCATTTCATACTGAATCCTGAAATTCATGTTTCCATGAAAAGCAAAAATCTAAATTAAATCAAACGGCTTCTCTCGGATCTCGTTGAAAAAAAAAAAAAAAAGAGCATATCCAATAAAATAAAAAAAAGAGGAGCAGTGCAGAATATTTAAACTCTTTGGTGAACTGACTGGCTAGCCTCCTCTCTGGACTTTTTTCATATTTACACATAAAATGTAGTCCCCTCATCCACAAGACACAAAAAGTATTTTGTTTTAGAGAATGCAACTAATACATCAGGAACTTCCTAAACCTTCCACATGGTCTTTGCTGCCAATGACATATCAGCAGGTGGCCAACATTTCTTGGGTTACAGATGCCAAATGAGACTTATTAGTTTTGGATTAAACTGACATTTACTGAGTATGCAGCACTATATAAAAAGCATAACTCCTGTCCCAAAATTCACAATCTAAAATCATGCCTTGAGCACTGCATTCCAAACAAATGATACAAGGGTCGAAGGGCCAGCCTTCAAGCTATGTGTTCACATGCTTTAAATACACTTATAATGATGACAGTAAAAATCAATCTTGTGTTGTAAGCAGTAATACCATCTCTCCAGTTTATCCATTACGGAATCTGAACAGTTTATAAAGAGAACTAATGGTCTACTTTACACTGAATTTTTCAATTATTAACCACCCCCCCCCCAAAAAAAAACAACTACCCACCAAAAAACCCCTGAAGGACCAAAAAAAGACAGAATTCTTCAAACTATTTGTTCCAGTTACCAAACAATTACCAGTCTCAAAAGATCACAACATGGGTCTGACCTTCAAGCATATAGGTTTAAAGGTTCCCACAGTCACCTCTTTCCTAACGCATTAATCTTCAAAGTAATTTTAGATATGGCCCAACTAATAAGCTTTCCCAAGAGCAGTGTAAGGGATTGTCGGTTTCTTTGTGACACTTCAAATTTAATAAAACCAAACCCTAAAACCAGAACAGACTTAGAAGCTGCAAGCAGCAGGACAGTTCGCTCTTGCTGATCCTGGCATAATTCAGCAGACAATACCTGAAGTCCTGATCCCCCAAGAAGCTCCCCATCAGTAAATGCCTGCAAATTCTCACTTGCTGGGGAGCCCAAATAAGCAGCAGCAGGTAGGTACAGGAGTGCTGGCAAAGGCATTCGACCCACCTCAAATTTCAAGTTCATTACTTACCTCAAGTAATGAAATTAAACACATGGTAAAGCTTTAAACCAAGCTTAAATCTTTACCATATTTAAAGATAAAGCTGTATTTAAGATTCAGGTCTTCAGTTTAGGTGCTCGCTTTAACCTATAAAACAAGGTATGAAACCCTATTTGGCCTATTTACTACACGGCAACCCCAAGAACAACCACACGAAATGCTGCACATCTTTACAAGCAAAGCACATTTTGATAAGCTTTGTTCCCTCCTGATATTCACCATAATAAGACGCTTTATTGTAATATGCTGTAGTTTGAAAAAAGTACAAGTCCCTGATAGTTACTGAGCATCTGGAAACACACTATGAAATTATCCCCATTCACCCTAAAGGAGAAACAGGCCTGCTGAGTCTAGGTTTACCAAAGATAAATCAGAATCTAAATTTACCAAAGACCGACTGCCAGGCACCCCCTGACCGCGCAACTGCCCGTACAAGACACGTGTGCGACTGCCGCTCAGGACGTACCACCCGGGCGCCAATGCAGGGATCCTCGGCCAAGGCGTCGGGGGGCCCTAGCGCACCTCCAGGTCCTCTCGCAGGTGCCACACGCTGGCTTGTCAGGTGTGTGACCGCTGTTCACCAGACACAAAACCACACTGGGTGACAGCCACGCTGCCCCACTGAGGCCCGCCACGGGAAGACAGCTCAGGGTGTGTCTGTAGTGACAAAAACAGGAGTGGCCAGCATGTCCCGAGGGGGCTCGAGCACGGGCAGGTCGAAAACCTCAGCCCGAGCCTCAAACCGGCTCCTTCAGAGGGGAGCGAGAGCGGGGTCCGGCTTCAGCCTCGTGCCCTGGCAGGGAAAGAGGGGACGGAAGAAGAGCAGTTTCGCTTCTCAGTGACACGCACACACGCACGCACGCACGCGGACACACACACACGGGGACACACCCTGACAGCTTCACTCGTCCGGCGCGGCAGGGAGCAGCGAGGCCGGTTCCCGCCCGTCTCCTCGCCCCGCCTCCTCCTCGGGCCGCGGCTCCCCGGCGGGGGCTGGGTTGGGCCGGCGGCTCTCTTCACTTCCGGGCCCGGCTCCCGAGCGCCGCTGCGGCCTCACGGCGGGCAGGGAGGGAGCAGCCGCCCCACCGCAGGGCACAGAGATGGGGATGATAGGGATGGCGGCGGCGGCGCCGGCAGCGGCGACCGCTCCTGCTTCCTATCTCCTGCGGCCTAAAATGGGAAAGAGTCCCTCACAAAATGGCGCCGGGCAGCCTCGAACACTGCGCATGCTCCGCGCGGCCCAGCTCTTCGACACTGGCCCTCTCCCCCCAATCCCCGCCGAGAAGCTCCGACCAACCGGCGTGAGGCGAGCGCTGACTTCACTTCGGCGGGGCCCAATGGAGCCGAGCCGCGGGGCTTCGCCAATCGCCGGCCCGCGCCGCCTTACCTGCGTCGCCGGCCGGCCAATGCGCTGCCCGCGCCGCCGGCCAATGGGGGTGCTGTCCGCGGCGCCCAATCCGAGCGGGGCAAAGCCCCCCGGGCGTCACGGCGGGCCAATGAGAGCAGGCGGAGCCCCGATTCCGCTCAACAGCTTGTTATTGGGCTGGCGAGTC
>NW_017728947.1:108762782-108770821 GCF_001723895.1 Crocodylus porosus
CCGGGCGGGTGGGGAGCCCGCGCGTGTGTGACTGTGCGCGCGGAGGGGGGGTGTGAGTGTGCACACGTATGCGTGTGTGGTTTGGGAGTGCGTGCGTGTGCTTATTTCTGTGTGTTTTGGGAGTGTGTGTGTGCGTGTGTGTGCGTGGAGGCTGTGTGCAAAGTGTGAGCCCGCCCAGTGCGGAGGGGTGTGTTTAATGATCAACCCCGGACTTGTGGCTGGATCGCGAAGGCCGAGACGTTTCCTTTCCTGAGCTGCCTCTGACTGTGTGTCTCTCTCCTCTTCTAGTTTTTTTCCCCGTGCAGCAGTGGCGGCGAGGAGGAGTCGTCGAGCTGGACCCCCTCGCCTGAGCTTGGAAGATGAAGGTAAGTGGAGCCAGCCCCGGAGTGTCGCCCTCGCCACCGGAGCTCGCTCGTTGGCTTGCTCTCTCTCTCTGTTTCCTCCTCTCCTCCCTGCCACCAGCGCCTTTCGTACCATTGCTCGTCCTGCTGCGTCCTCCTCCAGCGACAGCAGAATAACATCCGGCCCGGCTGTGGACATCGGCACATGTTGATTCATGTGAAATCCCGTGCCTTCCATTTGACAGAGGTGCAGCCGATGCCATTGCGTTGCTTGAGAAAGATAGGATGCCTTTGAATGGTTGGCCTTTGGGCTGCTGCCTTTAAATGCTTCCTGTATTAGCAGCAGCTTTGGTGAGTGTGCAGAAACCACACGCCGCTTTTTTTGTCCTGCCTGAGCTGTTTCGGCTTTTGCAGGGCCGAGGCAAAACAATTGCTGGATCGTTCGCAAAGTGGGACGAACTTTTCTTGGCTGTGGAGATGAACAAACACGGAGTTGGAACTTGAAATTAATTCCTTGTACACACTGATTCCCTGCTTTACTGTATTTCAACTCTTTTTTTTTTTTCTTCTTTCTCAGTCATGGTAAAAAGCCAAGCAAAAGATTACTATGTTAAGTCATTCCCAGTACAGGCATGTAAGTTTAACAGTTTCTAAGCCTGCTTGCATTTTGAGAGGATAAAGATCTAAACAAAGACTTTTGAGGAAGAAGAAGAGCATTTAACATAATTGTTTGAAAGGTTATAGCAACTTTGTGTATTTTTTCCCTGTTTCTGGAAATCTGGGATAGAAAATAGGATAGCACTCTGTTCACTGCATTGAAATGACAAATTGAACTCTTTTTAAGTGGATATCAGCACATGAATACTTTTAAGTAAATATAGACTATGTTTGTTAGTGTATCACTGCTGAAATGACAACTGTACAATCTCCGTTCAACTTGAAATATCACTTTCCCACTGTATTCTTTGCAAGGATGAGTTGAAATGATCTTTGGGTCTATATAGATAGATATTTTTCCTTTTTATTGTAAGCACATGCTACACTTTGAGGCTGTTGATTTAGGATTACTGAGACAGGAGTCACTGAAAAAATCATGGGTTAACATTAGTAGCAGAACAGAACTTCCCATAACTTATCCATGAACTCAGTATTAAGTAAGCGGTTTAGCCACTCTGTTATTTTGAAATTTCCTGGCAAAGCTCATGTATTTATTTCACTTGTGAGTATTTTGGTATGATGTAAAAAGTGGTGTAACACATCATCCTTGATTCATTCTTGTTCTTTTTTCTCAGTTAAGATCCTTAAGCTGTTATTTTAAATTGTATGCCTAGATGTAAATGACAGAATAGGGACATAGGCAGTACTGATTTTTTTCCCCCTCCTTATTACGTTTTTATTACAGAGTATATTTTGTTGAAGCTGCTTTTTTCTGTTCTCTGCATATATATGGTTTATAAAACACTTTCTGTGTCTGTTGTAGCAACATCAATTTGTTAATCTTTTTTTGGTGCATCTTGTTTAAAAATTATACTGAGACAGTGAAACTTTAAATCTGATTAAAACATTTTGAAATATCTTGGCTAAAATTGGGTCTGCCTGGAAAAACCACTTAGTCTGATTCTGCTCCACTGTTTTTATGGAACAAAATCAAGGGGCATTGTTAGCAGGTGCATCAACAAATTGCTAAATTTTTCACATACATCATTTTAAAGGAAGGTCAGACTTGCTGTAGCTACATAAATTGCTGTTTAGGACTTTATGAAGAAATGGTCAACAGGACTGAAACTTTGGATGCGTATTTGAATGTATGATGATGCTTGGTGCTAATGAATTTCTTTTTTTAACAAAATATGAATATGAGAGACTAACTGTTTTCATGTTTTCTTTTTTTGTTAGGCAGCAGATGAGCCTGCCTACTTAACAGTCGGGACTGATGTCAGTGCCAAGTACCGTGGTGCCTTTTGTGAGGCAAAGATAAAGACGGTGAAAAGGCTAGTGAAAGTCAAGGTAGAATTCGTTATATTAGTGGTAATCTTTCTGTTTCTTATTCAAAAAGGAACATCAAAGAAAATCATGCCTCTTAAAATTTATATATGAGTAAACAGATCTGTGGACATTTCTTATAAAGTTTTTTTTTTCTGTCTCCCAAAAAATCATTGGTGCAGTTAGTTTAGTGCATATGTGTGCTTTTTCTTTTGAAGGATGCTAAAGTACAGTAGTCTCTAAAATAATTTTATCTGTTAGTGCTACTTATTTCTCATTTGAATTTATAATCTTCTTCTTATGTTTGTGACTACAGCTGTTCCACAGTGGTCAGTTTTGATGTCACAAACAGAAGATTATGACTTTAGGTGACTAATAAGAAATAGGAATGAACTCTTCAGGTGCAAAGATTCAGTTTTATGCACAGCGCCTCAGTTTTATAGTTAGGAAGAAAAAGAAGAGAGAAGACAAACTTAAAAATGACTCTTTTTACCATTGACCTCAAGCTATCTGTCAGTTGAAAAACATTTGTGGATTGCACTAAAGCAGTGAACTGTATCCATGTGTGCTATCAATGTGGTGTCTTTCCTAGGTTAAGATTGTGCTAATACTTAACACACATTAAATGATACAGGGAAAAACAGTAATCTGTTCTTGTAATCTATTTTGGCATTTCTCCTGAATGACATTTTTTAATGCTAACAGTGAAAAATGAAGAATGAATATCCCAAAAAGTCATGTTAATGCAGGATGTGATGTAAATCCAGAAATTATCTGTGTGTCTTGTTTTTTCAAAAATGTTGACTTTTACTTCCTAGTCTATCATTGAGAATACATAAATAAGGTATAGCAATAATAACTAAATTTTATGAAAGGTGTCTCTTTTTTGTTTAGTACATTTTTACATTTTGAAAACTTTAACACTTAACTCGGGGAGAACACTCTGTCAGTCCACGCAGTACTTCCACTTCAGTATGAGCTCAGTTTGATCAGTTTAAAAAACAAGTAAAACCTAGAAATATTTCTGTTCCTTTGTCTCTGTCATCACCTGGTAGGTTTATGGGGTGGTTTTAATCTGTGCAAATGAGAACACTATTGTGGGAAAGAAGTGCATTTTCCTTTCTTGCGCTGACTTCTGTGAAGTCTGTTTCCCGTGATTTTGTGCCTCTGACTGACAAAGTATTTAGAACGTTTAGCTATGTGATATTTTTCTGCCTTTGGATCCTAATCTGTACATCATTACAGGGTCCCTGGGGTTTATGATATGGGTGTGACAAATTTGGACCTTTGACATTTGTCTCATTTACATTTAAAAAAATGAAAATTGTAAAGTGTTAAGTCTGATCCTATACTTAGATGCCTGTGGGCATGCCTTTATGCCATAACAAGTCCCATTGCATTCAGTAGGACTTTTTATGAAACCAAAGATTTGCCTATATGGACCTCAGTATAGATTCAGAGCCTTTAAAAAAAAACCCTCATATGATCTGTTCTGTAGTTCTTGTGTCATTTTATTTCCTTATCTCTCCACTTCTTGATGTACAGCTGATTTTTGCATTGGTTAGTAATGGTGTCGTAGAATTTCTGAGATGAGATCAGAAAGCTAGCACATTTGATAGATGGAAGTGAGTAGTTGAGGTTTTTGATCACTGAAGGGAAATGGACAGCATCTCAGTAGTAGGGGAACATATGTTAAATGGGTTTGCTAAAGAGCTGAGAATGTTGACATCTAAACGTTCATATTTGTTTCAAAATTAACAGTCTGGTGAAATGAACGGTCTGATTTATGCCTCTCAAAGCCACTGTTTGCAGTCTTTTTGCAAACTTAGGCAAACCTGACTGCATCAGTTGATTTTTTTCAGTTTATGTTGCTACAGTTCTCTCCATGGCCATGAGGCCTGACAGCATAATTTTTAGAAAGAAAATGTAGGGCTTGTTCACTGGTGTTTAAAATGCTGGATTGTTTGTAATTCATACCTTTGCTGTGCAAGTGTGTTGGGCATTGTTCATGGAAAGTAAATGTGTCCACCCATAGTCCTGTGCAAAGAAGCTAAATGGGTGAGTTGTAACAAATTTAAGTTTCTGTTAACAAGTAGACTGGTCTTCAGATTCACAAATCTGGAGCAATGACTGAATTCTGTGGGAGACTGTGTGAAATATAGAAAGACTCTTTCTAAAAGTACTAGAGTTCATATGAAGAAGCATAACTCTTAAATCTCTAGTCTTGCAACCCATTTACAGATAAAGCCAGGTTTGTACTGATGTCTAGTCTCATACACATATCAAAGTATATTCCTCTCCCATGGTATAATTGTGATATTTGATATAGGTGGGCTATCTTCGTTACCACTAACTGATTTATCCAGTTTGATTATTGAACATGTGGTACTTACCTGGGCTCTGTGTAAAGTCAAACATTGGTCTGTTGTTTGTGGTCAGGAATCTTTAAGACTATTTACTGCACAAGGTCTTATTTTTCTAACTAAATATCACAGGGATTGCTAAGCATGGTTTTTGGTGCTATGAGATATTTATTTTTCAGGTAACTCTGAAACAAGACAGTTCAACTCAGCTAGTGCAAGATGATCAAGTGAAAGGACCTTTAAGAGTACGTATGCATCTTTTTTCCTCTCCCAAATGTATGATTAAAATGTAGGAATCCAAATGTTGATGTTTGTTTTTGAGTACCTGAACCAGATGTCATGGGGGCAGTGGAAGGGCACCTGTTAGCTTTGAATAAGGCTCAGAATGAGTAATCATCCTTGTGAACTAATTTCTTAGTTTTAAAGGATGTATTCATCTATGCCTGTGGCCTGGTTGGATGTGTATGGAAACATTGCTGCAGGCAGGATGGTTTCTGTAAATGTTTCCAGTATAAATTGGCAAAGGGCAACTCAGAGAAACAATATGCAAGCTTATTAGATGGCAGTAAATAAGACCTGTGTGTGTGTGTGTTAATGCATAAAATGGTATGTACTGTAGCATTGTTTTGGAATATATATTCCAAAACAATTATATATTTTGTTCAGTTGGAAGTTGCTGGAGTAGAAGATAACTGGAAGAAAATATTGATGGTTTTGCATTAAACAGCTTGCTTTTGGGTTTTTTTCTGATGTCTTCCTTTTTCTTGAAGAATTAGTTTGTGCATGTTTTTCATCTTTCATGTATGAATTGTCTAATATAATCTTGAGTTATTTATTTTGCAGGTTGGTGCAACAGTTGAAACCAAGATGCCTGATGGATCTTTCCATGAAGCTACTATCAGCAAATTGACAGATGCCAGCTGGTATACAGTAGGTAAGTAATTGAGTGCGTCTTAAGTTAATTATTTACAAAACGGATTTAAATTAATAGAAAAACATATCATAACAGCCATAATTTGGTTGCCAGGATTAAGATGTAAGTTCAGGTCCTGGGGCTGTGGGACTTACAGGAAGAACTTCGCCAAGACCTTTTTTTCCATGCAAAGTGATTGTATCATTTCCGGACTTTAGAACGGTGTTTTAATGATGAATTGTTAGGTGCTCAAGTGCTGTACTTACGAACACTTATTCCAATAGCTTGCCTGTTGATGCAAGCTGTAGTTCACAGACTATATGCCTATTTAACATAGGAGTTTCATTTCCTGGAAGACACAATAGCTGAAATGTTATTTTAAAAAGACTAACTTTAAAACTTGTAGTTGTACTTTACTTATGTTGAATGTGTGTCTTGTCTTTTCTTTTTAGTGAATATTTAAATAATTGCTCTTGTCCTTCATCAGGGATTGGCAACATTTTGAATTGGAACACTGCTTTAAGAGAGCTCATATCTGAGCATGGACCACTTCCCTCTGCAGTGTTGCTGCCACTGCTCCTCCTTTCTGCCATTTCTCCCCACTGTCTACAAAGTCTCCCACCACAGAAACACTGTAGAAGCCCCCTGGCCCCATGAGTCATCTGGCTCTGCTGGCTGGATCTGGCCCATGGGCCGTAGGTTGCTGTCCCTGCCCTAGACTGTTATCTTCTGCGGGGCATGGTGATAAAAACATTTCTGTGATTTCAGTCTTCTTAAGGGAGTACTGATGAATTTAAAGTACACAGTACAGGAGTTCAGTATAGCAGACAAGTGTATTCTTTTCCTTTGGAAGAGGAAGAAACAATGTTTTAGAAGCTCAGTTGGTTTATGAAGTACAGGGAAGTTTGTGTGTTGATCTCAATGGGAGCAGAATTGAATCCTAAGATAGTTTAGAGCCTTATCGCCTTGTGATTGTGAGCCTATGGATGTGATCCTCTTCTTTTAAATTGTCCAGCTACCTTTGCTAATTGATTTCTGCTTCAAAAATATTGTGTAATTGAATATAGTATAATTTTGGGTGCTTAGTTGAACTTGAAGACCAGGAGAATTGGACCCAGGAGAATTTAGATTTCATCTGACCCTGGCACTCTTTCCTAGGCAGGGGGTTGGACTCGATGATCTTTTGAGGTCCCTTCTGACCCTAGCATCTATGAATCTATGAAACTAGGTGCGTCTCACTGATAAAAGAGAAAAAAGTTTGACTGAATTAATGTAAGGAGCTGTTGGCTGTCAAGTTTTGTAGGTGAGCTTCAATGGTTGGATGAACATGGAGGTGAAAAATTTACACTTGGTCTACAGATGGTTTGAAAGAGGGAACACTCACAAATCATGTACTGAGCATGCACAATATGATTCTGTTCTTTTTATGCAGGTACAAAAATGCTGTGCTTCAGATGGATTTGTTTTAATGTATGCAAGTGGGTTTATGTATGGCTTTCTGCTACTTTAAAGAAATAACTAGGAGGAGAGATTCTAGCAATAGAATACAGGAAATAAGCCACAGCATGAACTCTTATTTAGATTCTCCTGCAATGAAATTTTAGCTTCTCTTTAAACTTTTACTTTGTTACTTCATAATAGGTCTGTAAAGTCGTTAGTGTTTTGGCATAAATTGGAACTCTGCTCCTTTTAGTCTTTGGTAACAGTAGATCAGAATACAGTAATATAAACCCTACAGGAAATATGTTAAGCCCTGTCTAGGTTCAGTTAAACAAATAACAAGTAGACCCTTAACTCACATTTGTGAGTAAGCAATATATGACAATCTTTTTCAGCATACAAGCCAGAAGCAATGATCTGAGTATACATTGTCAAATGTTGAATTGTTAATACATTAGAGTAACTTATAAAGTTAGGGAGATTGTGGTGGCCCAAGGAAATCTGAAATGGAACCTTTTGTTCTTAGGTCTTTATTTCTAACATAACTCCAGTTGATTGTGACCAAAAGATACTGTCTAACAACTGCAGTAAATTCTATGAACTAAGTTGTGCTTATTTTTCTAGTGGTTTGTTATATGCTATACTACGTAGTATCTTTGGCTGTTTCAGAAGTGCAGCCAAGCAATTAATGGATATGGAGACTAAGCAGCCTTTCCAGAACATGGTCAAGTTTCAGTGGAAGGGCATTTCATAGATTCATAGACACTAGGGCTGGAAGGGACCTCTGAATATCATTGAGTCCAGCCCCCTGCCTGAAGGGCAGGAAATCAGCTGGGGTCATAGGATCCCAGCAAGATAAGCATCTAATTTTTCTTGAAGGTGTTCAGTGTAGGTGCTTGAACCACCTCCGATGGCAGGCTATTCCAGACCTTGGGGGCTCGAACAGTAAAGAAATTCTTCCTTATGTCCAGCCTGAAACAGTCTTGCAGTAGTTTATAA
>NW_017728947.1:108771236-108806681 GCF_001723895.1 Crocodylus porosus
TGATGATCCCCCAAGTCTCTTTCTTCCGTAGTGCTAGCCAGTGTCTTCTGCTGTAGAGTAGGCCACTCAATTTACAACTCAACATTTGACAATGTGTATTCAGATCATTACTTTTGGTTTGTACTTTACCACTGATAAGGGCCATTTCATATTGATATTGCAGTAATAAAAATGAAATGCTTTGTTTTAATAACAGTTATTTTAGTTATTAGCATGGTAATGCTCTGCTCAAAATGGATTAAGGGCTGTTTAAAAATAATCAAATACAGGCTTTTCTTTGCTGCTGCATCTGAATTGCCTTTGTACCACAGAGCATGGACTAGTAATGTTAACACTGCAAAAATGAAGTGATGTTGGACTTTAACTGGGGCTTGGAAATACTTTTGGAATTTTTGGAATTGAGCTACTTTTTCAAAAGTATGACTAGGACAAGGAATAGAAAAAGCTGGGGGATAAAGAATAGCTAAAGTAGACATTTAAGTCGTTTTAAAAGGAACATTTTAATTCAGTTTTGACAATAATTACAAAATAAGGAGTGTTGCAGTAATGTTGTTGAAGAGGAGTTTTATGCGTGTTGCATGTTGGATGTTCTAGTTAGGAGGCAATTACATAACTTCAGAACGGTCTTCCTAAGTCTGTTTTAACCAAGCCATTTTAGAAATACTGCTTATTTATTTAGTCTTTCATCTACAAGTTTCTCAAGTATTAATTGGTAAAGTACCTTGGGTAAATATTGAAGTAACCTCTGAAACAAGGGAAGAAAAATAAGCTGCATGGTTCTGTAAGGGTGTTGCTACAGATACCAGTGGTAAAACAAAGATAACTGTGATAAGCTGTGAACCTATCCTTGAATATTAAAAATATATATATTTTAAAAGCACTGTTTTATAGCAGGAAGTTTCTTTCTCTAAATGTTTACGTTGGTCACTAAAATTGAAAGTAGATTCTTAGCGTGTAAAACTGTTTCTTGCCTATAGACTTCATGAAAGTGCTTTTGTATTTTCTCACTGTAGTGTTGTTTACCTGCAGGGTAGGCTTTTAAGTTTGCTCCTATTAAATGCCCCTTAAATTTCTATTAAAAAATTACTCATTGGGTTAGTTTTCAGAAATCAGTGCTATTCCATTAAAAATCAGAGCAGGGTGTTCAAGAAGCTCGTAACAAGAATTCCTTCTCCTTCCTTTCCCTTTCCTAGAGCTGAGGGGCATTTCCTGAGTTCCAGAAGATCATGAAATGAAAACCTTTGTGTTCCTGGTCCCAGATCTGTTGTGTCACTTTTGTAGACTGTTTCTATCAAGTACAGTATTTGTTTTAGTGTCAGTCAGGTCCTTGTGGTGGGCAGCAGTAATTGCAGTCATTAAAACTACTCAATGTTGTTGTTAGAACAGCCTTTTTGTAGTAGGCCTATCTGGAACCCAGCAAAAGAAAAGAGTTCTTCTGTCCGTGCATACACCCTTCTGATGATAGAAACTGCAAAAACAGTCAGCGAAATCTGTAAGTTTAGATCTTTCTGTCTCTCTCTCAAAGTATAGCTTGTCCTGCAATCTATAAAGGGAAAAAAAAACCCAGTGTTGTTTTGCCTTATTCATTTTCTAGCTATCTGAGTACAGGAGGATTTTCTTTGCCCAGTGAAAATGTTGGTTTCATTATTTCTTCAATAATCTTACCCTTTTCTTGCCTTTCATTGTCTTCAGCGTGAGAACGGAGGATGAAAAGGATGTACATTTATAACAATTTTTAGCACTGCTTTTCACAGAGACCGTTCTATGCCGTCCAGAATGGGAATTGATATAAATCTTTTATATTGGTATCTGCAGGTTTCAAGCTTTATAGGAAAGTCAGGGGGTTATGCCCTTTTCCTTTTATTTCTCTTAATTTGTTTGAAAACACTTTTTTTATAAATAGAAACTTCTTTCTGCCCATATGTAACACATTAGATCCATATAGATTTCTCTTGACTGTGGTGATGTGTAGTATCCTATTTGAGAAGGACACATTACAGAAAACTACTGTCTAGATCCTATCACTTCTCTGTTGCAGGGACCAGTCAATCTGAAATCTAGCAATTATCAAAAAATCCCCTCAAGTTCAGAATAATTTCAGGTACTGATCCTTGCCCTTGGATTTGCATGGATTTAAAATATTACAGAATATTAAAAAAGGATCCAGGTAAATAGGAAAAGCCAACTTAGGCTGTAGTTGAGGACAAGACTTTCAATTAAACTATGAAACTATAAGTAGTTAGAAGCACTGTTGGCTCTAACCATGGTCTGTGCCCACATTCAACATGATGACGCTATGAATATAGCCATAGTCAGCCAAATTGCTATCCATGCCAGAAGTTTTAGCTGTTTGTCATCTTATAACCTGTACAGCACACTTCTTGCAGGATATACAGGACGCTAATCATTCTAATATAACTAGTTTGACCAGTCCTCCTTCCTTCTAGCATTCTGCTTAGTGTGGCATCCCAGAAAGATGACTTCATGTGTTGCTTGGTAAGCATGTTATCCAGGAATCCTAAACAATAGGTACTGTAGGAGAGTTGCCCAGACTGCCCAGTTTGCACAGAAACAAATGGTTTGACAGCACACGGATGGACAAGCAAAGATGCAATGGCTAGAAAGTTTCTGTGTGAACACAAACATGGTCCTCTTGCTTACAGTCAGTTAACTAGAAAGTCTCACAAAATCATGTTGGCAGTGTGGAATTGAGCCTGAGTATATAGCTGTAATGTAATGGTAAATCATGTTATATGCAGTTTTAGAAGGTACAAGAAAAAGTGAGAGAATTTCTCTCAGCTTATTGTTCAAGTTATAATTATTATAAGCAACATTTTTGGGGGGAACAAGTTTGAAATAGACTGTTGTTTAGTGGATGAAGTTTTATAAGCATCCTTTAAGAGTTTGGGCATTTACGGTATCTTTTTACACTGAAATTTCATGTACGTTTTTCTAGAGGTTCTTTTCTTGGTTCTGTAAACCAGTGGTTGCCCTACTGCATCTTGCTATTGATAAGATTTCCCTTGTAAAGGTGATTTAACATTGTCTGGAGCCCTTTTACAAAGGCATTCAACAGATGTGTTTTGGATTGCATAGCTCTTGTGCTTTCAGTATTGCCTTGGTGAAGAAAAGAATCTTGAAGCATCATTCACAGACACAAAAGCATTTAGTAATGTCACATATGAAAACTTTATTAATCAGTTGTTGGAAACAAATGCATGCTATTTTGTGGCGTTGTTTCATTATTTTTAAAGCTGGTACCTCTTAACTGGAGTTGGACAGGTGGGCAAATGTGTCTTTCCCTTTTTCCCATACCCTCCCTTCTCTTACTTTAAATGAGAGAGGAGAGAAGTGTTCCCTTACTGTGGAGCATGGTATCTCCTCTTCCTTGCTCGGTAAACAGTAACATAGTTTTCTGGTTTGAAATCAGTGAGCAGGTGCAGTATCTAGGGTCATTCTTTCCTGCCAAAGTATCTTTTACAGGGTCGCCTTGTCTTGTTAATGCTGAGCATAGTGTGGGTACTCAACAAATAGATAATATTGTAACTTTTACAAGGGCATTATGGCTACAAGGCTCTCCTGGTGCTTTTTTTGTCTGTCTTAGACCTAAACTAAACTTGTAATTAGTTGAATACATTTTTTTCTTGCCTACTGGTTTCTGCACAATTGCTGGTGAGAGGTATAATTTGTTTTAAAATCTTTCTTAATTTCTAGTTACGGTTTTCAATTTTAAATTCCTGTGACATTGGTTTGTAGGACCCCCAAACGTGCAGAAATGTCTGTCATGATAACTAACATCAGTGCTTCTATTGTCAAGGCTTGAATATCTTTTCTATCATGCCAAATAGAAAATCTCCGTTTGCTCATGGGATCCATTTAATCCAATTTTATAATAATGAATCTGCCAATAAAGAGGGTTTCTCCCCACCAACCTTTATGGTTACAAACGGAACCTTTTTCATGGAAACTAACACAGATTTTTTTCCTATAGGTGCAGTGTTCCGTTGCTGCTTATAGTTTCCCAAGCTGAACACTGAAAAATGTCTTCCTTTTGCTGTTCTTTCAAATCCTTTTTGGAAGCAATGATACCAGCAAGAATCGTGTCAGTTTACTTCCTCTGCTTTTAGCTCTAGCACTGCTCCCGAAAAGGAAGAACTAATATAGACCATATCAGTATGCCAGAAATGATTACCTCCCAAAGTAGCTTGGATGCTTTTAGGGACTTGGGGAAAGGGGTTGTGTATTACAAGTTTTTTCTCAAGAGCTCATCAAAAGAACGAAACTCATAAACAGGGGGTGCAATACTGAAAAAAATCCCATTATTCCTCCCTACCTTTTCCAGCAGTGTTGGAGGGGAAGGATTCTTGCCAGAGCTTTGCTAAATATTGTCCTCCATTCCTTTCCTGTCCCCAACATTTCTTGCCGTGGCTTCTGAGTAGCAGCCTTAATTCTTTAGCTAGTAGCTGTGGCATTTTTTCCCCAGAAATATTTACTGAGGTCAGCTGGCACACTTTTCCTCTCCAGTAAGAACCTGGATAGCCCCTTTTGATGTTAAGCAGTGATGCCTTTTATGGGGTTTTTGCTTTTCCATAGTTGTTTCCTCAGCGGGGCAAAAGAACATGATTCTGTTCCAAGCATTAGTAGTGTGTCATTTCTCTATGTTTCTTCTGAAATCCGTTATGTGCCTCTGCAAAGATTGTTTTTCACCTCTTTATAGTGCTGATATAACTAAGCAAATTCTTTCTCGGGGTGTAACTTCAGTGGAAGTTAATGAAATTACACCAACAGAGAACTTAGATTCATATCCTTCACTCCTTAAATATAGTCTACTGTTTACAAAAATCATAAAGGGCCAAGTGTGCTTTATTCAGTGTTGTGTTAACAGTTTTGATTTCTCTTTTTCTTTGTGGTAATAACAGTATAAATTAAAGTTTGGTTTCAGACTTTGCTTCAAGTTTGGACCCAACTAGGAGTGAATTGGCAGCCAGGGTCCAAACCCATGGAATGCTGTTGGTATACATCTTTTTATATTCCTTTGCCATACTTCTTACTGTGGTATCAAAGTGTCACTGAGCCAGGAGAACTGTTGTGGTTTGTCCACTAGCTCAGTGTTCAGGGAGTTCTCAAATCGCGAATCCAGGAGACTACTTTGTAATGGCTCTGTTTTAAAACAAGACCTGTACTGAAAGGACATGCTTAGGGAGGGGCTGCTTTGAAGAATGTTGCATGAAATAGATGAAAAGGAGATTGATTAAAACCAGAAGGACGTCTTAGAATATGACGAGCAGTAAGAGGAGGATGTGATAAAAGTATCTTAAAGGTATTTAGAAGGCCATATCAGTGCTTCTATTTAACCTTTCCGACCGATGAGAGGGTAGTTAAAGTAAGACAGCAAATTTAGAATGAATAAAATTAACTGACATTTTATGCAATTTAATTAATCCGTGGAATTCATTATTGCATGTCCTTATGCTGCCCATAGTTTAGTAATCCAAAAACAATTGGATATGAATAACTTTTGCAGTACAGGGACTAGTCTTTGTCCTATTTCACTGTGTAAACTGATCACCAACTGAACTAAGGAAAACTTTTCTCTTCATTGTATAATATTGTACATTTCAGGATATGAGACTCATGCCCTCAGAATCATCCAATTATATAGACTATTGTTCTGATACACACAAAATGCTTCTGTGGAGTGGCTGTCTATAAGGCACAAATCTGTCCGGCCATCTTTGAGCTAACATCCTTCTTGTTTATTCCTAGACTTATAAATGCTTTCTATGAACAAAAAGGTTTAATTTTGTCGTTAGAAGTTATTTAACAAGAACCACTTTATTTTTAACAATTTTGACACCCTTTTTTGCTCCTCACACAACTCCCAACCCCCTTTTCCTTGTTCCCAAACAACTAAAATATTTGTCTACTGCCCTGTACTCGCAGAAAGGATTTCAGTTTTTTGTATTAATAATTTTATGAGATTCTTCTATGTCTCTCAGTCTATACCTGCTAGATTAGACAGTGTTTTAAAGCTTTGTTTTATAATAACTATTGAAAAGCAGTCTCTCTTACTGTTTAGCTGAAGTATTTATGGAAGCTACAGGTTGGAGTGAAGACAGACTTGATAAATTTTTGCTCAGCTTGTTTATATATCTCAAGTCCTTTCTGTAAACCATTCTTTTAGTTTGAAAAACTTGCAGTTCTAGATATGCCTGAACAGAGCAAAGATAGAGCTTGTAACTTGGAGATTAAATTGAAGGGATCATGCCCTCTTAAGCCCTGCCGTGCATTTCCTTTGCCTCCAGGCTGGAGAATCCCACATGGTTGCTGAATAGCGTCTCCCCCTCCCCCTTTTCCCTTGTTTAGCTCTTAACCAAATTGCTTGTTCTGCTGGAGATCTGAGAACTCTTATTCCTTCACCTTCCTTCCCTGAAGTACCCTTGAGGCTTCACGAATGGAGGGGAGATAGTTGAGACCACATATGGAGGTCACCTATGGAGAGGACACAGGAAAAGGAGGGTGGGTCAAAGTATTAGCCCTTCAGAAATAATGGTTCTGCTTCCAGCACTTCACTTCTTAGAGCCCTGGGCTCTTCCAGCTCCTCCCCATTTCGGCATTGCAGGTTACAGAACAGCTTAGTGTTTACTCCCTCTGTTGTAAAAGACAAGCAGTTATGCTTGTCTGAGATGCTTGTGTAGCTGGCCCAGGGACACCAGACTTGCAGAATGAGATCTACCTGTCAGAAAGAAGGGATGTCTTGCCTTTATTCAAGTTTTGAAGGTTTGAGAATATGGGGAAAAAGGGGTTGAATGCCAAAGGATTCTAGTGCCAAAGGATATTAGGCAATAGGGGTGGTGGTGGGTGGGGGAGGTGTAATGTTTAAGCTCCTTAAGTGTTAATTATCCTAACTTCCTCCATTCGAAGTGAGGGAGGCAATTTTGACGCACTGCTTGTGAAAATGAAATTTAAACTCTGAAATTTCCAAACATTCACTCTGATGCTTTAGAAAGGGAACATGGAATTGGCTATTTATAACTTTCTAACCCACAGGTTTTATTCTAGCCAGGAAAAGAGATCTTGCTAGCACATTATTTCCTATTTATGTCACAAGCTCCCTCAGATAGATGTATTTAACTGTTAATGAAATACACTACCTCTTATTTACATGCTTGATTACTGTTTTGCTCATTGCTCAGTATATACAGTGTTCTTGCTGGGGGTGGTAGGATCTTGTTGGTCTTCACTACAAGTGGAAGTTGAGTGGTTTAATTGAATGATTGGCAGGACTTGCTTGGGAAAGAAATGGTATTTCTTCTGTGCTTTACAAAACTGTAAACTAAGCAGTCTACGTCCTCTAAAACAGAGGTTCCCAACCACCAGGCCATGGTGGGTTGGCTTTTTGGTTGTGGCATGAGCCTCCTGCTCAGACCCCCATCTGTCTGCCTGGGTGAGCGGCTTCTGGGGTCACAGCTGAGCTTCCAGAGTTAAAGCCAGGCAGTGGGGGAGCCCCAGGAGGGAGGCAGCTGGCTCTGCACACTCCATCCCGCTCCTGCCAGGCTGTGGTAAAAAAAAGGTTGGGAACCAGTACTCTAAAATGATGACACTCAAATCTTGTTGATCTCAGGAGCCACCAGAGTAGTCAGCATTAACCAAACAGCAGCAGCTCTTAGGTGAACTGTGGTACACACTGCTGTTCAAAATATAATAAAATTAATCTGTTAAAAAAAAAAATCAAACAAACTTCTGCCAGGAGCCCCAGGTGTTAAGTGGAAGAATCACTTGTGGCTCAGGAGCCACAGTCTAGTGTGGGGGCTGTCTGTCATTTGTCCTCAGTCTTGTCATACTAAACATTAGGGCTGTGTGAAGCTTTGGTTGCTAATTGGATTCGAAGGAGATTCAGCCCAATTCGGCAGCTGAATCTCCGAATCCGAATCGAATCGGGAGACCAATTAAAAAGTCTGAATTAATTCAAGGCCTCTGAATCGATTTGGAAAAGATTCAGAGATTCGGGCAGTCCGTGCTTCATGCCGCAGGGAACTGAACCTGGGCTCTGTGCTGGTAAATGTGTGGGGGGGGACACCATGGGGGGACCCCCACCAGGCCTCATCCCCTGCTTGGTCCTGTAGCCCCCCGAGTGCCCCCCGACCCCTGCCCACTCTCCCAGCCCTGTCTACAGCTGCCCTGTCCAGCCCCAGTGTCCCGGGACTTAAAAAAAAGAGAAAATGTCAGCAGCCTGGTAGAGGAGATGGGTTTGGGTCCTGATATCATGATCATTGAAGACATGATTTTGGAGCTATCCAAAGGGAGCACTGGCAGATTTCATCCAGTGTTGAATATGTCTGTGTTTACAGATGTCTGTGTTTACTTTTGGGGAAAGGTGGCTACCTAGGTAGAGGAAATGCTAAACATTCACCAAAGATTGCCATCTCATTGCAATGTGTGGAGGAGAGCTGCTGCTTTGTTTGGGGTGGGTTGGTAAAAGCTCTTGGTTTTTGTTAAGTTGACAGCCTAAGCATTTCCTACACTTAACAGAATCAATCAAGAATGTTGTAGAGCTCTTCAGTTGGGTACATACAACACAATCAACATATTGAAGATCAGTAATGGAGGTATTGGTTATCTTGCATTTGGAATGTAACTGGTTGACGGAGAATTGTTGGATGGAGAACCAGAAGGAGTTGTTACTTTTAGCGAATAAAAACAAAAAGTCAGCACTTCTGGTTTTTTGCAGAATAAATTGAGAGGTGGAAAGGTGGTGGGTGGCACAAAGTCATCCTTTAGCAAAATAAAAAATAGATGGATTGGTTGTTGGAGGGGGAAAAATAAGTGAAAGGTTGAAAGCACGTTGACAAGGGTTTATACAAATGACTTGTCTTCAGGATCAGGACCTAGGAATGTGAAATTAGAACTACCAAAATCCTACAGAATTGCAAACTTTCATAGAATCATATAGAAGGGTGAGTTTTCTAATTTTCTATGGTTCTAAAATTAGGGTTGGAAGGTACCTCAGAAAGTCACCTACTCCACCCCCCTGCTCAAGTCAGGACCATCCCCAACTAGATCATTTCAGCCAAGGCTTTGTCTTAAAAATCTTCAAGGATCTCTGGGTAACCTGTTCCAGTGCTTTACTACTCTCCTCATGAAAGAGTTTTTTCTAATATCCAACCTAAACTTCCCTTGCTGCAACTTGAGCCCATTGCTCCTTGTCCTGTCATCTGCCACCACAGAACAGTCCAGCTCCAGCCTCTTTGGTACTGCCCTGCAGGTGGTTGAGGGCCACTGTTAACCCTCCCCCCCCAGTCGTCTTTTCTCCAGGCTGAATAAACCCAGTTTCTTAAACCTTTCCTCGTAAGTCATGTCCCCCAACCCTCTAACCATTTTCATTGCCCTCCGCTGGACTTGCCAATTCGTCTACATCCTTTCTGTAGTGGGGGGCCCAAAACTGGATATAGTACTCCAGACGTGGCCTCACCAGTGCTGAATAGCGAGGAATAATCACTTCTCTTGATCTGCTGGCAGTGCTCCTACTAACGCAGCCCAGTATGCCGTTAACCTTCTTCATATCAAGGGCACACAGTTGGCTCATATTCAGCTGATTATCCACTGTAACCCCCAGGTCCTTTTTGGAGAGCTGCTGTTTAGCCAGGCAGTCCCTAGCCTGTACTGGTGCGTGGGATTCTTCTGTCGTATATTTAGGACTTTACACTTCTCTGTATTGAACTTCACGAGATTTCTTTTGGTCTAATCCTCCAAATTTGTCTAGGTATCTCTGAATCCTAGCCCTACTCTCCAGTGTATCTACTTTTCCCCTCACCTTGGTGTCATCTGCAAACTTGTGGAAGGTGCACTCCATCCCATCTTACAAGTTGTTGATGAAGATATTCGAACAAAACCAGTTCCAGAACCAACCCCAAGGGCACTTTAGTTAATAACATACACATTTTAATGAAATTTAAAGTACACCCTTACCCTCACTCACAGATACTGAGTTTATTTATACTTGTAAGAGACTTTTAGAGGTAAAATTCTAGTTTTTGGAAGAAGTTGTAGTTTAACTTTAACTGGGAAAGTATTAACAATATTGCCTGGAAGTGTCAGCATACTTTAATCCAGGATTGTAACAGCCTCATTCTTTTCTTATCTTTTTGGGCTGTATGTGGCAAATAGAGAGCACTTTCTTCTGGATATATGTGAACGAAATGTCTAATATGGACCAGATCAGATATGAACATACTGCTAGACATGGATTTCCAGTGCTTCAGTGTGTCCAGTAGCATGTTGCTTGATGTTGTAACAGAAACGTTTGTGTGTATTTTTCTTCCCACCGGCAGCATTTCAACACTGCGTATGAAAGTGGACATATTCCATGGCAACAGAAACAGGTTGGGAGACTGTTCCAGCATAAATCAGAAATAATTGGGTGTTTCAACCCAACTGGGAATGTTAGACGTGAACAATAATTGGCAGGCAGCCAGTATCTGTGGCCTGAAGTAGTGCAGTATATTGATAAGAGACATGACAAACCTTGAGATTGTTCTAGCTGAGAACCTGGTTTGATTCAAAGCCATTGCAAACTTGCCAAAATGTTTTTCTACTCTCGACTCTTGACTGCCAGACTTCTTTCTAATTGTGAGCCCAAGAAGAATTTAAACCATGTTGAAGAGAGCTATTTCACTTAGAGTTTAGAATAGCAAATAAGCCATTCAGTTAAACACGCTAAATAGAACTGTTCATCTTGTACCAATATCTTTGCCTTTGGTTTTGTTCTAGTTTTTGATGATGGTGATGAAAGGACATTGAGGAGAACTTCATTATGCTTGAAAGGAGAAAGACACTTTGCAGAAAGTGAGGTAAAGAGAAGATGTTTTCCTTGAAGCTAGGAAGTAAAAACTTGTATCGTGAACAAATTACTAACCAACTTGTTTTTCACCTTTTCTCCTAGACACTTGACCAACTACCATTAACAAATCCAGAGCACTTTGGAACCCCAGTTATTGGGAAGAAATCCAATAGAGGAAGGCGATCTTCTCTTCCTGTGTGAGTTTTCTTAATACTATATGTTGCTACTTTTTTATTACTTTACTAATGTTTTCAGGGGCATGATGGCCTTTGTACTTCTGTGGTACTACAAATGAGCAGGGATCCTGGTTTTCTCAGTTTAAAAATCGCAACTTCTCTGATTAACCCCCCGATCCACCTTTTTTTGCAATTTAAATGAAATGCCACTATGTGTATCTATCTGTCTCTGTCTATATCTATATACATATCTATACATACAGAGCTATATATAGATAGATAGATAAATAGCTATAGATGTAGGTATCAGTTGAACACAATGTTTTATTGATATAATTACAATTTAAAAGTACTTTAGAAGCTTACCAGTGTCTCAGTCAGTATAATAAAATAAATTCTTAATACCTATATATTTTAGCATTTGATTTTAGTTTTTTATCATAGAAAATCAGACCTCCCCCTGCCCTCTTTGCTCACCAGGACATGGGTCCAGCTGCGGCTGTCCCCCCTGCTTTGTGGTTCTGAGCAGCCCTGATATGCCGGTGCCCTGCCCCTGCCATTGCCCTTCACTCCTGGCCCACAGCCCCCACAGCCTTGCTGGTACCCTTTACTCCCAACCTGCAGTCCCCATCTTCCCCAGGCCGTTCTGGTGCCCCTCACTCCGACCCACAGCCCCCTGGCTCTGCCCATACCCCTCACTCAACCTGCAGCCGCCTGATCCTGCCAGTGCCCCACACACCCAACCTGCAGCTTCTCACACCTCCCCAGGTGCCCCTCACTCCTGACCCACAGCTCATCACTCCCTTAGGCCTGATAACGTCCTTCACTCACCCTGCCCTACTCCCTCCTTCCCTCACTGTGGGGGCCTCAATCTGCCTCCCTCTTCCCCCCCTCCATAGACTTACCTGAAGGGAGCTGCAGGAGCTGCTGTCCATGCCGCCTGGGTGCTATGTGCATCTGTGCGCAGGGACGTGCATGTGGCCCCCTGCCTCCAGTCCTCCTCCGTCCTCTTTCTTCAGCCCCAAGCAGCCTCTTGCAGGCAGTCAAGATTTGGTCTTAAAATGATTTAATATACCAATCAAGTGAAGAGTAATATATGAGTGACACAACAGTGCAAGATTTGATAGGTATGTTATCAGCATAAATTTGAAAAAATGTCATGTGTGTCAGGCTCCAGGATGTTTAAACTTTTCATAAAGCTTGAGTTCACTGTCTAGGATTTTTAACCTGTTTAGATATTTAAACTGTATATTATGAAAGCTGTCGGTATAAGATCCTTGGCTCATAACTTCCTTTTGTTTTCTCCTGCATGTGTGCAACATCTAGCATAATCAGGTTCTGATTACTGCTAGGTAGAGGTGCGCTGATACATCGGTCCATATTGTATGAGCACCGATAAAAGGAAAATTGACATTATTGGCACTCAGCTTTTTTTGACTGATGTGGCTGATAATTCTATGTATATAAAAGGCTTAGTCTGTCTGTCTGTCTGTGTGTTTCTCTGTCTGCCTGTAATGGTCTTAGGGGGCGTGGCTCCTGGCAGGGCATGGGTCCAGCCAGTGCTGTGCACTAGGCAAATGGCCCATCAAAAATGATGGCAAAGGTGGAGCAGCACCATTACGGAGGGGGCAGGTGGAGGGGAGGAGGTGGCGTGGTTCTGGACATGGAGCAGTGTTGGGGAGGAGAATGATGGCGGGAACGGAGAGCCACCATGACAGAAGGGATAGAGCAGTAGGGTGAAGCCAGCAGCGCTGGCCTTACCTCACCCACTCCCAGCCCTGCTCCTTGGATCTGGTGGTGGCACGGGGTGGTGGCCTCGTACTCCCTCCCCCCTCCATCTCTGTTGGCATGGCAGCACTCCATCCTGGCAGTCACTCTTGACAGGCAATTCTCTGGTGTCACAGATAAATGTCATGTGCATAGTTGCAGCATGCATGCAACCGGGAATGCAACCCAGCAACTTGGAGAGCAGCTTCACCCAGAGCGCAGGCCTGGCCCAGCCCCCACACCAGGAAGAGCCCAGCACTGTCCCCTGACCCTGAGCACACAGCAGCAGCCTGCCCTCACCCTGCACACAGACCTGGGGGGCACAGGCCCCCCCTACCTCCCGGAGTACGCTCAGCAGTGGAAGCCGCCACCTCCCACGCCCTTTGGATGAGCCACTTGCTCATGGCTCTGTGCTGCATCCCACCTTGGCTGGGCGGTACCTACCCCAGCCCCACTTCCTTCCTCATCTATCTGTGCCCCCAAGCCTGTTCCCTCCCTCATGCCCCTTCCCCCCAGCAGACTTACCAGCCAGACGCTGCTCTGCAAGCTGCTGGGCTGCATATCAACAATCTGATCGGTATCAGCCGATATGGCTGAATAATAATCAGCCATCAGTATCGGGCCAAATAATCTTTATCGGTGAACCCCTAATGCTAGGACTCATTGATATGACTGCAATACAAATTTAATTGAAAATCTCTTTCCCAAAGTAAATACAATGCTTTTCTTTTTCTTTTTTTTGGTGAAAGATACAGCAGGAAAAGATTGGTTAAAAGTTAGATTTCTTCTTAATTCTCATTTTCAAATTAAAACTGTCTAAAATATTTTGTTTTAATTCCCTAGTACTGAAGATGAAAAAGAGGAAGAAAGCAGCGAAGAAGAGGATGAAGATAAGAGACGTTTGAATGATGAATTGCTTGGTAAAGTTGTGAGTGTAATTTCTAGCTCTGAGAAGACAGACTGGTATCCAGCTTTGGTAAGTAACTTGTTTAATATATTCACTACATAAAGCGTGCCTTAAACATGTTATGTATTTTAGGCAAGAGGCTTCTTTTTAGTCCGTTGCAAGAGTCCTATTCTTGTTTTACCATGGAGAAAAAAAGGAGTTCTACTTCTGGGCAAGGAGACTTGTAAACCTTACAATTTTTGTACCAAAAACTGTTCCTTCATGAGTCTGCCTTAAGAATACATTGTCTTACAATGTGTGCAAGGGGCAAGGATTTCTTAGGATGGTGCCTTCTATAAGGCCAACTGCATAGCTGGGATAGACCTAATAAGCTTTTGAATGCAAGACAGTCTACCTTGCATTTGAAAGCTTGTCTAAGGTATCACCCTAAGAAATCCTTGCCTCTTGCATAATGCCTGGATCATCCCAGCTACAACAACACTCTAACACTACCACAATTTGAATACTAGAAAAATGAATGTAATAATGTTAAAATTGTCAGGCTTATGGATTTGATTTACTTCAAAAGCTTTACTTAGAAAAAATACAGAATTTTTTCAAGATGTTTTGTTTTGTTATTTTCCCATCAGAATTGATTATATTAATGCAGCTGGAGCCATATATAAGCATGGACGATAAAAGCACAGTTCATACATAAGCAACACATTGCCAGGAATTTTTCTGGCTGTGAAGCACCTGTTAAAAGCACACTTGCAATTATAACCATGCATATTTCTGCCTTTATCAGTGATAACTTGGTATCCAGTGCCAGCCAGCATTGTACATTGGTAGTAATAAAACAGTAAAACACTCTTACAGTTAGCTTGTCAATAGGCTAAAAAGTTTGCAGAGCTAGCTTCAGACTTATATTTCAGAATTTAGATAGGGTGCTGCCATTTATTATACTTTTATTAACGTCAGTGGGAGTTTAAGTGATGGACACTATACACGTAAGTACTGTGTGCGTGTTTTGTAGCTAAAGCAAGTACAAGCTTTAAACTAAATTACAGGGTATATTGTTACTGCACTGGGGAAGTGAAGGCAAGGTTAACTTCTTGACATAAGCACACAGGGCTATGCTTATATCCAGCCCCTACTGTATTGGTACACCTCTTGGCAATTTAAAGCCAGATTTATTAACCTGACTCTTATTTATTCTGCATGTTACTCCATCCTTTATTCAATTACTAGCCTTTTTCTTTGTCTAAAATATGAATTACCTAATATAATTTGCTGTAGCTTTATAATAATTTTCTAAATGTTTATATGTGAACTTTTTTTTGTAACGTGACTTCTAGGGACTGGTTATTAGAGTATTATCACCAGCAAAACTATTTGGAATAATTCTGAGTATACTTGAAAAAAAAATGTGTTGAGCTGTATAAATTAAGGGGAAAAAAAGGTGTTTCACAGAATTTAAAAAAATCCAGAGTAACTTGCTCACATTGAAATGCATCACAGGATGTTTTATCAGTCCTTTCTTATAGTACCTGACTTGCTGTTTGCGTATGCATATTGCCTTTTACATCAGAGATACTAGCCACTATTAAAAATACTTTTGCTTAAGTACTAAATTTATTTGCTTTACTCACTGATTTAGTATTACTTTGTTAGATTTACTGTATGTAACTGAGGCTGCATCATATTTGGCTAATTCATGTTGCATATTAGGAACTAACTAGAAGGAAAATACCTGCTACAGTTACTTAATTTAGCATAGATATTTGGGTGAAACTAGGAAGAAGGGCTATTTCTGACATACAACATGTCCTAGAATATTATGCACATCTTGCTTTTGAAAGGCAGAACGAAGAAAAAACGTTTTCCCTTGCAGTTAAGTAACTGAATAGCAGCAGCTAGAGAACCAAGCTGCAGGTTCCTTTGTTACACCCAGTAAACACCCGAACCTGCTCTTACTATATTTCTCGCATAAAGTGCACACTCCACACACATTTCCATCAGGTGTTTTTTGGGGAAAAGGTGCATGTATTATGTGAGGAAAATATGGTATCTCTTTCAACTGTATGGGGTTTTTTTTGTGAATCAAGTATGTCCTTATCTGCATACTGTAGCATAGCTGCAGATACTGACTTCATCAGAGATGCCCATCAAGATTTTGGAAACCTTCATCAGTATGTATCTGTTATGGGAACAGATCTCTATGTCCATCAGAATACAAAATATAGTTTTGTTTGTATGCCATCCATTTAAAAAAAATGATTATAACTGGGAGATGAAGTAGAAGACCAGAAATGCTTCCCTGCTAACCAAGAAGCAGTAAGTAATCTATGTAATCTGTGGTGAAATCCTGGCCCTGAATTTGATGGCAAACTCCCATTGATTTCAGTAGAGGTAGGATTTCACTGGTGGTTGTTAATATTGCTCCAGAGCCTGAAGAACAGTTAAGGCCAGAAAAGACATTGTAAAACCATAATCTTGTTCCATGTGATTCATGTTTACTTTGGTAATACAAATATGTACCGTTCAGTCCTTTAGAGTTAAGACTATAATGGAAGAATGTGCTGATTCACGTTATTAAAAAATATGAATAATTTTAGTTTCTTTATGTAAAAAAAAAAAAAAAAAAAAAAATCTTATTGGTGATCACGATCATGCATCTAAAAATAAACACTGAAAATGAAACTAACTTTGTGAGAGGCAAGGATCCAGTTTTGAATATCCTAAATGAGAAGATTTGGAAGTTTGAGGGTGGGAGGTGTTTTTTATTTGCTTTTTTTTTTATCTAAGCAAACTATATTTGAAAAAAAAGTCAGTAAACATGAAATTCATGACACTGTCTATATAGAATGACTTTCAGAGTATGTCTGTACTTTAGTATTAACATCAAAAGAGATAAATTCTAAATCCCCTGGTGTGTCTCATGACAGTTTCCAGCTATTGGGATGGGGCGAAGTTGCCTGCTACTTCATCTTGGTGCCAAGCTGTTCAATTGTCAAGTTTATTTTTACAACATAAATTGGAGCATACAAATGCCTAATTACTGTTGCTTTTTCTAGAGCTGTAAATTAAGTAAAAGAAAAGGGAAAGCATTTATGCAAGGGGGAGGTTGTTTTTTTGAGAGATGAATAGTAAATCCTGACAGCAGTGTATTTTATTTGAAACTTCAGGTAATATCTCCCAGTTGTAATGATGACATCACAGTGAAAAAGGACCAGTGTTTAGTTCGCTCTTTTGCAGATTCCAAATTGTGAGTAGTAGAATACTTTTAATAATGGTGGTGTTTGGGAAAATTTGTAAAAACTTTTGAAAAATTTGACTGAATAACGTCCTTGTAAAGTGCACATTGAGAACTTTAGAAACTGTGGTACAGGGTGCTATTTGTTGTATTTATTTATAAATTTTAATTTCCCTACAGTGTAATAGGCAATCAAAGAATTCAAAACTCAATTTAAAACAGTTGGAACATTTTCCTTGTTTAAGGGACACAGTTGCAGAGATTGGGATGAATTACTTGTGTTGCTAAAACTTCTTGGATTTTAAAATAAAAAAAGTGTTCAAATCAAATACGTAATTCAAGGACTTTTCCATTTTTCTCCATTTATACTCCATTTCCAATTATATGAAAAACCAAAAAAGAACATTATCAGGATAACACTGCAGTATGTTTGTTGCAGCAGTGCAGGGGACTGGAACTTTGTTTCATTTTATAAAAATTTTCATATGGAAATTAAAAAAAATGTTAGGAGACAGATTGTGTTTTATTTTTGTGCATGTTTGTTGTAATTTTTTTGTTAAGTTGTCCCTAGGGCCTTTAACTTTCTTACCTCACCTTGTATAAGACCCTAGGGACAGCTAAACAAAAAAAATTACAACAAACATGCACAAAAATACAACACAGATATCAAAACAAGATTTAGAAAAATCTAAGTCTCCTAAAATTAAAAAAAAAACCAGCAACTTACTTGTGTTGCAAAAATTTCTTGGATTTTAAAATAAAAACAAATGTATTAAAAAGACTTGCTGAACAACACGCTACTACAAAAAGCATCTGGGCTTCTGGGATATAGGCGGGGGGGTGAGAGGGAAAGCAGCTCTGGTTGACGCAGTGCATTTTAAAATATAAGAGAATATATAGTAAATTTAACAACCAATAAACATATTCAAAGTAATATAGAAAATCAGCTTAATGTTTATCCTGTCAGCTTTTTCAGCTTCTCATGGTAAATGCAGCTCAGTACTGTTCTGACACAGAACATCACTCTAATAATACATTAAGAAAATATTTAACAATCTTCAGTTCTAGTAGCAACAGCCTGTGAATTAGTTGGCAACTGATGCATGCTTCAAGCGTACTCAAGTAGTGTTCCTTTTGGCCACCTAATACACACTAGGGCATGCACCAATAATCTACGCAGGCATAGCCTAAATGATTGCTATAAATAATATAGGCTATGTTACTGCAAATATAGTCACGATAACTTTGTTTTTTACTGTTTTCTCCTACAAAAGATTAAAAATAAAATTCTATGGTGAAAACTTCCATATATATTATCAGAGCACTTTTGTCCATTTTTTAATTACATTTTTTAATACAGATGTTTAGCTTTGGCTTCACAATTCTTGTTTGGTGCTAGCAAACTTGGTTTAAAATTATGACACACATTTATTTGTTTATGTGTAGATTGTTTATACGTAGGTTGTTTTACAGTGTTTTGTAAAATAGGCAGATTGATACAGGGTATGCTAGTTTTTATAAACTGCCTGCTGTGTTTATAGAGTAACAAACTTCATTTTTTTACCTCCATTCCTCCTCTACTGGTAACATACCAAATCAAGAATTCTTTTCAATAGGTCTAGAAGGAGGGACTGCTTAATATTGAATTTTCTTTTAACTTGTCTTGGAAGTGTTACATCCTAGGAAAACAGTATCTAAACTAGCTTTTACAAAGTAAGCCAGCAGCATTTAATTGAAGAAGGAATATAAAAGTATATAATAATAATAATTACAGATGAAGTTATAAATGCAAACCAGGAAAACAGAACTATTTCTATTAAGCATGATAGAGATTGTTTCTAATACAACAGGGCATAGTTTTGGATTATTTAATAATTTCAAATAATTTTAATTGAGTTCAGTTATTTGCATAACTTTCAAATAAAAAGGGTTTATGTGGGAATGAATGGGATTCCCCTGCATTTGTTACTCTGTATTGTACACTTTGGCTAATGCTATCCATATGATTGGAAAGGACAAAATTGTTGAAAGTTTATGAAGGTTCTCTAATGCTAAGAAATGGCTTTTTTCATCTGTAGAGTATTTATTACCTTTGTTTTTTTAAATTACATATTTCCTCTCTTCCAGTTATTCAATAGCAAGAAAGGACATCAAGGAACTAGATATTATAAATCTACCAAAATCTGAGCTTTCTACTAAAAGAGGTAAACTAGAATATATCTCCTCTAGATCATTCAAAAGTTAATCTAGGGGGAACTACTTATTAAACCATACATGTTTCCATTTGCACATATTGTTGAGATAATAAGGTAAAAAGTAGCCAAGAACTTTGCCAAGAATGCCATAGGCAGTTAGTAGGATTCCTGCCATTAAGGACATGTTGTAGTATGCTGACTTTTTGTGTATGTTGAACTATGTAGTTCTCTAGTGGATAAGAATCTCTCTTATCTCAAGTCATAAAAGTCAGTCTTTGGAGTATTTAAATACAGTGACTCTAATCCTGTGTTCTGGTTTCTCATTTGATGTGACCGTAGTTAATTCCTATGAACTTATTATTGAATATTTATATTGAACATTAATGATGCTGCTACTTTATACTACTACTGCTGCTACACAATTTAAGTATGCTTAGTTATGAAGTGTTTTTGCTTCATATGCTTCTTAATTATGAAGCAGAAGTAAGTACTATTATTCCATATTTAAATTTACAGCTGATCTTTATGGCCTAAAATACACAGAAGGTTCTGCTGGACTTCAACCCGCTAGAATAAGTCTGGGCCCCCTTTTAGAATGTTTTAAATAAAATCCTGGACGCCTTTGTGCAAGGGGTTCCTGAATTATGGCTCCGTAAAAATGAATTGTTCATGAGTGTTCAGAAATTCTCCTTTTTGTCATTTTGCCACAGCCTTCCCCAAATAATGAAGAGAAATAATGTTTTTAAACTCTCCTGCCTGAAATGTACAACATGATCACTTGATTTTAAAATCTTACAAAAGTTAATAGTTGAATGTGAGATGTCACTATAAATTCCCTCCTCTGAGTTTGTGCAAGCGGCAGATCATCAACTGCTATAAATTTTCCTCAAATCTCTGTAACACTTTAACTGTGTGTGTGCATCTGTGTTTTGCCCTCCAGGGAGAAATTTTACCTCCTAAAAATAAGAGGCTGAGACAGGGAAGCACCTTCATGCACAGGAGAATTGCCAAAATGAAATTTGATTTTTGCAAAGCAGTGATTTGCGGTTTCATCGGTTGCTGAAGCTAAGCAAGTGCTAGTAGTTTGTCCTAGCATTCTCCAGGATGATTAGCTTCCTAGAGCTTCCACCTTAGTCTGTCTCCTATCTGGCCCTTCTGCTATCATAGATGAATCTCGCAACCTTTAACGTATTTGTTCTTGCAATATCCGGGTGAAGTAAGGATATTGTGTTATTCTCATGTGGTCATCTAGATTGACATTCTGTTTCCATTTGGTTGTCTTACATTGCCATTGGGTCAATATTAATAGAATAGCTATTGACTAAAAAGAAGTAGCATGTCACCCTAAGTGACCCCCCACAAGTTTATGTGGATGATCTGTGGTGGAAGAAGGAATTCAGCTCGGGAGATCTGGATTTCCAGCTGGCATTCTGCCCACTGTAATATCCTTCCTCTTTTCTGAATGTTAAAAACTCTGTTTTCCTAGGTAGGGTTGTGTTTTTTAGGCAATGTATTGTCTTCCATGGATATTCTCTGAGGGGAGCAAAGAAACTTCTGTTGTCTTATCAAACAGCAAAAAGGTTATTGTTTAGAATCTAAATGGCCAATTTTATTTTGTTTAAATGCTGATCATGTAGGGGCTTTGCAGTTTTAGTTGCACACAATGCCTCTTGAGAATGATAGGCAAATTGTATACAGCAGGTACTCTCAGGACTCTCTGCGATCAAGTGGCTGATTCCAGAATGGTAGCTAATTGTTCTCCAGGCATTATTGGTTCCATATCTCAAAGGTCTTCATATATGATTCGGTATGCTTTTATCAGGCAAAGATCACGCTGAATCCAAGAGATGTGTATGTATGAAGCAGAGTAAAACCAGTGTTTTCCAAAGTTTGCTTTGAATACTGGGCATGTAAAAAGGTAAAACTGTTAACTCTGTCCTTTAGAGTTGTTTGCCTAGGAATCTGAGTGTTGGAGAAGTATAGTATGTATTACTAGTGGTCAGTGGTTGTGTTTTAAATGTAACAGTCCCAACAGGTAATACGTGAGCACGCTGTGGAGATGTCTGTAGACTTTTACCTAGCCAACATATGTTGCATAGGAAGAATGTGCATTTAAAACTGAAACATTCACCTTCTATTACCTTTTGAGAGTTTGAATTTCTTTTTCACTTTCCAGTGGATTACATCTGAATTAAAGAAAAATAGAAATATTTAGTCATTAGCAATGTTTCGATTCTTAGCGCCAAGAATTGGTAAACGTGCAGGGCCTGTTCCTCTTTAGGATTACAGGAAGCAAGCACTTTCTTCAGTACAAAAGGTGTTCCTGGTAACTGGAAAATGGACATGAGTGAAATTCTGGAGTCCTCTAGCAGTGATGAGGAAGATGGAGCTGCAGCAGAAAGTGATGAAGAAGAAGAAGACAAACAGGATGAGAAGGAGGAAGAAGCAACAGTAAGTTTTTATGATTTCAGTAACAGTTATGGATTTAAATGATCGAAGATGTCTTTGTTACCAGAGTTTTACTCACTTTAATACATTTTCAGACCTGTTTATCCTCCCTTGACAAAAGGCCTCTTTAGTGGGATGTGTGAAACAGCAGAATTTCGTGCCAGTATACAATGCACAAATTGGAGACAGATCTTAGAAATTAATGATTGAAATTGGGGGAAAAAAAAGATAGGGAGGATCTGGATCAGGAAGTTGTAATTAGGACACAGAAATGAGATATGCATTTTGATGCATATCTAAATACTAACAACTTGCTTTTGAAATCCAGACTCCTCTTCATCGAGGAATGCCGTTATTTAGAAATAGTACAGAATCACTCCAGTAATAACAGGTGTGGCTGAGGAAGGTTGAAGGTACCCATTGAAAGTATTTGTTGGCTAGCTAAGAACACATCTAAAAACGCTATGTTAATTATCTTTGGAAATAAATCATAATATTAATGCACTAACACTTCATATAATTCTCAATTAAAATTAAATTGCCTAAGTATTAACCCTAGATTCAGTTTCTTGCCCAAAGTGTCTCTGTCCCCAAAAGATTGGTAAAACAGTCCGAGCATGCCCCTTTTTTTTTTTAAAGTAAAGCAGGCACATTCCTTG
Organism: Crocodylus porosus; assembly: GCF_001723895.1. Taxonomy (NCBI): domain Eukaryota; kingdom Metazoa; phylum Chordata; order Crocodylia; family Crocodylidae; genus Crocodylus; species Crocodylus porosus. Next base: position 108,793,464 of record NW_017728947.1, read on the forward strand.
TATCATCAAAAATGAATTCATGGAATTTATGGGTTTTTTACGGGTTTTAAGTCTTGCTGGATTGTATTTGCCTGTAAACAGATGTTTCTTCATCTGTTTGCACAGCACAAGAAAATTAGGTATTCTTGATCTGGAAAAGGAAAGTAGATGTCTTTTTTTTAAAGAAGGTCAAATATTGTTTCCCTTTCGCTTCCCTTGTAGTATGTGGTTTTGTCACACTGCAAACAGAATGGCTGTACATACTTCGAGGCTGCCTACCGTGTTGCCATAGTAACATTCTGTTGGTTTCAAGTGAGCATGCTCAGAAAAGAGAGGAAGATTTAGCAGAGGCTTGGCAGCCTGCCAGTGGAGGCTTGCCAGATGGTTTGAAATGGGCTGTCTCTTTCTTTTCCTTTCATGTAATGTCTGATTTTTTTTATATGGAAGAGAATGTAAGTAATGCTGTATAACTGTGGATGCCGTGCAGTGAGAGAAAAAGCAAGCAGATATCTGGAAGTCCAGCTGAAATTATGTCCAGGTATTTGGGCAGATTAGATAGAAAAGAAATATAACCATTTTACATTTCAGAGAAAATGCAGCTCATAGGTAAGGATTTTATGTATTTAATGTGCAGTGTTAACATTTTTTTATTATTAAGAATGTGGATTTAAGTTAGATTGCTAGGTTTCTGATCTGTGAACAATGTGATATAGCATGCAATCAAGGGTAAATGATCCTGTGTAAAAATGACAATAAGAATCTGTTTTTAGATATTAATGTTATTCTTTGTAATAGTGTTCTGCAAAATGGAGTAGCTTCCCATATGAAAATACTCATATGGTAGGTAACCGAAAGGATGAATATGCATACAATATAAAATCCCATTGTGCATGGTTTTTCTTCCTCTGTATGTTGTGATAAGGACTGAACAGGCCACATTTTGCAGGGTGTGAACTGTTGCAGTCTGTATTGGTTTGTATTAATATTTGTTAAAATTGTGTGTTCCCTGTAAGTAAAAATCAAGAATAGGTTTATCAGCTTCTGGTATTCATTTTTTTTCTAATTGTACAATGGGTGTTGTTTAAAAGTTCTGTATATTTAAAACAAAGAAGGGGGAAGGGAGAAGCTTTGTTTTCAAACAAAATAGCATTCCTATAAAACAAATATTTTCAGTTCTGATTCGAAGGAGTAATGTGGTGGCTATGGACGGGGCGTAAAGCATTCCAGAGGTAGATGTGTCACCTGGAAACAATGGATTCTGCAGCTGACAAGTACAGATGTAAAAAGATGAACATCTTCAGACTGAAGCTATTTTAGTGGAGCATAGATATTGATCTTTTAAATTGTCAGAACAGAACTGTCATTTTGGGCCTTTAAGTTATATTCCCACTGGACTGTTATAACGGAGTCATTTTATTTTGGGGCCCTGCTCAGTACTTTTGCCAAAGACTGAGAATTTGAGGATTTATGCTGTTTTGTTTTCTTTTCTTTAGGGGGTTGCTTCATAAGATTACTAATCTGGAATGCAGACATAAGAGAACCAATGAGTAAAAGCTATTGTTTTAGCTGTATGTGAGTTACAAAACTGAATCATTCAGATTGTGCTTTTACATTTAATCTCCTTTTCTTTTAATCAAGGTCAAAATAATCTCTCTCTTTTGTGAGAATATCCTCAAGGCATCTCTGTTTGGTTCTTTCAGGAATTATGTTCTGAGAAGGGAAGTGGCGACTTGCATTTGTGTTGTGTGGGAATTTTTTAAATCCACAATGGCTGTGCAGTAAGGGCCTAGCTGCCAACCAGACGTGGTAGGCCTTCTTCAAGTAAATGCCATAGTCTTCAATTCTACAGATGTATTTTAATGTGCCCCCTGCAAATAGCCAGTCGTATCTGTAGTATATTCTTAGAGAATCTAAACTGATTGGCTTAACGTAGTTGTCTTTGATCAGAGAACCTGATATTTTTTGGAAGATTGATTAGGATTTGTAAGTTTGCTTTGACTGAAACTGTCCTTTTTTATTGCGGTGCAGTGGAAAGGAAAATGTTGGCTAAATGCACCAAGGTTAAAGGCGTTATGCTGATGTTTGTCTTCAGTCTGCTCATAAAGCGAAAATTTTGAATCATTATAGTGACATCCAGATGCTTATTCCCCTGCTAGAAGTTACTTATGAATGTACAGTCTTCTATACTTGACTATACAGGAAGAAAATCTGGAGACTGGGCGATGAGATATTAAATTTCAGAAGAACATTAAAAATCAGATAGCCTATGAATTGCTAAGTTTGTGGACTTCAAAAAAAAAAAAAATGCTGTACAGCAGCCTGAAGAAGTTGCTCTGTTGCTGTCTGATTTACAGCTTACATTTAAATAATTAAATTAGTGTGTTGTTGCTCCCTTTGGCAGGATATTTTTACTCGTTGGGAGTGAGTTTGGTTTTAATCTTGACACTAGTCTGTCTGTATCCAATCCTAAATTTTCATAATCCTTTATAAAGGACAGAGCTAGACATAGATTAGAGTACAACTGTCACTCAGAGGGTAAACTGCAGGATAAAGTAGGAAGAATCCTAAACTCTGCGGCACTGGTTACATAGATTCATATTCCAGAAGCTGAATCTGATATGAGCATTACAAATCAAAATTAACGCTACAGTAATATTTGCTTGTGCTGTAATTTTTCTATCGATAAAGAAAGAAATAATTGTAGATTAGCAAATAAATGGACAATTAGCATCTTTTTCCTCATGCAAGGATGGTGTCAGCAGCCTGTGGTTTTCTCCTTATGCCTCAATTTTGACATTTTTGTTTATAGGCAAATCCCTTCATGCAGTTTTAAAAGAATAATTGCATAATATATCTATATATAGATGTATAATATCTATCTATCTATAATATATAGTTCTATATGTATAGATATATATCTATTTATAGATAGATATAGATATCTCTCAAAGCAACAAAAAGAATTTGTGTATTAAGACTACATTTTACTTTCAAGTATAGAATTTCAAAGAGTCCTGGAAAGAAAAAAAATACATAATTGTTTTGGTCAAAGGGCAAGAACCTTGCAGGAAAGGGAGGGATTTTCTAGTCTTCAGGTTTGAAGATAAAACAAGGACTAAAGAAGTCTCTTGCCTTTCCACTGGCTTCAGTTGCTATTGCCTCTGGAGCAGCAGTATCTTTTGTTATCTCTTTGATTTTCTTTTTTTTTTCCTGCTGAAATCTTTCAAAAATACCCTTTGTCAGCTTGTTACTGCATTGTTTCCTATCCCAAAGGAGTTGTCCAGCTGGAGAGCTCTTTGGAGAGTCAAGCTGATGGGACAAGATCATGTTGGAAGTAGGGAAAGGTACTATCCGGTTTAGAAACTGAGTATACAGGTCACCATGCGGGCCAGCCAGTCTGTGAGGGTGTTCGTCTGAAAGACTGGAATTAAGTTTTCCACTTAATACAAATCGAATTTTGGTTATAGGAATATTATTTAAAATAGTAGCACTGATTTTAAAAGTCCAAGGGATATTTTATGATACCTTCAACAACCTAAATCTAAGATTTTTTTTTTAAGTATGTACTTTTAAAAATTGATTTATTGTACCGAAATAATTGTTAAAATGATGCAGTTTTTAAAGAAAACGTCAAGAAAAAGATAGATGCATCAGAATTACATGTGTATAATTTCAGGTAACATGCATTTTTATATGCACCTAAAAATATGGAGCTCTACAGACACAAATAAGATATTTTTAATGCACTGATATGAGAGGAGAGATTTAAAAAGCTGCTGCATGAAAGCAGTTCTGCAAGTTCCTGCCCTAACAAGTCAATATGAACATTCTTTTAGCCAGTGTACGTGTTAGGTATGCATGTAACCTGCTTTCTGCAATGAGCTCGGCGAACGTGCTTGTCGGCTTCTCTTCTGTCTCATCCCAGTCCTGTAAGCAATAGATCACGCAGTCGGACCCTGGGATCTCAGTGGAGCCTTGCTGACAGCAGCAGTGTTCAATACAAGGCAGGGGTCTGCTGATTCAGAGCCTGTTAGAGGATTACAACATTTTTTTAAACGTATGAATCTTAAAAACGTGTAAAGCATTTATAAAATTGTCGCGTACCTTTCTACAGTGCTAAATTCGTATGAGGAAAAAATGTCAGGGGACAACTGAGTTTTACATTTTTTAAGTAGAGATTTTGGATTTTTACGTATGATTAGAAATCTTTCTTTCAGTGCTGCTTCAAAATCCCTCTTTGTGGGATACATGACCTTGAGGAGCCAGATAAATTGTTAATCTGAAATTGGATCTTGTATATCAAGATATGATTCTTTTCAGATAGTTTATAGACTCTGACTGTAAAAACTGCATACAAGAGTATCATCACAGTTTTAACAGTTATGGAGCAGTGTATTCAGCAGGAATCAGTTTACTTAAGTTAGTGGTTGGCAACCTTGTTAGACTCGAGGCACCCCCTGGAAACTGCCCCTCTTAGCTTTCACTCATTTTTTGACTACAGAAAAATACAAGCAATTTTTCTGTTCCAAAGACCACAACAGATGTTTTCTGAAGGGATGGCTATTTGAAATCTATGGGTTTATCTTGTGAATTGTGTAGGTATTTTCACATTTAATAGCACTAATATGAAGTGGCACCCCAAAAGGATCTTGTGGCAGTCTCATATGTATACTTAAGTGAATGTGCTAAATGCATGTATTGCCAAGTGGCTAAAAACCACCTGCAGCATATATAACTTCTCCAAGATTTTTGGTTTCTGTTCAAGTTTGTGGCTTGCTGCAGTTTTCCTCCTCCAACCCTCCAGTCCATCACTTGCACAGATTAGGATCATCAGGTGCTCTAATTACTTTCCAGAGAGTAGGTGATGGGAAACATAACAGCTGTATTTCTTTTTCTTATTTGAAATCTTGGTAAAGCTCAAGACTCAGACAAACACTGGCTGAATGTGAAGCTTGAGCCAGTACACCTTAACTGCAGTGGATCAAACCCATAAAGATAACTTGTTTGGCAAGTTTCAACACTGCTGTTTAAAATAAAACACATATGCAGCAATCTTGCAAAGTAGTCAGCAGTACAAGGAATATGTTGTGTGCTCAGAGTAAGACATTTTTATTTGGGAAGGGGTGTGTCGCTTATATTGAGATAACATAAGTATTGTGTATATAATATCTCCAGTATTAACTATCAAGGTGGATGAGAACAATCAGTACCAAGTAGGAAAAGCTGCATTTTAATATTGTAAATTAAAGCTATTCTCCATGTATGGTATAATATTAATTATTGTAAAAGCTTCTGGTGTTACATTTAATTATATGTATGAGTGAGGAGTGGTTTTGCTGTTTAAAAATATAACTGTTTGTTTTCCCATTTGGGCTAAATCTTTGGCCTTGCTCCCCCTTTGAAGCATCTCTGTGGGTACAGAATATAAATGAGAGATGTACTATAAATTTATTTGCACAGTTTTTATTTAAGGAACCTGAAGCCTTCCAAAGAAAATGCCTGGATCTGAGAAAAGGACGGACGGGTGCTTGAAATTGCAGAGATCTTCCTGCCTACTAACAGGAGGTGGCATGCTGGGAAGTATAGTGTTCAGACTGCCTACTAACAGAATTGCTTCTCCGTAATGGTGGGAGGTGGCAGTGGCAGCCTTTTTAATATGACACAGTGGTAATTTAGGCTCATTGTATTTCTTTTTATCCTCCTCCTGGAAGCTGCAGCAAGGCAAATAGATGTGGGTGTGTGAGAGCAAGGGACCTGCTGTGCTTCTCCATATCATTCAGAAAAAAAAGAGGTATATGTAGCAGTTAATTCTAGAAAAGAAGCATAGGTTTCTAGTTAAGGTGCTGGAATAGACTTGGGGTCTGGGTTCTGTTAGTGGCTCTGCCGCAGCCTCCCTGTGTGACCCATAGGTCCCATTACCTATGTCTGTTACCCATCTGTAAAATGGGAATAACATACAAAACTTGCTTGATCTGCCTCGTTCAGTTAGATTTTCTTCTTCAGAGCAAAGGTACTACCCCTCTGTAATGTCTAACATAGGCTGCCATTTTGGTTGAGACTTTTAGATGCTAGTATTGCAGAAATAACCACTCATCCCTCCTCATCACCAGGTGCAAGGACTTCTGCTTAGAGGATGTTGAGCCAAGCAGCCTAAAGGGCATGTGGTAATTGAAATGGAGCACTGTGGGGGATCAGAGTAGCAGGCAGGCTACTAGGACCCCCTTGCACCATAGATACACAGCAGACAACAGTAGCACATGTACAGGTTGGAGGCAGAAAACTTTCCAGGAAGAATCTGTCTTTTTTTTTTCACCTGGTCTGCAGTTATATGAATTGGCTGGTTCAGGTCATCCCTGCCCCATTGTGTACATCAATCATCCTAGCTTTTTCTTCACTACTTCAAGCTCCCCAGGGTTAGTCCTTAAGTCTTTCTGCTCTTCTTCCCCAAGTAAATAGACCTTTGCCTTTGCCTTTTACCTTTGCCCTTTCCTTTATTTAAACTGAAAATACTGTAATGTGGATAATTCCAGGGCTTACCTATTTACAGAAGTACTATTTCTGATTTATAGTTTAGTTTTAGTATTGGCAGTATGTCCACAAGATTAGATGGTTCAAACTGAAATGAGGAAGCTTTTCTGAATTCAAAAGTGATATGTTGATAGAATAGCTAGCCAATACGTAGCATGGTCAGATTGGTATGGGTGATGGGGTTTTTACCTTCCTCTGTAGCAGGGGCACAGCCCTCTACCTAGGATCTCTTGAGGATAGATTGATGTTTCATAGAAGCAGGACCTGCTTTACTTGTGACAGCGTAGGGTTAGTTGTGTGTTGTGTCAGGGATGATGGTAGTCCTATGTAGAGTTTAGCTTATGGGTTGTATAGGATGGTTTGGCTGGGGATGATCCTGCTTCAGACAGGGGGTTGGACTCGACGTGACCACTGGAGGTTCCTTCCAGCCTGACTTGTCTATGGTTCTATGATTTTTATTCATAGATATCAAGATATTTTATAGCAAATGCTAGAAATCTTTTAATTGCAGAATTAAAGCTACACAGTTAGACATTTTTAAAGAAGAAGTAATAGCACAGCTAAGGTTCCTATAGCAACAATAAGTATGCAGCATTATAGTTTCTGCTTTTTTAATTTTGTAGCTTTCTCTGTTTCTATAAATATACTGCAGAGACTGGTAAGGTGGCCATTTCCCTCACCCTGTACATTGTACTAGGTTGTGCTTTTGAACTGGATTTCCTTATTTCTTTTCAAAGAAGAGTTGAAGGAGAAGAAACAAATTGCCTCTGCCTAATAATGTTAGTATTTAAATGGCCCTTATTGGGTTTTGAAGCTTACAGCTCCATTGAGACAAGTATGGTAGGAAATGGGTGAATTGCTACTGATGCTTGGCAGAAGACTAGTTTTCTCTTACCAAGGCAGCAGTGCATCAGGTTACATTTCACTGGCTGTACTTTCACAACAGAAAAAGATTAGGAATGTTATTTTCTCAAAATGAAAGCTTAGAATTTGCGGAATGCAGACCAAACTGGAACTGAGATCAATGGATACGCACTTGTGTGCGCTTTCTCTCTCACTCGCTCTCTCTTTCTGTGTCTCCTTCCTTTCTAAACTGAAAGAATTTTTGTTTAGTGTTCCTAGTATAATGGTGAGGCTTTATCTTTTCATTTTTCCTATAAGCTTTCCTCCAAGATACCTGCAGTCTTGCTTGTACAAATTGCTTCATCAGCAATTGCTGTCCTTTCCAAGCCAGCAGGGAAAATGGGGTACATACAGTGTTGCAAGGGCAAGTCTTCATTGAGCTCTGCTAAAGTCTCATAATTCCCCTGAATATTCTTAGAAGTGAGAACTCAACTTTATTTATGTCATTTCCCTCTATAGCAAAAAGCCCCATGTTGTAGACTATCTAGCGTGTACCTGTTTATCTGTGGTTGTAAGAGTAATGGCTGTAGCAGAACTAAACATGGTAAAAAATAAGCATTCAGTGATTTTGAACTCTGGAAGGGACTCTTCCAATGTTTTCAGACATGAATGCTTTGAGCTGAGACCCAGCATAAAACGTTTAATCCCCAAGGGATTTTTCCCCTCTAGGAATTAATGGGCATCTGAAAAAAGGGGCTGTTATATTAAAAATAATTTTAGAGCCTTATCTGTAGTTCTTTTCAGATAGTTTTCAGATGGCTCCTAGTGCTAGCAGGGAAGGCTGTAATTCAGGTTAGCTACTACTGTCTTGTAAAGAGTCACATTTTCAGCAAGGTTTTACTGTGTGATATTGCGTCAGCATATGCAGTATAGTGATACAGGCTGTGTCCTGTTTCTTCTTCAGTTTCCTTCCTTCACAAATTGAGGATGTCAGTGCTCTGTACTTTTGTTTCCCCTGTTGAATCTCCCAGGCGAAGTACAGTCAAAAGGCCCAAGGCTGGAATGATTCAATCTGCACACATTAGTCTAAACTGTATAGATTGAACCAATAAGCAGTGAACAGACATTCACTTTTGATTCTGGAAATGCAGCCACATGCCTGCAGTGGCCCAGGCCAGAAGCTGCAGGGGCGCTAGATCACACCTCCCTGCTCAGCTGGAGCAGGCAGCTTGGGCCATGGCTAGCCCACCCACCCTGCGAAGGGAGGTTCAAAGCATCGTGGGATGCTGAGGGACTATGAGTTGACTTGAATCTGGAGGGGATCTGGGACAGAAATTCAATAAATGTATTGAACCTAAATCAGTTAAGTCTGATACTACATCCATCCAGGTTTATCTTAAACTGGTTTTCATTCAGTTTGAAAGCAGTTTATATGCACTGAACTTCTGTTGTGTTACAGATTTGAACTAGTTTCTGATCATACTGATTATACTACTTCATGTCTAATTTATGTTTCTAGCCTCAGTGTGTGGGGCTGTAGTGCTTAGGACTTAGTTGCCCTCCTGTCTTATTTATATTTGCCGATTAATGTGGCTTCACTTTTTCTTCCAGGTGTTTTCTGGCTCTTTTGTTCAAGTGAATAGTTTGAGATCTGAGTTTGCTAATAAAACTTTCCGTGCATGTTTAATATTCAAAATGTACCCTTCCCTTTGTTTTGACAGCCTGAGGAAGAGCTTGATCCTGAAGAGAGGGACAACTTCCTCCAACAGCTTTACAAGTTTATGGAAGACAGAGGTAACATGTTGCTTAAAATTTACTGCCTCTTGCCTACTGAAACTGTTTAAAAATTGCTTTTAAATGCAGCATCCTTGTGTCACTGAAATAAATGCATAATAATAACAAATAGGGTACAGATGGAAATCTTCTACTGAATTTTAACTGCAACATCTGCTTCAGATACATTTATGTGCATGTGTAGTTAACAAAAATCCAGTCTAAGCAAATAGTTTTTTTCAGCCTTTAATGGGCTGGACTTAAACTGTCTCCTAGTGTCAGTTGGTACCTTCCTGTGGCAACTAGTGTTGGTAACTGCAGCTGCTGATCCTTGGGATGAACATTGGAAACATTTAGTAGGTTGTGGAACTTGCAGGCACCAGAAGTCAGGAAATAAGCCATTTTTTAAAGTGTCTGTGCAAAACTATCCTCTTCTCTCACAGACTCTCCTCCAATAATAGGGCAATAGTAGCATTCCTCTTGAGGACAACTTGCATGATCCTGGTTGGCCCAAGAGTTGGAATGGAAAGAACACTTTTTTTAAAACTTTTTCTGAACTGAATTAGATCAGGCTATTTTGATCATGATGCCTAGGTACTATGCTGAAAAAATATAAGTACATATGCTGCAGATAATTACTGTTAGCAGAATATGATACTTTGCCTTCCTTCCAATTATACCCTCCTTACGTCAGATTTCAGTGGCATATGCAGCATGAGTGCTCCAGAGTGTGAAGGCAGAGGGTTTTTTTCCTCAACACCTTGTGGGGGTTTTTTAAGTAGCGTTAAACAAGAAAACAAATTAACTTTTCTTGAATATTGTGTCAATCCCATATTTTATTGTCTTATGGCTATATCTTAGCTTTGAATATAGAAAGCTTCACTCCTGTGTTTGCAAGATGGAAAAATGTCACAGGTGTGGTGGATTCTTTTTAGATTTTTTTCGGTCAAAAATTACTCGGAGTATTTTAGATATTAACTAAATTGCATGCATTTAAAATGTTGCTTTCTAGACTTCCCACTCAAATTACGTATCTGGCTGCAAATGGTGCCATGGCAACTGTTATATTACAGCATGGTGTAGCAGAGTAAGCATGGAGGTAGTCAGAATTAAAGGGACTTGATTTGGGAGGAGCATAGTCAATTTAGTGCTGACTAATTTCTTTTGCCTTTGATAATAAGGTATTTAGTACATAACCTTCTTAAGGAGAGAAGGAAGAAAAGAACAATAAGAAACTAAACTAAAATAGCAGTTCACCCTTTAAACTAAACTAGGCTTCCCTTTTAACTAGGCATATTCTGATTTGTAGAATAAATAGTACCCAACTTTTTTGGTCTTGCCATTTGCCAGTCACAGGTATATCAATGGGTTATGTACTTTTTTTTATAGTAAACTTACAGTGGAGCTCATCTAGTATCACTTTAAAGACCATACCTTGTAAAGCATTCCTGTAAAATGCATATGTTGAGGAAGACATGAATGGAACAAGGGGACAAGCCAAGGAAAGAAACTGTATCTTTTTTGAGCAGTCCTAGTTTTATTGTTTTTCTCTCCTGTTACTTCCCTTCTTTCCTTTTTCCCTCACTCCCTGCTTGAGGCACTTTTAGTCCAGGAAGTAGGGAGAAACCATGCAAGTGGCTATGGGAACCAGGGAGAAAAAAAGAGTTTATAGCACAGTAAAAGTGAAGACCCAGTCCAGAGGCAAACTGGTATTCCATAAAAAAAAATAATATTTTGATTAAGTATAGCCAGTTACTTTCAAGGCTGGGTCTTTTATTTCCTTTTGTTTTTCTTTTTCTCCATTGCAACAATGCCCTTCCCACTTGATTGCTCCACATGGTCTTCCCTCAAGGAGGAGGTTTTGAACAGGGCATGCCTGCCAGTATTCCCAAAGCAAAACCCAATACCTTCTAACTTGTGTGATTCATATCAAATTGCATGGAGGAAGGGCGAAAGTAGGGGAAGGGCAGCTCCTTTTCTGCCGTGACTGTGGGCTCCCCCTTCACAGCTAATTTGTGCTCCTTTCCCTTTTCCTACTCTGTCTTTGTACTCCTCCTTCCTCCACCTACACCCTTCACCCTTATTTTCCTTTTCCTCCACCTTCTGCTACCATTTCACGTTCTGGCCCTTGGTCCTCACTTCATTTTTTTAACCCACAGTTTGCTGGTTTACACTTGCTACTACTCTCTGCCATTTACTACGTTTTCCTTTAATACCTGTATGATCTCTGATTGGCTTCCCTTTTCTCCCTTCCCCCCACATGGCCTCTTGGGAAAGGGCAACCAACCAGATAGGGATTTCTCCCACATCTACAGGCGAGTCAGGAGTTAGGAGGCCAGTGGTAGCAAACACATTAGTGATCCACTTAGAACTATACATTGATACAAAACAAGGCAGGTTTGCTGGTTGGGAATTTCTGACTTCGTACACATATGATAGGTAGACATATCATTACAGACCTTACACTGTAAACGTGTGCCAACAAGTAATTGTATGTTGTGGGGTGGAAGATAAGCTTGCTTATTTGCATGATAACTATTGATTTATTTTTATGTTAATTAGGTACTCCTATCAACAAACCACCTGTTCTAGGCTACAAAGATCTTAACCTCTTCAAACTTTTTAGGCTGGTGTATCAGCAGGGTGGATGTGACAGTGTAAGTGCCAACTTTTTTGTTTAAGCTAAACATACATTAAGATTCTTGAAAACTGTTGTTGCAGTCTCAGTACATTTATTTCTTAATTATTTTAGTTAACAAAGAAAATTTACTTTTCTAGATTGACAGTGGTGCTGTATGGAAGCAAATTTATATGGACCTTGGCATTCCCATTTTGAACTCAGCTGCTTCCTACAATGTAAAAACTGCTTATAGAAAGTAAGTTCTCCCTTGTTTGATTGAAAAACAGTGAAAATCTTACAAAATCTCACAAACCTTCAAACCATTTTTGTTAATTCAGTGGAAGAGTAAATAGTAATAGAGAAGTAAGTTGTCTACATACCTTTGTTAAAATGCCTTGTTCATTTTTGCCTCATTGCAAACATTGTTATAGATTAAGGCTTGAATTCTGTAGTTTAGAAAGTGGTGCTGAGCATTCACCACTTTCATTATCTACAACAGGAGGGAAGAAGTGCTCTCATTGTAGGATCTTGCAGTTGCAGTATGTTAGAACTATACTCATTTTATAGCAGGAAATCTATATTGTTGGCATCTGATATAGCCATTTGGGATACGACAATGAAATTGAAAATACAAGGTTAGCATGCGGTCATTTTGCAACATATGCTTATTTACACGAGCAGCATTTGACCTCAGTTGAATGCCCAATCACCTCTCATTGATGTCTACAATAGTTGTGTGATATGGGCAGAACTTTGCCTGTATTTATTTCAGATTTGTTAACTTTCTGTCTAGTGCTGGAACCCATAGATACATTTCAGACATCAAGTCCAAAAATATCTATTTAAATATAAATAAAGATATATACACTTCTAAATTACAGAATTCAAGCCTTATAAATCTGTAGTTGGTGGCTTTATGGTGTCATACTAGTAAATAGGTAAAAAAATATAACCAGTTAAGTGTGTGCACGCAAGCATGCGTGCATGTGCATACCCGCTTGCACATGTACACACATGCAAAGTGCTTATTTTGCCTTCGTCAGTATTTAATTATTCGATTTCAAATTTCTTTAAGAGTTTCTTTTTTTGGAACATTTTCCTGGACTTAGTACTCTTTCCTTGTATTGTGCAAGCATGAAAACAATGAAGCTTTTTGTGGCTAAATGAAAGAAAATTAAATAAACAATGCTGAAAAAATGAAGGAACTGTTTGTGTATATCTAGGTATCTTTATGGTTTTGAAGAGTACTGCCGCTCTGCAAACATTCAGTTTAGGACTATCCATCACAATGAACCAAAAGTGGTAGACATACCGAAACAAGAGGAACCAATGGAGGAAAGTGTAAAAGAGGAACAAGAGATGCCCCCAGTAGAAATAAAAAAAGAAGTTGAGGAAAACGATTCCAGCAGTGAAAGTGAAAAGGAGGAAATAGAACTAAGATCCCCAAGAGTAAGTAACCTGTCTGGAGGGATTGG
>NW_017728947.1:108806781-108831641 GCF_001723895.1 Crocodylus porosus
ATTTATTTTTATATATGTGGTAAATCAGCAGTGCTCAACCTTCAGCCTTCAAGCCACATCCGACCCACAGAGCCATATCATCTGATCCTTTGGGTCTGGAAATTTGGCAGTGGGGGGAATGGAGGCAGCTTTAATTGCCTGCTGTCAGATTTCCAGATGATGTGGCCCTACATGCTAAATTAGGCCGGTGCACAGGGTTGCTCTCCAGCTGCATCTGGGGCTGTGGTGGCACACGGCCAGATCTCACCCACAGAACAGCCGTATGCCACTCATCTCGGCTGTGGGACCAGAAGACTGAGCACCACTGTGCTAAATGGAACTGGGTCTACTTAACCTAATGTCACTTAACCTGTTAACAAAGATGATTGATGGTGCTTGAGAAATGCTGTACATGTACAAAGTTACAGTAGCTTGAACACAGGCTTCTGTGAACACAACCAAGTCACTGTACCACTGTTTACACTGCTGTCTTATCAACTAGGATCCAATTCAGATTAATTTTCTTGATGTCCAAAACCACCCATGGGTCAAGACTTCCCAATAGTCACCTTTCCCTTCTCAGTTACGGCTTCCATCTGCAGGTATGTTTAGGGACCTACCTAATTCACGGCGGAAGTGGGCTGCTCTTGAATCTTGAAAGTTCCCCAGCATGCCACCCCACTCCCCCACCAGTTGGTGGAAAGGCCCTGCCACTTGGTCCTGATTGGCAGGGAGACTAACTGCAGTTTTAAACAGGGCACCATTTTTGCCTCCCAGCCTGGCAGCAACAAACAGCAGGACCATCAGGGCCTGTCAGCCAATCAGCTGAGGCATGTAGTAGAACCTGAAAAATTAAAGGAGCTGCTGTGCTGTCCACTTCTGCTGTGAATTCAGGAGATCCCTAGTTATGTTCTACTAGAAATGAAAAACTGTTGCAATAGAGGAAGCCCTTTGATTGTGAATGAGAATTTTCACAAATGCTAGACTCTAATAAATGGTAGATGCCAGGGAGTGTATTGAATAGGAGTTAGATCACTCTTTAGAGATACCTGGCCTGATGCTGTCCCTGCATAGCTTCCACTTTTGCCACTATCTAACAGGATAATGGGCTAGATCTAGATGGACCATTGGTCTAACCCAGTATGGCAGTTCTTACGTTCTTCTGATTTGGAATATAGAATTCCATCCTGCAAGGCATGAATACCATTATGGGCTTTGCAGTTTTAAGTACTGCATGCAAATCCATTTTTGAATGTAATGTTCTGAGGACAGCTCTCAAATATATCTGCAAACTAAGCCATTATTGTGTACAGAGAAGGAAAGAAACAGTGGTACAGTGACTTGGTTGTGTTCACAGAAGCCTGTATTTAGTATATGAGCTACCATACTGGACACAGTACTCCAGCTGAGGTCTCATCAGCACCGAGTAAAGGGGAAGTGTCCAGTTCTGGGCGCTGCACTTCAAAAAAGACGTGGAGAATCTTGAATGGGTCCAGAGAAGGGGCACAAGAAGATTTAAGGGCCTGGAGGACAGACTTTATGAGGAATGGCCAAGGGATCTGGGACTTCAGCCTGGGGAAGAGAAGACTGAGGGGAGACTTGGTGCCCATCGACAAGTATGTAATGGGTGAATATCGGGAGCTGGGAGAAAAACTGTTCACTGGGGCTCCCCAGGGGAGGACAAGGAGCAGTGGCCATAAACTGTTAGAGGATGGTTTCAGGTTGTATGGTAAGGGTGACCAGAATCTGGAGTAGACTTCCCAAGGAGGTGGTGCAGTGCCCAACCTTGGAAGTCTTCAAGAAGAGACTGGACAGACACCTTGCTGGGATCATTTGATTTCAGCAGTGTTCCTGCCCAGAGCCAGGGGGGTTGGACTGGATCTATCAAGGTCCTTTCCAGCCCTTAATTTCTATGATTCTATGAAAGGAGGGAGCACTTGGTTGATGTCCTTTTTTTGTTTACATGTTGCAGGGAGGAGGGCCATATTAGTAGCTACATAGATACTATCAGTGACCCATATAGTTGCTGTTTATTCAACCAAAAAGAGAATACGCATAAGCATTTAAGAAAATGACCAAAGCATAAAGAATCTATACAACTAAAATTTTTAACTGCTTAGTATGAAGTAGATAAGCAGTATTAGTTGTACAGGTTATTTATACTTCACAGGCAGTCTCTTTTGTCTTTTGTCAAGTAAGCTAGCTTCCAAATAAAAGCAAACGTTGGTTTCCTTGATGAAGGCTTTTGTGACCAAGTTCTGTTAGAAAAATATGACCATATTAAGTTAAAAAACTGAGCATAAACTTATTAAAAATGTTGCCTAACCAACAGCTTAAAACGTGCTTTACGCAGTAATTACTTCTTTATTAAATTTATACGCTGTCCTTCCCAAGAAAGGACTCGGGGTGACTCACAGTAGATCAAATAAAGTATAAAGGCAGATAAAATATTAAATAAATAAGATGCAAGCAGTAGCCCAACTGAACCTTGCTTGCTAAATAAATGCCTCCCCAAATAAATATAATATAAATGTAAGAAGTTAGTTTTTACATTAAGTGTCTATCTGAATCAGAGGTGCCTTTTTGGAGAGATTTCAAACTTGGTAACCGTCCAGAAATGCTGCAAAAGTCATTTTTATGAGAATTTTGCAAAAGTTTGCAAGTATAGAGGGACAGAGTTGGAAGGCTTTTTTCTCATTATTGTTTTGGACTGTTGGATAACAGAATTAATCAGACTAGTTAACTCAGCTTTAGGAGTATAGCTGATGATATTTATAGGTAACCTTGACTATATAACAATGTACTTATTCCAAGTAACCATAATTGTTGTATGCTTACTTAATAGGGTACCTACAGGTCTGTGAGGGCACCTCTTACACGTTGAATGAGCTTTAGTTAAAGTGCCCCTACCACCTTTTTAAAATGCAGGACACTGAATACATGAGACACTGCAGGTGTTTTAATTAGATTGGCTCTTGAGAGCCAATCTAATTAAAATGCCCTCCCCCTCCCTCCGCCCTGGAATCCTGGAGCACATGTATAGGTGCCCTGAATTGTCAAAGCTGTGTAATAAATATGTGTTTATATTATAAATACAATGAAGTTATACATATTCTGAATATAAAAGTGTGACATTTCTAAAAAGACCATTTCATAGCATTATCCTATTTGCTAGTAAAACAGGAAGTCCATAGTAAGATCCACCCATAATAATAACCACCAATTCACCAGCTACACCAAGTGGCTTCTCTTCTCCCTTTGGAAAATCCAGTCTTTCTAGAAGGCATAAAGGTTAATAAATCTAAATTCTGTCAACCAAAAGGGAGAACTGTCAAACTTGAGGGTGCCTCATGGATAATAACAGGAAGTTACAGCTCCACTATTGTAAATAAAAAGGTGTCTTGATAACAAAAAATGTTTTTAAGTTATCAATAGTGTGTGATAACTCTCAGAAATAGAGATCTACTTTAGTCCACAATATATGCTGCATAACTTTCTCTGTCATGAAATAGAAAATTAAGTAGATTCCATTTCTGTCATAGGGGCGGAGGAGACTTGCTCGTGATGCAACACCTGCTAAAAAAGAAACAGAAGATGATAAAACACAGGACAAATTAAAAGACAGTAACAAAGAAAATAAAGAGGTAGATGAAACACCTGACAATGCAGACAAGAAGGAAAATGAGACTCCATTAGGGAAAAAGAATACACCAAAGCAAAAAGAAAAGAAAATGAAAAAACAAGAGGAATCTGATAAAGAATCTGATGAAGAGGAGGAGATCAGGAGAGAAAGGTACATTATTAACGTATACCTACTGTTGAGACTGTGTCTGTGCAGTGCTGCAGCAACACTGTACATCTGAGCACAAGGAAGGTTTGGGACTGGTCTGATATCTGAACTCCAGAAATGTGAAAAATGTGGGCTTTGATTCACTCACAATTTGTCCCTTCCTGTGTAACAGCATCTCCCTGAGCCAGCAAGGGCTGCTGTACTGATAAAGGAGGTCATCCTTGAGAAATGGCAGGCAGTGTTATTCATAGAGCTCTTCTAGGGCAGGCAGCTTTCTTATTGTGGGGGCTGTCCAGGAGTTTTTCTGACGATTGCCCAGGTGATATGCTTAATTAGTATGCTTAATCAGTATGTCCCACGATGCTCAAGTTCTGCTGTCAGCTTAGCCTCACTTCTGGGACTGCTGTAAGCTAACAGTGCACCAGCCGTAAGTAGTAGGCACTATGCACTGTTGCACCATTCCTGTGGATGGACTTCAGCCACTGTGGGCTCAGTGTATACTGGCATTTCATTATAGTAATGTGCACATGTGCCAGCGAGGATAGGGATCTCACTGTGCTAAACATTGTATAAACATAGCGAGTGATGGTTTCTGCCCAAATATAGATATTTAGAAGGAGATGCTATGTACAGAATAGCCAGTAATGACTGGCAAATATACAATATTATTTGTATTAATATTTAAATGTATTATGGAGGACAGTGGGGAGGTGGGAAAGATTAATTAAGAACATGAGGAAAGAGATTGTGATGAATGAAAGAGAGAAGGATTGAACGAAGAGGACAAGAGAAAGAACATGGAAGGCACAAGGAGGAAGACTGACCACGAGAAAGGATAAGGGGATGGTGGAGCAAAGAGCCAGTCAGCGGGTAGAAAAATATTATCCTCAACCTAAACTGACAGGCAGAAATGTATTCAATCACTAGTCTACAAAAAGTTAGACAAGTGGAACAGGCCTTTTACTTCCCACCACACTAGGCCTGGCTGCCCTCTGACTGTGTCTTAATTGTTTAAGCTGGCTTTGCCACTTGGGATGTTGTTGTTCTTCTCTTCTAGTCCTTGTGGCTGGGGGAGCAGGGCCTACTTGGGGCACAAGTTGAGACTGAATCAAGCCTGATGTGTGTTGTTTGAAGCAACTGGAGAACGTGCTGGTTGCACCATCTCATTTTGATGCACTTGTGGCAAAAACAGTGACTTCAAGGAAGGCTGTGCCATGCAGTTAAAAGAAAGACCTTGCAGAATAACACTGAAAGCAAAAATTCCATTCAAACATAGATACAGTGTGGGTGTACAGCAGGCTGCATAGGTATGTTAAATATCTATGGTGTCTTAAGTCTTTTTTTTTCTTTTTTTTTTTTTAATGGTAGGTAAGTGCCTTGTCAGTCATCTTCCCTTTTTGTTTAATCTGTTCCCTCAGCAAGATCTTTCTTTCTTGACTATGCCTTAGAATTTATTTTCTGTTTAAAAGTGAAGTATGCTTTTTGGCTGTTTTATCTCTTTCTCTTGTTATCTCTGTGACTTAGTATCTCTTTATCTCTTGTTATTAGTTTAAAGTTTTGCTTCACTCAAAATCTAATTTTTGTTTTCTTTTTAAAAAAGAAAAAGGTGGGCAACCATGCAGGTAAGTAGATCAGATGAGATGAGGGTTATTAAAAAGACAATTTGGGTACACCTGCCCCTTATTTTAAACAGTAGATAAAATTATTAAAAGCTTCAGAGTTTTTTATTTCTTGTTAAAAGGCATTTCTTATCATCTTCAGTGACAATGCAAACTTAGCTCACCATCAGTGAGGTGGGTTCTATAAAGTAAACCAAAGAGGATGCAACATTTAAAATAACGTGTCCAAGCAACTATATTAGCACTTAAACTTACAATTGCCTCATCATCTTTTCCTGTTTTTGTTAGGCCTCAGAAGTGGGTAATATATTCCCACTGCCTTTCTTTCATCAGCATGTCCATTTCCAAAGGGTGACTTTTCAAACATTGAGATATATTTATGCATATTATGGTTCATATTAAAAATGTTTTATGAATAAATCCTGTGCATCATTTTAGCACTTATTTCCTTTCTCTTTGCATAAATCCTGTTTTCTGATTTGAAGAAACTGTATGTTCAAGTGGCTTTTTGTGTACTGCGCTTATGAACCAAGGATATCCCTACTCCTTCTTCCTCATTTAGAAAGGGACTATCTGTCTGCTTTTGAAATCATCAGTCTATGTTCCTAATCCATGGGTATTTTAAATATACATTGTTACAGAGAGGAAATTGAAAACAAAGGAGAATCAGAAGGGGAGGATGATGAGGAGGACACAGAGCCCTGTCTAACTGGAACCAAAGTGAAAGTGAAATATGGACGAGGAAAAACTCAGAAAATTTATGAAGCCAGTATTAAAAGCACCGAAGTTGATGATGGAGAAGTTTTATATTTAGTACACTACTATGGTTGGAATGTAAGGTAAGAATGGGAAATTATATCTAGATACTATAATCCAAATTTTCTTTAAAAATCTTAGTGGAAGATAAAGGGTAACAAATCACTGGGCACCACAGTAAATTGGTAATATGGAAGAGTCAGATCATGCTAATGCTTTTTCATGTGTGTAACTTTTCTCACATATGAATAGTCCTGTTTAAGCTACTGGAATTCCTCACATGCCTGTTTGCAGGTTTTTAGCCAATCTCTTCTTAAAACTATGTAGTTTTGTTAGTTTCAAATGGAGTACTTGTATCAGTAAATTGTAGTACGCCATAGGCAATGCATCAGCAGGGTATGTGGTGGCATGTGCCCCTTCCCCTCCCAACCCCAGATTTCTGCACCCACAGTAGGGCATGGGGCTGTAGCCTGGCTGGATTGGGACCAGACAGGAGCCGCCTGTGGCCCAGTGGGCGGGATCCAGCACAGCAGGGAGCACTGTGCGTGATGGCCACCAAAGTGAGGCACCCGCTGCCCACTTGGCACCTCGTGGTGCGGGGGGTGCAACTCCAAACCTCCATTGCTGGAAGCCCTGTGCCAGCCATGCCACCATAAGCTGCCAAGGTGAGGCGCCCTGGTGGCAGCAGTGCAGAGTTGCGCCCCCCTGCTGATGCCGGGTGGGCAGGAGACACTTCACCCTGCTGGCCATGGTGGCGCAGCACTCCCTGCGGTGGGTGCACCAAGCCTCCCCACTCTGCCCTCCTACACTAAGTTCTGCCCACTGGGCCACAGAGGCAGCTCCTGCTCAGTGCTGGTCTGGCCAGGCTGCAGCCCTGTCCCATGCCCCACTGTGGGCACAGAAATCTGAGAAGGCATGTACCCCCCCACATGTCATCTATGCCCCCCCACCCTCCCCTACACCTCACCTGTGCCTCTTCCCCCCATAGACTTACCTGCAGGGAGCTGCTGTCCACTACACTACCTGGCTGCATTGCTGGCTCTATGCATGTGTGTGTGCACATCCGCACATGGCCCCCTGCCTCTGATTGCACTCCCCCTGCTCCCCCAGGTTCAAGCAGGCCTTTGCAGGCTGGGTCTCTGCCAGCCTGAAAGAGAAACCCTGCGGTTTCCCAGGTTTTTTTCCTTTAAAGGGGAAAATCTGCATTTTTCCACAGGAAATGGAAAACCTGGATCACTGCTTATCAGGATAGATTATACTATTTTAAGCATAAACAACAGTTTATATATTAAACTTGGATGTTTAAATGAGCAAAGTTGTGCTGACACTTGAATATCGGCTATAATTAAAGATAATATTTGGTAAAGAAATTTATGAATAGGGGAAAAAGCTGAACTTTGTAAAGAGCTACTGGGATGGGGAAAGGTCCCCCAAATGATCCTGCTAGATTCTAGAAGAAATTCTTTATATTTAATAGAGGTTGTATTAATGGACCTTGTTACAAACAATGTAACTGCATGTACAATAAATGCCACATAACTTTAAAAAAAAATTAATTTCTTTGTGTATACAATTTGAAACTGCCATCTCCTTAAGTTCCTGAGGAATCTCTAAGTAGACTTCCATCACCTCCCTCCAACAAATATATATTTTTACATCACTTCTTTATAGCTTAGCAATGCAGGAAAATTTAATAGGTATAAATGTGCCATCTGTACCTTTCGAAAATATCTGTCAATATTTGTAATTGCCTTTTGCCAGAAGTTTTAAAGATTGCTGTTGCTGTTATTTTTACTAACAATAACAAAAATAAACTCCTGATTGTTGTATCATATTATAGTAAAACAGTTTTTAACTGCGATAGTAACAGTATGCTGTGTGTTTGCCTTTAGATATGATGAATGGGTGAAAGCTGATCGGATTATCTGGCCTTTGGACAAAGGAGGACCAAAGAGAAAACAAAAGAAAAAAGCAAAAGTAAGATTAGTTGATCAGTAAACTACATGTAATAATGCCTTCTGACCATGCCTACTCTTCATAACAATTTTATTTAGCTGCTCACTCCCTAATCAGCTATTTTTCATATGTAGCACAAGAGAGGTAATTCTGGCTCTGAGCACTGATGTATGTTCATAAAATGCCCTATTTTTGTTTTCAGAATAAAGACGACAGTGAAAAAGATGAAAAGAAGGATGAAGAGAAGCAGAAATCAAAACGTGGACGTCCCCCTCTGAAATCTACACTTCTATCAAATATGTCTTGCAACTTATCCAAAACACCTAATAGTGAAGGTAAAGCAGGAGCCAGAAGTGCAAGAAGTAATTTGTCAGTTTGTTCACCATTACCAAATGGAACAGAAGGTATATCTGCTGGGAACTTTCACAGTTGTTTAATTGACCATATATGGATGTTTGTGTAAGCACTAGCAAGGTAAATGTATGTCAGTTTGAAAACTTAAACATTTTGCTGTGCTGTAAAGCAGCAGTTTTAGTCCCATGCAGTCAGCCAGCTTACTAGCACAATATACCACTTCACGATTTTTGGTGCAATATTTATTCTATATAAATTAATTAATTTTGATTTTGATTTTAGCAACACCTCGCAGGCAAACGAGACGTAGCTCAGGAATGTTTGATTCTGATAGGGGATCAAACGGTGAGTGATCTCTGTCCTGTGTGTGCTTTTAGAACCTTTTTGAAATGAGGTTTAATTTTTTTTCCTGGTGAATTTTAATGCTGCTGGTAGAGCTGGAAAGCAAAGTCATCTGTTTACCACCTAAAGTGAAAAGTAATGGGCAACTGGTATGATCTTCCCAAGGGGGTGTCCAACTATTCAGTGGCTGGAGGCCACTCCCAGAGCAAGGCACAGGTTCCCCAGGCTGCACACAATTTGGATGCCCTCCTGCTGCACCATGTCTGGGCTCTCCTTCCCTACGCCCCCGCTGTGTACCCTGTACATGAGCTCTGCCCCCTCACCCTGTTCTATGGTGGGCAGAGGCAGGCAGCAAAAGCTAGAGGAGGAAGGGGGAGTCCAGGGACATCAGCTGCTGTTGCAGCTTCAGTGATGGGGGGAGTGGCAGCTAGGTGGGAGCCCAGGGGCTGCAACTTAATCCCTCATGGGCCACCAGTTGGACAACCCTGATGCACCTTGTGTTCCCTAATCGCTGTCCCTCGGTCCTGATTTTAAGAAGATAAGTTCCAGAGATAGGAAGTGAACTAGTGCTATGGTCATTCAGTCTTCAACCTCACTGCTGATGCCTCTAGCAAGGTAGTTAAGTACAGATGGTTGCAACTTTTTTTTGATGGTGTGAACCCAGGTCCTGAAGAAATTGAAGTGAAACAGTCAACTCCTTTCATACAGTTTCCAGCAACATAATAATCTGGCAGCATAATAGCGCGTGTTGTATATAAAGTGTCTTATTCATGCCAGTGGTTTAACAATGAAATGTCTGTATCCTGTTACTTGTTTTCTGAGCCATCTATTCTTTTTTGAGGTCAACTCAAAGGGAAGGAGATCTCTTACAACTGAAATCTTTGGATAGAGAACCTGTAAAAGCATCTTATCCTCCTGAAAGGTGTTGCTTTTGGGGGATATAGAAATAGCAGCGTAATGTTAACAAAATAAAAAAGAACTTGCTTTCTGTGGAATGGCTGATACCATGTATCCAGAGCGATTTAAAATGGCACTAATAAAAATGGTAGCAAAAGTAGGTCAAATACAATAGCAACTTTTTTATAGTTGAAGTTCATGCAAAACCGGAACTGTTGAGTATTTGTTTGGCTGAAATCGGAAATTGTGTTTTAACTGATGATCTTTTTTGGCGTTTTTACCTTTTTATGTTTGGCAGACTCTGACTCATCTGACAGTGAGGGAGATGAGAGTTCTGAAAAGACTCTGAATGAATTTTCTCCAGAAATTTCAGAACCGGAAAAAAATGAAAAACTAATTGATGAGAAACCTGATGAAGAAAACCCAAAGATTTCACATGCGTTGAAAGAAAACGACAGGACTCAAGTGCAGCCATTAGAAATTCTGAAACTGGAAGTTGAAGAAAGTGAGCAAATTGTTCAGATTTTTGGGAATAAAACTGAACAGGTGGAAGACATTAAAAAAGAGACTGAAAAATCACCTAAAGGGAAGGGGAGAAGGAGCAAGACAAAGGACCCTTCTTTAGAGAATGTAAAGATTCCAGGAAGCCAGGAAGAGGCAACAAATGAATCTGTCTTGGAAACTGAAAGATTAGATGTTTCTTCATTGGATACTAAAGAGTTTTCCACCACTACTGAAAATGAAATGGAACCTTGTATAAAGGATAAGAAATTTTTGAAAAGGAAAACAGAACAGTCATCTCCTGATAAAAGAGTACGACTGGAAAGTGAGATGGAAGTGTCAAACATCGCGACTGAGAAGACCAATGAATGTGTCGGGACAGCAGAATGTAAAGATTTAAATGCTGAAGAATCACTCAGAACTGAAAATGAGGAAATGCCATCGTTAGTGGCAGAATCAGACCAACGGGTTCAACAGCTAATGAATGAAAACTTTGAATGTCCATCTGAGGAAAGTGGGAATGTTCCATTAAAAGATGAGGATGACACCATGCCTCAAATTGGACCAGAAACTCTCCTGTGCCATGAAGTGGACTTGGATGATTTTGACGAGAAGGAAAAGAGCGTCGCTGAGGATGCAGTGTTGGAAAAGCCAGGTTCCATCACTCCACATTCAAACCCATCTGCCTTACCCTCTGCAGTCCAGCCAAACTTCTCAGTGGCCTCACCCCTTGCCCTTAGTCAGGATGAATCACGCAGTATAAAGAGTGAAAGTGATATAACGATTGAGGTGGACAGTGTGGCAGAAGAATCTCAAGAAGGTCTCTGTGAAAGTGAGTCTGCTAATGGATTTGAAGCCAGTACGACTTCAAGCATTTGTAGTCTAGCAGTACAAGAAAGGGACACTGGAGAGAAGGGTAAGTCTCTGCTAAGTCTCCCTTTTTTGACAGATCCTGAAACCACCCCTGTCTGTTTTTCCTTAGGGTGGTTGGTGTACAATCAAAAGGCTATTACATTAGCAGTTAGTTGTCTTTAAAGATAATTTTGATTCAAACCTATATGTTAGACCTTGCATATATTAGAGTGTGTTCTTCTGTCCTACAGGTCAAAAAAGGCCAAGTGATGGCAATAGTGGGACACTGGCAAAGAAACAAAAGCGTACTCCAAAGCGAACAAGTGCTGTAGCCAAAAATGAAAAGAATGGAACAGGTAGGTTCAGCAGGGGATGCTTGTACATGGCATGTGTATAGAAAAAAACTACCGCCCTGGGATGTAGACCACCATTTTTCATAGATAGGAATTTCCTTGTCAGGCCTTTCCATTAGTATTAATGGATCTAGAACCATGATTGAAATGGGTATATTAGCTATGCGATAAGCTGGTGGTTCCATGACTATCATCATTTTTTTTTAAAAATCAGTTAGTGGTTTTTCAAAGTAACTGAATGTAAGAGCACATCAACTATTTACCTTTCTTCTGGTCATTTTCTTCCTTTTCTTTGCTGAATAGAATCGCTTTCTTGAAAATGTGGGTCAAGTGCTTTTCACGCAAGAATAAAGGTTAATTTTAATGTACAAGAAA
Organism: Crocodylus porosus; assembly: GCF_001723895.1. Taxonomy (NCBI): domain Eukaryota; kingdom Metazoa; phylum Chordata; order Crocodylia; family Crocodylidae; genus Crocodylus; species Crocodylus porosus. Next base: position 108,818,556 of record NW_017728947.1, read on the forward strand.
AATATTTTTGAATTAATTTAGATAAGCGTCATACTTCTAGGAAGAAAATATTCATGTTCACACTTTGATTGGATACATAACTTTTTTTTTTAATTTGCTGAAACCTGAATTTACTCTCACAGCTCATTAGCGATAACATTGACCAAAGCTAAAAGAATGTAATTCAATCAGTCACCACAGTCGGTGGCAAATAATAGCATTTTTCAGATTTAAATGTTACATACTGGAAATATTTGGATTCCTACAGTAACTGAAAAAAATTAATGGGTTGTTAAAGTTATACCTTCATTATTGTATGCAGAGTGAGGAGATTAATATTTCTATGGGCACTGTAACTTAAAATGTTTGGAAACTTGTGCATCTTGAATGTGCAACTGCTCTATGTTACTATTGTCAAAAGTTAAATATTGCAGGGGGGAGGGGTGTTAAAAAGATCCAGTAACTGTGGACTGAAACAAAAATTAGATTAAATGTTTATTTTTAATGCAAGAGTGTCAACTTAGATTTAAAAAAATACAATACTTGGATTGCTGATAATTTGATAACATTTGGAATACAGGTTGTAGCCATATTGGTCTACAGGCAAAAGGAATCAGAACTCGTGGTAGAAGCAATATCTTTTATTAGACCAACTATGCCTGAAGAAGAGTGCGTGTACGTGAAAGCTTGCAAATAAAGGGATTTTTTTTGCAAATATTTAGTTGATCTAATAAAAGATCTTACCTCCACCTTGAGTTTTGATAACATTTGGAATGCACCCGGGAAGCAGGTTCTTTTGAGTAAAGAAGTGCAGTTTTTTGTTAGTCACTTTTTCAACTATAACTACAGTTTTGGGGGACAGAAATTGTAGTCTTTAAAGAGTACCAAAGTACTGGTTCTTCTAATCCAAATTAATTTCTCATAGGACAAAGTAGTGATAGTGAAGATCTTCCAGTCCTGGACAGTTCAAGTAAATGTACTCCAGTTAAACACGTTAATATGTCAAAACCACAGAAGCTTGCTCGATCCCCAGCAAGAGTGATATCCCCTCATATCAAAGATGGAGAAAAGGATAAACACAGAGAGAAACATCATCAGCAGAATGCTTCTCCCAGAGTGTATAAATGGAGTTTTCACCTCAGTAAGAATTTTTTTAAGTTCTTAAATATTTAAGTAATATATATATTGGTCCAAGGTCCAAGGCTTATTTTCTAGAACAATTCCAAGTAAGCACTGTAAAATGACAGAACAGGGAGCAATGGTCTCAATTTGCAGCAAGGGAGGTTTAAACTGGATATTAGGAAAAACATTCTCACTAAAAGGGTGGTGAAGCACTGGAACGGGTCACCTAGAGGGGTGGTGGAATCTCCATCTTTGGAGGTTGTTAAGGCTCAGCTTGACAAAGCCCCGGCTACAGTGATCTAGTTGGGGCTGGTCCTGCTTTGAGACTAGATGTGACCTCCTGAGGTCCCTTCCAACTCATTTTCTATGATTCTATGAACAGTATTGTAAAACTATACTGACTGGTATTTCTGTGCCTTACAGTTCACACACAACAATCCTTGTAAAAATTGCTGTTTAAGTTTTCATTTTCTCTATTCCTGCCCTTACCCCGCAGTTTCATTTTCTTTGTCGTTATTTCAGGATCATGAAGCTGACATGTTATAAATTTGAATGTAGCCTAGAGTTATCCCAATTTTCAGATGGCATAAAAAGTCATTAATTGGTAATTCAAGAAGTACTGAGTTGTCAGCTGCTAAAATTCAAGTTGCAAATGAAGTGTGAGATGGCAAAAGAATTTTGGTTTTTGGGTTTTTTTGCCTATGGTCCAAAATAGTGTAACCTTAAACTGTGGCAAACTAAGACATCTTCAGGACGAGTAGTATTTTTACTCTTAGGCAGTACTAATGATTAATCATTAGGCAGAGGGGAGAGGAATGTCAACCTTTACAAGCATGATGGAAATGTATAGCCTTCTGTTCATGGGGAGCACAGTTCTTTTTAGTCTCTGTCCCTAGAATTTCAGCACCCTGGATTAAATGGAATTAATCAGACATTTTGTGTTTTGAAGGAAATATATAAAGGCTTTGGCAGCTTATCTTGGATGTAACCTTATTTAGTAGTAATGTTGGTGTGTATGATATCGTCTATGAATTACAGTTACCTTTTTAACAAAAATTGAGTGAAATTATTTTTTCCCTCTTAAAGATGAATTGGACAACATGAACAGCACTGAGAGAATCTCTTTTCTGCAAGAAAAATTACAGGAAATACGAAAATACTACATGTCTTTGAAGTCAGAAGTAGCAACCATAGACAGGAGAAGGAAACGATTAAAAAAGAAAGATAGAGAAGGTATCTTTAAAATTTACCTTTACTGTATAAGCCCTCTATCATAAGAAGCCTTTTGTGAAAATATAAAAAAACCTCAAACTTGATGTTGTTCTCAGAAAAATTACTACAGAAAATACAATTCACCCAATTCTTGCTTTGTATCCGCATAAGACAAAAGTAAAATTTATGTCTTGACTTTGCTTCACAAACTTACAGTAAAGAAAGAAGGAAAAATCTTACATATTTTAAAACCACCCTTATTGTAGCATCTAATGAAGCAGGTTGTTTCCCAAGAAAGCCTCTCTGAACCAGTTAGCTTAGGGCCACATTGTCTGGCCCCAGGGCACCCCGTGGCAGAAATTTGGCACCAGGGGTGCAGGAATTAATGCTCCCACCACTCCCACTGCCAAATATCCATACCTGTGGGGAGACCATGGAGCTCAATGATACGGCTCCATGTACTGGGTCTGGACCATGGACTAGATGTTTAGCACCTCTGAATTGGTTGTAAGGGCGTGACGGACATTACACGTATAGTGCAGTATTAATGCAAAGGTCACACATTTAATGATAGCATGCCAGATGCTAAAGCAATTATCCCATGATAAAAATGGCAAATTCACTGCAAAAAGTCAAACCTGCCTTAAAAGTTACTTGTTGAAACTGGAAGTTTTCTAGCATGTAAGTATCCCATGTTAATTTTAACATCTGGCATGTTACCTAGACCAGTGGTTCTCAACCTTTTTCCTACTAAGACCCATTTGCGAAGACGCATGATCTATCCCAACCCACAACCCCCTGACCTCTTTTCCCCCCTCCCCCAGCCATGCTGGTGTCCCTCACTCCTGACCCACAGCCCCCTGCCTGCCCAGCCCTGCTAGGGGGCCCCCCAGCTGCCCTCATCCCACATGGGCTGGAGTACAGCAGCTGTGGTGACTCTGGCTTATGCAAGTGACAGCTGAGTGAGTCCGGCCCTGGCACAGGTTGAAGGGAGGAGGCAGAGGGGCCTGTGGCACCCCCCTTGCCCTAGGCTGGGGCTGCTGTATGACACCAGGCACCTTGGTCATGGCCCTTCCCACCCCCCGAGCAGCATCTCCTGGCCACCCCACTTCCACGAGCATGGGCACTGACTCCCAGTGCTGCCAGCCCAGCCACAGAGCTCTAACCTACCCCCTTCCCCTGCTGGAAGAGGCAGATGCCTTCCTGCTGCCCCTCTGCCCTGCTGTAACTCACAACCCTTTAAAATATTCTTGTGACATTTTTGGGTTGCAACCCATGGGTTGAGAAATGCTGACCTAGACCCTCTACTGTCCCGCAGTGCTCTGCTCTCCCCACCGCTCCTCTGCGGCAGAGAGAGGGATGAGGAGCGTAGTGGGCAATGGGCCATGGTGGTGGCAGGGGCTGACCAGGGGCAACTCTTCCCAATCAGCCCTTTCAGCCTGCCAGGCATCTTGCAAGCAGCCCTGGGCCTGACTGCCTGCGGTCATAAATTTACCGTCATGTAACCACAGGACAGGGGAGCTGCTCCCTGGTCCCAGTTGTCTGTCGGCCCTTGAAAGTCCTGGGGACAGTGTGAGCTAAGGAGCACCCATTGCCCCTAGCTGAAGAGCATGCCTTTATTGCACTCCAGCCAGGCAGCTTGGGATCTGTGGTCACCCATAGATTTGTTTTTTGTAGTGCTACGCATTTTGGCTTGAGGTGCTACTACTGTGCCCTACCTTCTGCCTGGCTTTGCAGGAACATGTCTAACCACCTCTCCCCCCTTTAAAAACATGGACTTCAAAATGTACTGTAAATCTGGGTTTCTGCAATTAGCATAACAAAATCTAGTTCTTTTAAGATTTCAGAAATACAGAAATGGTGATATTGGTTGTCCAGTTCACATGAACCTGCGAATTAAAAAAAATAATTTTAGACCAGTTTCATAAAACTTTTTTTTTTTTCTAATAAATATTGTTATCTTGAATTCAGTACTAGTTGCTCTGATACCATGGCGATGAGTTCAGTAAAATCATACTGAAACATGAGAACTTCCTAATGGCTGCATAAGCAATCCATCTGGATTTTCCTAGTAGGATTGAAAAGTATTCTGTTAGCACTTCCTTCCTTCCATGCTTTTTTTAAGTAAAATAAATAAAGTAATAAATTCTCATTGAAAAAAAGAGACTAAGAGCATTACTTTGAAGAATAATGCCCTACGGTCTGATATAAGATGTTGTGCCTGACTTTCTCCACGTGACTGAAATGATGTGCTTTACTTAACACCTCATAAACTGTTTTATGTTGATACACATTTAAAATCAGAGCAGCCCTAAGTAGCCCCCAACGTAAAGTGTCATTGATAGTCTGTTCCTAACATCCTACTTTAAATATTTCCAGTGTCTCATACAGGAGCATCCATGTCTTCTGCTTCATCAGACACTGGAATGAGTCCATCATCATCCTCTCCTCCACAGAATGTGCTTGCTGTAGAATGCAGGTGATACACATTTCTCTGCCTTGCCAGCAGCTTGCTGCCATGGACATAAATACTGAAGTCCTGAAATACATCCACAGAAAGCACTCAACTGGTTTGACATTGCCAAGTATATTCTGTACACTCTTCCACTGCTGGACTGTATGTTTGGTTTTTTTCCCCTCCCCTCTTTTTTATTTTTAATTTTACTGTTCGGAGAAATTAAGCTCATTGGTAACCGAAGGTTTGTAGGCACAATCTGACATGTATGTCATTGTGTATATTTGTTTTTTGTCAGCACAGAGAAAGGGCACTTACCAAATTTGAAAAGATATGTCCAGTGAAGCCTTCAGGTGTTCTAGGGAAATTGTAGAAAAGCAAGTGCACCCAACAGACATCAAAATATTATCAAAAAGAATCGAGTAACTGCTGCACTTTCCTCGAACTGTATGTTAACCCTTGGTGAGTAGTTCCTCTTTGTGGAAGCACTTGCTATACAGAACTGCCAAAGTATATGTTCAGCAATGTGCCCAGTTTTAAAGGTGTATATGGGACAAAATAAATTGTGAAAGGAAGTGTAGTTTACTGAAAACTACAGTTGTAATAAGTCTTCCACTTTTTATAGGATTTTTGAGCACACAATTATGCAAATATTTTAATGTTTATTAATGTTTACAGTGGAATTGTGAATAGGTTTTCAGTGGACTATCTTATTCCTTGACAAAAATATTTTGTCTTTTTTCTATGTAATTTCAGAGTTTTTATTTTGTTACAAAAAGACAAAAAATGAAATATATAACAACAATGAAGTTATTTAACAAGATTTCTAAAGCTGAAATTTTTTTGTGTAAAATAAGGTATCCTACAACTTGTTAAATATATTTATTCAGACATTGGATGTTGTATTTTTATGTATTTTTTAAAATATTAATAAAATTGGAAAAAAAAATCTAGGTTAGTTCACTCTTTCGATAAAACATTACCTACCAGTTGTAGCTCTTACAGGAGGTTTATCCAGTAGCCATGCCTGTATGTAAAGTGGGTCTGTCCATACTTATTTTCCACAGTGTAGAACTGTAATCAGGCATTGGATTAAATTATGACCTTATTTGGAAACTTTGGCAGTCCTAGTACTTATTGTTTTGAGGAACAAATTCTATTGGGTTGCCCTTAAGATGCTTTGTCACAGTTTGTTTGCTATACTGCCGAATGAATTTATATCTCCCAGAGCTGAGATGCAACAATAAAGTAAAGCAACTGTGTATGCTTTGTCTGTGGATTGTCCCACAGACAGATACAGTTTGTAAATAACTCTTCCAAAACCATGTATTTAAAACAGTTTGCATATACATTATGTATAAAGTGATTTTTTTATCAATTTTTTAATTCATGTTTGTACATTGAAAAGGGTTTTAACCCTCTTTTTCTGTGTTTAATATGCTGTAGAGTAATAACATAGATGCTCTAGACTGTATATCAGGATATTATGGTTCACACAGCAGAAGGTCGGAGCAAAACACTAGTGATGAGGTAGCATTACTAAAATGGATGTTTCTTGAAATTTCATTTACCACATTTGTCAACTTGTGATTCCAATTCCTTCCATTTTCTCAGAGAATTAAAGAAAAAGTACTCTTGTAAATGCACTTTTTCTGTCTTTTCTTAAGCAAAGCAGAACTATTTCAATGTAAGATAAATATGAAGCTCATTAGAGAGCATCAATAAAGGCCATGTTTTAAACATAGGCTTTATATTTTATTTTTTATTTAAATAATTGTTCTTGTAAATCTACTGACTAAACAATAGGAAACTCAAACTTGATAAAGTGTTGTAAAGACTTTTCAGAGCTACATTTTACTGTTAATTTTATATTAGCTATGAAAAATAATAAAAATACTTATTTTATAAGGAAAATAACATGGGTCACATTTTCTCAAATTATCTTCCATGCTTAATATTTGCAGAAGTTAATTATTGATGTTGAGTGTAATTGAATTAATTCCTGTATTGTTCTTGGATTAATTTACATCTTGTGCAAATATTTAGCCTGTGCCTAAATACTAGCCATATTTATAATGAAAAACTGGAAACAATTTGGCCTAAATCACTATTTTAAATATTAGAAATTATGGATTATTCTTCAGCATTCTATACTACAGTATAATTTCAAAATGGAGAAAGTTGACTGCCTCTACTTAACTTTTATGATTGTTTAAAATATAGCAAAGTGGGTAAAACAACTGTTTAATGTCCGAATATGAATTAGGAATGTTTGTTTTGCAGACGAAAATTCACTGAAGGAAAGAAGGCTTCTTTTTCCTTCTACTTTCCACAGGTGCTTTTCTAGATTATCCACTTGTGTATATCAGTTGGGCAGAGTATTCAAATACCAATTTTAATAGGTACTTAAAGCATTTTCTCCTATATTATGTCATTTACAGTATTGTAAAATGAGATGAGTTAAATGTTCAATAGGGAACAATCACTTGCTGGGAAATAAGATGTATAAGGTGACCTAAAAGCTAAAACTGAACGAGCTTCAGTTCTAGCTTCTGCTACATTTCCTTTCTCTCCCCCCTCTGAAACAAATCCATATCTTTATTGTCTTAAAAAAAGATTATATTATGTATTACAAGCAGATATATTTATAACAGATTAGCTAATGGTTTACTGCTGGCTATGCTATAGAGGGTCTTTTGGTGGAGTGTATTTCCTCCTAGTCATCCCTGTGTTTTATCCTCAGGCTTTATTTATAGGATGTGCCAGGAGAAATGAGTATAAGAAACACTGAGTTGACTCAGTTGTGCACCTCTAACATCCCTTATGTAGCTGAGCTACCAACAAGTCACTGAAGAATCTGAGGATGTGCTGTGACATGGCACTAGGAGTGCAAGATTGTGTCAGTGCAAATCAGGAAGAATGAGAATCTTGAACTGGAAGTGGCTGTAGAGTATTTGTTTTCTTGTTGTGCCTTGGAAGCACATGGTTCCTGTCTTCCTCAGTGCTCAGTCCCATGAATATAGTAAAAACCTCTTTAAAAACTTTACTTCATGCAGGGAAAGATGGCATCCTTCTAATTTTGTTTATATAAACAGCCACTTTGTGTACTAGCTGTGAAAGCTGTTGTTAGAAGTGTAAGTTTATAAATACCCAATTACACCACCTTTTTTTTTTAATTTCCCTTCCAGGCACCAGTTTGCTCAAGATAGCAACCATTCAGTTCAGATAGGCAAGAGAAAAAAAAGGCTCAGGCAGGAGAAACAGAGATCCCAGAACAATGGTAACACATTCATATGTCGCAAAAATTGGACTGTCAGTGTGTGAAGCAAAGAGGTGGCCTAGGTAAAATACAGTTTTCCTTAACTTAGCAATTAGGAGTGAATGTGAATGTCGCAGGGTGCTTCAGTGACCTGCTCCTAGGAAAAGGTACAGGTGCCAGTTGCCGGGGCAACTGCAGATTGGTCAGCTGACCAGAAGGGGGCAGAGCCTGGCCTATATAAACAGCCCAGGCTGTGGCCAAGCGGGCAGTTCCCTGCTAACATCCAAGGGAGAAGGAGTTCTGCTGGAGTGTGCAGCTTGATGGCCTGAACAGCTTCGGTTTGAGGACTGGGTGGAGAAAGCCCTGGTAGGGAGGGGAATGATGGTTAGCCAGGTGGCTTACAGATTGTGTTTTAGCCAGGAGGCTTAGTTTTGAGTTGTAGCTAATTGGCTTACGTTATTGCTTTTGTTGTTACACCGGAGGCCCGGGTAAGGCTAATAGGGGTTGGAGGAGGCCTCATAGGGGCTCCACAGCAGTGTGGGGACCCTGGTGTCAGAGAGGGCTCAGCATTTAAGGGTGCACTGACCTCAGCCCTGAGAGAGGGCACAGTGCATTGGGGCCAGGCAAGGTCAAGGCTGCCTGAGCCCCACAGGGGTTGCAGACCCAAGGAGGGGATCTAGGGGCCGTGCACGGCTACAGCCACCTGAGCCCAAGCACGGAGAAAGGCCCTAGTGCAGGCGAAGCCCCAGGGAGGGCGCGCAGGCAAGGAGCCAAGAGGGGAATTTGAGGGCCAGGCACGGCTATGGCTATGGCCACCTGAGCCGTGATTGTGACAGAGGGCCCCAGTGTGGGCAGGATCTCGAGGGAAGGCCCCAATCGCGAGAGCGGGCCCCAGTGCTGCGGGCACGGCCCCGAGACAGACCAGAGAGCATCCACGGGAAGCACAGGCAACCTAGGAAAAAGAGGCCAGGGAGCGTCTGTGAGGGCACAGGCCATTGAGAAAGAGGCCAGAGAACCCTTGAGGGCCTGGGCCAGGGTGAGAACCCCAGGGAGCCCGTGAGGGCACGGGCAATTACGTGAAGAGCCAGGGGTGCCCACGAGGGCCCAGATAGAAGTTGACTACATAACGTCCGGTACATCTGCAAGGCTTGGGGTGTGGTATCAGGGGTGTTAGGAGCCACGCGTAGCCCCTAAGGCTTTAGTGCACGGAGTCATATCAGACAGGGGACAGACTTGGATACATCGGGGTACCGTGTCCAAGGGGGCGAAAAGGCAGCCTCCCATAACATTAATAACATCAAAGATGTGGCGGGTGAAAACGAGGGTGCATTGACCCCAACTTGGCATGGTAGGGGGCACTAGGAGAGATCACGGCCGCTCCTAGGACCCCGCACTGTGACAGTGAATAAGGGTAAGGATTTTTTTTTAATATGTATTTATTTTAACAAAACTTAGCATCTTTAAGGTTTTGCCACACAGCAGCAGAGGCCCTCTAATTAAAAGAACATCTGTAAAGGGGCAGAGGTGATAGGGTCTCTTTACAGTTTACATTTGCAGTTATAGCAAGTTCCAGTTAAGGATCTCAGTGTTGTAGAGAGAACTTAACAGAGTGAACCAGCACTCCTTTGAAGTACACAGTATCTTCATTTTTTTTTTACATGAAAAGAAACTGAAGGGTGGAGCGGTTACATAGATGCCTCTGGCAGGGCCAGAAGGAGACCCTAAATGCACTGGTTCCCAGTGTTAACCACAAAACTTTCCAACCTGGCAAACTTCTATTTCTTTTGTTGAACATATGTTTTAGTGCAAATATGAAGCATTTCATGGAAAAACCTCAGTTCTGCAATTTCTTCCTATAAATTATGCTTCTCTCTTTGCCCCCTGTCGGATTTATGCTGAAGCTGAAAAGGTGGGGCAGAGGGGTGTAACTTATTGAACTCTACCTGTAGTGATGATTTCTATTATTAATAGTGCAGTAACACTTGCTTAATACTCTAGATTCTTACAAAAATATCATGAGGGTTTTTTGCTGCAGTTTCCACCACTTAATTTTGCTCAGAGGAGGTGGGTTTCCCTTCTTTCACTGTCTCATGGAACAAGCAGCAGGTTCTCAGATAGAAAAGGTTTCACACATGGATGCTAAACTGAGACTACAGGGATTTTAAACTCTTTCAGCAGGTTTGAATGGGATAAAGACAGTTTGGTCCCTTGAAACAAATTGGTTAGATGGTTGAGAATGACATGATAAACCTCTCCACAAACACTCTGAATTGGAGCTTAGCTCTTTGTTTCCCTGCGTATTTAACAGATTTTGTGTCCTAGGAATGTGTTTGTTCTTAGCTCTTTACCTGCTACAATATTACAATCATAGTTTGCTGACCAAGGATGTTTTTAGAGATGTATGCAACAATCAGTGGCAAGAAATTTATGAAGTCGTTTCTTAGCTGATTGATACACCACAGGTCAACAATTTCTTACAACACCAACATGTTACAAATAGCTCACCTCGACCAATATTTTTCAAATGTGCTTACGTTTTGAGAAAGACAAATTAATTTCAGCGATGGAATATTAGGAATACCAAAACCTATTTCCTTCTCACTTCTTCAGATATCAAAACTGTTGTAGGAAATGTAAGGACATCAACCTACCTACCAATTTCTGATGTGTTACAAATACTAAACTTAAGTTTTCCTGTCGTCAGTTCTAAGTGAGGAGGTATTGGTACATGTTCATTTTTGGAAATCTCTGAGTTTATCTTGTGAATCATGTGTGTGTTTGCACACCTAAAAGTGCTAATACTGTGTGGTACCCCCGGCATCCTTAAAAGAATCTTACAGACCTTTGGTTGCCAATCCCTGGTTCTAGAGTACGTTGGCTGAGTTTTAATACAGCATACTTGAACCAAAAAAAATCCTTTATCAAGGAGTTTCTGTAGCTGTTGAGAGGTTATAAATATCTCCTACCACTTTTATTTCTGAACTGGAAATACTGTAATTCTTCATGTCTCTGTCTAACTAGGACTTTCCTTACTACTTCTGTCACTTTGAACTCTCTCAACGTTGTTGTTGCTGTTCCTCTTGCTCTAAGCAGTGTCTTACTTCACATGGAACTGTTACGTGCCACCACTCCATCCTGCTTCTGGCATGGGTGATGATGCTAAAAAAAAATAGTTGTTACTTCTACCAGTAAAACTCTACTCCAAGAGCTACAACTGTACATTGTTGGTTAAGTAACATGAACATTATCCTCTGTGATTTTAATGAGACTGCTTCCTGTGAAGTGTCCAGCTTCTCTTTGTGGTCTCCTTATAAGCTTGACGCAATGACATGGCAAGGATTGCATAATTACTGTGATAACTGCTTTTACTATTCTGCCACTAAATTTCAGTGTTTACTTTCTTTGGAATGAGTAATGGCTTTGGTGTTATGGGACCCTATGGGACTCCAAGTTTTTTTTGGCAACGTTTGTGCTTTTTCTCTGTCTCTGACTCAGTTAGACTCTTAAAAGAGTGAATTATTTCTCACTGGTTGTCTCTATTTTCTCAAGCCGTGATAGCAACCTACCAACACTGTATAGTCCAGCCCTATCCATTTCTTATGCTATTTTAAACTCCTCCATTTCTAATCCTGCAGCTTGGTACAGTCTGACCTAGTTGATGCGATCCTGCCAGCTACGCCAGTTACGTAACCAGGATGAAATGTTTTGGAATGTATATTAATAGCTTATTTCCTCACAGATTTTTTTTCCTTTTTCAAACAAGCCAGTAGACCTTTTTAAAAACACCCATGGGTGCGTCCACATGAGTGTGCATGTGCCTCTTGCTGCATCTCAAACCCCTTTGAGACGCAGCAAGAGGTATGTGTGGGAATGAAAAAATGTTCCTTGTGCTGCAGCTTTGCAGTGCAGGAACAAAATTAAACCAAGGGGTCAAAAAAACTGCTCCACAGAACAGCGAGGCAAGGCACGGTCCCAGACCATGCCTGGAGCAAACATAGGAGTCAGTCCTCTAGAACAGACGCTTTGGTTTCAGCCAGAGTGTCTCTGTGGTGCTCCTGCTGGCTGCCGGCGCTGTCCAAGGTAAGCTAGGGATGGGTGTGGGGGATTTATGGGTGTGGGTGGGTGTAAGTGTGGCAGGGGGATGTCAGGGGGTGTTTGGAATGGAGGGGGTCTGGGGGATGGAAGGAATAGGGAGTGGCAGGGGTGCCATGTTCCAGGTGGGGACGTGGAGGGGCCTGAGCAGGGACTGCCACACACCTGCCCCTCCACCTGGCCCCCACGGCACTGGTAGCAGCAGGCAGCCTGGCTGTGGCTCTGCTGCAGGCACAGCGGGCAGTGTTGCAGTGCTGTGTGACCCAGGTTCCTACATGCTGAACGGATCTGGCCTGGCCTGCTAGTGCACTGCCTTGGATGAGCCAGGCTGAGTCCATTCATCATGTAGGAATCTGGGGTGCACAGTGCAGTGTCACTGCCCACCTATGCCTGCAACAGAGCCATAGCCAGGCTGCCTGCTGCCGTTGGTGCTGCTGGAGCTCCTGTGCAAAGGCACGCTACCTACGCGGATGGGTCGACAGGGCTCATTGGAAAATGTGCCCCACCAGCCTGATCTGGCCCAGGCCATGCAGCTACTGGGCCTTTGCACAGGGAGCCGTGCAACCCACTCCAGTGCAAAGCTAGACTACCCAGGCGTGCGGCGCTAGGCTGGGTCCTGCCGCATGCCGCCTCACTACTTGCACGGTGGGGCAGGCAGCGCTGTTGCCGGAGGTTGGACTGAGCATGATGTGCAGGGACTGTGCTGCGAGCCATGCCAGGTTCTGCCAGCACTGGGGCTGCTCACACTGCCAGGCTTGTCTGGTCAGGACCCAGCAACAAGACCCATAGGACTAGGCTGGCCTGGTTGTGTGAGGGCCCCAGTGCCAGCAAGAACTGCAGCTTGGTGCCCAGTCCCTGCTGGATCCTGCCAGTGTGGGCCCTGTGGGCAAGGGGTCCCTGCTGCAGAAGCTAAGTTATGGGCCCTGCACAGGGGGGGCTGTGGCCCTGCACAGGGGAGCTGGGGCCC
>NW_017728947.1:108831741-108849763 GCF_001723895.1 Crocodylus porosus
CTGTGGGGGCTGCACCTTGTGGGGGCCAGGGGACCCACCCCTTCTGAACAGCCCCCCAGAGGGTCTCCCCACACCCACAGTCCCCCTGCAGTTGCCCCACACCCATCCACACACCAACTTGTATCCCTCCACACTCACCCACCCACCTTCCCCCACATCCCTTCCCAGCCCCTTCATTCACACACAATATTTAGAATTAATTTTATTTTAAAGATAGAGACATTAGTAGGCTTCCAAATTACTTTAACATTGTAAATATACCAATAAAGAATTGCCCAACAGATTGATCCCTCTCTCTCTCTCTCTCTCATATATAGAGTGTGGGTGTGTGGTTTTTTTTGTGTTGTAATTGTGAAGAACATGGAATTTGGGGTATTTAAAAAAATGGTTTTGAGATGCTGCTACAGCAGTCCAGCTGGCACAAGGAGTAGTGTCCCCAGGTACCAATTGGCCAGGCCCTAGAAGCTCCTGAGAGAGAGTAGCCCTGAGCTGCTTGCTGGGGTGGCTTTTTATACTGCTGGAGCTCTAGCTGCCCCTGGTTGCAGATCCAGGAGAAGCCAGGCAGGGTTATTTTGCCCCAAGTGGCACAATTTGCTCCACAACAAAGTGCACATTCAGGTACGTGCACTGTGGCAAAAAGCCCCAGCTCAAATTTGCACCACTTTTATTTGAGCTGCTGCAAGCACATGTGCCTGCATGTGTGGATATGCCCCATGGGTCCAAATTTATTTAAATATCAAAAAAAACCCCCCAAACTGTTGAGCAGATTTTGAAAGCAAGAAACAAGTCTGATTCAGGCTACAGCGTGAAACAGGAATGAGATAAATCTCTGAAGGTTGACAAGGAACATATTATTGGCTATGTAATAAGTGCAGGAAATCTTGATCAACTTTTGCTCATTTGGGGAGGGGGCGGTGGCTTAGGGTTAAAAACATTTTTTTAAATAATTCTTTCACTGTGGCAACTGCACCTTTCAGTGCAGACAGCCCCATATGCACTAGTGGCTACCCTGGAGTTCCTTGCTGGCTGCAGCTATTAGGATGTGCCATTTTATAGGAGCTTCTCCCAAGGGAAAAGTTCTGTGACTCTTGGCTTCCCCACCTTCATCTCACGTGGCTCTGGGCTTTCTGCACCCTCCTTCTGTCAAGTTCATCCCTCTTGCCTTCACTCTTGTATGTCAGTGCACAGGTGGATCTAGGAGGAGGGGGGAACTGGGGGCGAGGGGCATCATCACGTGTCGCTGCAACAGGTATTTGTCTCCAGTTTAAAATAAAGAGAAGCAGCGCTTGTGCCAGGACTGTAGGGTTCTGTTTCAGACTGAAGCATAAACACCTGGCGTTTCAGCGGGAGGAGGTGAAAGCCATGGGCTGGGTGGTGAGGCGGAGCAGGGTAACCAGGAGCAGTAGCAGCATGGCACAACTGAGCCACAAGGCCATGGAAAAGAAGAGGCTCTGCAACACCTTTGGGAGAACGTGGAGCAGTACCAGGGAGGAGGCTGGATGGGGAAGGAGGCCTGGCCCCAGTTCTCAGGTTGGACAGGCAGTGAGTTAGGGGGTTGCAAAACCCAAATCCCCAGTGAACCCCCCCATTGACACTCTGGCAGCAAGCTGGGCTCGGGCTGTGAGCCCACAGGGGACCCTGCCCTGGCCCAGGCCACCCAGCTTCAGCACCCACTCGGCTGTGGGGAGCCAGGGTCTATGCCCCTGCACCCCCTTCTGACCTGAAACCTAGGCCCTTTCTTCAGCCTTGGGATCAGCTCCTTCCCAGCTCTCCAAGCACAGGTGTGGGTGCCACCAAGTTGTACAGCGGTGCCCAAGGGTCCATTCCCCCTCCAGCCTCCCATAATTCAAACCCACAGCCCCCAGCGCCTGGGGCGCAGCAGGCTGCTGTGGGACAGGGATGCTCACCATCCCTCCTGGAGCTGGGCAGCAGGCACAAGGTCAAAAGTCCTTGGACAAGGAAGATGGAGCAAGGTGGAAGGCAAAGGTTGGGGCAGTCGCCCTCCTGGGTTCTGGTCCCTGCCCTTAGGCCTGTTGCTGCAGTTTAGCCCCAGTGGACTTTGGCACAAATTAAACCCTGTGCCCTCCCCAAGTGCCCCTCTGATCCCCTTCCCCTGCCTGATCTGCTGCTCTGCTTTCTGTACCCTGCTCTGTGTTCCCACCCTATCTGCAGCTGTGTTCCCTGCCCCCTCCATGTTCTGCCTCATGCTGTGCAGATGGGCTGCCTGTGCCACGTGCATGTGTGCGGTGGGTTGTCCACCCCTGGTTTACCTGATGACAAATGCAAAATGTGGGACCAGCTTGGAGACCAATTGCTGGACTGCAGGCCTATCCCTCCTGGACACAGGCCTCTTAATCCTAACCCTTCCACTTCCTCTGTCTGATCCCATTAATCTTGCATTCTTTGCTGCATGGGGGCATAGCTTCGTCCACTGGGATGGGGCACGTTTCCTCTCCCTTCCCTCCCTCAGACCATCACAGCCCCTTGCATTGAGATGTGCTCTGACCTCTACATTATTAAACACAGGTGGATACTTGCTCCTCTGGCCATATTTTTAAAGGAAAAGGTGTGTTTGACAAGAAGCAGCTGCATTGTGTGTGGAGCCGGCTCCTATGAGTGAACGTTAAGCATGACGGAGGCATCCCTACGGGACTGAAGTGCTCCGGGGACTGGCAGAAGAATGCCCAGCTTGGATCCTACTTAGACGTAGGCATGAAGTAGTCACTGGGCTGCTTGGCTCTGTCAAAGTTGGTGCATTTCAGGGCATGCTCAGAGGCACAACTCCAGGCCTAGGAAGTGGAAAAAAAAAATAGGTACCTCTGGAGCTTAGGTGCTTGCAAGGTTTGAAGGGAGGAGGTTCAGGTTGCAATTTTGGGCTTAGGTACTTAAAGCCCCACTTCAGGTACCTAAGTTCTTTTTCAGATTTGTTCTTAGTGACTTTGAAGTTCACAGGTCTCTGAAAATCCTATCCCAGGTGCTTAGTTGGTTGAGCCCCACAGTGAGCAAGTTCCTGCAGGTGTTTCTAGTAAAACATGCAAGATCCTCTTCAAAACAAAGCAGAAATGTATCTAGGCTTCTCATCCTGATTTTGTTTTTTAATGTGAAAATAGTGCTCTGGTGCACTTCATGAACCATTGGCAAACATTTACATGGGAAGTGCAACACCCTGAGCTTTACAGCAGCTCTTAATTTTCAAGACGAGCTGGCTCACATAGTAGAAAAGAATAACATGCCACGTGTGATTTATTTTAATAGATTTTCCTCTTGGTGTGTCTTACTCCTCTATCTGTCTTCCAATGACGTCTGTTGTCATATTGGAGCACAAGCACATTTTGGAGGAGGTAACACTAATATGGGAAGTGACAGTGGGGAAGCAGCCTTGGCAATCTTTTTTTCTTCTCTTTTCTTTTTTACAGTTTTGCAGTGTTGAGCTTGGCTGTTAAATGTTCCACGTTCCATTTACAGAAAGAAGACAAGACATTGAAAGGCTAAAGACCACAATGCCAGGGTGAATCTTTTAGCTTAAAAAATGTCTCTGGAGCATCTTAGGACATCCACTTCCAATAGAATGTCTTTGGAATGTCTTATGAGAGATTAGCTAATGCACAAGGAGGAATTAGGCATCCAGGGGGGTTGGGTGTTGCGAAGAGCTTTGCGCCTTGCAACTACTAATTTCTGAGCATGTTGAGTTGATGCACAAGGGAGCTATAGTGCAGTACACCTTCATTGTTGGACCAGTCTAAAATTGCTAGAGAAAATAGCTCGAGTTGAAGGGTGCTGCCATGGGCACTTATCCAGTCACGGCTATTTCATTCGCTTCCTCACTTCCAAAGGTGAAGGGATGTGAGGAAGGCCTTTCACCTGCTGTGTCTGTAGGCATTGCCATCTTCATAACCACATCTTCAGTTGCTGTTACAATACTATATCATAAAGATAAAGCAACCAAAATTTGGTGCAGGGAGAAATCTTGGCATGAGTGAAAAGGTGACACAGCTCTTTACTCATGCACACATTGAGCTGCAGCGGAAGGAATTGAAATCCCTCTCTCAACGGCAGTGAGAGACAATCATTTCCCAACCTAAACTGCCCTAAATTGGGTCAAGAGCTCCCTGGGGAATTCTGTTTTCTCCATGATGTTGTTTGGGCCAATGACTCTGAGGAGTAAAGGGAAATCAAAGCTACTTCAAGAAAAACTCTTGGGACCTCCAGAAGTGTGGCAGGTGTTATGTTAAATATCCGTTTACTAAATGTGGCTGAACCTTTTGTGGAAGAATTCTACATTGGTTTTCAGAGTTTCTATAAAGCTGTCTTAGTTGCATTGGTGCCCTTTAGTTTTAAGCTAATTTGTAATATATTTCTTAGAGGCAGTTATGTACTTTTCAGGATACTGAGCAGTTATAAGAGGAGTTTTTTTCTGCAAGAGATGCAGCCGGGAGAAACCTAGTTACTTAGAGGTACGGGGGGGGAGACATTGGCTCTTGTCTGCACCTTTGGGGAAAGCATGTTGGAGCTTTTTTTCATGTGATGAGTTGCCTTGAAATGCTCACCCTGTTACACCCAAAGTTAGCACGTCAATACACAAGTTAATTTATTGTGTCAGACTCTAGGCCTAGTGCATATGCAAAAGTCAGCCCGTGTGTCTACTTAGCTTCATTTCAGGATAACAGATCCCTTTCAAAATATCCTCCACTGGAATAGGAAGTGCAGAAAAGGTGGAGGAAGAGACATGGGGAATCGATATTTCTGTTTAGAAATTCAGTTTTGATTTAAGAATTAAAATAGCAGCATCAAGAGGTATATGGAAGCCTGGAGTTGCATAATTTATTAAGTGTTAGAGGGATAGTGTAGCCGTGATGGTCCAGGAATTATGTTGGCGGGAAGGCTTTTTTTTAGGTGACATCTTTTATTGGACCAACTGCATATCTGGGATAGAGTTAGACAAGCTTTTAAATGCAAGACATTCTTCTTCAGGTCACTGAAGACAGAGACCTAAAGAAGAATGTCTTACATTCAAAAGTTTGCCTATCCCAGGTATGCTGTTGGTGCAATAAAAGATAGCACCCAAAGAAATCCTTGCCTCTTGCATAATTTATTAACCAGTTCCTGTAGTACCTGTTTAACCTTTAACTCGATAAAACTTTTTTAAAAGCCACTGAGTTGAAACAAAATTCCTAATTTCTCTTAGCCATCTTCCCCCACTTTTTGCTGCCTCCCTAAACACCTCCTCCTCAAAGACATAAACTCTCTCTAGCCCCATCACTTGCTCATTAATCCTTGTTGTCTTCATTTGCTCTGCCTCATTCAGTCAACATCTCCAGCAGAGTAACTCTACGTGCACACAGATTAAATAATGAAAATAGCTGGTGATATTCAATGCTATAATAGTTGAAGATTGAAGTCTTGGGGCTTTATTTAAAACAAAAAAAAAATCAAAGTGCGCACTTGAGCAAGTTATTTATATTGAACCATAATATTAATTGATATATGTTTTCCTCCTATTTTTATTCTCCTTTGCTTGTTTTGCCCCCTTATGTAAGCTGCTCTGAGCCTTCAATGGGGAGGGTGGCATATAACACCAATAAATAAATAATAATGGCCTGATAGAAGCAAGAAACCTAGACAGCCTTTAAATTAGATCTCCAGATTTAAGGGACCCATGCATTACCCTGTTAAAAGAAACACAGACTTGGAAGTTATTGAGGTAGCCTTCTGTGTGTCCCCTCCTTTGTCATTTAGACCAGATTTAAAAAAGGAAATGTTTAAAACAAGAACACCACCATTCATTTTTGTAGTGCTGGAGTCTTTCAATACAGCTTACAAGGATAAAATAGAGCACAAGGACAGGATGCTGCCTTTTCATGCCTGCTGTCTTCTTTCCGGCTGTTCGGAGCCCACTTACCCAGTATCAAGATGTTAGCTCTCACTTTTGTTTTTCAAACCATGCTAGTCTTAACTGCACAATTAAAATATTTTCCAAAACACATCTTCATACTTTCTCTGGTGCCAGAGCAGAGCTCCATGTAAACACCCCTAAAAAATAACCCCCTGCTCTCCTTTAATTTCTTCTTAATACTCCAATGCAATGCCTATGAACACAAGATAGGCAGTTGGCTTACTGGGGCTGTTTTTCATGCTGACTAGTATCATTTTATTATGTCCTTGTACTCCTGTCTGGTTTTTTTATGAACCTTTACGTGCAATTTTGCAGTAAAACTGTAAACTCTTCAGGGTAGGGACTGAGATTGTTTCATGTTTGCACATTAACAGAATCCCAGACTCGTATGTGCTGCCATAAATACAAACAATGCTCAATTTGCTTACAATTTTCAGTGTTCATGTCTATATTTAACCAACTATTCCAATTTTAAACCGGCACTGCTGCTTGTGCTGTGGTTCAAAGCAATTGCAAACAAAAACCATTTAAACAAAATCTGTAAACACGTATCAGTAGTGCATGCGGAAAATGTAAACAGCTGACACTATCAGCAGTCGTTTTTTCTGCATTACCCTTTGGGTTTCTGTGTTGCACGAGACAGTCAAATAACATCATTTCAGAAACGTTGCAGTAAATCTCAGTCAGGACTGCTGGTGGTTCAGGAGATTGCAGGGTGCCTGCTTCTTTCGTTTCTTTTCAGCTTAGTCATCCAAATACCAGTAGATTTTTGCAGCCTGCTGTAATTGTTCTTTTTGCACCACTCCCCCACTACTGCCTTAGGTCTTTCTGTTCTATATACAGTTTCAGCACTGGTGTGACAGTAAATATTTTTCTGAAGGAGAGATTTGTTACTGAAGTAATCATACCAATATAATACCTACCGTGAATGCTGTTATACGAGAGTAACTGCCTCCAAACTAAGGGACTTTGACTCTAGCACTAAATCCAGTGCTTGTAGAGAAGTTTAAGAGACCCTACTTCAGGGGAGCTTCAAGGACATCTACGTCCAGAGCCGACATAAGGAGATGGAAAGAACATCCTCAACTGTGTCAGGACTGGCACTGTTTCCATCTCAGCAGGTAGAGGTGCAGTAACTCATGCTTTAAAATCTCCACCCTCTGCTTGTTTAAACCTTACAAATTAATTGAATATGTTTCTCCTATGCATTTTCACATGGAACTGAGTTTGAATTAAACGGGAAAGGCAGTGCGAGTGAGCTGAAGATTAAGCTCTGTTCCTGCTCTCTACACCCAGAACTCTGGAAAAATCTTTTTTCCCCTTCATTCTGCCTTTCAAAAGCAAGGTGTATATTCTATTCAGAGGTGTGCAATATGTAAGAAAATACAGTATTTTATTTTGTTTTTTGATACAAAGCAAGTTCGTTGACTTCTAACCAGTTCTACAACTTAACATGTATAAAATGGGTCGTTATGAAGGTGGTGATCAATGGTTCTGAGTGTCTGCAGGGGACAGAGCAAGCAGCAATAGGCTGAAATTGTAACAAGGGAGACTGCCTAGATATGAGGAAAATCTTTCTACCTTGAGAAGCTGTGGACTTCGTTAGCAAAAGTTTTTTAGTGCACAAACCTCTGCCTGGCATGGTTATTCAGAGAGGAGCCTCCCTGGAAAAGGTAGTTAGATGATCACCTACCGAGATCTCTTCCAGTGCTAGGATTCTGTGCGTTGGTTGCAGGAGACCGTAAGAAATGCACAGAGCACGTTTCTAATGCAATGGAAGTGTGCGCAGAATCTCATCAAATACTGCGGGTTTTACACCACGTTACCACCAGTGCTGCAAATGCTTATGCAGAGGTTACTCTGTGTAATGCAAGTACATATCTTTTTTATTATCATCATAAACAGAAGGAATGTATTGAGTGTTAGAGGGATGTCATAACTGCGGTGGTTCAAGAATTATGCAAGCGGCATATAACAACAAAGCTAAGCAATATAAAGGAGGCCTGCAGTTTGTTTTGGAGAGAACTACTGTTCATAAAGTAAGCTATTTTACAACCAGCTGGATACTACTACATCTTATTTTTTATAAGTTATCCTAAATGTTCTGTATTTCATAATCTGGTTCCTGAAGTAACATTACTGCTGTCATTTTGACTCCTAAGCTAAATTGTTTCAGCAATAAACTGTAAAGAAATGACTGTATTTAACAGCAGAGGATTCAATACAGAGGGACCGTGGTAAGAGCAGACAATGCAGCACCTTATTCTGTATCTACATTACCTACAAAGTATAGAATTTGAACAGGGGTATCCCAGCTTTCTAGGCTGTGGGCCAGATCTGGACTGCAGGGCTTCTCAGAGACCAAGCAAACCACCTCTGGCAGCAGGGTGAGTAGCGGTATCTTGTTGGCGTAACTGTTGGGACCTACTAGTATTGGTGTGGCTCCAAGGGTTGAACCACTTACTCCTCCACTTTCCCCCAACTGCTGATTTAATTGTCAACAGCAAAGACCCCAAATTCAGTGGTAGGCGTGTGTGTGTGTGTGGGGGGGGGGTGGATGTGCATCCATGCTGACAGGCAATGGCAGTATTTATCCCCTGGGTTCAAGCTGCACCAGTGCAGTAGTTCTGGCAGCTACATTGCAGCCCAAGAATGGTTAAATCGTGGCTCCTGGGGCTTATCATGTAACCTATGGGGTTCTGGGTGGACTGCCCCAGGTTAGAATTCGACTGGAATTTCAACTTGAAGAGGTCACATGGCAAATGTTAACATCTGTACCAAAACAGACATGAGCAGCCAGTTTCTTGGAGGTATCTTTTTTATTTAAAGTGAAAATAGAAGTGAGAGCCTGTCAGATTTTTTTCACTGGCTGGGTTTTATGCAATAAAGCCCAGCAGTTCTGCCTGCTTGAACTAGTTTCTTTCAGCAGTGGCAAGGGCTATGAAAATCATAGTAGTAAGAGCAGAGGGTTAGGGTCAGAGCAAGTGGCTCCTCTGTCTACTCTCTAGTGAAGAACAGAATGAGAAAGCAAAATGGTTTCCCAAAATAAAAAATAGCCATTGCTTGCATGTGCTCTTGCCAGCACTGGCCATTTTCAAAGGGGCCTAGGCCAAGCTGCTGTACTGTGGCTAAAGCAGAAGACCTCAAAGGCTGCAGAGAGACCCTCTGCACATCTGACAACTAGCTTGGTCAGCAAAGGAAAGAAAGCAATTAACATGTCCAACTAAACCAGGAGTGAAATCATATTAAACAGAGCAAAAGACCTGAAAAGAAACATTAAGGAGGCCCTAAAATAGATAACATACACTCTATTACACATTTAGCTTTAAAATGTTTGCAGTGGTTACTGATGTTACCAATGTATTAGATTTGGTAGGTAGCTAAATGGCTTGGTTTGTGTTAAGTGTTTTTAGGCAATTTGTAAAAAAAAAAAAAAAAAAAAAGCAGCCTTCTCTGTGAAGACCATAAACTAAGGTGAAGAAAAACTATAGTGGTCGCAAGTAGCATCCCAAGATGGTGAAGGATGGAGATAAGAAACTCCTCCTTTCCAGGATCTTAGTTTTCACAGGGATATATATCCCGAGACCTTTCAAGGCTGTAGAAAATTTGGTTCAGCCCGGTTCCCAGAGTCTCAGTGAAACAACATTCAAGTAAAACAATCAGAGAATGTTTGTTAGAATAAATCGTGTATAAATATAGAATATAGATTGACAGGGAGGGGAACTGGAGAGCTCAGATAATTCAAGAAGATCTGCTGTGAATCTGTACGCCCACCTTTCTCTCCCTTCCCGAGTCTCTCCAGCTGGTATTAGGTACAAAGCTGAATTGCACTGTTGTTGGGGCGAGCCAGACAGGCACTGGGATACAAGCTTAATTTTTGTGTTTTGGGGTGTAAGCACTAAAAAGGTTGAGCGATAGACCTGTCTCTTGCTTCTTTTTATCAGTAGCCAACCTACCAGTTCCCTGGTAATTCACGTAACAGTGCCGACCTGTTGAAGCAGTCACTAACTGTTATCTGTTCATCGGTGACTCAAAGCAGCAACGAGTGATCAAGCCTGTGCAGATGAGGGATAAAAACCACTGCAACAGCATGGAGAAAGAACTCTGTAGCAATACATTCTATAAATGGCTATTAGAAAAGGATGCATGTACAACTCCAGTTTGCAATCACTTTACTTTGATTAAATAAAAAAAGAAAGACATTTAGATACCATATTTCCATAAAATGTGCTTTGTATTGAAATTAACAGTCATAGTGGAATTACACAAAAAATGGCCATTCCCCAAAACTTCTATATCTGCCAGACTGCAGGCCTCTGGAAAAAAAGGCTGTACCAACATTATTCCACTGCACAGTAAAAAGGCTCTTGAAAATAGGCTCCACTTGCCTGTCAGCCATTAATGAATTTGCCTGTGGCCCATCATTGTTTCCTTAAATTTCCACCTGCCAGATGGTCTATAAAACACTGTTCTGTTCTGGTGGATACACCCACAACAGCTGTTAGACCAAAACATCTGCACTTCCAGCGCAGTAAACACTGGCACTGCTTTAGAAAAAAGTCTGAACACAGCACTCTCTTGTCTAGCGAGGCTGGCCAAGAAGTCCTGCTTTAGCAGCCAGAGCTTCATTCTGCTGAATATGGTACTCCTGAAATCTCATGGAGATCCTTTGTGTCATTTTCAAATACTTCTGTAAGCAGTGTTCTGCGCAGGTCATCTACAGGAAAAGGAGACACAGAAAGGTCAGTGCAATGATTAAAAGAAACACACTACAGAGGACTGTCTGAGGTAACGTATGGTTGGATGAAGATCTGGTCTGCTGTATCTATGCATAATTAGCTCCCAGTTAAACAACCTTTGTCCCACTGCCTGTTTGTACTGGGGAAAATGTCCAGTTTGTAAGAAGAATCTAGATTTTCTTCTGTCATTTCCTCCAGTAGGGAACTACAGCAGAAAAACTTTAAAAAATTAAATGCATCCTCAGGAGGCCTTTCCGGACTATTGTTCTCATGATTCATAATGATTTAAGAATGCCTTCCCAAAATAGGACAGTGCCCTAAAAAAGTCCAACAGCACTGAAACCCTGAAATGACATGGGTAGTTGGGGAGCGTTCCATCTTCCGAGTAGTTACAGGTGGGTTATTTTCCCTTTTTTTAATGATACCATGCAGCAGAAGCCTCCTTGTTCAAGAATGAAGGTCTTTAGAAAAAAAAGCTCTAAAAGGACAAATTACACAAGGTTAATTCTTTGTAGCAACAAGGCCCATGCCAACCTTGGGAACACAGAGATAGTCTTTGCAAAATGCTAAATATCAGAAAAATACTGAACAAGTTTCTGCCCTCCATGGTCTAACTGACAAAAGGTTTTAGCACAGCTTTGTCCAGCAACTGTTGGCCAAAATTTAATTTTTTTTAAGGGCGATGGGATAGCAATGCTCTCACACAAAGGAGCTAAAGGTTCAAGAATGAGAATTCTACCCAATGGACATCTTCATGGAAGCAGAACTGGAGTGAAGTCATTTTGCTTCTTTCATGTAAGATTTCTCACCAGGACATTGCTTACTAAGGAGCTGTAATCTCTCGAGTAACTACGACTCTTTGATCATGGAAAATCTTTCAGTTTCTTACCATTATTAGAATAATTGAAAAGGAGGGTTGGAAGGGACTTCAGGAGGTCACATCTAATCCAACCACCTGGTCAAAGCAGGACCATTCCCAACTAGACCATCCCAGTCAAGGCTTTGTCTAGCCAGGGCTTAAAAACCTCCAAGGGATGGAGATTCTACAACCTCTCTGGGTAACTTGTTCCAGCACTTTACTACCCTGCTTGTGAGAAAGTTCTTCTATATCTAACCTAAACTTCCCTTGCTGCAGCTTGAGCCCATTGCTCCTTGTTCTGTCATCTGCCACCACTGAGAACGGTCCAGCTCCATCCTCTTTGAAACCCTCTTGAGAAGACTGAAGGAAGATTTCACGACAGCTTTCAGCTCCCTATTGTCCAAACTAAATAAGCCCAGGTCCCCCAGCCGGTCCTCGTAAGTCATATGTCCCAGCCCCCAAAACATTTTTGTTGCCCTCCACTGGACCCTCCCCAATGTGTCCACATCCTTTCTGTAGTGGGGGGCCCAAAGCTGGACACAGGACTGCAGATGTGGCCTCACCAGGGCTGAATAGGGGGAATAATCGCTTCCCTTGATCTGCCAGCAGTGCTCCTTCTAATGCAGCCCAGTAGGCCATTAGCCTTCTTTGCAAGAAGAGCGCACTGGTGATATATTCAGCTTATTGTTTGCTGTAACCCCCAGGTCCATTTCTGCAGAGCTGCTGCTTAGCCAGTCAGTCCCTGCCTGTACCGGTGTGGCAATTCTACGAGAGAAACTGTGTAGCAGTTTCACATGAGAGAAATTCATACGCTACATACCTCTTCTGATTTAACCTCTCGGCTAGTGAAGTCTTTCACACAATCCAGGAAGCAGGTTTCTGTAAGCTTATTGTATGTCCCAAGAAACTCTTTGAACTGAGCAAAAACAAAATTGAACAGTTATTCAGTGTAGAAACTCACCTATGTTTCCACAAAACATTTTCTTCCTGTGCAACTTCACTGACGCTGGTAGAACAAGTCACCGGAGATAATTTAGCATCAATGGGATGGCAGCATTTCATGCTGAAGTCTATTGTTCAGCTCGGTCAGAAACGACTCCAGGCTTGCTGATGACCAACATATTATGGCAGCCAGGATTTTAATGCTGTTCCCAATTCAAAAGACAGCATAAAAATACAACGCTGGCTGCATTTTTCTTGATACCTGGAGGAAAAGTTGCCTTTCAAATGCATGATAGTACCTTCCTTACCTCTGAAAACAAAATGCTAGATAAACCTCTTGAAATGAGTTTCCATAACCCTCACGTGCTGAGCTTCTGTGTGTGTTGAGGTATTGCAAAACTCTCAAAGCAATCCTTTGAGTGCAGCCTCTTACCTGCTTGATTTGATCAGATTCTGATATTTGCCCGGCCATATTTTATCACCCTGTGACTCAGACACCTATTTGGAAGACAAAGCTTACATCACAATTCACTCCAAAACATACAGTAAGAAAATTATCATTCTACAGCTGAAAAAAAGGTCGAACCATCTCTGAATGTGGCCAAATGTTTCTTTGAAACCAAACTTAAAAGAGCGACTGTTGTGTCTAAAGCTTCCTACATAATTGGTATCTTTAAAACCATCTCAACAAGAGATTTAACAGGATAGTGTCAGGTCAAATTTAACTCAAGCTTCAGATCTTGCGAAATTAATTTCTTTTAAAGTCCAAAGCCAAGAGGACTGATGCAATTAATTTTTTAATGTCCCAATGGAAACAGCTGTCTATACAGGAACAGCTCCCTGCAGTTTGAATTGACAGTACAAATACCTGAAAGGGAAGGTGGCTATTACAGAGCAATTCCACAGTCATTGTCCAAACTGGGAGAAATGCAAGTGAATGAACTGAAAACGTGAGCAACTGAATTCAGTTACAATAATGTGATTCCTTACCTGTTACTAAACTGACTGACTGACAGCATCCATCTGAGAGTGATTTATGAAACTGAAACATATTCAGTTAAAAAACAAAAAAAGAAGAAGAAATTGTCCATGTTAGTTTTGGGAGCTACAACCTTCCGAAATCCATCTCCCAGGTTTTGTGGTTTTACAATATTTTTTAAATGTTTCTCATCTCTGCTGGTATTAGAAACACTCATAGAGAAAAAAAAAAAAGGACTGTGCAGAAAAAGCAGTAAGTCTATCTGTAATTGCTAGAAGACAGATATAAAAGTAAAACAGAAATAAGAAAAAGAAACATTCTTTAGTCTTGTTTGCGGTAACCTTTGGTGTCATTTATATTAACAATAAGCAATAAAGGCAACAGGATTTAAGCTGACAATGTCTCTCAAAATAGAGAACTGGAGCATTGAGACGGGTGCATTTGGACTGAAGTAGTATTCTAATGGACTCAATACCTCACACTTAAAAGCCAATATTAAAAGTTTTAGTAATTAAAAAAGGGTAAAATGCAATGCATCTTATAAGATAAATATAAGAAATCTTAAGAAGGAAATAAGAATAGCCCAGAGAGGATAAAAGACAAGGGGAAAAAATATGGACACCAAGGAAAAGGAAAGCTAAGAATTTAAGGTGGCATCTTGAAGGAAGACTCGGATATTGTTTGTCCAAAGGGAGGAGCAAGTTAAGGCTTGAAGGCACATGTTAAGACTTCTTAGGAGGAGAATACTGGGCCAAGTAAACAGCATGTCCTGGGGGTCAACGGACCTCCAAAAGTCCAACTTTTTTACTTAAAAGTTGTACCTGCATAAAACTATCTTGGCAAAGAGTATGATTTTTTTTTTTTGCTGAGACAGTTATGCACTGGTGAAACCCCAAGTGGAGATGCAGTTACATACCAGGATAAGGTGCTTTATGCTGTGTAGCTCCATTTTGGCCCTTAGTATAACAAGACTTACATGCAGAGACAAGGCCTCTGGCTGTGTCAGATCACAGATGGGTGGGGAAAGAGGGAGAAAAGGAAAGTTAATTCCAAGGCTCTCAACTGAGAATACCCTACTCCAGTTTTCCAGTGTACAAATCAGTAAAATTAAATGTCTACGTAAATCTGAGCTGTCAGAATAAAGCATGGGAGAAGAGGCACTTTCAGTTACCCAGGGTGTGTCTATACATACACTTTAATGTGCATTAGCCTATTTTAACGTGCATGAAAGCATCATAAAAAAAACATATACACTTTCACTAATGTGCATTAAAATAGGCTAAAGTGCGTTTTTCTAGTACTTTACAATAGAGGTTGCCTTTACACATGCGCCGGGGTTGGGAGGGGGCAGCACTTTAAATAGAGAGGCTGCAAATTAAAGTGCTGCAGTGTCTCGTGCATCAGTGGCCCTGCACTTAAAAAAAAAATGGTGGTGGGGGGCACCTGAACTAAGGCTTGTTTGATGAGCTTTAGTTCAAGCGCCCCCCACCCATTTTGAAATGTGGGGAAACTGATGCACAAGATGCCAGTAATTACTATGTTTCAGCAGACTTGATTAACAGAGTCTGCTCCGACATGCTGTAATTACAGCACATTGGAGCAGGCTCTGCACTTGTGTACAGGCACCTAGAGGTACTAGATTTAATGCACAGTAATGAAAGTGATGCATTCCCAGAAACCAAACCACAGGCAGCTTTATGGAGCAGCATGTTAAAGAGCACCAGCACACTCTTTGATTACAAATGCAATATTCTTCTTATGCAAAGCCTCACCAGAAATGAGCAACTGTATTCTACACTCACTGAAATAAGCACCCATGCAGAGCGCTTTGGAAGAAATGTCTCATGCGGAGACGATACAGACAGGGCAGGTGGTGACCTGCGCATCGGAGAAGAATGAACACGGCCTACATGCCAGGCGCAAATCTAAAGGGTGCACATCTAAGTGTCCAGCACAGCAAATCACCGAAAAGCTGACTGCTTAGCACTGAATAAAGTCAACCTGAGCTTCATCAAAATCACGTGTTCAGGGAGGAGGGCACAGGTTCTCTGTGTGGAGCACATTTGATCTTGAAACACAGAATTCAGGCTATTTTAGCTGTGCTCAATAGAAAAAAAAAGAGAGATCCATCTGTTGCAGTCAGCTCTGCTTGAAGTGAAACGTTAGCGTTCAGACGCAACAGCCTTACATTGAACCTCTAGAAGACAAAATTCGTTTCTCTGATATCCGGTAGAAATATACATAGTCAGAACTATTCATAAGCGAGCCATTCAGATAAGCCAATTGTTCCACTCTTTCCAGTAAGAAACACTGCCCTTTCAACAGAGATCTGAACACTGACTTGTACAGCAAAAAGGGTTATTTAAATATTGACTGGAACTTTGAGGCAAAATTCAAATGACTTAATTATACCCACGTGGAAGCCAACATGCTCGAGAAGTTGTACTGGAGAGGGTACTTATGATCCTCAGAAAGAAGAAACAATGACCAAGAACTACGTCCAGGCAGACAGATTACACAGCTTAATCTCTTAAAGAAAAATCTGCAGGACGGGGTTGCTTCTCAGAGGCAAGAAGTTAGAGGGGATATGCAGAACTCCAAGCAATTGTAGCAGGCACTACTGTAAAGTGGGACAAGAATTCGTGTGAGATGAGTGACTGCTTCCTTGTCACACAACTGTTTCACTGCTATCTCATTTCTTAACCAGCTTGCCAGGAAGTACAAAGAAAGCCAGCTAGTCTCGTCAGAGCCCAAAGTGGTAAAATCCCACCAAGATATGCAAGTCTTGTGTTCCCACCAGAGCAAAGAAAAATTAATGGTCACAAACCCCTACAGTACCCCTCTCTCATTTAATATTCTGACGTGATTTTTATCAGTGACTTAAGGTCGTGTAATTTAATCCTAGTTTATCAGGATTAAAACAACTGATTTACTAAAATGTGTTTCCACAAAATCTTTGCACCTGCGCTTGGGGAATAGCTTTAATTGTGAACTTAACAGCATGGTGCTGCCTAAGTGCCTGAAGCACAAATCCATTTCTCTAACGTTGGTGTGTTCCCTACCATCAGCAGTGAACCTGTATGGCTCTGTGTGTACAGCTCTCTTTGGTGACTATGAATCACTCCAGTTGTCCTTATGCCGCCCAAACGTGTTATGTGAAGGTTCACAGAAATGCATGTCCGACTTGTTCCTGGGGTACACTAATGCCACTTATTAGTCCTTGTTCTAGCTGTTCTTGTTGATGAATCCATCCTTTGGGAAAATAAGGAAAGAATAATGAAATAATCCATTTTGGCCCGACAGGCTGGCACTACAACTAACGAGCCAGACAGATTCCAATGGATAAACTCGCTGCATTCAACATGCATCACCTATTCCAGCCCAGCCTCCAGAGGGTCAAGGAAGGCTCCGAGCTGAGAGTGACTTGAGTTGGGTGCTGGTGTTTTTAATGCGATTTGCCTCCAAAGGAGGCAGGTAGCTATTGAGCAAACTGCTACAATGACACTCAGTCCTGACTTCCCACGAGAACAGTCCACGTTAACCACGGAGTCACAATAAGAGACGCACCCCTCCTGAGTCCAGATGTATTTAAATCAGCTGGTCCGGATGATCTCCACCCCCAAGTGCTGAGGGAATTGGCTGAGGTCATTGCAAGACCCCTGGCACAGCTGCATAAGCACTCGCGGTGCTCTGGTGTGCATGGGGCCAGAGGACTGGAAGAGAGCCAATGTGGTTCCCATCTTCAAAAAAGGGAGGAAGGATGACCCGGGAAACTATAGGCCAGTTAGTCTTACCTCGATCCTGGGCAAGCTTTTTGAGAGTTATCCTGGTGCATGTCCACAAGGGGCCAGCAGGGAAGATTATGCTTAGGGGCAACCAACACGGGTTCATTAGCAGCAGGTCCTGTCAGAGCAAGCCGGTGGCCTTTTACGACCAGGTCACTGAATCCTTAAACGCAGGGGTAGCAGTGGACATCATCTTCCTGGACTTTTGGAAGGCCTTTGACACTGTCTCTCACCCTGTTCTCATTAAGAAACTGGGGGACTGTGGCATCATCACCTACACAGTCAAATGGGTTGCCAACTGGCTGGAGGGCCGCACCCAGAGAGTGGCAGTAGATGGATCATTTTCAGCCTGGAGGGATGTGGGCAGTGGCTCGGTCCATGGGCCCACACTGTTCAACATCTTCATCAGCGACTTGGACGAGGGGGTAAAAAGCACCCTGTTCAAATCTGCTGATGACACTAAGATGTGGGCACGCTAGAAGGGAGGAATAGGCTACAATCAGACCTAGACAGGTTACAGGGGTGGCGGATGAGAACAGGATGGGATTCAACACTGACAAGTGCAAGGTGCTGCACCTAGGGAGGAAGAGCCAGCACCATACCTACAGGCTGGGGAACTCCCCTCTCATCAGTGCAGAGGTGGAAAAGGATCTTGGAGTCATTATTGATGCCAAGATGAACGTGGGCCGGCAGTGTAGGGACGTGGTCAGGAAGGCCAACCACACCTTGTCATGCATCCACAGATGCATCTCCAGCAGGTCCAAGGAGGTGATCCTCCCCCTCTATGGCACCGGTCAGGCCGCAGCTGGAGTACTGCGTCCAGTT
>NW_017728947.1:108849863-108862145 GCF_001723895.1 Crocodylus porosus
AAGAGAAGGCTGAGGGGGATCTAGTGGCCTGTTACAAACTAGTCAGGGGGACCAGCAGGCTTTGGGGGAGTCCCTGTTCCCCCGAGCACCGCCAGGAGTGACCAGGAATAACGGTCACAAGCTGGCAGAGGATAGGTTTAGGCTAGACATCAGGAGGTGCTACTTCACGGTCAGGGCGGCTAGGGTCTGGAACCAACTTCCAAGTGAAATGGTGCAGGCTCCTACCCTGGGGGTCTTTAAGACAAGGCTAGACAATCACTTTGCCGGGGTTGTTTGACCCTAGTACTCTTTCCTGCCATGGCAGGGGGTTGGACTTGATGACCTGCTCAGGTCCCTTCCGACCCTACTATGAAACCCCAAGGCGACTGTGACACAGCACGTTCCCGCTCTAAAGGAAGTGGACTACAGTACATCCAAGACGGGGCCATTATTACTGCATTATCATGTCTGCAGAAAAGACTGGCATAAGGCCTGCAGGAAAAAGAAAATGATATTGTTTGCAAAGAGCGGCAGATAAGTTCTTAAGAGTCACTTGTGGCTTGGGAGCTGTGGTCTGGGTATCACAACTATATAACAGGCAGCAGATGGGTACACTGGAGAGCCGTGTGCTTGGAGAGCCCTGGGCCACTAGAGAAGGACATGTCCCTGGGAAAAACTGCTTTTGTGACACATCATTAGAGCTCTTCTAAATGGTGCATTTAAAACATTTGATGGTGGTTTAGTAGGTTGTTTTGTTTTTAAAAACCGCGTGAATAGAATAGCTGAGATTCTGTGGTTTTGGTTTACCACTAAGCATAAAGATTTCCCTTCCCCCAAGAACTCTTTCCAAAGGTAACCGGTTTGGAGCTGGTTAGGTCCTCGGTTTCTGACCCATCTTCTCCAGCTCTGTTTCCAAACCTAAAAAAATGCCTGGATACTTCTGTATGCAGCCGCCATTCTGGTCACCATGGAAACCCCAGATCACCAGGTAATCATAGCTAAGAAACTGGCTTTTCTTTTTTTATAAAAACAGTGATTAGGTTAAAGCTTCCTAGCCAGCTTGGGGCCAATCACTTGCTGGTTTCCATGGCAGTAGCAGCAGTCGCCAGCCCCACACCTGTCAGAACTTTTCTAAAATTTCAGAAGCGTGGGAATGCCATTTCCCTTGCTGCACCTACAGACGCAAGGCAGCAGTAAGCTCACGCACGTAATTGTTCTTGGCAATTTACTGAAACGAAGCTTTTGATTCCTCTCGCTGTCAGAGTAGGTGGCGAACATCCTGACGCCACTGAATGGATGCAAGTCATAAGTGAACCATACAGAAGCTTACAAAGGTAATTTTTCACTGACAATCAGCATTTGTGTCTATCATTTAATCTAGATGTAAAGTCAATGGGAATCTTTCCCATGGGAGTTGGAGAGATGTCTTAGTGTATTCTCCCAAAAGACGACCAATAACTGCCTTATGGAGGGGGTTTTTATTAGTGTTATGAGAGCCAAGCATCACCAAAAGCAGCTTGCCCCTGCAGCTACGTTACACATGAAGGTCCATCAGTAACAGCCATAACTGGTTCTAGGGGCTTTGCTTGGAGATGCAAGGAAAATGTATGGGTTTTCCCATGTTTCATAGTTTGTAGGGCTGGAAGGGACCTGAGCTGATCATCAAGTCAGACCCCCTGCCATGGGCAGGAATGAATGCTGGGGTCAAATAACCTCCTTTTGAAGACCCCCAGGGTAGGAGCCAGCACCACTTCCCTTGGAAGTTGGTTCCAGATCCTAGCCGCCCTGACAGTGATGTAGCGCCTCCTGATATCAAGCTTAAATCTACCCTCTGCCAGCTTGTGACCATTATTCCTAGTTACTCCTGATAGTGCTCAGGGGAACAGAGACTCTCCCATTCCCCGCTAGTCCCCCTGGTAAGTTTATAGATGGCCACCAGACCCCCTCTCAGCCTCCTCTCGTGAAGGCTGAACAGGTTCAGGTCCCATAGCCTCTGCTCATAGGGCCTGCCCTGCTGCCCCCTGACCATGCGAGTGGCCTCCTCTGGACCCTCTCCATGCTGAGAAAAGAAGCAACTCTTAACTTAATGCTATGTTAGAAGTGAACTTCCCTGACATATGAAAAATTAATTTTTCAAGTTTCAGAAGTCCTTTTATTGAAGCTATCGAGTGACAGCTACACGGGAAACCAGAAAATTAGACCAGAGGAAGGTGGGGCTGAAAGGGACATCATGAGGTCACCCACTCCAGCCTCCTGCTCAAGGCAGGAACATCTCTAACTAAACCACCCCAGCCTGCCTAACCTGTTATTGCAGCATCTCCATCCCTAGTAATTTTCAGCTTCTTTAAGTAGGCTGTTCTAGTGCCTGACTAGTAGTATGACTAACACATACAAAACCGAAACTACAATCGTGACAATATGATGTGCAAGAAGTTCTGTGTTAATTGCTGATGTGCTATATTCAGAGGCCCAACCATCCTGCTAGAAAGACTCAGCCTTGAAGCGCCCTCTTGTGCCCAAGAGTTGGTATGCAGCTCATCCGCAGTCTGAATTACGTGTTTTATGTCAGAACTGCACCATGTTCTTAAAACAATGTGCACACACACGAGCTTTCCTTCACGTTAACTTATGAAGTGTACTTCATCTTCAGCCTTACATAGCCAGGAAAAGATTAGCTAGAATGTCTCTTGATGGACAAAATCAAAATCTATTTGATGTGCTGAAAGACTTGTGCTGTTCACAGGATGCGCCAGCAATGCACCAAGTCTGTGGCCCAAACTCAACACTGGAAGAAGCAACCTCATCTCCTAACAAGCTCAACCGCAGAAAGACTGACTAGCTCTGGAACTGAATCTGGATTAGCAAATCTGAAAATTAGAGCCACTGGGAACCTCTTGAACATTTCCAAGCAGGTGCAACAAACCATTAAAAAAAACCCCCCAAAAACACCCCTGCTTACCTTTGTTTGCTCTCCATTTTACATACAGACTGGGCCCAAGGGGAAGCTTTCACTGAATCATTTCTTCCTGCCTTTTAGCTCTCACCTTCCAACACAATTTACTGAATTTATGCATGCCAAGCCAAATTCCAGAGTGCTATAATTGAACACTGCTAGTGATGTCTGGGGAGGCAAATGAAAGGAATCTCAAG
Organism: Crocodylus porosus; assembly: GCF_001723895.1. NCBI lineage: Eukaryota > Metazoa > Chordata > Crocodylia > Crocodylidae > Crocodylus > Crocodylus porosus. The sequence goes on from NW_017728947.1 coordinate 108,852,993, forward strand.
TATAGCTTCTTTGTTCCTATTTCACTCTGGAGTTAATTCCAGGTTTATCCTCTGCATGAAACAGCTTTTCTGCTTGAATTCTTCATTTCCTCTAACCTTTGAAATATTACTTCTTGTTTTGAAATCTTTAACTTCCTAGTATCAACTGTATTAATCCCTCTCCAACTTTGAGAATCCTCTCTGAGCTCGCCATAAGGCTTTTTTCTTGAGCCAAGAATTGATTCCACTAACAGATTAACTTAGGTTCTTCAGGCATGCTTCCTACGGTCTGGCTGCACCCAACACTGCTTCCAGATAGATTAATACTGTTTATGTGGAACAGGACTCGGTACTGAATAGGCCTTGCACATCGTACTTTTCACTTCATTCTTTGATGCAATAGTTTCAGTTGCTTGTTAAAAATTAGAGTCTTTCCTTATGTCCTCCGATAGCACCACAATCTGCTATCTACTGTGGAAAAACAGACTAGATGCTCCTGATGTCTCAAAAATAGACAAAATATGCATATAATGTGGTTAAAGATACTCGGACATGCTCTGTGGAAAAAAAGAAGGCCTGTGTGTGAATGGAATCTAACCATGTTACTGACTTATAAGGAGCATAACAGGACAGACAACATGAATTATGAAAATCCATCGAGTAGCTGGAGACCAGAGGCCCCACGTTGAGTTGGCCTCCCCACTACACTGCACCCTCCCTTCTGCTGTGCTGTGCGAGCACCCCTGAATTACCCCACCCAGCCCCCAAGGGCAGGAGCAGGAAACTGGAGAAGGGAAAGGGGAGGCTGGAGACCCCAGAAGCAGCAGCAGCAAGAGAGTGATGGGGGGGAGGGGGGGAAGCAGAGGAGCCCCTGGACACCCCTTGCAGGCTGCCACCTGGATAGCTCTGGTCTAGCAGGCAGGGCAGGGAGAACGCATGGTAATCCCAACTGTGTCACTGGCCTGGTGGGCAACACAGGACAAACCATGTAACCGCCCATCTCTTTCAGGTCCCAGACTGGACCAACAGGGTCAGTGATGCTGATGTATATTATGTGAAACCAGCAGCAATCTAACCATGGCCAGACCCTGTCAAATGTTAACTGGTAACTAAGGTATCAGAAGCAGACTGACCAAGCTTGGTGTCATAGGCAAACTTTGGGGTAAAATGTCCACACCCAAGGACAGGATGGTGATCCAGGCTGACCCTGACAGGCTCAGAAAATGAGCAGATGAAAACCTGATGGCATTCAGTGCTGAAAAAATGCAAGGTACTCCACCTTGGGATGAAAAACCCGCAGCATGCTTATAGGTTCGGCAGTGCTACGCTTCCTAGCGCCATGACAGAAAGGGACTTGGGGGTCATGATTGACCACAAGATGAATATAAGCCACCAATGGGATGCTGCAGCTGGTAAAGTGAACAAAACTCTGGCATGCATCCATAGACGCTTCTCAAGCAAGTCTCAGGAATGTCATCCTCCACTGTACTTGGCGTTGGTGAGGCCGCAGCTGGAGTACTGCATCTGGGCTCCACCATTCCAGAAGGATGTGGAGAAGCTTGAGAGTCCAGAGGAGAGCCACGCGCATGATCAGAGGGCAAGAGAACAGGCCCTATGATGACAGGCTGAGAGCCATGTGACTCTTCAGCCTGGAAAAGCGCAGGCTCAGGGGGAACCTGGTGGCTGCCTATAAGTTTATCAGGGGGGTGCATCAGGATCTGGGAGAATGTCTGTTCACCAGGGCACCTCAAGGGATGACAAGGTCAAACAGTCACAGACTCCAAGACCGTTTCAGGCTGGACATAAGGAAGAACTTCTTTACTGTCTGAGCCCCCGAGGCCTGGACAGGCTGCTGCCGGAGGTGGTGCAACTCCTTTAAGAGACATTTGGATGCTTATCTTGCTGGGATCCTTTGACCCCAGCTGATTTCCTGCCCCTGGGGCAGGGGGCTGGGCTTGATGATCTTCTGAGGTCCCTTCCAGCCCTAACATCTACAAAATCTATGGAACTTCCTAGCACAGTTCTTTCGAGTCTGAAATATTGTCCCTGGACAGTCCAAGGCCCCCATCTTTGTTTTAACCTGAACGCTTCATTTAATAGTAAAAAAGTTCCAGAAATGTAAATGACAGTTTTTCCCCATCCCAACACTCAAGTTTTTACCCAAACTGCCTCGAAATTAACATATGCCACAGGGGACTTATTAAAACTTACCATAAAAGGACACAGCCGTGGAAAAGACACAAAGGCCCTGGCAGACTCTACTTTTAGGATGTGATTAACCTGTTAAATCACATCTTAAATAGAAACCTGGGTGCACATTCAAGCAATTAATGGTGCAACAAAACAGAAAACCAGCCACAAGGTTGTCCCACAACATTTTTGTGGCTGATTTCTATCGTGCCTTGAACGAATCAGTGGCAAGGTCCCCGCCATTTGGCCTGGTGTTGGCAGCATGGCAGGGCCTGGCTGGCAGCTCTTAGTGCTGGTGGCCACACGGTGCTACACCTTGCTCTTGCCAGGGTGCCATGTTAGGGCCAACTTATCACCCTTGCCAGGGAGCCAGGATGCCTGGGTTCCCTCCCAGCCTTTGACCTTGGGCTTAGCTTGACCCTGGTGGAAAAAGGTGCTGGACAGTAGCCGTTGTGAGGACCTTGGGATTGGGAAGCCTCTCCTGGATCGGGGCACCGGCACTTCAGGACCTGCGCAGACCACCCATGTAGCCGGGCCACCCCCCCAGCAGTCTCTGGGGCCAAGACGCACCACCACAGGCGTGATCCCAGGCTGCCCCCACTGCACCCAAAAGGACTTCCCTTCCCATCATGCCACGAAGGTAGCATACGCAGGGGCCAGGCTCTCCCATCTCCTCCTCGCCAGAAGGGGCCACTCATCCCACTGTGCCATAAAGGTAATGTATGTGGGGCCAGGCGCCCCCCCAGCATGGCCAGGAGGTACCTCCTGTCCCATTGCACCACAAAGGTAACGTACGCAGGTCCCCCCCCCAACTCCGCTAGGAGGGATCTCCCATCCTACTGTGCCATGAAGGTAACATATGTGGGGTCCAGAGAGAACACCGCCCCCCCACTACCCCCAAGGCCCAGGCCCCCGGCCCGGAGCGGCCCCCCGCGCTCACTCACCCCGCCGAGCCGCAGCACGTGGGCACCAGGGCAGCCGCGGTGGCACCTTCCGGCCCGCACATTCGCCGCGGCCCGGCCGCGAAACGGCGCGCGCGGATGAGCGGACAGCTTTACCTACCCGCGCGGACGGGTGCAGCGTTAGGGAAGGGTCCCCCACCCCGGAAGTGACCGGGCCCCCGGAAAAAGCGGCCGACTAATCTCCATCCTTGTTTCCATCCGGACACTTATGAGAGCCACCCCACTCGCCTCGCGACCACACGACCGCTTTGCGCATGCGCGCCAATTCCCGCCCCGCCCCGCCCCGGTTCACGGGGCTGCGGCGGCGCATGCGCGGGAAGGGGCTCGGGAAGCCGTTGCCATAACAGCCGGCGTTTCCGGGCGGCGGGTTCCGGCGGCAAGGTAGGGCCGAGGCCTGGCGTTGCGTCCCGAGGTCGGACCCTTCCTCCGTTGGTCAAAGAAGCTGCAAGTGCGGCTGGATGTCAGTGATGATGTAAATAGGTGGGAATGAGGAACACAAAAGGTGGAGCAGGGAAGGGAGCGGGGTAATGAAGAGGGAGACTTTGCAGTGGTAGTAATTCAAGGTAGAAAAGAGATTGTCTGGAAAAAACGAAATAGCTGGAAATTAGGAAGACAAAGGGCAAAAAACAAGCGGGAGAGGGGGAGAAGAGGTAAGGCCTGGCAGGTACCTAACTGTCATGCGCCATGAATCCAGCATCTGTCTCGAGTCCATGGTTTTTTTGTATCCAGGAGGTTGACGAAGTGAAGTCCGTAGGCTCGTCTACGAAAGGTGTTTTGTAAGTTTCCTTGTACATAATTACAGTGCACGGTAGTTTTTGAAGCAGCACGTGCACAACCCAAGTCGCTCTTGGGGAGCCTCTCCCGGCTTCTGGGCTTGCTGTTGCCGCTTTCGCCTCGAAGCAAAGAAACAGTTCTGCGTGGATGACCCAGTTCTCACTCATTCAATGGCTGTCAGCGAAGCCTGCTGCTCCCAAGCTCTTTTTTGGTGTCTTAGCTTAACTGTAGTGTCACATAACTGTGGCCTAGCATAACTGGAAGTCCTGTACTAGAGATGGGGAGAAAAGAAAATTGTCAGTGATTAGGTGAACAGCAAGGAAGTTGGCAGCATTTCATTGGAAGTGTGTTCACCCTTAATTTTTCTCCGACTTCTGTGTAGCGTATTAATTACAGGCAGTCCTCGACTTAAGATGTTTCGAGTTGCAGTGAATAGCACTTATGACGTTTATAAATAGACACCCTGTTTCAACTTCCTGACGTCAGTTTCGACCTTATGGTGTTTGATCTGACGCAATGCCATGCCAGCAAACAAGTTCACTGCATCACCCATCTCCCTGGCAAACATCTGTCCAAACTTCCTTGGACACTTTCTTTAAGAAAGCAGACAAGACTCCAGAAAAACCTGCAGCCGAGACTCCTGAGATGACTCCAGCCAAGAACCCTTCAAAAAGTCCAGCCAAGAGCTGTTCAAAAAATACAGCAAAGTCACCTCAAAGAAGACCTTCCAAATCAATAGCATTGTTATTTACAATATAAATATATTAATGTAGCTATATTACTCATCTATAATTGATTGAGTACAAAATTCTGGGTCATTTTTGGTGAAAATAGGATATTGGGCCTTGGTTCCCCCATTTATAACATTGTTTCCAATGGGAAAATCGGTTCCGATTGTGATATTTCAACTTAAGATGCTGTTTTCAGGAACCAAGTGTGTTGGAAGTCTGAGGACTGCCTGATCTGAACAAGTAGGCAATTGCTATTTGTTATGGTAAATTAAGAGGAAGGCTGCTCTTAGTGCCTTGTGCCTTTGCATCATTTCCATCCTCTTTGTGCCGACATGGAGCTTGTACACTATTTTGTGGCGTTGCACTAGGGTTACCGATGTCTGAGTTTTCCTAGACATGGCCTCTTTTTTGAGTCCTCTGATATCTGTCAGGGCGGTTTTTTGAAATAGGAAACAACGTCCAGGATTTTTCTCTGCTCTGCTGGTGGGAGTGGGGGGATGGTGACTGGAGGCAGGGGCAGTGCTGGGGGAAGCTGTCTGGGTCCTGGGGCTGCAGCAGGGCGGAGGAGGCGCCTGCCCCTCTAGTGGGGGAAGGGAACAGGAGGCCCTTTGAGGGTAATGGAGAGCACTGTTGCCCTTGCTTGTGGGGCTGGGTGGCCCCAGGAGATGCTGCCTGGGGAAGGGGGGATGTGTCCAGCCTGTCTGGTGCATTTTGTACCAGAGTCAGACTTGCTTCGATGTTGCCCGCATGAATTGGGGCTGCTGCACTCCAGCCCGGTTGGAGCGGGCAGCTGGGTGCCCCCTCTTTCAGGACTGGGGGAGCAGGGAGCTGCAGGTCAGGAGTCAGGGGCACTGACAGGGCTGGGGGGAGTAGGGGGCTGTGGGTTGGGAGTGAGGGGCACCTGGGGTGGTGGGGGGGGGGCAGGAGTGTGGGTTGGGAGTGTGGGACTGGCAGCAGCATGGGGCTGTGGCTTGGGAGTGAGTGGCACCAGCATAGCTTGGCGGGGGGGGGGGGAATTGGGAGTGAGGGGCACTGGCAGGGCCAGGAGGCTGTGAGTTGGGAGTGAGGTGTCCCCCTGACAGGTGTCTTTTTTGGAACTGCAAATATGGTAACCCTACTTTGTACAGAAGGAGAATTTTCAGGCCTTTTTTTGCCCTTCCAACTTTTTTCAATCACTTTTTGGGTGCCAAACTAATTTGTCTTGAAAGTATGAGCTGGTAGATGTACCATAGAATCATAGAAGTAGGATTGGAAGGGATCTTATAGATCCCTGCCAGGACAGGAGAAAAAAAACTGGGCTCAAATGATCCCACCTAGGTAGGCATCAAGCCTCCTCTTAAAGACCCCCAGGGTAGGGGCCAGCACCACTTCCCTTGGAAGTTGGTTCCAGATCCTAGCCGCCCTGACCGTGAAGTAGTTCTTAGATGTCTAATCTAAACCTACTCTCCAACAACTTGTGGCCATTATTCCTTGTTATGCCAGGGGGCACCGAGGGAAAGATAAAATGCTCAAAATAAATTTAGCTTATAAATATTTACTGGAAGACCATAATAGAGAAGACAGAAATGAAAAGATCATAAATATTAAATGTTTCATATATGTATCCTAGATGAGTCTAATCACAGAAGAGTTGGGCTGGAAAGGACCTCCAGTGGTCAGTGAAACAAAACCCCGCTCAAGGCAGGCTCATCCCTGCTGAAATCATTCTATTAAGGTCCTTGCCTAACCTATTCCTGAAACTGGGCTGTCACACCTGTCACACAACTAGAAGGCATATTGCCCCCAAATCTGGAAATTACAGAGATATAGCTACAAAAAGTCACTTACTGGCTATTGATCTACTAAGCTAGAATGTAATTCTGCCTCTTTAGAAAATAAACCGATTATGCTTCACAAATTAAGAAAATTAAGTGTCAGGCAGCTTCTTCAAAGAATGTAATTTCCATAGAGTGGTATCAGAGTGCATTGGCTTTTTGAAGTTGTTGGAATATATGATTAGATTATTTTTTCCTACTGTTATATGATGCATATTGAGTTATAATTCTTGTATATGTGTTTTCCCAGGAAGTAATTTTCTAGGTTATACTGTTAGTTTATTTTCATTTGATACCTGAATTTGATGTAGAGGCTTTCATTGCCTAATAAACATGAGATTAGGAGGGTAGTACAGCTCTGGAACAGGTTACCCACAGAGGTGGTAGAAACTCCGTCCTTGAAGGTTTTTTAAGACCTGGCTAGACAAAGGTTTGGCTGGGATGATCTAGTTGGGGCTGGTCCTGCTTGGAGCAGGGGGTTGGATTAGACGTGACCTCCTGAGATCTCTGCCAACCCTCATTTTTTATGATTAGCACCTTCAGCAAAGTCTCTTTGGGATTGTTAAACAAGTTTGTTGGCCCTTGGGCAGTGTTCATTTACATGTCAGCTGCAGGTTGACTCTGAGCTCAGTCATGTAGTGAAAGTCACTGTGTTTAACTCATGATGTTGGCAAAGAAACAGACATACAAATGATTAAGATGCAGAACAGACAGGTTATAGCTGTTACAAATGTGTAAGGCTATATAATAACTGTAGCAAAATTGTTTTTAGATATTCAAAGTGCTGAAAAAAGTTTGGAACATTTGTTTTCCGTAGAAAATAATATAGGCCCTGTGCTGTTATTGCAAAAGGTAAAGAAAAGTTGCCATTCTATTTCTGATCCAGGGACCCTGAAAAACTGCAGAAATGGCAAAGAGGCTGTATGCGCACCAGTCCTGCTCTAGAGTAGACTAGTGATTACAGGACTGTTCTGCAGTTCCACATCATGATATAGGTTTACATGCTTGATTTTTTTTTTTTTCCCAGTCTCCCCAAACAAGCTTTCCTGCCTCCGTAGTCTGATCACTCAGGTATTATCCAGCTGAAATCATTAGATTTGGGTCTCAGCCCTGCAATCCTTTACATTTGTGCTTAATTTTTTGCACAGCCAAGGCTTAATTTTTTACATAGGAATACTGATGTAAAATTATTTTCCAGATTTGCATGTACCATATTTATTCTAAGATGAAGTTCACCAATTGAAGATGGGGAGGGGGTTGTCTTAGAATCAAGTAAAGGGGGTCAGGCAGCTGCTGTGGCTCCAGCTCCAATAGGGACCTTGGGGTCAGAGCTGTAGTACCAGCTGCTCCCTACCCTCCCAACCTCTCCCCTGCTACTTATATACCCCGCTGTCTCTGCTTTGCAGCCTCTTCCCCCACCCCCAACTTCCCCTCCAGCCTCCGCTCCCCTGCCTGCTCTTCTCCCTGCCCTTCTTGCTTTTGCTTTGCACTGGCAGGCTCTGTCCATGCTGTAGCCTGGGACATTAAGCATGTCCCCAGCTTGGCCCCATAGCTGGTATGGAGCCTGGGCTGGGACATGCCAGTGCCGCAGCCTAGAACAGAAATGGCGCCTGCTGATGTGGAGTGAGGGGGACGGGGGGCTGTAATCTGCCTGCACCCCTGCAGTGGTGGGAGGGATGAATTAAAGACAACCCTCTAATAATTAGATTCTGTACATGGAAAATTATAACATAACTAACAAATTTAGAATCTAATTATTGGGTGGTTGTCTTAAATTCAGGGTCATTTTATACTAGAGTAAGTACAATACTTGCATATAACCATTATTGAGTTACTTGTAGAAAATCCTCTGTCTGCTGTTGGAGAAGATGGTTCTTTAATCGCTATTTAGAATACTTATTTTTTTTTGTTTTGTAGTTTAATTAAATTCCAAATTAAAAAATACCTACATAATCCTAAATTCCAGGAAAAGGTAGCTTACTGGTAGAGGTAGGGTCTTGGAACAGTATAACTTTGGTATGGCCATAGTTATACATTCATACTCAGTAAACTCTTGTGGGGTTGATGCAGAACAAGACACAACTATCCGTTAACTTTTATAATGGTAATGAATTTTTAATTAAATGTGCTTTTAAAAATACAGGTATTCTTAATGTATGTTATGAAGTTTATTTTGATGTTACTTTGCTTCCATCTTCCCCACAGGATTATTCCAAAAAAGGTGCAGAACAAGGAGTTCCTTCATTCTTAATGGAGAACGAGAGAAGATCACAAGGTAATACAAAACAACGGACTGTTACAATAATTTTTGCTTTAGAAAAAGGCCCCTTTAGAATAAAATATTATAAAGCAGTTGGATTTATATCTTTTTCAGTATAAAATAGTTAGTCAAGAGGTTTCAATTCAAGGGTTTCTGTAATAAAATGAAGTTCATTTTAAATCTTGCTTTGTAATATTAGGAGTTCTAGTCCATTGTGTTGTACCATATTAGTTCTTAACATGCATCACCAGTGAATCAAAGTACTTCTTAGAAGTGCATTAAGCTGTATTGCCAGAACTTTTCAGTGTCTCCTGTTATCATTCGGGTGTTTCCTAACTTTTCATAAAAGATTAATAGATTTCATAGACATCAGGGCTGAAAGGGACCTTGGGAGATCATCGAGTCCAGCCCCCTGCCCAAAGAGCAGGAAGTCAGCTGGGGTC
>NW_017728947.1:108862156-108876850 GCF_001723895.1 Crocodylus porosus
AGGTGGCCATGCTCCTGGCTGCCAGAGCCTGAAAAAGGGACAGGCAGCCCCCGCAGCCAAGAGCCAGGGGCTCCGTCTGCGTGGAGCCCGAGGCCATGGGCTCCGTCTGGGTGGCCGTCTCTGAGGTGCCCAGAGGTGCCCATTCAAAAGCATGCAAATTGTATCCTGAAGATGTTAGCCTGAGGTCAGTAATTGCTGTAGTGTGTCTGCATGTGTTTTCAATGGAAAATGGTATATTTTCCAAATGAAATTTGGTTGGTATTGGGGAAGTGATGATGAGATGTATTTTAATTAAATGGGTGAAAGTTGAACCTTATGCTTGTTTTTTTTAAAAAACAAGTCGTTATAAAATTCAGCAGCATTAGGAGCATGACAATTCTCTCTTTTTTTGATCAAATTGTAAGAAACGAATGCTATCAGTGTTATGTGCTTAGACGTCTATATAAGGTTTTTGGTTGTAGTTGTATTGGTAGGACATAGGTAGGCAAGGTTCTTTGGGTAGATGTCTTTTATTAGACCAACTGAGTAAAAAAAAAATCTTAGCAAGCTTTTGGGTTCAATCACCCTTCTTCAGTCGTAGCAAGTCTCTGCTGTTCTGAGACGCCAAGGAATGAGAGAATGTCACACTTTTAGCTTCTCGCATTCCTTGGCGTCTCAGAACAGCAGAGACTTCCTATGCCTGATGAAGGGTGACTAGCCAAAAGTTTGCTACGAACATTTTTCCAGCTACTCAGCTGGTCTAATAAAAGATATCACATCTACTCAAACAACCCTCCCTGCCTAGACTTCTGTAAAGCATTTGATTTGGTACAGCTTGTGATTTTGACTAAGAAGCAGGAACGCTGTAAAATCACCATGGCGCACACCGAATGCACTTAAAAGCTGGCTAATTGAGAGGCCTCAGTTGTAATTGTAGTTGAGAAATCCTCATTAAGTGGTGTGTATTTGTTAGAACCAAGTTAAAGAGAAGGTCAAGGAGTTATTTAATCACACTCTGTATGTTTCTGTTTTTGGAACAGAAATTTGATACTGGAGGGGTTTTCAGGATACTAATTTGTTCAGCTCCAAGACCGGGTTTTCCCCCTATTCATCATGGGGAAAACAAAGCCTCACCTTAGAATGGCGTATCAGACCCCTCCAGCTGGGAGCTGCAAGAAGTGGCTGTGCAGGAAGTCAAGCTGTGGCAGGGATTGCTGCCCGCCTGAGCACAGCCCTGCCCCACTGGGAAGAGCTTGGCACAGCCCTGGTCCGAGCCTGCCCTGCCCCATGCAGATCCGGGGGCACAGAGCTTCCTGCAGAGCTGTCTCTGTTATGGCACATAGGGTCAAAGCTGTCACTAGCTTAGAAGCCTTTTAAATGCCTCAGGGGTTACCTTGAAATGTTGACGTGAGATGACAGTTATTTTCAAAGTCCACTAAAATGCAATACATCATTTTAGCCCTGTGCTACACAGTGCCTGATATTTGTCTTTTCATACTTTGAAATTATTACCTGTGAAGCAAACAACTACATTTTGAAATGGAGAATGTAGCTCGTGTAGTTAGCTTTCATGCATAGAAATTGCCCTCTTAAGTTTTGCTGAAATAGCATTTTTTAATTCTTATTCTTATAAAATGAGACTTGAAAATTAAATTGACAAAGTATGTTCTCATTTTATAGCAGGCGACACTTTTATTTGTCAGTATGCCCCTGGCCAGAAAGAGGCTTTACGAGCTGTATTAAAGCACAGGTAAGTGGATAAAGTTTCAAATGTTTAGCTTCTGTATGTGAGAGAGTGTCTGGCTTCCTCAGAACTTCCTAGAAAGAAAAACGGTATTGGTTATGTACTCTCTTCATCTAGCATTTTGTTTAAGCTTCAGGAATGAGTGTTATGGTGTCATATCTGCCATACAGTATTTTTACTGCTTTATGCAGTTTTTAATGCTATAAAAATCTTTTACGTTTAGTAATACAGAAATCAAGCAAGGATTATTCTGATTATCATTTACTTAGTGCCCAGTGCATGTAGATGTTTTTACAAATAAATAAAGATACAAGACCCTGGTCCCTGGGAGGTTTTAACTTGGATTTTAGACTGGTTACGAAACGTGCTTAAGGTCAAATTATATGATAATTTAGTAAAACAGTGAAATAGGCAAAAAACCCAGCTTTTAAATGCATCTATGTCATGACTGCATAGACTTGCCTGTATAAATGGTGCATTTGTAACAAATATTTATCCTCTTATTAAAACAATGATTTAAATAAAATTATAGTTCTTCAATGTCAGTGGTTTAGAAGAAATATCTTTTTTTTTAAAGAGACTTTTTTTGAAGAGTGAAAAGGTGCATGTTTGGGTAGTAGATGGTGGGTAATTTATGGGGAAGAACTTGTCTTTTAAAATGGAATTGGACAAGAATAATGTTATTTATAGGAACGTATCTTGTGTTCATAGGACCCAAAATGCTCCTGTATTTAAGGAGGTGAAAGTACAGCTCTTAGAAGGTGCATCCACAGAAAAGGATGGTGCTATGCAAGAGGCCAGGTCGGGTCACAGCAAGATTGATTCAGCTACAACCATAGCAGCTGCAACTGCTGCTGCGATTGCTACCACAGCTCCACTTCTTAAAGTAAGTCATTTCTGGCAAGATCACTTCTTTGTTGTATTCAGCTGTAGCAATAATAAGCTAGTATGAGTTGATTGAGAGTGCAGTCCCCACTCTTTCATTTACACTGTCTTCTAATTTCTTCCCTGTCAGCGCCCTGCAAATGATGCAGCTAATGAGATGTGTAGCAGGGAGAGACAGAAGGCCACAGCCTTTTAATGTGGTCAGATGTGTTTTGTGTATAAGTAGACAGATTGTTCTTCCATGAATAGTTCAGTGTAGAAGAGCAAGGCACTCTTGGACAAATCCCATCACTTGCCTTTCATCACTGTTGATAAATCCTCTTTATTTTTGCTTTAATTTTTGTCTGTGGTGTAAATCTCCTGGTAAAAACTGGATGATCAAGAGATTAGGCCTAAACCTATAAGCTTAAACAAATGTGGCTGTGACAGAATTGGCAATCTACTACTGTTCAAGCCTGAAAGAGGTCAGATAATAGGATGCAATATTACTGTGAAAATTGCTGCCATAATCCAAAGGAGAAAAGCCAGGTTTGCATTGGCCTGAATGTAAAAAGGATATATAGGGTCTGATTCAGGTGAATTACTAGCAAGACAAGATGTGGTTACTATTTGGCATTTAAAAAAAAGGCCACAAAAATCAATTTGCTTGAAGCTCATATAAAATAGGATGTAACTTCTTGCAGCACACAGTATACGAAGCAAGAATGGCAGCTGTCTGAAGTTCTTGGTTCACATACAGGCATGGTCTATATAGTATGGAAGTAAAGTATACATGTTGTGGTTAAAGCAGTAGATTGGGGCTCGATCTGTGCTTATTTCCTAGCTTTGTCATAGATTAACTGTATGACCCTGGGGATGTCTGTTCCTGTGTGCTTCAATTATTTTAAACCCTTCTGCAGTACACAGGTAATTACTGTTCAAAGTGCTCAGATATGGTGAGCTGTACAAATACATACATGGATGGCCACCTGCTCCTCTGCTGATTTATATATCTTCTGCCCTGCAGGAAGTAGGTTTCTCACAGTTCATATTCATATTAATCCTGGAAAGAATTGTCTTGTTGAGCCTGATTGCTCCATGACTGAGAATCAGACTTTCAGATGGCTGTTCTCAATTCATTTCCAGCATTGCCATGTGGTTGGGGTTCTCTAAGCCACTCCCTACGTCACTGAAGTTCATTTCTTGTTTACACTGTTCTCTTCCCATCCATTTCTTTCAGGTTTTCATTGTTATTCATTAGAAGTTATTTCTTTTGTTTCTGAATTAGGCTTTTAATTTCAAAGGTGGCCCATCTCATCTGTTTGTGTGCTAGTGGTCTCAGAAATAATGAGCCAGTAAATTGAGGGGAGCTATAGATTAACTTAAATCTCTCTCTCTTTTTTTTTGGCCAAGCAGTAGTTTACATTAAAAGTTTGTCTCTAGCAGTCTATGAATATTACTCACTACCCATCTTAAGTGGGGATTTTATTCATTGTATTTGGCTAAAGGAAGGTTTGCCATGCATGGACACTACCTGTTAAGTTCCTTATAGAAAGTGTTCCCTTACTAAATCAGCACTAATTATTACTATATTTATTTGTATCTTTCTGGAAGAAAATAGAGTTGCTAATATGGGGGTATGTTTTTTCTTTCTTGGAGGGAGGTGTTTTGGGACTGAATAGGGCTAGTATTAGCACCTGCTTTCTCTAGTCTCTGGTTTTACACTATATAGATAAACCTCTCTCTATATTATAGCTGAGTTATAGATTCTCGTTATTTTTCCATAAGGTTCAAAGTGATTTGGAAGCCAAAGTTAGCTCTGTTTCAGCACTGCTAGATAAACTACAGGAGACAGACAGGCAGTTGCAACGTGTGGCAGAACAGCAAATAGATTTAAAGACTGAGAGGCCCCATTGTCATGACCGAGTCAAAGAACTAGAAAAACAGTTGAATATTTTCATGGAACAACGGATTCAGCATCTGGAAAAGTTACAGCAACAGCAAATGAATATTCAGGTACTTGCACAAAAACATGGACTTTCTTGTTATAACAGAATAAGTAGTGTTTCCCCAGTCAGGGGCTAAAAGCCTGCATAATTGCATGCTCAAAACTTTAGGCAGGTGACTAACTCCCTTAAAATACGTTTTGTAACTTTTCCTTGTAGTCTCATTTCATTAACTCGGCAAGCAACACAGCTGGGTTCCAGCCAGTAAATGTACCATCCTCAAGTCTGATGACAAAGCTTTCTACACAACCGGAGCTACGGCAACCTGTTCCCAACCAAGTATCTTCACATCAGAAGGATTTATTTTCTACCAATGCTGTACCTGCTCAAGGTGAAGAAAATAAGTTAATACAGTTATTTGGCTTTATTTATATCATAATTTTGTTTTCAGAAATCCTGTACATAATACATAACAAGTATTTTTGCACAACTCATTTTATCATTTTAAAATTATTATAAGGAGGGTTTTCAGTTAGGTAGTACATAATTTAAAGTGACACTTTTATATTTACTGGGGATTTGCACTTGAGGACAGAAGTTTATTGGGGGAGAGAGATGTAGAACCTTTCCCATACATCTTGAATTAAACCCTTGTTGGTCACCCTTCTAAACCTGTCTAGTTGGTGGAAATGTTTTACATTTTTGTGACAATTTTAACTTTTTTGCATGTTTTTAAAAGATGTGTTTTCCTTTCAAAAATTTAACTTTAACTTATGAAACGATGAAAAATGTAAAGTTCTTTAAGTGTTCAATATTTTTTCCTGAATCTTTAAGCATATCCAAGTCAGTTTGGAAGGTATGGTGTTAATACACAGAAATCCCCTCTAAAGACACCAGTTCCTCGGAGGCACGCTCCTGAACCTGTATCAAAAGATGAGAAAATCGTACAGAAAACCTCGAAGAAAGAGAGACCTAGGGCAGAAAAGGAAAACATTCCCAAGTCAACTTATGGAGGCATTATGGGTAAGACTCAGAGAAGGTATCAGAGACAGCTTTAGTTTTGCCCTCTGCTAATATGGACATGGCAGGGGGCTGTTTATTACTTATCATCTTCACTTTTTTCTGAAAGCTAAATTGGGTGTGTGTATGTGAAATTTCTGAAAGTATGCTGGTCAGTGCGGGAAGTCAGCAAATGATGTCTTGAGTTAAGGCAATGCTGTCCATTCTTGTACACACTCTGGACAAGGTTCTTTACTTTGTTGTAGTAGAAGAACGAAGTAACTAATGAAGATTCCTCATCAAGTTTGAAAGAGAATGTTTAATGGGGTTCAGTCTGTTTCAGTCCTGTTTCATATTTTCGTTTAGGATTTGAGTGAACTAGAGAATTTTATATTTCAAAGCCCTATTTGTTAATCCTTCCTTCAATAAAACTACTGATCTTTGAGTAAGGAAATAATGACTGGACCTAAAATTTGTGTGATACAAATCTTAAGTGTTTCATGAATTTTGAAGCACAGGTTTAAAGCTTGGCTTAGCTATTACTGCACTGGTAGACCAATTTGAAATAAGTAAAAGAAGAATTCAAGTGATATGCTTCACATAAGAAAGCATTGTATCTTTGAACATATAGGGTGGGGTGATACTTGATAGGTTAGAAGAGTTCTAATGAAAAGAAATAGATGGCAGAGTTGGAAGAAGGGAGATATTGTGTGTGTGTAAAACAAATGAGGCAGTGTGGTGGTCCTGCTTGCTACTGATTTGGTGACACAGAATTCAGTTTTGAGCACTACTGTTTAAAAAAAAATAATAAAAACAGAAACAACAAAATATGTTCTGTTAAGTGACCTGAAGATGAATGTCTTACATTTTAAAGCTTGTTTCAACTATATCCCAACTATGCACTTGGCCCAACTAAAAATATCACCCTAGGAAATCCTTCCCTCTCTGTTAAATGCAAGTATTCAGGAGGGGAACCCTCTCGCCACCCCAAACCCTGATTTGGGAAAACAAGACTTATGAAGAAGACATCAGAAACAGCCCAGCCTTCTCACTCTGAGCTCGTGTGGACTTAGTTAGCTCCTGCTCACACTACTGCTTTTTCTTTGTAAATCAGCGGCAAGCAGGCCCAGATTTCCTTCTTGATGCTCTCCAATCCTTAGAATATACAATGCTTAAATTAGGGTGTCTCTACCACAGTGTCCAGCTCTCTACTGCTGTATTCTCTCTTCCTTTTTCCAATATTTTCAAGCATGTACCATCCTTTCAAGTCTCTGAACTTATTGCTTCTGGCAATCATCAGAAAGTTATCCGAATCAGTATGAATGCATATCAGTTGGAATACAAATAAACACCAGTTCTAGAAGACAAGACTTCCTCTGAATCTGGTAGTTATGGCATTAGCAGTATTAAGAGTGTTCTTCTCGCTGTTTAGTTTTAAAACTTCCCATTGTTTTTGATTCTTGAGTCAATCTTACACTCTATCTGTAAATATATGCCTGTAATATAAAATATATTTATTCAGCTAGTATATGGAAATGATTTAATACCATATTTTCTCACATACAGCGCTCATTCCCCCCCTCCCCCCCAACGAGGGCTGCTAGAAATCCCAAAACACTTCATTTGTGAGAAATGTGGTAAGAAGGGTTTCTGCTGCTTGGGGGGCAAAAGTGGAAGTAAAATCTGGGATTCAGAATAATGAGCTGGCTCTGCTCCCAAGCTGCTGCTACTTTGTTACTACAAAGAGAGATCTTTTTTCCTTCATTCTCTTTCAGAAACAAGGGGTATGTTATATTGCAGGGTGTGTTATTTGTGAGAAAACATGGTATTTTCATATGCTAGGTTTTATAGTTGTAAGATTGTGTGATGTTGGGGTGCCCCTCTTTGACTTATTGTCTCACTTCCCTGTTGTGATGCATTCACAAGAATACAGGTTTATTTCAATATTTTTATGCATAATGTGGTTTGATCCTATAAAATACACCTTTTTGAAAACCAAAGTGTTACAGTTTTTCATTGCAGTATCCTCACTGCTCTCATTAAATGCTGTTTTATACTTAGCTTTTAAGTGAATTAAATATTTACCTCTGGAAATGAAAAGAAAACACTAAAATGTACCATGCATGCTTAATGGTAACATAATGTAAACTTTTTATCTTCTAGGTGGAGGGAAATTTCTGGAGCAGATTCTAAATTCTCAAGAAACTCCACTGAGACAAATGCAGTCTCCTGAGAAGGCATCATTAAATACCAATCAAAAGACCAGGCCTTCTGGAAAAGGGTGGTAAATAAATATCATTACAGCCTTTCACACAGATTTTTAAATTTGTAATAAGATTTGGACAGATATATGACATATTGACCGTGGTTCTTGGGTTTGAGGAAGGGGTGCATTATGAGGACCTGAAAGAGGAGCAGTGGTGGCTGTAAGATATCTTTGCATTTCCATGATCTCTTAGGTTTGTTGAATAATAACTGGTAACACCTTCCACCATGGGCCAGCCCAGATCTCTTGAGCACAACACTCTGACTGTTCTCTCTTCTGGAAATCCTACTCAGGTCATAGTAGGTTGGAAATTAGTCACCTGGAACCAGCTACGCTGGCACTGTGTCAACAGCAGGGTTTGCTTATGGCAATAAAATCGACAGCTACCCTGTTTGAGCAATTTTGTGGCTGCTGTGCATGAGGCCCGGTACCTGCCTCTCAGACTTCCTTTTAAAATTTTGGTTATATTATCTTGAACCTAAGGTCTATCATGTTTCTTTTTAAACAGTGAACCTGCTCAAAATCAAAATTAATACAAAATAAGTGTAAGCTTAAATTTATACAATCTCTTGAAACATTCAGATAAAAAGAGAGATACTGAATCCATGAGCACCCATCAGAAACCTTGGGCTACAGGCTATGAAGAAATCGGAAGGAAGAAAAGCATTACATTTTTGACATATGGCTTTATAAATGTGGCACAGTAGGTCAGGAACTGAAATTAAGGGCATAATTTGGTGTGGAATCCAGGACTTGTGCTACTGGTACAAATGATTGCCAGAGTTATCACAAAGCTGGGACCCAGTCTCTGACTCAAGGAGATGACTTCATTTTTTCTCGTCAGGATCTTCCACAGAGCTTACCTTGGGCGGTCTCATACCCCTGTTTTGTAATCCCTACCCAAAATCTGATTGACTTGGTTTTCAATGTGCTGCTTTCAGCGCCTGGAGAAACACAGATCTGCCTAATCCTTGTTCAAAGGACCACTTAAGGAACTAATGAAACTCAGTTTTAGGAGACCTGCACAAGTAGGCAGCTGTGTTTTGGTCACTTTCATTAAGGCAGTTTTGAATTTTTTCCCAGGTTGACTTGAAATAATCAAAAGTAATTATGTATTGTGTGAATGAGAACTTAATTTCTGTTAAAGTGTGGAACTTATTGCCACAAGAGGTTGAGGAAATTGAGTTTTAAAAGGGACTGGATAAATACTTGAAGGAAAGATGAATCAGTAGCTTTTGAACATGGGAGTTAGGGGCACAGCATCTGAATCAGAACTTCCTAGACTTTAACTGCTGGAGAATGCAAACGGGGTGTCATACCCTGTTTACGTTCCCTTTCAGCCTCCACTCTGCCACTGTGCGACAAGATACTGGCCAAGATAGACCTATGATATGATCTGGTAAATGGCAGTTCTTATGTGCTAATTACTTTCCTGGTGACAGTTAATACCTCTGTTCAATCAATATGAAAAATGGTTTGCTAGGAGAAGTTTATATATCCAAAACATTTCAGATGGTTTTGTTCAATAAAAATATTTTTGTATGCTGTTTTAGGTGTTTAATTAAATCCTGGCTACCATCCTAATACAGCAGCTTGACATAAATAATGAGCAGAATCATTATCATTTTCTAACGCACTAAAAATGCAAAATTAATGAGTCTGAAAATATTAAGCTATATAATTGCTCAGATAAATGTATTTAGTTATAAAGTGCTCTCCTATGTAGCAAAACATTGCATCAAATTTAGCATAAAGGCTCTGTTTAGTTGTAAATGTTCATGTTTTAATGCCTGTGTCTATTCCAAACAGGAATGCACCTGTTAGAAAAATAAAGCACAACTGAAAAAGTTGATTGAAATTGATGACTTAAATCAAGGATTTCCATTTGATGATTTAAATTATATAGTTAAATTGCCTCGATTTCACAGGGTAGATTTGACTTAATCACTGCTGTTTTTCCAGGGAAAACACTGTAACTGCTATGCACAAAAAGCAGTGTAATTGGGCAAGACCTCTGGAGGAAGAAATAATTGCCTTTCTGAATAAGCGCTTGAAGCTTGTGCAGTGTTTAAATCCATATTCAGACACTCTAGTTAGATGAGACTTATTTCTAAAGGAGACCTGACAAAGTATCTCTTGCATTTGAAAACTTGTCTAACTTTGTCCCAGTTACATAGTTGGTCCAATAAAAGATATCGCCCTAACAAATCTTTGCCTCACACTTATTTCTAAAGTCAATCAAGAAGCTTTGAGAGTTTAGTAATGTGTATTCTTCACTGCAGGTCTGGCGTCCAGTGTACGGGCTCACTCCCTGCCTCTGAAGGCCCTTCCCAGGATTTCAGTCCAGTTGAGAAGACAGTGAAGAAAGCAGACAATCTACTTCAAGATCTTGGTCAATTGAAAAGAGAGATGCAGGGCATGCTCCAGGTAAAGAGGTGGACTGCATTGATGGAACAATTAACAATTAGAATAAGAGAAAGCGTCTCGATGCCCAGCTTGCTGGGGTCATCTGACTCCAGCAACCTTTCCTGCCTAAGTGCAGGAGGGCTGGACCCAATGATCTGTAAGGTCCCTTCCATCCTCTAACAACTATGAAGTCATGATTTTAAAAAATGAAATGCTGCTGTCTGATATCTGGAAATAGGGCCACTGCTGCCAATCTACAAATTACTTTTTTGGGGAAATGTCCAATTTCCAATGTGCTGCTAGAAGTGTTACAAATAAGTTTCTTCTGCTGCAAAATAAGTACTTTAGATATTGGAATGGCTCTGCACTGGTAGCAGTGGAGATAGAAATTAAGCCAAATAGGTACTTATTAGTTTAAAAGTCAGTGCTGAAATGATTTAGAATAGTGTTGGTTTCCAGAACTGCATCTAGAAAGAAAATGTAATTCTTAGCAGAATTAATTTCCAAGACTGAGAGCTGGTTTATTGTGCAGTCCATAGGGCCTTGGCAATAGCACTGCTTCAGTTACAAAAAGGCCAGACCAAAAGGTAATAGCAGCAGCATTAAAACAATGAACGTTACTGTTGAATGTGAGAGCCAGGACTTCAGCAGTGCTTTGGAACTACAGGAGAACCTGCATCATTCGTATCTGGGTGGTTTGCAATCTGCTTAATTAGCAGCTTGTTGCACCCTTTATTTCAAAGGTGCTGTTTCTCCAGTCACTTGAAATAAAAGCCACAGCTTTGAGATAGAAACCACAGCAGGGGTGGGCAGTTATTTTTGATGGAGGGCCACTTACCCAGTTTTGGCAGGCTGTTGAGGGCTGCATGGGTAGACCTGCCCCTTGACAGGTGCCTTACCCCCTGGTCACCATCTTGGGACTAAGGTCCCAACGTATTGGGATCAATGTTCCAGGGCCAGCACCAGTGGGGCCCAAAGCGGGGCACAGGCTGGCAGGGGTCTGTGGAGCCGGGCTGGGCTGCACCAGTCGGGAGGGTGGGGAGTTGGCTGGGTTCTATAAAGTCCCTGCCAGCTGGGGCCCTGCACTCCTGCCACTCTACTCTGGGCCTCGCCAGCACTGGCCCCGGGACACTGGTCTGGGCCCCATGCTCCCGCTGGCTCCCCGCCTGCTCACACCCAGTTGCCCCCCAGCCCCATGGTACAGGTGGGGGGCAGCACAAAGCCCTGACCCCCTGCTCACCAGCAGGGAAGAAGCTGGTGCTGAGCACAAGAAAAATGGCCCCTTGCCTGCCCCATGGCCAGTGCTCCCTGCTGCAGGCACTCGCAGCCCACGCGGGGCTGTCTGGAGCAGGCACAGGCAGCCCCAGGCAGGTTGCAGGTGGCTGCAGCACGGGGTACTGGCCATGGGGCAGGCAAGGGGCCACTTTTCCCCGTGCTCAGCATCAGCTTGTAACCTGCCCTACTGCCAGCCTAGCAGTGGGGCTGGGTTACAAGCTGGTGTTAAGTGCAGTGGGGTGGAGAAAGCACCCCTCCCCACCCCATGCCTGGTGCCCCACACTGCAGCCACTCGCAGCCTGCCTGGGGCTGCCTGTGCCTGCTGCAGACAGCCCCGCGTGGGCTGCGAGTGCCTGCAGCTCAGGGCCACTTTTCGCCATGCAGGGAAGGAGCCCAGGGAAAAACTGAGTGCAGAGGGGAAGCGGCCCTGCCCCATGCACAGAGCCCTGCGCTGCAGGCACTCGCAGCCCACATGGGGCTGTCCAGAGCGGGCACAGGCAGCCCCATGTGGGCTGCGAGCAACTGCAGCACAGGGCACTGGGTGTGGGGCAGGGAGGGACCGCTTCCCCCCCTGCGCTTCTTCCCTGCCCGGGGTCCTCCCGCCCCCACTTACCTGAGCTTCCTGCCCCAGGGCAGTCACGTGCTCCCAGCCCAGAATCCACAGCTGGGGCTTCCAGCTGAGGGGCAGGGCTGGGTGGGCCCTGCTGTTGTTGGAGCCTGCGAGGCTTTATTTTTAGGGGCCCCATGGGCTGGATAGAATGGCCTCACGGGCCAGAATCAACCTGTGGGCTGTATTTTCCCCTTCCCTGAGCCACAGCAAGTGGCTGGAGCACCTCAGTGATCCTGTGCATCTTGTTTTTTCTGCAGGAGCCCTGTTAAGGCTTTCCCGATCTCTATATTTATGAGCTCATTTTAGCTCATTGCTGCAGCAAAATTTTGCAGCACACCTGTTTATTTCTGATGGTACACCACTGTGCTGTGGCACACCGATTGGGAAACACTACTGTACAGGATAGGAAAGCAGGAAGCAATGGGAGGCTGAGCAAGGAGTAAGCGTAGACCCCTTGCAGGCGTTACACTTATTGAACAATTAACATGTTAATAGTGCAACAGATTATAATGTGCTACACATTCAGCCAATTTATCGAACAATAGAAATGTCAAATCGGCCACCGAGGTTTTGCACATTTAATGTGGAACATCTTAGTAGATGATTTGCATCACACTTTAATTTGAACTTGTGGCATGTCAAAGGGTGCTCAGGGAGCCCAGTTCAGGAGCCACATCCCAATGTTGGACTGCCTGCAACCCCACTTAAATTTCTTAGCAAGAAGGGAGCACTGGCAAGTTGGAAGGGCTTGTGTGCAGCCGATGCTGGGCTTTTCAGCAAGCCTTTGAAGGTCTGGGCATACTATTACACCTGAAGAATTTGATCCCATGTCCCAAAAATTACCATCCTGTCATGCCAGATCTTGAACATCTAACATGGCAGGACATGTGACCTTTATGGGACCTGGAATAAAAATCCTTCAGCTTCTATACTGTGTTTAAATTAATATCTGCTAGGGCCTTAGTGAAGTAAGTCACGTTTACATAGTGGAATGTGCCAAAAGGACAGAGAGCAGATGAAGAAATGTATGTTATATCTGGTTTAAAAGAGGAAGGGGAGCTGCTGCTCAGGAGTGTGTATGGACTATACGTGCCTAATCCTGTACTGTGTAATCCTGTGCTGAGATGAGTTAGCTGTATTGCTCACTTTAACTCCAAATGAAGTAGGGTTGAAACTAGAGTGTTCTGCTAAGCTGAGGTGAGATGCAGGAGATGGAGCTTGAGGACACTCTTCTTGCCCAAAGGAAGGATGCTGGGATGTTTAGTCATACCATAGTCTCTCTAGAATTTTTAGATCAAAATATATTCATCTCTGTGCTTTTTTTTCTGCCTCGTTCAGGAAGCAAAGACCTGGAAGTCGAGCATGAATGACTTTGTTAAGGTATAGTTGTTTTTTAAAAATGTTTCAAAACTGTTGGGTTAAACCAATGATTTTCAGCCAGGACATGAGTTGCTGCCAGATCCTTTGTAGGGTGCTAAGAGTTGTGAGGAGATAAGCTGATAAGCTAAGTAAATGTAGGCTCAAGCTTGTCCTTGCCTGAACCCAACAGGTATTGTTCAGCCCCTCCACAAGGAGGTAAGCACTGTAATACATAAATTAGTTTTTGAAATTGGGTACCTCTCAATTCACAAAAGTAATGGAGGGGTGCCTCAAGTCCCAAAAGTTTGAGAACTGTTTTGCTTACTATATTTACATGAATCTAAGACAAGGTTTCCTCCCCTCAAATCAGCCTACGGGGGGTCTCTGCTTGAATTTGAATACCAGCCCAGGGCAGGTGGCATCTCAGCTCTGGCTTTGGCTCCAGGCTTGGGACTGATTTGGCTCATTTGTCAGAGGAGGGGCTTACAGTTGAGGGAGTGCAGGGGAGATGGGGTGTGTTTGAGGGGAAATGAAGGAGACCTGCTTGTGGGGAGCATCAGGGAGACCATGCAGCCTGCCCCTTCCCCAGTTGCCCCCTCTTCTCCTTACCTTCTGCTCCATCTTGGGTCTCCAGCTCTGACCTGGCCTGGCTGGAAGCTACTTCTGTTTCTCCCAGGCTGGGCTGAGGCTGGCTGGAGCCACTGCTGCTGCTGACTGCCCCAGGGCCAGAGTAGAGCTGTAGCAGAAGGCGAGCAGGGAAAAGGCCAGACAGGGTGGAACAGGTGGCAGGGGATGGGCACAGGTGTGGGGGAGGGAAGGCAGCTAGGGGGGAGGCAGGTGGCTGGGGATCAGGCACAGGTATGGGGTTGAGCAGCCAGGAGCAGGGGACTGGGACCAAGGAGTGGCCCCTTGTTCCTAGCAGCTGCTTTCTCCACCACCATAATAATAAGAAGGCACAGCAGCCCCCCTGGCTCTCCAGGGACCTAGCGGACCTCCTGTGGCTTAAAAGGAAAGCCTACAAAGGATGAAGGATGGGATTCACCTTCAAGGAGGATTACTCCGCGCTGGTCCGGTCCTGCAGGGAGCAAACCAGGAAAGCCAAGGCTGCAACTAGCTTCAGGCATCAAGGACAACAAAAAGTCCTTTTAAAGATATGTGGGGAGCCGGAGGAAAAGCAAGGGCAACGTTGGACCCCTGCTAAACCAGATGGGACAACTGGCAACTGACGCCCAGGAAAAAGCCAACC
>NW_017728947.1:108876950-108880152 GCF_001723895.1 Crocodylus porosus
TCAAGAGCAAATTGGATGCTTATCTTGCTGGGACCCTATGACCCCAGCTGACTTCCTGCTCTTTGGGCAGGGGGCTGGACTCGATGATCTCCCGAAGTCCCTTCCAGCCCTAATGTCTATGAAATCTATGAAATAATATGGTGGAGAGGACGGGACAGGACAAGTATTAAGGCAGCTTTCCACTGATTAGCGACTATACATGGAAAACTATAAATGTATTATAATTAGGGGTCTGCTGAAATCGAGGTGGCTGCCAGCAGATTTCACAGAGAGCCCAGGACTTGGGCAGCCATTTTCATGGGCTGAGTGCAGTGGACCCCCCACACCTCTGACTGAGGGGCCCTGGAAGTCCCACCCTTCCCTGCAGATTGCCAGATAGCTCCACATCGTTGTTTGCTAATAGTAATGTGTCAGTTAATGGCTTCCACAGGCTTAAGCTCCTGATTAAAACACAACTGCCTACTTGTGGCAGTAGAATATGTTGCTTTTGAGTCATGTGATAACTTCTTATCTGGTATCTTTGGGAGCAGATTGATACCAGTAGGAGTTACATGCATATGTCTGGGGGAAAAAAATTGTTCCTTATTTTTCATAATTAATGATACTTGAGTGTGATTTACATGTAATACCTGATATTTATATTCTAAATTGTATATTATTATCATTGCTTCTCATGATGGGTATGTTGTATTTTAGAAAAAAAACCATTTGTGAGGATTTCAAATTTTCTTCCATTTCTTTAACTCTAGATTTTAGTTTTACAAGATGGACCACTCCTCATTTATGCTGAAGTCACTGGTAGCTAAAAGTGCTTGTAATACTATTAGGTTGAGCCTTGGAATTGATGATGATTATTCAGTAAAATTGATTAAATTACATAATGTAGAAAAATGATGTCATGTTTAAATACTTTTGCTTTAATTTTAGCCTAATAACCCCATTATCACTCCTGGTCTTCCTGACCAGCATCAGCTTTCCAAGCCATCTGTTCTTCAGAAAGTTAAAGCTCCAAAATCTGTGTTGAAGGATGCTGAAAAGATTTTGAGAGGCGTGCAAAACAATAAAAAGATGCTTGAAGAAAATCTGGAAGCCATTATTCGTGCAAAAGACGGAGATGCCATGTATACCTTTATCAATGCCTTGACCGTAAACCGGTAGGATCATATTGCTTAATTTTCCACACTACTATCGAAACCCACCTTCACATGCTTCTGTGTCAGTTTTCTTAACTTTGTGTTCAAGAATTCTTGAGATCTCCTGTGGAGCCTATTAATGCTACTTTTCAGTAATTGGGAGGTGACTTTCCTTGAACTTTCAGTGTTTTTCCCCCAGACCTCATGTATGAAATATTTCTCAGTAGGGTTTACATCACTTTTTACTCCTAGATCTTGTTTCAGTGCTAGAATTAAAAAAAAAAAACCAAATAAATCCAGACATCACATAAAGCAATGTAGTTCTGCTGCCAAAACAATTCAACATATGACTTAATATAAACAGCTTTAGGTTAAGGTGGGCAGAAATGTCTGTCTGCATTGAGAGGATTCTTCTTAAGGCTAATATCCCTAGAGTTGATGGGATTGTTGTTTTACAGCAGGTGTTGGCTCTTAAGCTTGTTTTTGCTCAGTCAGCACTGAAAGATCTTTGTTCTGTTAACCCCTCTGTCCAACTCTCTCGCATACATGCACATCTCTTCTAGGGGTCATGGTTCCAGTCTTCCTAGCAATTTGCTAGTTGATTTTCATTTCTCAACGTGTAAGGTCAGGTTGTCATTTGTGTTTTTGTTCTTGTCCTGTCAAGCATGAAAAAGGATGACATTTTAGAGGTTGGGGTGTTTTTGCCAGTCTAGTTAAGTTTTCCATCAGCCGAAGGATTTATTGTGCCTTACATGGACAGGATAGGACAAGTTCTGAGTTTCCATTCCTCCTTCCAGAATTTCTTAAAATTATTTTTTCCCCATTAAGTTAAATCATCTCAATCAAGGGAGGTTTAAAAATGGTGGAGAATCCTAGAGGGTTGAAATGAAGGTTGGTAATTGTTATTCTTTCTGAGTGGTAGCACCCCTTGGCCTCACAGCTTCTCAGACCAGGCCTCCAAACCATTTTTTTTTTTTTTACCTTCCCTAGTTTAGAAGCTCTGATCTTTTTGCAGCATGAGCTTCATATCTAGAGCAGATCAAAAGCCTTACTTTCTGTCCCTTTATCTTTTTGTTTAATTTTGCACTAGTAAAGTGTTGTCAATCCATTTCCCAGGCCATCCTGCTCTAAATGTTTGCTTGCCTTTCCAATTGCTACTCCTTAGCAGGCTTGCAGCTACAAGGGCCTGTGTACTCAATTGTGTGCTTGAAATGGTAGTCAGCCTTCTCAGATATGATGAGGGCAAAAGTGGGATGAATTGTGGTTGTTCAATGTGTAGAGCAGTCCTATAGCATAACCCTGCATTCTTCCCAGTGCATTATTCTTTGATTCATGCTTTTGACATGAATCCTGATTTTAATTATTATTATAACAGAACTGGTTTCCTTGTTGACAGCACCCAGTTTTTCTCATCTGGGTTTTTTTTTCCTTTTTTTTTTTTTTTGGACCACTCTAGTTTCAGTTAACTTACTGCTTGCTTAATAAAATGATATATCCAAAATATACTTGGGTGGTGGTTTCTGTTGTATTACTGGTGCTGTCTTTCATCTACGTATTACAAAACCTACAATTGGTTTCCTTTTGTAAAGTTTTTTTTTCAGGAATGGGGATTCCTTTTCAGAGAAAGGAATAATTTCTTGCTAAAATAATAATATTCATCTGCTCATTTTTTCCACAAAGTTAGACGTATATTATATTCTCCTGCACCCTTCACCTTTTCTTCAAGAAAGTGTGTAACCATTATGCCATCTTATCTCATGTCCTGCCACCTACTTGGGATAGATTTGAATAGTCATAGCGTGCAGAAATAGGGGACATTCCATAAGCGACATACTGAGAGCAGAGCCAGGAGTGAGAAAGTAGTATATTCACTTTTAGCACATTTGTGGGCTCAGACAGTAAGAATAAGTTTTATTTGTCCTTGTTTGGTTGGTTGGTTGTTTTAAAAACCCCTCAGGAAAAGACAATACTTAGCTTAGGAAGTTTCATAGTTTCATAGTAGCTAGAGTCGGAAGGGACCTAGGTAGATCATCTAGTCCGACCCCCTGCCTTGGCAGGAAAGAGCACCG
>NW_017728947.1:108880163-108897973 GCF_001723895.1 Crocodylus porosus
GGGATTGAGGTAAGACTAACTGGCCTGTAATTTCCCGGGTCCTCTTTTTTTCCCTTTTTGAAGATAGGGACCACACTGGCCCTCTTCCAGTCCTCCGGCACCTGTGTAAAGAAGTAAATATTTACTGTTTGAGGATTTTGTGACCTAATAATAGCACTTTCTTCTTTGTGTTTCAGAGATGTATTAGAAGAGATTCGTATTAGAAAGACTGTAGATGAGTGGATTAAGACAATCAGCATGGAAATTCAGGTATAGCTCAAACAAAACGCTTGTTTGTTTCTCACATGATCATATTTTTGTGAGAGCTTTTAGAAATACTGCTCACTTTCAAGGTGAAAACATTGGGGCACTGTGTATTATGTTGGTTTAGATCTTGACCTGACAAAATGTTCACACACATTTTTAAAACTAGCTTTGCTTAATGAAGATCACTGAGTCACAGTTACTGCTTACCATGAAACACAGATCAGTTGTCAGAACTTCAAAGTTGTCCATAGCCTCTCCTGATCGGCTGGGAGATAAAGTCTCCTTTTACAATGTTTATGTTTTATCATCAGGCTGAAATGGCAAGAAATGATTATGAACAAACAAAATATAATCAAAAAGATCAAAAGACTCCATGGATCAAGAGAACTCAGAACATCAGGGATTTGAAAACCAAGAAAGAAATTAAAACAAAAAATCAAAAAGCCCAAGGATTCTTGACAAAGAAGTCTTTATCTTCAGCCAACCCTGTTCACAAACAATTGGGGGAGAACTTTATAAGGCAGAGCTCAAGACTTGAATCTTCTTCTGAGAGTCTGCAGAATAAAGAAGAAAGGGTAGAGGTGAGATCCTAAGTAATTTGCCCACTGTTCTGGTAATAGCTATACGTCAGTTTCTGATAGAGAATCAGATCAGAATTATTAGTGCGTCCTGCTCTCTTTTACAGAAAATAAAATCTTTGCTTGTAAGGCAAACACTTCTCCTTTAGTTTGGGAGCAGAGCTCATGCTATATGTTTAATTATGCAATAAAGCCACATGGCTTTGCTTAAAGGGCTAGGTGCATTACTTCAGTATAAATTGTCAGACATGCATGTAAAAACATAGCTCCCTCCCTTGAGTTTCCATTGTAAGGAAAGTTGTTGAGTGCTCTGCTAAATATCTGTCTAGATGCATAGATATAGATAAATAGATATTTATATATAATAACACAAGTTAGAGTTGGTTAACAAATGGGTAATAACTGATATAAAAATAATTATGCATGTTGACTGTTAATTCATGAAACTTCTCGGAAGTAAAAGATGTGGATGTGTCATAACATGAAGTGAAATTGTTTTGAAAGAACTACAAGGGACTTTTATACATGCTGGATGTCTGCTCCGACACATGCTATTTAGCAGGCATTGTAGCAGACTCTATTTATTGAGTCTGCTGGAGAGTGCTAATTTGCACACTCAAGCAACCTCTGCATCACATATTCATCATCCCCATGCTTCAAGATGTCAGTGGGAGGGTGCTTGAACTACAGCTCCTCAAACAAGCTTTAGTTAAAGTGTCCCCACTGCCATTTTGAAGTGTGGGATGCTGAGTACATGTGATGCTGTGGGCACTTAAATTAGATTGGCTGTAGGAGCTGGTCTAGTTAAATGCAACCTCCTCTTCCCCCTCCCCCCCCAACCCAGGGCATGTGTAAATCACCCATAATTACTTATTTTTCTATAGAATTTCACAAAACTAGAACAGGTAGGTAGGTACAACAGTAATTTTACAGGTTTAGGCCTTCACAATGATGGTTTATAAAATGCATTTTCTTTTTTTCAGGGACATGTGAAAACTAATGTAATGGTACCAAGTGAAGAGTATCTGTCTCAGGTTTATGGGAAACCCATTTACCAGGGCCACCGCAGCACACTTAAAAAAGCACCATATCTCAGATTTAATTCTCCATCTCCTAAATCTAAACCTCAAAGACCAAAAGTGCTAGAATGTGTAAGAGGTAAGTGATCCCTTCATGTAAATGCTTAAGTTACAGAAAGGTGCATCTACTTCATCGCTCTTTCCAGGTTTGCCTTTTGGAACTGCAGATAGAAGATTCAAGTACCCACTCACTGCTGGGGCACTTAAGCTTATTTAATGCAGGGTACATAAAATCCGTAATGACTTTTCTTTTCCTTTTTTTTTTTTAAATGAGCCTTATTTTTAAAAATAAAGTATGTATGTAAAATAAAATGGGAAGTTGACAGCCTACGTTCAGGCACAAACATAGTGTTTATTAAAATTATTTAAATAAAAATGTTGTTATTTCACAGTATGTTTGTGGTCTTGTGGTAGAAATCACTGGTGAGGTATCTGGAAACAGAGTCTGACTCCTGAACCAGCTTTTGACACAGCTGTCAATGGGGCAGGTACAGGGAGGTTTTTGCTGTCTTTTCAGTTTACATCTGGCTAGTTCAAGCCCAGTGACTTGTTCATTTATAATTAAGAAACCAACTCAGTTCATAAACCAGGAAAGCTTCTGGTTTTTTGTTTTGGGTTTTTTTTTTCTCTTCCAGTCTGTGAATAAAAATGAGATAATGAGATGGGAGTTTGAGATCTGCTAATTCAGTGGTTTTGATCTTTGTTAGATTGAAAGCACCACTCATTAGACTCCAGGCCCTTCTAAGAAATGCCAGCTCTTAGTTTTCCCTTATTTCTTTTACTGCACAAAAATACTAGAGCAATTCTTCCATTGCAAAAAACTTAGGAAGCCCGCAGCAGGTCAGAATGTTCTTTGTATTGTGGAGTCCTGTTAAAAATCTCTGAACTTATTTTGTAAATCATGTTTTCACACCTAACAGAGAACATCTGTGTGATACCCCACGGCACCCTTAAACCTTTCTCGAGTTATCCTGGAGTGCCATGCATCTTGGTTGAGAATGACTGTGCTAGTTCTTAAACATTGTTTCTAGTCCCTGTATACTTCAGTCAGTTTAATTTATTTGTTGCAGATGATACTCCATTTGTTTAATAAATCAGTTACAATGTAAAGCAAACCTTAGTAAACTTACTTTTTATGTTTCCTAAAATATATATATGGTAGTTTTATTTAACTATTTTTAAAAAGTTGTTTGTAGGCTGTAATACTCATTTTAGTGGAACAGATTGAATAACGTGGCTTCTGTCACTTCAGTAAAATGAAAGTAAGAAGAAGACTGGAGACTGATTTGTCTGAAAAACCTTCTTGTAGAGCAGATTTTGCCATTTAAAGCCATAATATGTATTATAATATGTCATTATGCAGATGAAGAACGTTTCCCTTTTTTCATGGTGTTTCTTGGAACGGTATACAATATAACCTCTTAAATCCAGATATCACATATCCAGAATTCTCAAAAATCCGGTACTTTGAAAAACTACACTAGATTGTGGAGTAGCAGTGGCTGGTCCCTGAGCAGTGGAGGGGGAAGCTTGCATGTGGTGGGTACTGCCACCATCCACCACCCTGCCTTGCTGCTTTGCGTGTGGCCGCTGCTCCAGGACCGGCCATTGCGTCGGTTTCAAAAATTCGGAGTTTTCAAATTTCCAGCAGATGCTCGGTCCTGAGCATGCCAGATTCATGAGGTTATACTGTGTTAAATGGTCACCCTGTTCACATTGTCAGAAGAAAAATGTATAGTGGCTCTTAACATTTGGTCCTGAAGCAGAACTCTTTTAAAAGAATATTTAATCAGTAGGTCTGATTTTTTGCTGTGTCCTAAATAGGAACGTGTTTCTTATACTTCTACAGTACTTTATTCCCTTGGAGATGATCACAGTCTCTCTTGGAGGCCAATCAATTAGTGCTATATAAGTACTCAAGATCAGTCATGTTCAGCATGTCTGTTTTAAAAACAATGTATGATACAACGTTAGCTGCTTTCTATGAGCAGCTTGCATAATTCAATAATTTCATTTATGTATAGAGGTATTATTTGCACGTGATAAATCAGTCATGTGCTTTAAAGTATGATTCTTGTTCGTTCTTTCATTTTCTTTGTCCCCAAATGCTTGATTCACGCAATGTTTAATTTTTCAGAACCTCTGAATGTGATAAATAGGCACTTTAAAAGCCTGAAGATGGTATGAACTCTGGCTAGCCTTTACCAAAAGCAATTTTCTTTTAAGTCATTGAGTTGGGTTTAGCACAGCAGCAGCCTGTATGCTATAATAAAATCATACACCTCTCTCTCTTTCTCTTCCTGCAGTTGGGAACTCTTTGCAAGTTTATTTGTCTCCCTATATCCTGAGGATAATTAAAGACAGACAGGTTTATTTTTTCTTTAAGAGGAGGCGGAAAACAAAAATATTGTCATTTTAATGAACAGTTATTGTAACCAGAGCTTCTTTAGAGAGGTATTGTGTTTCTAAACTTTCCATTTTTGGTAGCTTTAGACTGAGGTAATGGTAGCATTTGACTGGTTTTTAAGACACTTGAATTCCTTACTGCCTTGATCCCTCTGTACCTTAGTGCCTTATCAGAAAAATAGTGAAAAACGATAACTTCTAGATGAGTGTCATGGGGAAAAAACAGGAGGTGAGGGGTTGTGAGTTGCTGTTCTGTGGGATGCTGCAGTGGTGGGATCATATAAAGACTTTGATACTTAGGTCTTAAGCTGGTTGTGATTCCCTGTATTCTAAGACTGCAAATCACAGACATGGTATAAACAATTGAAATTAGTAATTTCTTAATCTTAGAAGTAATTTTCTTGCATGTATTAGGCATAGTTCTTTTTTCTCTTGGTGGAATTGCACACTGGTAGTACCCCTTCTAGACTTTATGTACCACACTACACAGACCTGTGTATATAATTGTCAGAGCTCCAGTTAGCGTGTGCACATGTGTGTAACTGCCAAAGATCCAGTTGTGTGGGTGTGTGTGTGTATGTAATTGGCCCTGGGTATGACCATAAACTGTGTAAGAGGTCTTATCACAATGCTGACTGTGACACTAACTGTGCCTTAGTCTGCTGCAAAATCAGAATCATTGTTAAAAAGATCTACCATAGCAAAGCTGCCAGATGTCATTAGGTAGACATCAGCCAAACTAAGGACATAGAAAAATGCAGAGTGTTCAATACAAAAGTCGTGAAAGCAGGTTTACCTAACAATTCAGCCACCAAGGCTTGGGAAAGCCTAAAAAACTAACATATACAATGCTGCTATAACAGCATTTGGCAAAACATGGAAGAAAAATGCAGATTGGTTTGAAGAGCGCCCTTCTACCACTGGTTGAGAACAAAAGGACAGTGCTAACCAGCTATAAGAAATCCCCCAACACCAGAACCCTGGGAAATCTGAGGAAGGCTCGAAGAGAAATGCAAAAGGAAGCCAACAGGTGTGCCCAAGCTTTTTGACTGAGACTGCAATGATATTTAGAAAGCAGCTGATGCAGGTGATGGCTGTGGACTGACACAGGTATCAAATGAGCAACTGGTCCAGTCAGAAAGAAAACAGGTCTGCTGAAAGGCTTAAATAGAAATGCCATTACTGATTACAAAACAACTCGCGTGTTGGATTGAAAAATATTGAATTCTGTACTCCAGTGAGATTGAAATCAAACACGAAAAGCTTGAAGAATTACCACAGTTCAAAGTTATGATGGATTTAGACACTGAATCTACATTAGAAGATTTGCAGAAGGCCATTAAATTGATTCCTGGGAACAATCTTCCGGCAACAACTGTTTGCCTGCTGAACTCTACAGGTGTGGCAATGATGAATTCCTTCGAAACCTCCGTGAAATTATACTGCTCTGTTGGAAAAAGGAAGCAGTACTACAAGATTTCAAAGATGCATTGAATTGCACAACTGTACAGAAACAAAGGG
Source organism: Crocodylus porosus (assembly GCF_001723895.1). Classification (NCBI taxonomy): domain Eukaryota; kingdom Metazoa; phylum Chordata; order Crocodylia; family Crocodylidae; genus Crocodylus; species Crocodylus porosus. Next base: position 108,885,994 of record NW_017728947.1, read on the forward strand.
GACTGAAGCGACTGTGCCAGCTATGGAGTTATCTCCCTGTTGAACATTGTTGGAAAAACTGTCGCTCACATCATGCTCCCTAGGTTGCAGTCTCTAAGTAAAGGCATCTATCCTGAAAGGCGACATGGTTTTTGTTTCGGACGCTCTACCATTAATATGAAATTTTCAAATCAAGAAACTGCAAGAGAAGCGTAGAGAAAAACAAATACCACTGTGCATATCCTTCATCGATCTGATGAAGGTCTTTGATACACTCAATAGCCAGGGCCTTCTTACTGTTCTGAAGAAACTGGGTTGCGTCATCCCCCCCAACTACTGAATGCTATTTGCTCATTACATCAAGGTATGAAGGTAACTGTAGTGTATGAAAACAAAGAATCAAAAGACTTTGACATCAATAATGAGGTGAAACGGGTGTGTGTCTTAACCCCTGTTCTTTTTAACATCGCTTTTCATTCCTCCTTCTTCATGCATTGAAGAACAGCAGTGATGGCCATTTATCTTCAAGCTAGACTAGATGGAGGCTTGTTCAGCATTGCAAGGTTTGGAGCAAAAACTAAGGTGAAAGAACTGGTTCTGAGAGACTTTCTGTTTAAGATGATGTGGCCTTGGTTGCCCACAATGAATCTTCCCTGCAAAATCTTGAACAGATTTTCTGAGTCATGCAAGAGCATCGGGGTGGCAGTTAATCTCAAGAAGACTGTGATCATGTACCAAGGAGTGGAGGAACCAATACCTGACGTCCCTAGAGGAACCAATACCTGACGTCCCTAGAGGAACCAATACCTGACGTCCCTAGAGGAACCAATACCTGACGTCCCTAGAGGATAAATCTCTTAGTGGTGTTGACAGTTTTTGCTACTTGGGTTCTACACTGAGGAGGGATGTTGACCTTCAGACTGAACTGGCTGAATTGGAAAAGCAGTTGAGAATTTCAGGCTATTACAGGAATGTACATGGAATAACAGCAAACTATCAGCTAAGGTGAAGATGGAAATTTACAGGACTTGGGTGCTGTCATCCCTACTTTATGGTTCAGAAATATGGACTACATATGCTAGGCATATCCAGCAAATGCAGCTTTAAGATGACTCACTTTTGTTATAGCAATATATATTTAGCTTGTTTTATATTAGTGTTGCAATAAGTCTGTTATTAGTTAAGATTGATGTGGCCATCGGGGGACCTATTTTCAATGTTTTTTGGTGCACGTTTCTGTTTGATAGCAGACCAAGAATTCTTCTTGGAAGCTGGGATAAAAAGAACCATCCCTTTTTAATTTGGGGTTTTGTGAATGAGTAAAGATTTTACTGTCTGTTTTTAGAAGCTTTTTCATTTGGATAATTGTAACTGAAAAAAAATCAAATGAAAAATGTTGCGCTTGCCATATGTTTCAGCAGAAATCCTTTTTTTGGTGATGTTTGAGTAATTTTTTGGTTTTCAAGAGAAAGGGAAGGTTAAAAGCTGTTGAAAACATTATGCTGAGCATGTACAGTACTTAACTGTTCTTTCTGTGAAAACCTTGTTTCTGCAATTACTTCAGTTGGCTGCACTGTGGATACACAGCAATGTTCTGCTCTTGCTCATAGATTTGAAGAGTTGAAGGTCAGAAGAGTTCACTAGATCGCCTAGCGTGACCCTCTGGATATATTAGAGACCATTGAAATTGCAGCCATTTTTCTCTGTTCTGGGTCCAGTAACTTGAATTTGACAAAGCTTAATTTGCCTGGTTAGGGCAGCCCTTGAAGAAAGGTGCACTGTCTTGATTGGAAGGTATCAGGAAATGAGGAATCCCTTACTTAATTAGCAGTTTGTCCCAGGGGTTAATGGCTCCCAGGCTTCATCTAAATTGAATTTGCCTGGCTTCAGCTTTTAGCTTTGATCCCCCTTTTTTTAGTTTAGTATTTAGTGTTTTCCCTTGTGGGGGTACTTAAACATGGTAATCAAGTCATCCCTCAATCTCTTTTTGATAAACTGAATAGGTTGAGGTCTTTAATTCCCTCATCATAATGCATGATACAGCACTTACATCACTTTGCCTGTTTTCTGCATGCAGCTTTCCAATATCCTTTTTAAAATGTGACTACTAGGAATGGATTTCACCAGCAGTCTTATCTATGTCATCTATGGACGTCAGATCTCCCCCACAACTCCTATTTGTTGCTCTCTTTTTCGGACATGCAAAGATTTCACTAGCCTTTCTAGGACCACATGATGAGATTATTCTCCATGATAGAATTACTGCTTTCTTGGTTCAGTGTTGAAAGGTCTTACCGAATTTGTGATTGCATGATTTTCACAGAAACCACAAATTTGGGCAGGTTCCATGAACAATGGCAGGCTCCACAATTTTGGTGGGCTTGCTTGCCAGTAAATTTGTAGCAAGCCCACCAAAATCATGGAGCCTACTGCTTGGGGATGGCCTGAAACCATGGATTAATTACCATGATTAAACCCAGGAAAGCCATTAATCCATGCTTAATAACATGTAGGTTAATGGCTTCCCTGGGCTTAATCAGGGTAATTAACCTGTGGTTTTGGATCATGTGGCAATCTGTGGGGAGGGGCGGTACTGCCAGGGCCCCTTGGCCAATTGGAGGCGTGGGAGGGGGGGCCCTCCTGTGCTCAGCCTGCAGAAATGGTGGCTGGCCCCAGTATCTGCTCATGAAATTAGCCAGCCACCTCCTCGAGTTCAGTAAATCCCTACTTATGTGACAGTAGCCTGCAATAGCAGGGGATTAGATGCGATTACCCCGATGAAAGTCAAAACCATCTGGTGAAGTAGGTTGTTGCCTACGAAATCTCATGCCTCTCTGAACCAGTTAGTCTCTAAGGTGCTGTTCTGCAGTACCTTTTGCCTGACTCCAGATGAATACGGCTAACCATGCCTCTGTACACATTGATTTCAAACAAGGTAGTTTCTTTTTGTTAAGATTTTTAAAATTTTTATTAAATAATGGAAGGAAAACCTCGGAAATTAAAATCTTCTGTTTAATTAGTTTAAATGGAGGTTTTCCTCTTCCCCTCACTACTTGGGATGTTGAACAATAGAACCCTTGTTTGGCTTTTCTCTTTTTCTTTTGTGAATACGTGCCTGTCATATTCTGCCCACTCTTTCTGTAGCTGTTTGATTGCTTGATTTTGAGTACTATGCAAATTAAAGATCAAAGAAAAGCCACTCAAGGCAAGGGTGCCATGAAATGAGTGCGTTTTAGTGTGGAAAATCTGTGTGTGTTGTTTTAGATACTGTACCTCTACTCAGTCAATAGCTGTCTGACACTCACATTTTTCAGGCAGTGCTAAACTGGTCTGATTATGACATGGCAGTGAATTGCTCCTTATTCTAGAACTAATCTGCTAATTCACCTAGCCCTTCATTTCACTTACTAAATTACTACCTGGGAATTTGGCATGTCACTAAAGACTTCCTTTTTACATGCTGACTTGCACTTAGTGCTAACCTATACTGGCATCCTCATGTACATTCCTTACATCTCTGAATTTATTTGTGTGCTGCTTGTCAGACTTTAGTTATGCAGCATTTTGTAAATTTAGCCCCATCTTCATTGCTTTCACTACTGAGAGAGAGAGATAGCATGTCTTTCCTTATGCGTTTCTTTATTTGTAGATCATTGGCTGGCCGTATCTTATTTTTGTAAAGTCTTTGCCTAATCATGGGAATCAAATTGCATTACAGAAGCTTATACTAACCCATGATTTAGCATGTGTTTGTATGTTTGTAAGAGTTGTAAGACTTGTTGACATTTTATTTCAGGTACTAAAGTAAAATCAGCGAGAACACAAACCAGCTCTTCCATGCAGAAAATAATAACCAGTCCTAAGAAACAGCATCTGCTTTCTGCACCGTTTCCTGAAAATCAGTATCTCTTCAGCCCCAGTAGAGAAGCACCTACTGTTTGTGGTCCACTTGAAGGTCACTTAATTCCTATGGCTATTCCTTTAGGTAAGAACAAATAAAACCCCAGTCTGTTGTATGGGCCCAATTAATCCTTGCTGTGTCAGGGAGCTACACCTTGCGCTTTTCTGTATCAGCGATGGCTGCTTTATGGGTGGAGATTCACAGGTGCTTTCCCTTGGGACTCTGCTAGGGGAGGTCAGTTTTGAATTCTAATGCATCTGTACAGGAGCTCCTCTAGCAGAGCCAGTGGAGATTCAGGTATCTTCTGGCCTTGCACTGTCATAACTAATATTCTGTACGCCTTTGTGCTGCTCATTTGAGCGCACCTGATACCCATTCTGTCAGGCAAGTTCCTCCTAACAGAGGACCAGAATACACTGTAAAACTAGTATGTATCAGTGACAAAAGTAGATTAAATGGATCTTGTCTACCCAGCCATCCCAGTAATGTCATACCAATCTGACCATTCTGTATTGATCACCACTAAGAGGATTTCCTCTTGCAAGCAGTTCTAGTCTGAGTGTTGTTTGTGCATGGAGAGAGGTCAATTTTGACACCTAAAGATACAGACACAGGAAGGAGGAACTGAAATCAAAGCTGGACAGGTCACGCACTGACCTGTGCTCAGATCTTGGCTAGCTGGCCTTTGTGTTAAATATATAGTGGAAAATGAGGAGAGGCTGTATACAGTGATTCTCAACCGGGATAGTGTGGCACCCAGGGGTGCCACAAGAACCTGTAGGTGCCCTGAGGTATGAGAATATAAGCATGTAATTGCAGGCTCAGGCTTGTTGCTGCTTGACAAATCCCTTGCCATTCCTCCCCCCACACTCCCTGGTGCCTCTGCAAGGAAGTAAGCACTGTGGTATATTAATTCATTTTTGAAAATGGATGCCGCTCAATTCACAAAAGCTATGGAGAGGTGCCTCGTGTCCAAAAAGGTGGAGACTCATTGGTGTAGCGAAAGGCACAGTTATGGGGACCTGCGTTCTCAAGCAATTCAAATTACTACAGGTATTTTGTTTCTCAGCACTAGGTGTCGCTGTAGTTAATGGAATGACTGCAGTGCAGTAGGGAAAATATCCAGACATATTATTTAAGTTAATACAAGAACAAAAAAAATGTGCAAACTTTAAGTGAAAAAAAACTACATTTTGACCAGTGGTAGTGGGATATTTCATAGATTTCATAGACATTAGGGCTGGAAGGGACCTCGGGAGATCGAGTCCAGCCCCCTGCCCAAAGGGCAGGAAGTCAGCTGGGGTCATAGGATCCCAGCAAGATGAGCATCCAATTTACTCTTGAAGGTGTTCAATGTAGGTGCTTGAACCACCTCCGCTGGCAGACTGTTCCAGACCTTGGGGGCTTGGACTGTAAAGAAATTCTTCCTTATGTCCAGCCTGAAACGGTCTTGCAGGAGTTTGTGACCGTTCCCCATCACCCGGATCTCCCTGTCCCACAGCAGGCATGGGGGTCCCATGGGACTGATGAAAGACTGACACAGTCTTCATTATGCTGTTAAACTGAAAATTTGACTTCAACAAAACTTGAAAAACCCAGAAACTTTAATTTAATTGTTTTTTATATTTATTTTGCTCTTACTTGACTTTCCCTAGGTCAAACACGGGTTAATGGCATCTCACCACAGCCTGCAGGAGTAACTATAAGCAAACCTCACCCTGTCACTGTGACTACCTCTGTTCCCCCAACTCTTCCAAAACTACAGCGTCAGACAATGAAAAAACCAAATATAGCAGTAATAGAGATGAAATCTGAAAAAAAGGATCCTCCTAAACTCACCGTACAGGTATGTGGAGGGCAAAAAGCCAGTTGCTGTGTTACTGAATATGGAAGTTCCAGCCAGTCTTTAATACATCAATGCTGCTAGACATGGTTGTTCACCCCATCTTTAACCGAATGACTGGGAATTGGTGAATGCTTTTTCTCTTGCTGTCACTACCATAAAATAGTATCATCCAAAATGTAGTCACTTTATGGTTTATATTTTTGGAGACTCTTAACGTATTTTTTATTACGTAGCCAGAATAGAAGAATTATTTGGGGTTGGGGAAACCAAGGCACCCATAAATACATGCCATGTGACCAGATAATGCCCTACGCAGAATATTTTTACAGAGAGACTTTCATGCTGGAGCAAATTTGAAAAAGATTATTTAATATAAATAGCAATTTATTCAGCTGAATGATTTGCCCTTTAAGACTTTTGTTTTGAATATGCTTTTCTTCCTAACAGTTTTCCATCTGAATAATCAGCCATTGATGTCTTAATCCTATGTTTGTGATACAAGCTTGTTGTCATGGAAATGAAAAGGAATGTTTTATTACAAGTTCAGTATTTTGGATTCATTGAAGGATCAAACTGAAGGCCAAAATATGCTGGGAATATCTTCCTCCTGACCTCAGTTTTAAACACAACTAGTTTAGATCATGAAGCTCAGAGATAAACAGCATAATTAATTGAAGATGTTAACTCTCCTGCTAATATGCTACTTTTCCCATCTATGCACATTTTTACTGTTTTTGTCCAGTTTAGTCTTTAATGTTTTAAGTAAAGATGTTTTACTAAATACTTAAATTAGTACTTCATCATCCCTTTGATCCATTTGCGTAACTTTTTGAAAATTTTGTTAGTGCAAAGAACACAACCGTTATAGTTTTGTACTTATTGTACTAGTACATAGATTATATCTGTATTGTAGTGTTTCAACTTTAGGAAAATACAGAATGAATATTCTGTTTGTGCTTAACATATATTAAAAAGGAAAAAGGCCATGCACATATAAGTCAAGTCAGATGCCTTTTAAGTCAGTCTCAGGATCTTGAGTAATTGGCATGAATTGGCTCATCAGGCATATTCTATAAAGTTACCAGAGGTGTTTTTGACACTTAAGTCATGCTGCATGCCAGCGAGGTAACAATCTAGCATAGTTGTCAAAAGTCAGGTTGTTAAACTAAATGGAGATTGGGAGAAGTTGATGTAGGAGGGGAGGAGAGCGCAGAGTGTTTCTTCTTTTTAAAATGAGTCTGCTGTTAAAATCCAGTCTCAGTCAGGTACAACAAGGAGGGGACTTGTGCTGAGGTTAATGGTAGAAGACTAGACAAAGGGAGAAAGTTGAGGCGTGGTTTGGGCTTCATGTTCCCACACACAATTTAAGCCGAAGAGAAGCAGACTAAGGGAGACTTCAGTGGATATTTTTGTTTTCCCTTCACAGGTGTTGCCGAATGTAGATATTGACAGTATTTCCAGTGCCAGTGTGAGCCTTAATGAGGCATTTCTGCACTCAGAAGCAGCACTCCCTCCTGTCAGCACTCAGATACAGGTATTACTCAAAAAATGTATGAGTTGGAACTAGTTCCAATAAGTGGGTACGAGTGAATGAATCCTCAGTTACTGGGAAATGATTTCAGTCCGTGCTCCTTCATTACTAGGGAAACTAGATTCACTCAGGAGCAGAAAAAAGAACTGAATGTTGTTATGATTTCTGAGCTCCTTTTTGTTGACCTGTCTTTAGGAAGATGAAGATTAATTTCCCTCTAGCCCTGAGGAAGGAGTGATACAACAGTGCTCCACCCCAGTAACAACCAAGGGAGAGTACTGAGGACAAAGAAGTAATCTGCCGTTGGGCTATATAGCACTAGCAGGTTGCTTCCCATCTGTGCTGGCAGCTGCATTAGCTCAGAGAGGAGTAAAAGCTTCATCCTTATGCCCATTCCCTGTCTAATTGCACAGGGTAAGGAGGAATGGCCCTGTGGAGCCGCTTTACTTCTACTATGTTGCACTTTGATTCATGAAATGAGGTAGCTGGCATGGCAGAAAGGAGCAGCCTTGTGTTCTTATGCACCAGCACACAGGCAAATTACTAATAAGTGGGTGAGGTTCTAGGGCCTGCATTATGCTGGAAGTCAGATTAGCTGGCCCAAATGGCCCTCTTTAGCCCTTGATTATACTAGATCATAATCTTGCTCCTGTAACTTTTCAGTAGCTTTCCTGGAGTGTTTAGAAGGTGAGAAGGCTGTACATGAATTCTGTGTAGAAAATGGTTTTAAGAATGTTAGGGCTGTAAACTGAAGCTTGTGGTTAATGGGATCACATGCCTTATTCATTGCACAGGGTGAACAGTAGGAACTGAATGAGATAACGTTTAAATACTTATTATTCATCCCTTGTTCAGCATGTGTGCTTCTACCTCATGGTGACCATGTGACATGTTAAATAAAATACACTCTCATCCTATACTGCAGTTAATATACACATTTTTAAGCCCAACAAATATGCAGAGGCACAGTGGTATAGAAGTTGCTAACTAAAACCTGCTTAGAGTAACTATATATTTTCTGCTTCTGGTGTGTGAGAAATTTGTTCTGCTGTTAGGGTAAAACATTTTTCCACTGGAGGTTAGGATATAATTAGTTTGCAAAGAGGTGGACTTTGATCATATTCTCAGTGTGAGTTTTTTTTACAATTAAATTTTAAATGAAAGATCTGTAACACTTTAATTCTGTTTATCAGACTCCAGAACATGAACATTATGAAGAGGAAGATATAAAATTTCCAGGAACTAATTTCATTGATGTGACTGATGTAATGCAGGTAACCATATTCCCTTTCCTTTCATTTGATTTTTTTTTTTAAACTTAATATTATTTTCTTGGTCTTATTTTAAAATATGGAATAGAATAGTATTTACTAACAATTTGAAAAATATTATTTCTGCCTTTTGAACAACCTTCCATTGGCTTGAAGTAGAAATATTCATTCAAAAACCTGTGAGAGGCAAGAAAGACATGGTAGATTTGCATTCAGCTCATGAAAGCTTGTGTGATAAAGGGTATGAGGGGGAGAAAGAGAGAGATCGATCTACTTTGGTTAGTCTAGAAAGTGCAAATCTATCATAAAAGTGTTTCAGTCCTGTCAAAAATGGTAAAATGATAGAACTTATTTGAAAGCATGTTGTTAAATCTAATTGAAAACATTTTTGTCTGTTTGCTCAAAAATGTATCATATAAAAATGAAAAGGAAGAGCTACTTATGAAGTCAATTTGTGAAGTAAGAATAAAATAGCACGGATATCTAAGCTCTTCAAACACTAATATGAGTTATCCCTCTCTTTCATTTTTCTCCCAGATTGCTTTTATCTTTTATTCTTGGCAATGGGCTGTATTTTAACCACAATACCAAGAAGTGTTCCAAATGGAACATGCGTGTACCATTATGGGCCAAACAACATTCTTAAAAATGTGTAAGACAAACATAATGCAGAAGCATAAAAACAGGCCCCTGGAGTTGCAGAAGTATTTAAGACATCAAAAGCAATCCTCTTTTCTTTTCCTTTTTTTAAAAAGAAGTAGCTTTGCTTAAAATGTGCATGGAGAAATGCCCATAAAAACGTTAAATGGGAAAACCTGGCTATTTTGTTCCTTTTTTTGTCATGAAAAGCATGTTCTAGTCAGAATGAAGGAAAGTACACGTGTCTCATAGTTGCAAAATACCTCCCTTTTAACCTTAAATGAGTTAACCTGTGGTGGGTCCATCTGTGAATGCATGATGTAACCCCTGAAAACACCTTAAGCCCCACCCCAGCACTAGTAAATTTACTCCTGGATGAACTGAGATCAAATTTGTCCTGTTCTCAAATGCCTCATCTTTTAATCATAAAAAAGTTAGGTTGGAAGGGACTGTTGCTTCTTGTCACAAGCAACAAGTTTGCTCAGCCCACGGGCCTGATTTGGCCTGTAGATCCATGTCATCCAGCTTGCAGGGCTCCCCATAGGTCGAAGTTTGATAGCAAGGGAGCAGCAGCAATTAATACTGCCACCTGTCCCCTGCTGCTGAATTCCCAAGTCCCATGTGTTTGGGCCACCTTCCTTTTGTCCCCTTGCCCTCCAACCTCCACCCACTGCAGCTAGATTGGGGCCAGGGCACAACCCCTATTCCCACATAGCTGAATCGAGCCCTATGTGCTGCATTGGTCCTACTGGACAGATCCAACCCTTGGAGGGATTGGGTACCAATCATCCAGCCTCCAGGGCAAAAAGGGTGAACACCACTGGTCTATCGCCATCCTCCTTATAACTACCCTTCAGGTATTTGAAGACTCATCAAATCCTCCTTCCATCTTCTTCCCTCCAGACTAAATTAATGCCAGTTGTTTTAGCATTTCCTTTTACATCATGTTTCCCAAATTTCTAATAATTGTTATTGCTCTCTGCTGGACTCATTCTAATATGTCCACATTCTTCTTTAAGTGTGGTATCCAGAACCAGACACAGTACTGCAGATAAAGCCTCATCAGTGCTGAATAGTAGAAGGATCACTTCCCTTTATGTGCAAGTGATGCTTCTATTAGTATAGCCCTGTATGCTATAAGCTTTTTTTTTCCCTACAAGAGCATATGTTGGTTTATTCAGCTTGCAGTCCATTATAACACCCAGGTTATTTTCTGTAACATTGCAGCCTAGCCAGTTGTTATCCAGTTTGTATTTGTGCATGCAGTTGTTTTGTCCCAAGTGCAAGGCTTTGCGCTTGTCCTTACTGAATTTCATTCAGTTAATTTTGAACCATTTTTCCAGTTTATCAAGGTTCTGCTGAATCTTGTTCCTACCCTCCAGACCATCTTCATCTCCACCTACCTTGGTGTCATCTATAGATTTGCTAAATGTGCACTCAGTTCCATTTTCCAGATCATTAACAAAGAAATTAAACAGTACCAGGACAGCTCTGCAGAGCGCCACTTGATTTGTCCTCCCAGTTACATGTGAAACCATTGATGATCCAACCAGTTACATTGTTGGCACTGGATGTATGACCCAGATACCTTGTCCCAGGTGGACCCAAACCCTCAGACTGACCATGACTTCTCCATTCAATAATAGGCAAATATTATTGGTGCACAGTGATAGCAGATAAGAATAATGCAGGCAAGACAAATGAAATAACACCCCCAATTCTATATCTACCAGTGTTAGGGCTGTCACAGAGGGAAGGTACGTCTGGCCAGTACATAAGCTTCACCCCATGGTTCTTTCTTGAATGTCAGACGTCAGCAACCTGGAGGTCAAGGACCGAGGCCTCTTCCCTCTGCCCCCCCACTCCTCCTCCGTTGGGATGGGTGAGATGGGTTGATGGCCATCTGTTCATGGTGGCCTTGAGTTGCCCACCTCAGGGGCACTTTGCTGCTCTGAAATCCCTCCTTTTGTATTCTTTTCCTCTTCTGATGACACTTCATTTCTGGGTACCATTGACTGGTCTCACTGTGGTCATCATACTGTCCACATTCTGTTGGCATAGTACTTTGTTTCCCAAAGCCATCACATGCACATATCTTAATTTGGTCATTTATTGGTGTCTTAATTTGGTCTCTCCACCAAAACCAGAAATCTCCAAGGCTCTGCAGCTGGTCACTGTGACTTGGCCACCACAGCAGAGTCCTTTATCTCTCTTTGGCATTTTCAGGGAACACTTGTGGTACATATCTTCAGTTTCCCAGCTTGCATATACCTGCTTGTCTGTTGGCCTCACACAGGGTGTCTGCTGGTTCCAGACAGTGGGCCTTGAACGAAACTTTGTCACAAAGGGCTTTTAGAAATCAGTTAACCCTTGCCATTCCTGTGGACCATTGTTCTAATGCAATATCTACTTTACCCACAAGTCAGTTCCTGAAAGCAAACCTCGAAATATCGTTTTCTAGCCATCAGTATATCCACTTGACAGTACTTTCATCTAGACCAGTGGTTCCCAACCTTTTTGGAACTGCTGATCTAGACAGTATATCTTTAGCTTGCTAATGTGAAAGTATATTGCAGTGAGTCTCAACCAGAGTGCCATGGCACCTTGAGGTGCCTTGAGATCCTTTTAAGTGTGCCACCAAATATTAGTATTGTTAGGTGTGCATACGTGATTCACAAGATAAACCCAAAGATTTCAAATAGGAATCCATAGTGTCATAGATTTCATAGGCATCAGGGCTGGAAGGGACCTCGGGAGATCATCGAGTCCAGCCCCCTGCCCAAAGGGCAGGAAGTCAGCTGGGGTCATAGGAT
>NW_017728947.1:108897984-108900572 GCF_001723895.1 Crocodylus porosus
CTCCTTGAGTACCCTGGGGTGCAGGTTGTCAGGGCCAGCTGACTTGAAGGTATCCAGCTTCTCAAGGTGTTCCTTCACGAGGTCAGCATTGACGGGGAGCGGGGGGGCTGGACCCGATGATCTCATGAGGTCCCTTCCAGCCCCTAATGTCTATGAAATCCACAGAGCCCATCCACCAATTATAGAAGGAAATCAAGTTGATCAGGCATGACTTGCTCTTGATGAATCCTTGTTCACTCTTCCTGATCACCAGGGATCCAGGTTTTCCGTTTCCCACAGAAAAAACAGAGAAAACCATGTTTTTCCTGGTTTTACAGAGAAAACAAGGATTTCCCCCTTTTGCAAAGAACTCTGGAGGCTGGCTGAGTATCAGCCTGCAAGAGGTGTTTGCAAAAAGGGCGGGAAAGCCCCAGCCCTGCCCGGAGGGATGGGGGGAAGGGTGGAGCCTGCGGCTTTTAGTTAGTTGCAAGGCCTAGGTCAGGCTCACTTTCCTCCGAGAGCCTGTGAACTGGTAAGTGGGGCTTTCAGGGGGTTAGGGGGCTGCAGGGCAGGGCAGGGCTGGGGTGGAAGCTAGCTGGGGGCTGAGGGAGTGAAGAGTTGTTGGGGAAATGCATGGAGTGCCTGGCCAGTGCCTCTGAGTGGCTTCCATTAAGGGCTGCTAGAGCCGCTTAGGTTTCACGTGCCCTGAGCCAGGCACTCCAGCCGTGAGCAGGGAGATGTGGAGCTGGCCAGGCACTCTGGCCACAAGCAAGGAGGTTATGGGGAAATACATGGAATGCCAGGATGGCTCCTATCTCCCCGCTTGTGGCCGTTGTGCCCAGCCGTGGGCAGGTGACACTGAAGCAGATCTAGCAGCCCTTAAGGGAAGCCACACATGGAGGCACCAGCTGGGAGTGGGGTGGGGTGGTGTGGTGCCAGCTAGGCACTCAAGTGTTTTTCACTCTAAGGAGGCAAGTGGGACCTGTGCCCCCAGATCTGTATGAGGGGCAGGCTGTGGGCTTGAGCTCCCTCCCTGCTTCCCTCGCGTAGGGCTGCTGTAGCCCTGAAGGTAAGACTCAGCATGTCTGGGAGCAGCAGGGCTGCGCCAGAACCTCCTCAACCCCCACCGTGCCTCCTGTGCCTGCTGCTTCTCTGAGCAGGGGGGAAATCTACATTTTTCTGTGGTGAAGGGAAAACATGGATCCCTGCTCATCACTAGTAACTGGGTGGGGGAGTTGCATGGGTTGATATTAGGGGTGCACCAATAGAGGCTTTTTGGGTCAATACTGATGGCCAATTTTTAGGGGGCATATTGGCCGATACTGATCCAATTCCAATGTGCAGCCCCTCAGTGCGTAGAGCAGCTGTGTCTGGCTGGTAAGTCTGTTGTGAGGGAAGGGTTTGGGGAGGGAAGGGGCTTGGTGGGGGCAGACCGAGGATCCTGTTGTGAGGGAGTGGGGCTGGGGCAGGGGCATGTGCTGCCCAGCTGGGGTGAGGCACGGGATGGAGCTGCAAGCATTTCGTCGGGGCAGGGGGGCAGCTCCCATGACTGTGCGTACCTCGGGAGGGCACGGGGGCCCGCGTGCCCTGAATCTGTGCATGGGGCGAGGGCGGGCTGCTGCTGCAGGCCGGAACCAGGGACAGCACTGGGCTTTTCCTGGCAGTGATGGGTTGGGCTGGGCTTCACTTGGGGGTGGCAATGGCGGTGCTGGGAGGCAGCTACTGGGGTGGAGGGCTGCAGCCACCCCAACATTTGCTGTAGCCTCCCTGTAGCCCCCGCTCTCAGCGCTGCTGCTACTGGCCCTGAGCACAGTCCTGGCCTAACCCCCCTGCCACCTCCAGCCCGCAGTTTGGCACCAGCCTCCACCAGCAACAGCAGCCCACCCTCACCCCTGCACAGCTCTGGGGTCCCACACCCCCCATGCCCTCTCGGGCTGCGTGCAGTGGCGGGAGCTGCGCCCCCCCACCTCCAGACAAGCCCCTTGCATCTCTGTCCTGTGCTGTGACGTGGCTGTGCAGTGCCTGCATCTGCCCCAGCCCCACTCCTTCCCTTACCATGGGGGCCTCAATCTGGGCCCCCCAGACCCTTTCCCTCACAACAGACTTTCCAGCCAGACCCTGCTACTCTCCATGCTGCCGGACTGAGCTACTGGCCACCTGCATACTGTGCTGCACTGTGACCGTGCGCACGCATGCAGCATTTATCAGCCACATTATTTGCCACACCAGCCAAAAAAATGTCAATCACCAGCCAATTATAGTTGATTTTCCTTATATTGGTGCCGATCTGATATGGGACCGATATATTAGCTATCATAGATTTAGATTTCATAGACATTTGAGCTGTGGAAGGGACCCCGGAGGATCATCGAGTCCCGCCCCCTGCCCCAGCGGCAGGAAGTCAGCAGGGCTCATAGGATCCCAGCAAGATAAACGTCCAAATGTGTTTTGAAAGCGTTCAGAGTTTGCGCTTGAACCACCTCAGGCGGCAGTCTGTTCCAAACCTTGGGGGCCCGGACAGTGAAGAAGTTCTTTCTTATGTCCAGCCTGAACCGGTCACAGTGGAGTTTGTGACCGTTTGATCTTGTCATCCCTTGGGGGGCTCTGGT
>NW_017728947.1:108901243-108931155 GCF_001723895.1 Crocodylus porosus
TCTCCATTGGGTTGTGGCCTTTTAGGGCCTCTCTGACAAGCCTCCTTAGCTTGTCAAAGTCAGCTTTCCTGAAGTCGAGGACTTCTGTACAACTGTCTGACTTGCCAGCTTTATGGCAGACGGTGAAGGTGATCAGTTCATGATCACTGTCACCCAGCTTCCCTTTGATTGTTAGGTTGCCAATTAGGTCATCCCCGGGTGCCAGTACGAGGTCGAGCAGTGCTTTACCTCTTGTCGGCCTGTAGACTTCCTGTGTCGGATAGAGGTTGTCCACACATGAGAGAAAGCTTTGCGACTGCTTGGATTTGGCCGAGCACTCCTCCCACAAGATATCTGGGTAGTTAAAGTCTCCTATGACAACCATACACTGGGATTGTGCAGCCTCAGCCAATTCCCTGGTGAACTCCTGGTCGAGGTCCTGACTCTGGGTGGGAGGTCTGTAGTAGACCCCCACCATAATATCCCCTGCGCCATGTTCCCCACAGATTTTAACCCAGAGTGTCTCAAGTTGTCCACAATGGGTGCCAGTGTCAGCTTGCAGGGGTGCGTAGCTTTCCTTGACATGGAGAGCTACACCTCCGCCCCTTTTGTCCACTCGATCCCTTCTGTACAGGGTATAGCCATCTATACCCATGGTCCAGTCATGGGTGGAGTCCCACCGGGTCTCCGTTATCCCAATGACATCATAGTTATTTGCATTTAGGGGGAGAACAAGTTCCTCCTGTTTATTCCCCAGGCTCCTGGCATTTGTGTATAGATGCGCAAGTGTCCCCTTAGAAACTCTTGCCTTGCCTACATTTGTTCCAGGGCTGGGGCTGGGGGGGATCCCTTATGTGCCTTGGCCTGCTGGCTTTGCAAGGGCCACTTGGTGGGTCAGCAGTGGTCCCCGCATCCCCCGGCAGGCTTAGTTTAAAGCCTGGTGGTGCAGGTCAGCCAGTCTAGCTGAGAAGAGCCTCCTCCCAAACGGAGGCACCTCTAGTTGATATATTAATTCCATTCTGGAATACAAGTGCTTTATCCCAAGCAAGTTTTATTAAAGCACTTTTCTTCCTAAATAAGAGCATCCACAGTTGGAATGAATCGGGATTATTTAATCTGCCTTACTTTCACACCCTATTTTATTCAAGTTTAATTTTCATGTGTAGGCAAGCCTTTATGGCTTCTCTGCACAGGACAGTCTTTAACAGTTATTATAATGGCAGTACCCCCTTCCCTGTATTAATGCCCTTATTCTAGAAAAGCCCTTTTTGATTTACCCAGGAGGAGACAAAACAGGACTGGAAGATGGTTCCAGGTTTATCAAGGCCAATTGTCTGGAATTTCAGGCAAGCACATCACAGATTAGTCCCATATAAACTGATCAAGCTCCATCTTAAATGTAGTTAGGGTGTCTCGCTGCCATTACTGTAGTGGGTAGTTGTTCTGGTGTCTCATTGTTCTGTGAGTTAGACACCTTTTTTTTTTTCCTAATATCCAGCTAAACATATTCCAGGCCAGTCTATGCTAAGGTTTTCTTTTAAGTTAAATGCACTGGTGTGAATTTTTTTAGACAGGACTCCTATCTCCTCTCAGCCTTTAGCTCAGTTAAACAAGTCAGGTTCTTGCAGTTTTCACTGAAACGAGCTCTCCTTTCCCTACTTGTTCTAGTGCCCTTCTCTGCTCCCCTTCCACATTGTCCCCACAATTGTTGAACAGGGCTGATGGGAATTTGACTGTTTCAGATGAGTTCTCATCAATGCCTAGTGTAGTACTTCTCCATTGCTACTGAAAGTTTATCTGTAGCATGCTTTTTTTTCTTGCACTGCGTACAAAACATCATGAACTAAACTGCGAGCAGGCCCTTTTATACAGAAAGGGAAAAAAGTATCTACATTGGAATGATACCTGTTTAACTTCCTCTATTTCACATTCAGACCTTTGCATTTATAAGCATGAGTATAAGGCCCCTCTACATATTAAATTTATGCAGTGATTAACATGTCCTCTGAAAACAAACCCTAACAGTGAGACTGATTCTAACCACTAGGGACTCATTTTTTTAAAAAAAGGAACTTAGATCCTGGATATTGCACTCATACTTTGCCAGATAGTAATGGGCATAAACTGTGCTGACCTGAGTAAATGTTGGATCTCTTTCCAAGGCACCTAAATTTTCCCCTAAGGATTATGGTAGTGACATGTGTTACTCATCAGGACAGTGTTCAGAGATGATGTTTGTAGTGCAGCCCATACTTTGCCCATGAAATACTTGAAAACACCAGTGTTCAAAAAGAAAAATGTATGACTGAGTTTTATCTAACTGTAACAAGGGGCTCTTAATGTATTTTTTCTAATGGTAAAACAAGGCTGTCAGGCTCTCCATAATTATATTTTAATTACTCTGACATCATCTGAATCTGACTTTAGGAAATAAATAGAGTGAGATTTAACTTGAATGGAATGTAGAGTGGTTACTATTCCAACTAAATCTGAAAGAATTTCAAATTCATGTCAGGTTTTTTTTATTGGTAGTTATGATAGATATTTTCAAAGATGCTTAGGGATGGTAATGCAGTATACACTCATGCTAAGGCCAGAAAATGTTATATGAGCAGATTCGGTCTGTATAATTAAATACCTTTATTTATATATTATTTATTCACCACAGGTCATATCATTCTCTTCAAATCTGTATTCTGCTAAAATATAAAATATCTTATGCATGTGGCTTGGCAATATAGAAAAATGTCTTAGTCAGGAGGTACTAATTATATGCAAGATTTATTACAGGTACTTTATTTATTTAATCCACATGTTTGCATTTTAAACACTTTGGGAAAGGGTATATTAAATAGGCGACATCAAGGAAGATTTATAGGAATAATGTAGTCAGTAGAAAGCATGCATATTGAAACATGGGACAAAGAAATCTGTACATTTGCTGTCAGAATGAATTATGACCACGGATACATATATCCCAATAGAATGAATTGCTTAGCAACTTGCGAGTAATCCAGAGACATTTCAAGATGATATGGCCTTCATATGAGTTATTAAATGTAATATTACATGTATATGGTATTTAATGAGTCAAGCTTTTAGCTTTTATACAACTTGTTTGTCACCCAAATATGCAAATTGCTTGTCTCAGCTCTAACATATGCATTATTCAAGTAAATTACTCGTCGTCAGGGGTTCACAGTCTTTTCTTCTTAGAGAAAGACTGTTTGCTGTCCTGTGCAACTACAGGCTGTGATTTCTTTTTCAAAGTAAAGTACACAAACATAGATGGAGGAGAAAGCAAGAAAAGAAAAATTAACATTGGGAGAGGCAGGGGGATATTTCTTCCTTCTTCCTGTTCATCCTTCAAAAATAACCTATTCTTCCCTCCGTAGGAAAATACACAACGGTTTTATACATGAGTTGGAAGAAAATATTTGGTAGAATGTCTCTTTCTCTTCTGGAAAACTTCAGGAGATGAATTCCAGTAAAAAAGAGTTTAAACTGAGTCTTTTTTATTTATTCATTTACCCCTGCACTACACAATCCAAGCTGCTAACTAAATGTCCAGTTCATCAACTCCATATTTCCATGAGGAATTTTTACTCGCAGAAGGTCTATGTGTATATCCACATGCATAACACTTGTATTGATATTAAAGAATACCCCTAGAAGCTGTTGTGCTGCAACTTTGTAGCAAGTCTGTTCCAAGTTTAACTCTGCTTCACTCAGGGTCAAATTTTACATCGCTTGTGTTTGCTGCAGGCCCGTGCAGGCGCCCTATTTATTTAATATGAGTTGTATATCCCTGTCTGAAAGTCTCAGAGCTTACAATAAATAAATTAGCCACGGGCATCATTCACCAAGCCAAGCAACACCCCAAACCCCAAGAACTCCAACTCCAATCCCTGGCCATCGCCTCCCTGTCCAGCCCCGCTCCCATTAATCCCAACCACGCTTTGCAGCCGCCACTCTCAGAAGCCACCCAAAGCAGCAGTTCTTCCTCTTTGAAAGCAGTTAAGTTTTGCATTTGTCCATATCTTGTGTTATTATATGGCCAGGTAAAATTTATTTCACAAGTGAATTTTGCACCCTTGTGGTGCATCTGATAGAATAAATGATATGCTTCAGTGGAAGATGGCTTGATGGTGACAGCTGCATATAGAGATGGATGCAAGAGGAGCAAAACCACAAGTATGTTTCCAGGGAATTTAGAATTATTCTTTTAACTTCCTGCTTCCAGCACAAGAGGCTGGAAATATGTAATTACTTAAATTAGGTTTTAATCTGCAACTCCTGTACCTCTACAAATTTAGTGTTGATGGATTTAGAATTGTGTTTACTAACTGCAAAACGGTAAAAGGAAAGTGTACATATTTGCTATGGCACATGGTCACCTACATTCGAGCAAGTTGTATTAAAACTGGAGCAGGGACAAGGGGTTACTAGGTCCCCACATCTTAAAAATAAAAAGGCACAAAAAAGGACAGCAAGGATGATCAGGGGATCTAGAGGGATTTGCATATGAGGAGAGACTAAATATGCTAGGATTTTTCAGCTTGGGAAAGAGACACTTGAGGGAGAACTTGATAGAGGTCTACAAAAAAGTGCAGAGAAAGTAAACAGGAATTTATTATTTACTGTTTCTCACAATACTTGGGACTAGAGGACATAACATGAAACTAAGGTTGAAAACTAAGCAGAGGAAATTCTTTCTTACACAGCAGATGATTAACTTGTGATGTTATGGAGACTAATTAGCATTCAAAAAGGGATTGATTGGACAGATTCTTGGAGGGAAGGCCTGTCAGTAGATATTGGGCATGGTAGACAGGGCTGCAGCATCCAAATCAGAACTTCCTAAACGTCAAGCTGTGATAGAAGAGGGACAAGAAGTGTGTGATTTTGGACATACCCTGTTCACCCTTCCCCCTTGTAGCATCTACCCTTTGCTACTCTTTGGGTGCCTATAGATGTGCTCTGATGCGTTTTAATTAGAACATGTTGGAGCAGACTTGATTAGCCATCATGTGTATTAAGAGTCCCACATGGGGACACTAACTCAAACAAGTCAAATGAGCTTTAGTTAAAGCCCCCCACGGCCATTTTGGAATGCAGGATACTTAGTACGTGTGACAATGAGCCATTTTAATCAGAGTGGGTCTCTAGGATCTACTTTAATTAACATGCTCTTCCCGACCCCCATGCATTTCTGTAGGCACCCTTTGACACCAGATTAGGGTTGTCTGACTGGCGGCCTGTAGATGTCATGCAGCCCATGAGGGGTTAAATTGCTGCCACTTGCTCCCATTGATTCAGCTGCAGCAAAATCCGGAGCCCGCAAACTGCTCACCCTCGTCTGGCTTTTGCTGCCTGCCCCTGCCCAGTACAGGGGACAGCGCAGTGTGGCACAGCCAGGGGAGCTGAAGGTGAGCCTGGGCACATAGTACAGCTGTGTGGTAAAGAGGGGCCTCCACATGGAGTGTGGCCTGGCAGGACTGTTGCTCACCCTGATGTGGCCCCTGCCAATGCATCCTGTGAAGCATTTGGCCCCTGGCCACTTAGAAGTTGGACCGCTCTGGGCTAAATGGACCAGTGGTCTGACCCATAAAGGGCATTTTTTTAATGTATGTTATGTGTGCGTACTAGGTGATCAGCAAATGGGGAGTTCGTTTCATGAGATGAGACTCAAAAAGCTTTGGTTTAGACTAGCAAACTAAAGGCTGAGAGAGGATCTGATCTTTTCAAATACATAGAGGCAAAGGCCAAGGAGAGTAAATAATTATTTTAGATAAAAGCCACTGTTGCCATAGGAACTGGCAATGAATAAATTTAGGTTAGTAGTTAGAAGAAGGTACCTGAACATAAAAGCAATCAGGTTCTGCAGCAGCCTTCAGATGGAAGATATAGGGGCAGTAGCATACCTGTTTTTAAGATAGAGCTTGATTAAGTTAATGAATGGGGTTATTTGATATGGCACCTGCAGTTGCAAAGGACTCCACTGTGGCCCAAAATGTCCTTTCCAGTCTTACATTCCTATCTACAGCTGTTTCCCAAAATAAAACCTCTGGTGCTTACCTTTGTGATGCTGTATTGTGAAAGCACACCAAACAGTTTTATTTGCCTGTTACTGTCACTAGGATCAAGAAGAGGAGGAGGAAGAGGATGGAATCCCAGCATTCTCTGAACCCATTCTGGAATTTAATAGACAAGCTGAAGTTGTATCTCCAAAGTATAATGGTCCTCCATTTCCACCAATGGCACCCGCTCCTGTTCCTCAACATGCGGCAGATATTCTGGATGAAATCATTGAAAGGAGGGAAACCATTGAAAACCAGTTAATTAGCTGGTGAGTGTCCACTGGAGGTAGTGAAACAGTAGGAGTAAATGTATTAAGAAGAAATAATGTGTTGTGTAAATGTAGGTGTCATGATGGCTGCTAAATAAGAATTGTTTTTGTCAGGGTGGAACAAGAGGTCATGGCACAGATTATCAATGGGATGTACCCAGTTCAGAAGGAAGTGGTGCCCAGTGTAAGTGCATCAGAGAGTGAAGACAGTGAGGATGTAACCTCTGACATCAGTAAGTAAGAACAGTAGTTATTCTCAGTTGTTTTCCACCTTCAAAGCAGATGGGACGAAAGTATATTCTAGCTCCAGTTCAAGTTGAAAGATGTTTCAACAGGTTGCTTAGTTGGTTAAGCCTAAATGGCGCACTCACTCTTTGGGTTATGTGGAAGTGGAGCAATGGGTTGTCAGGCCACTAAAAAATAAATTGTCACATGCCCTTAAAATAAAAGGCCACAAATTAGCCAGTCTGGCAAGCCAAATTGTGGTCATCCTCCTTCCAGGCAAATCAGCTTAGCAGGAGCACAGCATGCTGCAAACTCTACCAGCTTTTGACTATCTTTCCTGTTAAGAAGAGACATTTCAAATGGCTGCCTTCTTATCAAACAAGAGAGGCAGGCACAGGCATCGCAGATCTGATCTCAGTCCTTCCCCCAGTTCCTTCTGTTGCCACAGATAAGTCTTCTGTCTTAGTGTTTCTCTCTCTCTCTGTGAGGGATTTTTGGAATGTCTGGCAGTTCTTGAAGGATGCAGATTGCTCCTTCTCTTCTATACGCATTTATTGCTGTTGCATAAAATTTTGTATTAATTTTGTTTATTATTTGTCTTTAGTTGAAGCAGCAGGTGGGGGAGGATTTCAGCTCTTTGTCAGTGCTGGTGTGCCGGTGGACTTGGAAATGATCAATCGTTTAGTGAGCGAAGCTCTCATGGAGACTGTTGCCATCATGCTGGGTGATAGGGACCACTCCGTGAGCCTTCCTGCTACAAACGTTCTCCCAAGCATGACAGTTTTGCCAGTAAGAGTCCATTTTATTTCAGCTTTTATGTTATAATTACAATGACTGGGAGTAATTGTAACCAGAGTGTTCCAATGCAAAGACGTTTGAAACCCATTAAGAAACAGAACAAACCCGGTTGGAGCTTCTCGCATAGGTCTTGGTATATGACTGCAAGCAACAGGGTTTAAACCAGTTGCACTGTCAAAACTTGAATTCTTTTGCAATTTGTTCAGATTGCTACTTTAAACTTTTAAAATCCTGGATATGCTGTTGACATCTGAAGAAAGAATGGCAATATTGTATTTCACAGGGTTAAATGTTTATATTATTTCCATTGCCAGGCTGCAAGAGCGATAAACAGATGCTTCAGTGCAAGGAGGTGTGTGTTGTGTGTGTACTTACCAAAAGGGTTTTTTCTTAAGTATTTGCCAATATAAAAATCCATTGTATATCTTCACAATTGAGCATCTGATTCAGAAGCTGACTAGAAAGCTACAGGAATTTAGATCTATTTACATTTTTAAATGTTCATTAGAAGATTCAATGCTGTACTCTAGATTTCATGATGTTATCGTTGTTAGGGAGGGGCTGGAAGGGACCTTACAGATCATCGCGTCCAGCCCTCCTACATGTGATCCCAGTAAGATGGGCATCAAGTTGTTTTTTGAAGATCGCCAGGGTGGGTGACTATACCACTTCAGGGGGAAGCCTGTTCCAAACCCTTAGCACTTGGCTTGTAAAGAAGTTTTTCCTTATATCTAGCCTGAAGCGATCTTCAATCAGCTAGACATAAGGAAAACTTCTTTGTTTCCGTAGACACAGATGTAACAAATTGTATCCTTTTCAAAGGATGCCACTGTAAACTTTTAGGATGCTGCTGTTACTTTTGTGTCATTCTATAAGGAAAGAAGTGTAGCAGAACTGCTCCAACTTTAACCTTGCTTCATCCAAGGTCAAAGTTAGAGTGATTTAACTCACTGGGATCATCCAGTTAGCGTGACAGATGCTGTGTTATCCTTAACAGTAGCTCCCCTTACCCCTTTTAAATCAGTCAAGAGTTCCCAACTTTCATTGGAGACAGGCCGAGCAAGATTTAAAAATAAGACTGTGTGACAAGAAGGGAACTCCTGAAACACTGAGTCATCCCCTGCTCTGCTCCCTTTCATAAACTTATTGAGCTCTACCTTAAAGCTAGGTGGAAAGTAAGGTAGAGTGACACCTTGGAGACTAACTGGTTTAGAAAAGAAAATACTTTTGTAGGCAGACCTACTTTGTCAGATCTGCCCTGTCTTCTGCCTGACTTCAGACTAACACAGATAACCATCTCAGTCTTAAAGCTGGTGATGTTTTTTTGCTCCTAGTGCTTCTAGTGAAAGGTCTTACCAGAATGTCATTCCCCTGATGCACAAGCCACCTTCTCATTTAATGACTGTTTTATACATATTTGTTTGGTGTCAGAAGTGTCATTTAGCTTAAATAGTTCTTTTTCCTTTCTGTTATCTAACTCCTTTCCTTTCCTCCCTCCCTGGGTGTTTGTAGGTGGCAGACCTAGCACCACAGCCTTTGTTTTACTAGGCTATACAAGTTAGAGATAGGCAAGGAATTCTGAGTGATGTCCTCTAGTCTAGTGGACCAGTTGCATGGTTGGGAAAGACTTAGACAAACTTTTTGAATGCAGTGCATTCTTCCTCACATCTAACGATAAAGCAGGCACAGCAGAGATTAAAAGCAGCCTGCAGAACTGCAGCATTGGAGAGGAGAGGAAGTTCCATGGGTTGCAGATGAGCAACTCATGGAAAAAAAGAGCCTGATTAGTGGAAGATCAAGGCCTTTCAAAAGGGAAGAGGGTTGTTATCACCTGTAGGTTGAAAGAAGATTATCAGGAATCAGGTAGATTATAGTATGTCGTGTAGTCAATATTGGTGTTCAGTCTTTGGTTATTAGTGTCTAGCTAACTTATGGATTTTTGTAAGGTTGGCAAGCCAGTCAATTCACTGGTCAAATATTGTCAATTGACTGTATATTTTTGACCAGTCAAAGCTTATAGCAATTTTACCAAAAAAACCCCCAACCCTCCATTTATTTTAGTTTTCTTGACAGAAATATGATTTTTTAAATTGTTTTTTGACGCACTGGAAAATGGATGAATTTTTCTATATATTATTTGGACCTATTGGCAATTTTTTACAATTCTTGACTAACATTTGACCAGTCAGTTGATCAAACTTTGTTTGATTGGTCAAATACCCAACCCAGTTTTTTGTTCCCAGGCTTGTTTTTTGAAGGTAGGTTGTAAATTTTCCTTGAGCACAAGAATAGTGAGGTGAGAAAGGAAATGGCTGTTCTGTGAAAAACATTTGTGGGTCTCTCCCCTTGATTTTCTTTTTCCCTGTGATTATTCATTCCGGCATATAATTTTAGACTAGTTTCACCCATGTAGTTTCCATGATGGCATTTGGTGCACTGGATGAGAGAGATGCCACATTTTGGGAAAGGCATGTGTAGGGTAGGCTCCACGGATTCTGAAGGATTAATTGTGGGGCGTGTTGATTGTTATAGCAGCAGAGATGCGTTGACAAGTTTTTATGCCTATTGTTAAGGAAAGGCCATGTCCCATTTGATGTCTTAAACAAAGCTGTGTCCCATTTGATGTCTGTGGGAAGTTTGCTTCTGTTGATGAGTTGGGCAAGATTAGGGTGGTGTTTGAAAGCCAGGAGCCAGGGGAGGTTGCAGGGAGGTTCAGAATATTTTTCTCCAGGTCTGATCTTTATTGAGTATAGGCTGTAATTGTTTGATAATTCTTCTTATTGGCTCCAGTGTGGGGTAGCAGGTGACCACTAGGGGTATGCAGTTGCAGAAGGGTTTCTTTTTGTATTGTAGCAGATAAGTACAAGGGTATTTAGGCAGCTCTTTCAAAGATACAATCTGTTTTTCTTTTGGAGTGTCCTGGTTATATAAAGGCAGATTTCAGGTTGGCTAGACAGATGTCACGAGTATTCTTCTCACAGTATATGCAGTGGTATCTGAGGACCTGACTGTAGATTATTTGGCCTTTCAGACCTGTTTTTAATCTTCATCATGCCTGTGTTTTCCTCAGACCTGAAGAATAATGCATTGCATTCAAAACCTGCTTTGAGCAGGGGGTTGGACTAGATGACCTCCTGACGTATCTTCCAACCCTCATTTTCTGTGATTCTACATTTATCCCAACCATGCAGTTGGTTCAATAATAGCTGTCACCCACAAAACCCCTTGCCTCTTGCATATGCCCGAGAACATTGTGGCTGTACACTCCAACACTATATAAATGGAGTTTTTCTTAGTCTCATTTTGTGATGGTCTCCAATCCCCTGATTGTCCTAAGAGCCCTTCTCTGCAGCTGCTTTAGCTGGAGTTCTTCTTTCTTGAACATAGCAGACCACAATTCTCTATGGTATTCCAGATGAGCTCTCAGCAGTGCCTTTTTACAATGGCAGTAATGCTTTCTGTCACTCATGATGATATCAGTACTTTGGAGATACCAATACCTTGCCTGATATCTTATAATCACATTTGCTTTTTTTCCTTAGCTGTTTCACATTAGTTGCTCTTATAGTCAGCTTGTGATTATCTAGTTATACCTAAACCTTTCTCTTCCTAGAGATTTCAAATAGGAATCCTTAGTGTCAAGAGTATATACTGACCTGTTGTGGTCCTTGAATTCTTGGCAACAAAAGAATTGCTTTATTATTTTTCCACAGTAGAGACATGAGTGAAAGCTAAGAGCTGGCATTTTCTGATGGGGGACTTAAGTCTAATGGGGGGGTGCCTTGAGTCTGAAAAGGTTGAAGGACCACAGTCCTAGACTCCCTTTGGTAGCAGCAGTTCTGAATAAATTTAGAAGAGATGAAAATTTCATGGAGAAAACGCTTTGCTGGAAGTTACAAATCTATTTATTTCTTTGTTGGTGGCAGTGGCTAATCCCATTAGGGTGCTGATTTTGGAACTTCTGGTCACCTAGAATGAAGGCTTCACGTTATGTCCTAGTCCCGGTTTTCTCACTTCTGGCAACTTCAGAGGCTACCCAAGTTGTTATTTTCAGATAAAGATTCTCAAATGACTCTGGTTGGAAGAAGTCAGGGAGTCACGTTTAAATGGTAAGATAACTGTGTTATAGGCTTTCTAGTTACCTTGTTTCTTCTTTTATATTTTCAGGAATGTGAAATATCTACTCCATTAGCCACACCATGTGATACACCACCTCTTGAAAAAGAACCATCACCAGTAAAAACCCCCGATTCTTCCCCTTGTGTTACAGAAATTGGTGGAGATGTTCTTGTTCACCAACAAATGAAAGAATCAGGTAGTAAAAAATAATCACTAAACTTGAGTTGAAGCAAGCATATGTTAATCTGTTACTTTTTGTTTTCTTCTCCAAAGGCACTGTCTCTGAGGCTAAACACTCTTGGGCCTGTGTTTTCATTTAGAGAGTGGTTTGGAGCTTGCATAGTTTAAAAGCTTTAAGCAAATTTCCTTTACAAACAATCCCGTTTTATCTCCCTTCTGACATCAGGTGTTCCTTTATCAGAGATTATTTATATCTCTCTGATGTATCACTTTTCTAGCTCAAAAAATTGCTGCTTCATCTGTTCCTGAAAAGTGTCTTGGCTTTCAGAAGCCTGAGCATCCACAAATCCTACCAAAGTTAACAGGAACCACAGGTGCACCTACAAGTGTTTAACTAGTTATTTACATTAATCCAGTACAGTCTTCACAGATTTTTAAAACCTTTTCAGGCAAAATACGGAACACCTTGTGAAAAGAGAAAAAGCTTGATCTTGTCTGAATGTTATTTGCTGCTTTCCAGTCCAGTCTGAACTCTGTGATTGGTTTCATGTGTGTAGGTTTTGAGATTCCAGGTGCCACAAGTCCTGTTGGCACACCTGCTCCTACCCCTGTGGATACACCACCTAAGATAATGACACCAACCCCTCCAGCATCAGAACCTGGCTTTGATGCAACAAAGATGGAAAGTCCAAAGTCTCAAAACCCATGGGGAGATGCAGAGCTCCCTCTAGAAGAGGAGAAGCCTAGTTCTTTAAATGAGGAGACTTTCCACCCAAAGCCTATGTGAGTTCTAACAATCCACATCTTTTTCCAATTTCTTTTATTTAGCTGCAGCAGTATGCAACTGTGAAGAAACACAGGATGTTTATATTGCGAAGCACAGAGATAAACAATTAAATAAATAGTATCATGGACTGGTTTATAGAATAAAGTAAGACTTGAAATCTGGGGGTGGGTTAAGATTTGATTAACACTTGTTTATACTCCTGTTTGACAGGGTATTTAGTACGTTGTTTTTAGCCATAGCTGCTGGTAACAGATGTGACTGTGGTGAATGAAGTGCCTTTCTGTTGTTAACATTTTACAAAATAGGCCACTACTTTATGGCTGCCTCTATTAAAGTGACCCATTTGTGACAAATGGATTGCAGCTCGCTGTTAAGGATACTTTAACATTTTTTCTCTCTCTCACCAATTCATGAAACAGGGGCTCTTTTTTTGATAAATGCCTTGTACTGTATGGTTTGTTGTGCTGGGTTTGGGGTACGGTTTGTTTAAGCAGTTTTGTTTGGTGTATTTTGGTGCATTCAGAATACATTTTCTTGAATTTCAGTGTGATGTCAGTGGCTAAAGATGAAGAACCAGACACCTTGGTTTTACCAGCTTCTCCTGAGCCAGTTAGACCCCTTGCATCAGTTCCTTGTGAACCAAAGAGTCCCTCTCCTGGGCATACACTTAGCTCTGGCCCATCCACTCAGGAAAGCAGTATAACTGCCACAGAAACGGAAACAGAAACTGGAGACAGGTTCATCTCGGAGGGCGAGGTCCTGTTTAGCTATGGTCAAATGATAGCTGCAAGAGGTAAAACTGAATTTCCAGGGATCTTTGTATTCAGGGTTTGGTTTGAATAAGTGTCTGTTGTTTGCTCTGAGTGAAAGTTACTCTGTTGGTATAACAGAAGTATGTTTTACTACTTGGGAAGTCCAAAGCAGTGGTACTAAACCTTCTGGTCCCATGGGCCAGATGAGTAGTGTGGGGTTGGTCCATGGGCTGGATCCGTTTGGCAAGGTCAGACCTTTGGGCTGGATCCTGTGTGGGGTCAAGTCCATGGCGCAATCCCACATGCCAGTGCATGGGGCTGTCATCCTGCCAGCAGGACTCCCCAAGAGTTCAAAAATTTGGCATGGTGGCAGCTCTTATTGTTGTGGCTTTCAGATCAACCTTGCATGCCAGTCCTATGCTGGATGCCAGCTTTCAAAGCCATGGCAATTAGCCTGCTCCTGCTTCTCCACTGCCAAATTTCCAGATGTATGGGGAGCCCCACATGCCAAATAACATGGCACCGGGGACAGATTTGGCTCCCCGGCCAGGTTGCACACCTCTGGCCTGCAGAGAGAGAGTATATCTGTAGACCTGTACTAACTGTTTGTGGTTTGGGGGACATGTAAGAAATCTCACCATTTTTCCTTTTTCTATGAATGAAAGTTGGGTGTTTCTTAATGAAAGAAAATGATATAGAATAACTGAGGGTTTGTGACAAGAGAGCTTCTTTAAATGATTCTCGTGTGCACAAGAACAATGAATAAATTGTAGTGAAAACTTTTTTTAAAATGTCATAAAGCATCAGAATTATTTCTTATGGGATGGAAAAATGTACACTAATGAGGCACATGTGATAAAAATTTTTACCTTTGTTAGAGCATTGTATTGCAATTTAGAAAAATGTATGATTAACTTGCTGTTGTAGAGGCATGTTTTCTAATATTTGTAGCATGTGTGGGCATGTGTTTATTTTCAGCCTTAGCAGAAGGACTGTCTCTTCCAAACCTGAGTGAAAGTTTATGCAGTACCCTACATGATGCCCATGAAATGGTAAGGAAATAAACTAGGAGGAGATTGACTTTAGCGTAATACCTTAGCTGGATTGTCTTGTCAGATAAGATGCTCTCTAGTCTGTTTATATACTTTTGTTTAGACACGATAAGTACAAGCAAAAGGACTAATAAGAAATATTGAAGAAACAGTATGTTTTCAGTGAAAAATTCCCAGCTTGTCCAAATGGATTTGTAAAACAATTATAAATTTCAGAACCCATTATAGTAAATGATCGTTCTTTATAAACATTCCTGTCTTCCTGCCAGCTTTCTTGAGAGATTAATAGTTGAGTTAAAATCCAAATTATTCACACATTCCATCTAATATGTAGCATGGTTTATTATTTCGACATACTTTTGATATTAGAGGTGAAATACAATATTACTTACTTATTCAGATTTCATTCTTACATTCTATAGTAAGTAAAATGGCAAAACGTTATTATGCCCTTCAACTAAGAATGTGATCCATGTGACCTGATATTTTCCAGAACATGTAGCTTACTGGAATGAGACAAATTTTATATTTGTTCACTTTTGATACCACTGTAATATTTTTTTAGAGTTCTAGAACATAAAGAATGGAAGAGTTTGCTTTTTAGCTTTCCCAAGTACAAGCCATGTCTTTGAATATTTTTCCATATTTCTTCTTAATCAATTTACCCCTCATAATTTGTTAATCTCTCCTTTCAAACTATAATAGTTGAATATAGTTTACAAGTATCTAAGATAGCAGTAATCTCTGCATAGCTGCCCTGTTGTGTGTCTTGCAGATCTAAGTTTGTTTACTCCTGTGCTCCATACTTTGGGAGTTGTTCATATGTGTTACATGTCTTTTGACAAAGATTACTCGTTCAATATATAGATAAATCTAAGAGGTGATTTTTAGTACCAGGTATGGGATCTTTCCCGTCCTGGACCACATGCCCACCAGGTGGGAAAAAATTAAAGCTGTGGCGACAGAGCCCTAATTCTGTTCCAGGTCTTCCTTGTGGAATTAATATATAGATCCATAAGGGAGCAGGAGCATAGCCAGACATTGCTGTTTTTTAGATATTTCTGGGATTTGCAACAAGTGGTGTTCCCCTTGGACGGCAGATATGCAGAGCAGATGCATTTCCTGTTGTGTGGTTGTTCCAGTAAAGATATTTATGCTCTCATAGGTCAAATGTGAGAAATGAGAAACTTCAAGATTGGTTTGTTCTGTTGTTTTGTGCCTCTTTGGGGCTTAAAAAGAAAGCCAGGTGTGAAGGAAATGTGTCCATTAGATCTCAAGGCATGAGCATGCAATGTCAACATTTTAGTGCCTGCTCAGAATTTATTGTAATCCCTGGAAATTGCTTCTTAAATTGAAACTGTTTAGAAAACTGGGAGCATGCAAAGTTGCTTCAACATTGAGGCACCTTTTATCTGTTTATGGATTTCACAGAATCATAGAAAATGAGAGTTGGAAGGGAGTTCAGGAGGTCACAACTAGTCCAACCCCTTGCTCCAAGCAGGGCCAGCCCCAACTAGATCATCCCAGCCAAAGCTTTGTCTGGCTGAGTCTTAAAAACCTCCGAGGAAGGAGATTCTGCAACCTCTCTGGGTAACCTGTTCCAGTGTTTTACTACCCTCCATGTGGGAGGATTCTTCCTAATATCTAACCTGAACATCCCTTGCTGCAACTTGAGACCATTGCTCCTACTTCAGTCATCTGCCACCGCTGAGGACAGTCAAGCTCCATCCTCTTCCAAACTCCTCTTCAGGGAGTTGAAGGCTGCTAATAAATCCCCCCCTCAGTCTTCTCTTCTCCAGACTAAATAAGCCCAGTTTCCTCAGCCATCCCTTATAAATCATGTCCCCCAGCCCCCAAACCATTTTGTTGCCTTCCGCTGGACTCTCTCCAATTTGTCCACATCCTTTCTGTAATGTGGGGCCCAAAACTGAACATAGTACTGCAGATGTGGCCTGACCAATGCTGAATAGAGAGAAATAATCACTTCCCTTGACGTACTGGCAACACATCTACCAATGCAGCCCAGTATTGCCGTTAGCCTTCTTGGCAACGAGGGCACACTGCTGCCTCATATTCAGCTTCTTGTCCGCTGTAACCCCCAGGGCCTTTTCTGCACAGCAGCTGCCCAGCCAGTCACCCCCAGCCTGTACCAGTGCATGGGATTGCTCCATCCTAAGTGCAGGGCTTTGCATTTGTCCTTTATTGAACCTCATGAGATTTCTTTTGGCCCAATCCTCCAATTTGTTGAGGTCACTGAATCCTAGCCCTACCCTCCAGCGTATCTAGTACTCCTCCCAGCATGGTGTCATCTGCAGACCTGCTGAGGGTGTACTCTATGCCATCTTCTAGGCCAGTGATGAAGACATTGAACAAAACTGGCCCCAGGACCAATCCCCGGGGCACTCCACTTGATACCAGCTGCCAACAAGACATCGAGCCATTGATTACTACTCTCTGAGCCCGATGCTCCAGCCAGTTTTCTACCCACCTTACAGTCCATTCATCCAGCCCAGACTTCCTTAGCTTGCCTGCAAGAATGTTGTAAGAGCCCATATCAAAAACCTTGCTAAAATCAAGGTACCACCAGTCTCCCCGCATCCGCAGAGCCAGTCACCTCATCATAGAAGGCAGTCAGGTTGGTCAGGCATGACTTGCCCCTGGTAAATTCATGCTGACTGTTCCTAATCACCTTTTTCTCCTCCAAGTGCTTCGAAACGGATTCCTTGAGGATCTTTTCCATGATTTTTCCGGGGACTGCAGTGAGGCTGACTGGTCTGTAGTTCCCTAGATCCTTCTTTTTTCCCTTTCTTAAATATGAGCACTATGTTTGCCCTTTTCCAATCATCTGGGACCTCTCCTGATCACCAAGAGTTTTCAAAGATGATGGCCAGTGGCTTTGCAATCACATCGGCCAACTCCCTCAGCACCTTCGGGTGCATCCCATCTAGCCGCACAGATTTGTGCTCTGGGAGCTGACCGTGCCTGTGAAGACTGAGCTAAAAAGGGCATTGAGCACTTCAGCCTTTACTGCATCCTCTGTCACCAGGCTGCCTCCCCTATTCAGTAGGGACACACACTTTCCCAGATCCTCCTCTTGCTACCAGCATACTTAAAGAAACCCTTCTTGTTCCCCTTCACATCCCTTGCTAGCTGCAACTCCAGTTGCACTTTGGCCTTCCTGACTTTATCCTGGCATGCCTGAGCAATGCTCTTATATTCCTGCCTAAGTTCTTAAAGAGGAATAGTGATATTTTTAAGATGCTTCAGCTGACCTTGCCTCAAGTAACCCTTTCAACTATCTGGTGTCCTTACCCTTTAATTTCTATGCTAAGTCAGAGTATCAACAATTTCTTTTATACGATTTTTTTCTTTTAAAAGAAATCCTAGAAGTGTCCTTCAATAGCATTGTGTGGTGAGGTCTTAGTAGGATGCTGTTGGCATATAGATTAGCATTGTGTACCCTCAAGCCTAAAATGTTTTATTTATGAAAGCAGTACCAAGTGCATCTTTACAAGCAACCTAGAGCTTGCCACACTCCCTGCATTCCTTATCTGAGG
Organism: Crocodylus porosus; assembly: GCF_001723895.1. Taxonomy (NCBI): domain Eukaryota; kingdom Metazoa; phylum Chordata; order Crocodylia; family Crocodylidae; genus Crocodylus; species Crocodylus porosus. Next base: position 108,919,042 of record NW_017728947.1, read on the forward strand.
GAGGGAGGGGGAAATTCTTCCTTTTCCCCCCCCACATAGGCAGGGCGCTAGCTGTAAATTTCCATGGGAGTTCTAGAGGGTCAGCTCTGTTTAGTAATTAAGGTGGCTGTAAAATATATATTAATAAACTAGCACACGGGCTCTTTGGAGGGGAAAAAAGGGGGAATCTAATTCTGGCTGGCTGCTGCTCTTCCCAGGGTGGAAGTTTCTCAAAAGGCTGGTTCTCCGTATTAAAAAAATGCTGGATTATTTGTCCTGGCAATGTTATGCAACCGGTTTTTGGGATCTATACATTTTCTACTCAAAATGGAATGTTTTGGGGAAACAATGCATTGCAAATTCTGTTAGTCGCTTTTGCTCTATTCTTACAGATATTAGGAGTTTTGGGGCAGAAACAGTGTCCTCCAGACTTGTGCCAAAGGAAAATAAAGATCTGTTTTCCTGTTGATACCTAGTCACGTTAAAATACTGACAATCAGTTATTTGAGAACCTAACTGTACATTTCTGCATTCATATTGTTCAGCTAAGAACAAACATGTTATCTTTTCAGTATCAGTTATGGTGGGCATTTGGGTTATAATGTGCCTTTGTAGAAGGATAGGACTTGATGGTCTAATACAGTGGTGCTCAACCTGTTGGCTCCATGAACCAAACAAGTAGTATGGGGCTGATCTGTTGACTGGATCCTGTGTGCAGCTGCTGGCCAGATTGGGCTCTGTGGAAGGAGTTCTGGATCTTGCCAATGGTGCCTGGGTTGTACCCTGCATTACCCCACTTCACGCACCCGATCTAGTGCACAGGGGCCTGCTTTCTCCACCTGGCTCCGCAAGTTTGGCAGCTGGGGAGCAGCAATTATCACTAACACTACTCCCCTGCCACCCAATTTTTGGACCCACGGGCAGCTCCGCATGCCAGATGATGCAGCTCTGCATGCCAGGGCTTGAGCACCCCTTGTCTAATAGGTCTTTTTTACCATGAACTGTTGTTATGATCTTTTGTATCAAAAACTCCTTACATGCTGCTTGCGCCCTTTTGTTATGAAAAAGAAGAGACTGGGCTGCTGGTCTATATATATATTCAAATGTTCATAAACATTTTAAAGTGGGTAACTGCAGTAACCTGGAGGTACTTTATAAATATAATCTCCAGTTTAACCGTTGATTTAGGAATAAAGATCTAAAAACTAAAAAGGGGTTTTTTTTAATTTCAGGATTATGATCCTCCCAGTGAAGGACAAGTCATAAGAAGACCCCATAAAGGATATCACAGAGATCCTGTTCTCTCCCTCTTGTCTAGGCTAAATCAGGCACCAGTTACTGCACAAGAAGTGATATACCACTCTGAGGTACCTTTAGTTTCCTTTAGTTGTTGTATAGGAATAAAAGAAAAAAAACGTTAAGTTTCAAAATGGGGTTCTGTGATTTAAAAAAAATAGGTAAAGTAACTAAAGTTTAGTTTACATATGGAAAAACTTCAAGCTTTATCCAGTCTGTTGCTACTGAAAGCCAATTCTGCGAGGGGGAATTTGACTTTTGGTAATTCTATTCCAGACTTTGAAATGCGTACAGTAGATAGAAATGTAAAATCTAAGACCTTGTTCCTGTATATAATAAAGGCAAGTACCTAGCCCTCCACTGTGTGAACATAAAGCATGTTCCCACTGCAGCTGGTCAAACTCTGTTCTGATATTGTGACAGTTTGAGGGGACCTGAGGAATAATTGGTGGCAGAGATTTTGTATGCTTTTCTCAACTTGCATTTCCTTTCATTCTGAACTGAGGCCCAGCAGCAATTTCTATTCTGACTAATGAGTAGCAGAAAGAGCAAAATGATCTATCTGTATTGAATGTTGAGTTAATATGCCCGTTAAACATTATAACTCTAAAAATCTGCAAAAAATTGTTAATTTAAAATAAGTGAATGAACTGTTTGCCTAATACTAAGCGGGGGGGGGGGCGGGAAGGGTATGAGAGAGAGTGAAAACTTGGGAGGACTTTGGTACATAAATTAGGCAACATCTCTATTTAGGTTAGTTTTCTGCTATTTGTGACTTTAGTGGAACGTATCCCATTTGTTCCTTCTGTCTTGTTTAGGCTGAACTGTCCATAGAACAACTTTACCCCTCTCCTTAATCATTCCTCAATCTTTATTTTGTTTGCTTAATGAGCTCTGATGGATGAACTGTGTAAAGAACTTTCCAGTGTCAACTGTGACTCTATCTGTAATTAAAGTGACACTTTCTTGTCAGTATTGCCAGTTACAAATGCATCTCTAATTTGCTTTTGTCTGTCCTCTGGTCACGGTGCTCAGCCTGTTCAAAGCTCTAACAAATCCCTTCACAGACTGTGGCAGTGCTCGCATAAGCATGCCTTCTCATGTAGGAAACCTCATCTAGGAACAAAATATGCATCATGCCACTTCAGAACACCCTCATGCACACAACCAAATACTACTAGTTTGCTTCCTATTGTGCAGGGGCATGTTAACTGTTTTTAACATTCAGCTTGGTTGGAAGACTGCTTGGAGGATGTCTCTGTTCAGGCCATGTTAGAATGTGGCTGAAGATGACCCTTTTATTCTGGTCTGTTGAACAGCACATCTTTGGTATCTTTTAAATGCTCCCAAGGAATCAAGGAATGGGAATTGCAGGAAGTCGCAAACAAGTTCCTTGTGACAAACCCCACTCACCAACCTGCTGGCTTTGAACTATCATGGCGAGAGTGGTCCCTGCTAAGCAGGTTCAGGGCAGGCCAAAGCCCCTGCGCAGCCAACCCTCACCTCTGGGGCCTCAGTACTAACCCATCGTGCACTTGTGGAGGGATGCAAACAATGCCGCACATCACTGAGGAGTGTCCCCTCTACAAACTAAGAGGTGGATTAATAACTTTCAACTCAGTTAATGAGGAGGCTGTTGCTTGGCTTTGTGGATTTGCAGTTGCTAAATAAATAAATAGTGCTCTCAGAGTTATGGGGTTCAGACAGATGGCGGTTGTTTCATGGAGATGTATATAATAGTAGCTGTGTAAAGCTTAGAGAAGGCACTGATTTTTCCATTGGTCCTACCTAACACCTTTCAGTTCTGTACAATGGTAAATGCAGGTCTCATTCTCCCAAGGGGTCACATGTTTGCTTTTCAAAGGCAGCCTTCTTTATTCAACACAAGTAGTATAAATCCATTCTGCAGCACAGTATACCTGAACAATGTAGCATGGTATGAAAGACATCCGTTATGATTCATTAAACATGCTTTTTTGCTGTTTTATGTAGGACTCTGATAACAGCATTGGAGAGCTCAGTGAAGGCCAAAGACCTAGACTGACGAGAGCAGCAGAAAGTATCCTAATGGGGCATTCAGTTTATATAGACCAGCCTGCTGGCCTAGCTACTGAACAGCATCCCCACAGTGTGCCATCCCCAGGACAGTGTGAGAGGACTGCAGGTATAAACCACAATCATCTTTGCTCCATGGTATCTACTTAAGATTTTGAGATTACAGATGTTTCAGATGCTGCTGTAGACAGTTTGAGTGTTCAGTACCCACTCACCAAACATCTAGTTGAATGAAGGAACTCATATTTTTTTTTCTAATCAGTGTTAAAGACTGCTGTCTTCCACATTTTAGAGTGTCTGCAGTATTGTACATGGATGCAACTGCAGCCCAGGTAGACACATGAGATTTGCTTTAAATTACCTAGCACAGATACTGATAACAGTGGAGCTGCAATGACAGATGCCTCAGCTTCCAAATAATTACCTAGACCATTGGGCAGGTGAGAATGTGCTTCCAGTTTTCATATTCCTGTAACCTGAACACTTCTGCTGAGGCTGCCAGAAAAGAGGCAGCTGTTGCTTTTTATGATAGAGAGTTTGTATTGTGGACATCTATCCAGCAGGGAATAAACTGATGCTGCTAACTTGGTTTAACAGCTAGCCGGTTATAAGAGGTTTCAGTCACTACCGACTTGGACCAGATTTGATTTGGTAATCTCTAGGATAAACAGATCCTCAAAGATCTGTAATCTCTCTATAAAAGCCACTCATTTACTTAAATTAGACAAGAATTAGCTTTCACGAGATGATGTTTGTGTCATTAGGGCAAATTAGTCCCACTGTCTTTCTCTAACGGTGGCCAGTACCAGAGAGGTGGTACAAGAAAGTCTGTGATGAACTATGGAGGGAAAAGATGCCGTGGTGGGGAAGGTTTGTGCTTTACTCAGACAGTGGTGAGATCTGGATGCCTGAGGTATTTATACCAGCTTTTTCAATCCTACCTGATGTAAGCTTTCATGTTTCATATAAATATCAAATCCTCTTTTGTATCTGATCTCAGATGCAACAAGGCAGTGGTTCTCAACCTGTCAGCATTTCCATTAAATCTGTTTTCCATGGTTCCATTAGCTTTAAACTGAGCTGTGATTTGGTATCTACAGCCTTAGTCCAAGAGTAATTTTTCAAAATTAATTAGATTTAAAATTTAGTTCTTTGAGATGACTGAGGTCTAAAGTATAGTTACAGCTCATGGACTAATTTTCGTAAAGCTATTCTCTACTCTTACAGGCTGCACAACTATGATGGCTTTTATAGATAGTAGCTATATAAGTAACTTATCCAGAGTTTGGTTCATTCACTCAGTGGAATGACAGAGTTTCATAAAGAAGCTTTTCCAATCTGTTTTTAGTGTGAGAAATAAAGCCCAATTGAGTACCTAATGGCGTGGTACACAATAACAGCTCTGAAGGCATACCATGTTAGAAATGCACAGATTTCTGTTTCACAGACATTTTTCCTTTCTTTCTTTCAACAAGGAAAATTAAAAAGACCTTAACATATATGGGCAGATAAAGAACATTCTCTTCATTCTGGCCTGTTCTGTCATTCAGCCTACAAGGCTTCTTACCCTTTTCAAAAAACATGACATAATTGGGATTCTGTTGGTCCAGTTTGACCCTGGGTTTTTCTTTCCCATTTTTTTTCTCTTAGCAGATACTTGCCATGGTACAATGACCATGGCTGAATTAGTGTTGCAGCCATTTTCAAACCCGGTTCCTCAAATGCCACAAGCCGGTGATGGGAATGTGCATCTATCAGAGGATACTTCTCAGGTAAAGCCTGAATAGCTTTCACACGTTGCTTGTAAATAGTTAGGAAATGTGAACTGAAACTGAATTGTATTCAGATTTTAAGTTAAGTAGTGATAGCTGATGTCAGAGAGGAAAGATGCTGGTTACATCGTCCTGACCACTCTGCAATGGTGTGCCATTCTGGGATACTGAACTAGATATATTCTGAAGAATGATCACTTTACCTGTCCTACCTGACCTCCTCTCTGAGCAACAGCTAGGTTCTGCACCTAGACCTGATATCCTGGATACAGCAAGCAGTTGTTTAGCTGCAGTGTCTGGGCATATTTTTACAAAGCAGGAAACTTTTGAGCAGACAGTCGTACAAGACTGAACAGCAGAGGATTGTTATCTGAGCAGCTTAGCACCAACCCTTGCTCTTGACAGCATTAATGTCTGCCATTCCCGAGTACCTGCTTTCTGTCAAATAATCAGGGTCACAAGAGTATATCTGGCACTGATCTCTGCTAGTCATGCTTCTGTCTAAGGCAACACGGTCACGTCTTTAATGGTGGTAGAGTTTCTGAAAGGTATCATCCTTATTTTCCATCAGGGGAAGAACTGTTTTCATCCTAAGCTATCTAGTTTGAGCAGATTGATGGTTTCCCCATTACAGCATGTGATTATCTGCTTTACCACTTGTCCATGCAAATAGTCTTTTTTGATAGCTCTCATCTCAGCTAAAACAACAGGGAAGATTCAGGCCTTCATGGTGGGCCCCAATACCTGAATTGTTATAAAGGCAAATTTAACCAGGGGATATCAAGGGGTCAAAAAAAATCCTCTGAGCTGCTCCCTTATAGTGTGAAGAACAACTGAACATGTGGTATGTGGTATCACAGACCTGTCTGCCTCACTCGTCTGGACGTGGCCAAAAGGGGCAGAGGAGGGGAAACAGGGGCTAAAGAGTAGATAAATATATACTTTTAAAACTCAGTGCCAGCTGAGTGTTTGTCATGCTCAGTATGTTTTGTACTGGTCTGATCTGTATGGGTCAGGGCTAATCTGTGCTAACTCTTGAAGTACCAAGTGCGCTGTCATGTTTTTTGGGGGGTTATTTGCCAACTGGTTTTGTAATATTTTTGCATAGCTGGAATATTTATATATAATTAACATATTTTGCATGTGATTGCTCTTCCTTTCCTTGGCACTTTGATAGTCTCATTATCATTTTTTATTGTTTTGCTTCATTTTTATGCACTTTGAAATAGCCTTTTTTCTGTAACCTTCCTGCTGCACACAATTGTATTTTATGAGGTGCATCTCCTACCTTTTGTTCATGAGTTGAATAGTCTTCTTTTTCTTTTCAGTAAGGATAATAAATTAAACTGACACATTTCAATAGAACAATAGCATTGAAAATGAACATGTTGCAATTGGGCGCCCTTTCAGTTAATGATATCCACTCAAAGCACCTTTATTTGACTTGTTTTTTTCGTGATGCTGGAACTTCCTGCCCAAAGAAAATTGTTTTGGGTGTTTGTTATATTAATCAGCTTTAAACTGGATTGAAAATGCAGGTCTCCAGGAAAGGGCAATGACCAGAAGACTTGCTCTTTCTGGCTTTTCTGGTTTACTGGCTTAGATGATCATTCTTGGGCAGTGCATGGCCAGTAGTATCCTTGCTGATGAGATCCCCATAGTCACAGGTTTGGCTGAAGAAAGTGGAAGCCCAAAATGCTTAGTAAGATCCAGGCCTGATTTTTCTTAGTTTATATATTATTTATGTGATTTATATGCTATCCTTCCCAACAGGGGCTCAGGGCACCTGACACGAAGAAAAACGGAGCACCTTAAAAGGGCAACTGAAATAAAATAAAACAGAGATTCCCCTAAGAAACATTTCAGCCTTGCTTTGGTTGCTAAATGCCTGCTCAAATAGAAAGATCTTGCAGCACTTTAGAAAGATGTTCAGGCTCCGGCTGTAGTGGGCCTGGAGATAGATGTAGTTCCAGAGCTGAGGAGCAAGTGCTGAAAACAATTTCCCATGTGTTTTTTGCCAAGTGGACTTGGCAGCTGATGGGACTTGTAGGAGGTTTCTCTTAGCTGACCTTGGGGATCACAGTCAGGTGTAAGGGAGAAGGCAGTCCCTTAAGATATATCACACCAGGGCCTTTGGTGCTCAACTTTCTGACCCTGCACGGCAGATGAGTGTTGATCTGGCAGGATCAGGTCAGATCCATTGTGTTCTGGCCAGGCCCCATGTACCAGATCTGGCCACAGAGTGACCCCACATGCTGGTGTGATCTGGTACATGGATTTGGATCATCTGGTGCTCTTAGCCACCTGAAGATCCAGGCACAGCAGTGCATCCAGGAGCACTCCTGAGCCTGGGAAGCAGGTGCTTTTTTCTGTGACTCTAAAAGCATTTTCTCTCCTGTCCGTTGTAACTCCCCCTGCCCAGTACAAGTTGATAGGTGCAGTTGCCACCCTGCTGGTTGCCTTCCAAAGTTTGCTGCCTTCCTCTAATGCAGGGGTGAAGGACCACTTAACTGAGTTTTGGCAAGTCATCATGGGCTGCATGGCAGGCGGTCACGGGCAGATAAATATAAATTTTCTACACTTTTTAGGGGCCTTGCAGGCATCTGGCCCATGAGCCACATTTTCCCCACCCCTGCTAATACATGACAGATTCTACCAGGTGCCTGGGGCTGATGGACCATATTAAGCTGTAGACTCCCCGTGCGAGTGGGGGGTTGGAGAGGATGCCCCAACCTTGACAGCTCTGAACACTGATCAGGCAGGAACACAAGCTGAGATAGATGAATTAAATTTCTTCTCTTCCCCTCTCCTGTCTCTCACCCAGGGGAGTCCCTTTTGCCCCTCCACTTGTGCCCCCCCCATCCCAAGCCAGGCCCTCCTTCTCTCACCATGGGTGACTGCCTGTCTCTCTGCCTTCTCTTTTCCTGATTTTTCTGTTCATCTTTATTTTATCCATCCATTCTGCCTGTGTCTGCAATTGCAGAGGCTCTTCCTTGCAGTTTTAGTCTTGCTTGCCTTTCTTCTTAACCTTTTGGGGGACCAAGACATCTGTTCAGTTTTGATGCCTTGTCTTCTAAGCCTGAGTTGCAGAGGCTGTGCAGCTGTCCCCAGATCCATATGGCAGGATTCTGTGGTTTTCTTGTAAAAAGTCACATGGCAGTAGTAGCCCCAGTGAGAATCAGATAAATTATGCTAGGTGCTGTATAGATTTGTCCAAAGGCATAGTCCTTGCAGCATTCCTTAACAAGAAGTCTCAGATTCCAGGCAAATGCTTGTATTCACCTGCTAGAGCAATAATATAATAGATGAAAGTGGAATCAGTTCCTAACCTGATCATCTGCTTTCCTTTGCCTGTCTGCATTGTTTGGATGACACTGTGCCAAACATCTTACCCCAAAGAACTTGCAGTAGAAGACGACAAACAATGCACAAAATTTATAGGAAGAGCGATACAACTTTTAAAATATACTTTGTTTTTTTGGTCACAATTGAGGGCATCTGTCTCCATATGTCCTTCAGCCTAGCTATTAACTAACTGATTAGTTATGGTGGCAGAGATGGTTTTTGAGAATAGGAAGACCATGGCAGGAAAGAAACTTCCCAATTATTAGCTTTCCCTCCAAGACCCTTCAGTTTCTCTACACGGGAGGAAGTGGAAGTTCACATTGCAAAAACAAGAGACAAATTGTTTCTGCCACCTCCTTTCATTAGGAATTGCAGGGTTCTCTATATATTTAGTTTTAAATGGGTGACTGCTCGTTTCTGTTGATTACATGGGAATCACATCTTAGAGAACAGCTTGCCATGCTTTTTGTTAGAGGAAATAAATGGTTGCAAAAAAGCTAATTTACAGTTGAACGGTTTGAAAGTTGAACTGAAGGATACGTAATTTAGCAATTCATAATGCCAAGTAAATCAATTTGTGTGAAACTGCCCTTGTTTTATTTGAATTTAAAAATAAAAATCAGAAATGTAATGTGGTTTTAATAACTTGTATGCAGAAACAGAGCCAAGAGGCTACACATGTGGAGCCAGTCCGATCCAGAGTCATTCGTGTGAGAACTAAATCTGAAGTAGCACAACAGCAAGGTAAATCAGTGTTGTTAAGCATATTAACCTGCCATTAAGGTGCAGGATGTGAAGCCTGCCACTTTAGCCTTTTGCTCCTTACTGTGAAGTTCTCTAGCTGATATTTTTTTAAACTGCTGTAATAAAGACGGAGTAAGTAGAGGTCGTACGTAATTGTGTCTATCGCTAGGTACGAAGTTCTGATTGGCGAGCGAGGCTGCTATTTTTAGAGTTGCATACTTCTATTGATAAGCGATCTGGATCATTGGGGTGATCAGAATTGCCATTTGTTTTCCTCTGTTTAATTTTTCTCTTTGTTCTGTGTAAATGACTTAATTTAGCCAATCACAGTTTAGTTAACTATTTCTTTCATGGTCCTACCCTCGGGCAAACAGATGCTCATATGATGGTGGTAGAAGGTAATGGATTGTGTGTCTGGGCAAATGCAGTTGACCCAAGAGGGGAAATGGACTGAAAGATTAAACACAGTTAAGGTCTGAGAAGCATAAAGAGAGAAGTACCAATGATGCCTGTTCTGCAGTGGACTGCCAGTTAGTATGCAATAAAGAGCCATCTTCTATAAATGTGAAGCACTGTATCTATTAGATAGATCAGGAGTGATGAAAGAATTTAATTATATCATCTCCGTATAGAGTATTTCATATGTACCATGGATCAAGTTTAGCGTATGACTAACAGAAGCCTGGAACATTATCACCACATGTTAGTACCAGAGCAAATGATTTTAATACATGCTAGAGTTGGATTGGATACGAATTAAATGCAGAAAGGTCTGCTGATGTGGTTTTAAAGATTCACAGTTAAACTTGGCATTCTTACCTTTTTGTGTTTTATGTTCTGGTAACAATATTAACCTAGATATGAAGAAGTTTTAATATATGATTGTGCATTTTGTGTATAATTCTTATTTGATTGTATACCCATGTATAATAATAGGAATTTAAAATACCAGGGACCAAAGTACATGTTAAAATTTCTGTAGATAGCTTAATTTCCACAGTCCCCATTTTAACTACTTAAATGAAATTATAAGCACCTGGTGAACACACTTTTTGATTTAATTCTTCAAAATATTACAAAATGTAAGCTGTTCTCCTCAGTAACTTATTTACACGTTTGAAGTTAGGTATGCAAGTCATCCTCATTGAAGAGCCCAGTCTCATGACAGTCACAGAAGCTGAGGACTAAATTCACAACTGCGTTTAGAAAAAAAAAATGAAGTTATGTAGTTCAAACATTTGTCCAATGTGCCTATTCAGTAGCAGAGCTCATTACATACTGAGTGGTCACAGTTAGGATACCCCAGCCCAAAGTGCTGATGTTGTGAGTGACATACAAGCATTGAAAATAGATGGGGGCTCGTCTGGCAGGTGTCTGGGTGGCAAAGAACTATGTCCGCCTGTTCTCTCTTTGACCTGGGTAGTGGGAGAACAGAGCAGTAGGCATTTTCTTCCTTCTCTTCCTTCACATTAACCCTTCAGAGAGGGAGCAGAAGGAGGGATATCTTCCAACCTACATGCTGTAGCAAATGTCCTTTTGTTCTTCAGCTTCTCAAAATATTTACAAGAGAACAGTCTTGTTTCTGCCTTCACATTCAAGGCTGGAAACAGGAAATAAAGTTAAAAGGAGAATCCTGCTCTTTCTTCTCTCTTTTTTGTGGAATATTTTCCTTAAAAATATACATTTGGGCAAAATCTAAGGTCTGCCAACACACTGTGAGTATATCTTTGTTTTTATATGCATATATGCGTGCTTGACCACGAGGTGGCAGCAGAAAGATTTCTTTGGGAGGGGGAAAAAAGGTAAGTAATCTATCCCTCTAATTTTACATATTATTTAAAGTGTACCTATTTATTAATCTAATACAGATCCAAAGGCAGGGGGTTACAGTCTTAAACAACTGTGTTATTTGACCCAGAACCTTTTCGCCTTTAAGTTTTACAGTACTAAACTATCTTACTCAGTGGAGAAGTTCAGGACAGAGGGAAAAAATTTGCTAAAATTTTTGGAAACGGAAATGAAGACTTAGAAGGATATAAACAAATCTGGGTGTAAATAAACACAACATTTGAAACCGTGCACGGCTGTTATTTTATAGTTGATTAGATGCAACTTATTAAACCTCAGTGTTGAATAAATTGTCTTTACCAACAAAAGGATGGTCAGTGGGTATTTGCATAAAAATGTAGGGGAATTTTGGTGGGACAGTTATTCAGATATTTTTACACAGCTTAGAAAGAGAGATCGGGAAACCCTGTCTGGCAGTGTAGGGTTCATGATAATAGGGAAGATGAGATACTATTTTGGGCTCAGAACTGTATACTAAAACTGTATACTCTGTATTAGCAGAGGTCATTGCAGGACCCCTGGCACGGCTGTACGAGCACTCGTGGTGCTCTGGTGTGGTGCCAGAGGACTGGAAAAGGGCCAGCGTGGTTCCCATCTTCAAAAAGGGAAGGAAGGAGGACCCGGGAAACTATAGGCCAGTCAGTCTTATCTCGATCCTGGGGAAGCTTTTTGAGAGAGTTATGCTGGCGCATGTCCACAAGGGGCCAGCGGGGGAGATTGTTGAGGGTCAACCAACACGGTTTCATTGGCGGCAGGTCCTGTCAGACCAACTGGTGGCCTCTTATGACCAAGTCACCAAATCCTTAGATGCAGGGGTAGCAGTGGACATAGTCTTCCTAGACTTTCAGAAGGATTCGACACTATCTCTCACCCCGTTCTCATTAAGAAACTGGGGGACTGTGGTGTCGACACCCACACAGCCAGATGGGTTGCCAGCTGGCTGGAGGGCCGCACCCAGAGGGTGGTAGTGGATGGGTCCTTCTCAACCTGGAGGGACGTGGGCAGTGGGGTCCCCCAGGGCTCGGTCCTCGGGCCCGCACTGTTCAACAGCTTCATCAGTGATTTGGACGAGGGG
>NW_017728947.1:108931625-108938510 GCF_001723895.1 Crocodylus porosus
CCTATGCGGAGAGGCGATGGGACCTGAACCTGTTCAGCCTCCACAAGAGAAGGCTGAGGGGGGATCTAGTAGCCTGTTACAAACTAATCAGAGGGGACCAGCAGGCATTGGGGGAGTCCCTGTTCCCCCGAGTACTACCAGGAGTGACCAGAATAACGGTCACAAGCTGGCAGAGGGTAAATTCAGGCTAGACGTCAGGAGGCGCGACTTCACGGTCAGGGCGGCTAGGATCTGGAACCAACTTCCAAGAGAAGTGGTGCTGGCTCCTACTCTGGGGGTCTTTAAGAGGAGGCTGGATGTACACCTTGCCAGGGTCGTTTGACCCATGGCAGGGGGTCAGACTTGATGATCTGCTCAGGTCCCTTCTGACGCTACAATCTATAAAACTATGAAAAGCCTTTTGTTTTTTATTTAAGTGATCAATAAAAAAGACATTTGATTGTCTCATAGCGTTATTATAATAAATATATTTCTAACAAATCCCTCTTTTTTATAAGCCTTGAGCAGTCTACATGGAATATATTTTTAGCAAGAGAGAAGTGATAGAGTATACCTAATGGAAAATCAGTGGAGCCTTGTACAAAGCTACGGAATTGTGTCTGCAAGGATAATCTCTCTTGAAAGTTACAGCTGAAAATAAAGCTTTCATGTATCATTAATTGAAATATGTGTGTTCTCTAGACATTATGGAGACGGTGGTTGAAAGTACGTATATTTATAACATGTATAATATGCACACACATATATTTTGGCTTCATAGTATCCTTTAATCTTTCTATCATTTCTTATGGATGTCCTCCCATAAATTAAAGCTGTTAATAATTGTTGTGGCTTGTGATTATAAATATTTCTAGAACACTAACATTTTTAAAGCTTCCTTTAATAGAATTCTGAATTCTTCAAGTGAATTCAAATCCAGAAACAGGTGGCATGCTTCAGTGTAGGTTATTTTATTTGTATCCCTCATAGCTGGAAAAACATATTCAGATGCATCAGCATTTTAACCATTCTTTCTGAAGTTGAGTTTCATAGAATGCAGCCCACATAGTTGCTGGTGGCCTCTGGAGGACTTCATTTGGCAGTGACTTTTTGGGTGCCTATACACAAGCAGCAAGGCTGCTCTGATGTGCTGTAATTACAGGTTGGAGCAGACTTGATTAATTGAGTCTGCCGGTGCATGGTAATTACCATGTCCCAGCAGGCTCCAGCGTCTCGTGCATCAGCCCCCCGCACTTCAAAATGGTGGCGGGGGCACTTTATCTAAAGCTAATTTGATGAGCTTTAGATAAAGTGCCCCCATTGCCATTTTGAAGTGTGTGGACACTAATACACAAGACTCTCCAGGTGCTTTAATTAGAATGGCGCCAAGAGTCACCCCCACCTTCCCAGCGCATGCCCCCCTCCCACCCCTCCACTCCTGGAACATGTGTCTAAACGCCCCTTATTTCTAGATACTAGACTGTATTCAGACAGGTAAAAATGCAGGGGCAATTTAATATTAGGAACATAAGCAGTTGTCTTGGTTGCCCCTGGGATATTGCACAGTTGCAGAATTGTCATCTGTGCAGTCGTGAATGGGAGGAGAAAGGCCTCTTGAATGAGCGTGCAGAGAATTTGCAGCACCCTGTTCTAGACTGAGGATGGGATCTCCCTGCCCTCATGTTCGAGTGGCATTAAATTGACAACTAAATTAATATAGCTTAATTCCATTGCATTCTTTGCTGTCATCTCTTTGTTAGCCAGAAATTACTCAGAGTTGCTACTTTTTCCAAGAACAGTTAGTGTGTGTGGCAAATCTCAAACAGATGCTTCAGTAGGAAGGAAGAAGATTAGGATAGAGGCTAGAGGTCTTCCTTTTTATTTTTTTCTCTTGGAACCAGAGTTGATTTGGTCAAACTCTACACAAGTATTTCACTGGAAGTTTACTTTTTCTTTTACTCTCCTGCTGGCTCTCTTTCAGACAGGATTTCACTAAAGACTCTTTGCACCCACTCTATAATATAGTAGCCAGTGAAGCAGAGCCAGGGTCACTTTTTTCACAAGGAATCCTTCTATTTTTGCCTCAGCACCCAGTCAGTCAAAATGATTTCAGTAATCTTCAGTCCCTCCTTTCCTGGTGACTGTTTTCTGAAGAGGAGCATTGGAAGTTGAAGCCATGAAGCTGACTGGCAGTAGTCATGCCAATTTGTAGACAAATATGTTTCCAGTCCAATCTTACAGAAATCCTTCTTGTTCCACGAGACCTCGATGATTCATGCTCTGTTCTCATCTCTTCAGGTTCTTACACTGCTCGCATCACCATGATGCCAAAGGGCTTTTTGATGATATTCACTTAATATTTCTCTGACTGGTGAGCTCTTCCACAGATCACATATTAGGTGCAGACTTTAAATGCATACAGTTAGAAAATGCAAAGCTGTTTCCCACAGCAACTCAAACTCCATTCATAAGAAGTCATTAGCAGGGATCCGGGTTTTCCATTTCTCACGGGGAAAATGGAGAAAAACATGGATTTCCTCCTTTACCAGAGGAAAATGCAGATTTCTCATTTTAATGAAGAAATCCACAGGTTTTGCACTTTTGCAAAGAGCTCTCTGCAAAAGCCTGCAATGGGCTGGGAGGAACAGGAAGGGGGCGGTCAGGTAGGGGACACCATGCACATGGCAGCCAGACAGCCTGGATAGCAGCTCCTGCAGGTTAAGTTAGGGTGGGGGGGAAGGACAGGGGCTTAAGGCCCCCTTGAGGAAGGAGGGAGGGAGTTGGGCAGGGCTTGGGTTGGGGCTGGGGCTGCTGCCCAGCCAGGCAGTGCATGGGGCTTGGGGCCCAGGTCTGGAATGTGTGGCCACAGGGCCCCGGTGGCGAGTGGGACGGGGCCACGTCTGGCTCGTCCAAGGGGTGGGGGTGAGGGGGGCAGCTCCCCACTGCTGTGTGCACTCCCGGGGGGCAGGAGAGACCCATGCCCCCCAGACCTGTGCTTGGGGTGGGTGTGGGCTGCCCACTGTGGGCTTGGGCTCTTGCCCTGCTGCCCTCCCCCCGTGGCCTCCACAGCCCAGAAGGTGTGACCTGGCACAGCAGAACAGAGCAGGGTTGTGCTGGGAAGCTCCTTGCCGCTGTGAGTTCTGCACTGCCTTGGCAAGGTCTCTCCTGCCCGTGCGGAAACAGCAAGGGGCACAACCCTCTACTGCTGTCTCCACTGCTGCTGTGCAGGCAGGGGGCACCTTGCCAGGGCATCATAGAGCTCGCAGTGGGTAGGAGCGTCGCTGCCTGGCCCGGCTCTGCTTTTTCACACCGCGTCACACCTGCTGGGCTGCAGAGGCCCCGGGGGAGGGCAGCAGGGTGGGGAGCCTGACTCGGCAGCGTGCACCTGCCCCCACCCTGCACACAGATCTTTGGGGCATGGGAGTGCGTGCAGCAGTGGGAAGCTGGGCCCCCCTGCCCGAGCCCACAGGGGGGTGAGCTGGGCTCTGCACTCCACTCGGCTGCAGCAGCTCCTGCCTCCTGTGGGTGGCAGGTGGGGCTTGGGCTCTGTTGAGGCGGGGAGGGGGGCAGGGGGCTGTGTACCTGGGTCCCTGGCCCCATAGCTCTGGCAGTTGGGAGCTCCCTTCGGCACAGCTGCGTGGTCAGGGAGCTGTGGGTGGGGAGTGAGGGGCACCAGCATGGCTGGGAGGGGCTGTGGGGGTGGGGGGAGTGAGGGCTGCCAGCAGGGCCAGAGGGACTGTGGTTGGGGAGTGAGGGGCACTGGCAAGACTGGGAGGCTGTGGCTTGGGAGTGAGGGGCCTGGACCTGTGTTCTGTGAGCTTAAGGGGGCAGGGGGAGATCTGATTTTCCATGATAAAAAACAGAAAATCAAATATCAAAATGTATAGGTATTTAAAATGTATTTTATTATAGTGATTTGAGGCACTGGTAGGCTTTCAAATTGTAAATATCTCAAGAAAACTTTGTGTTCAGCTGACCTCTCTCTCTATATATATATGTATCTATATATCTAACCTTTCATTTTAATTACAGATTTTTGGGGTTTTATCAGAGAATTTGTTTTGATTTTTTGGGTTTTTTTTAATCAGAGAATTGGAAACTTTTTTGTCTGGGAAAACCTGGATCCCTGGTCATTAGTTTAAGAGCATGAAAATTTACTTTGCAACCGAGTAATAGTTTTTCTGGGAAAAGTAACTGTGTTTTTTGACTTTTGCCCATTTAAAATATCCATCATGGTGTGGCATAAACATAGCTTCATTCTGTTGAATTTCCTGGGTTATTTTTCAGGCATAAAAAGAACTATAGATTTCATCATTAGGGCTGGAAGGGACCTCACAAGATCATCGGGTTCAGCCCCTTTCCCAAAGGGCAGGCAGTCAGCAAGGGTCAAATGATCCGAGCAAGATAGGTATCCAAGTGTTTCTTGAAGAAATCCAGAGTAGGTGCCTGCACCACCTCTCAGGGGAGTTTATTCCAGGCCCTGGGGACTTGGACAGTAAAGAAGTTTTTCCACGAGTTTGTGACTGTTGGATCTAGTCTTCCCATGGGGTGCTCTGGTGAACAGTCATTCTCCCAGTTCCTGATGCACACCCCTTATATACTGACAGGCTGCCACCAAGTCACCCCTGAGCCTGCACTTCTCCAGGTTGAAGAGTGCCATGTCTCTCAGTCTCTCCACATAAGGCCTGCCCTCTTGTCTTCTAATCATTTACGTGGCTGTCCCTGGACTCTCGAGCTTCTCCACATCCTTTCTGATATCCAGACCTGGACACAGTATTCCAGTTGTGGTCTCACCAAGGCCGAGTAAAATGGGAGGATGAGTTCCTGGGTTGTGTTTGAGATGCACTGGAAGGTTGGCAGAGTTTTGTTTGCTAGGCTGGCTGTGGCATTGCATTGGTGGCTCATATTCATCTTGTGGTCAGTCATGACCCTCAAGTCTTTTTCGGGCACAGTGCTGGCTAGTGTAGCCTATAAATATAGTGTGTGTTCTTTCTCCCAAGGTGGAGCACCTTGCACTTATCAGCGTCGAATGCCAGGTTTTGATTACAAGGTTTTGATCCGTCCACCTTGTAAGCCTCTTGAGGTCGGCCTCTCCTCTGGGGTGGCTGCTCTTCCTCAAAGTTTGGTGTCATCCGCAAACTTAGTCTGCTTGTTACTCCCAAGTCCAGATCATTTGTAAACCCACTGAAGAGTACAGGTCCAAGAATGGAGCTCTGGGGATGCGACCGGTTACAGTGTGCCGTGTTGATTTGGTTCCATCAACTATCATTCTCTGGGTCCGTCCACGGAGCCAGTTCCTCAGCCATTGGACTGTGAAATTGTCTAGGCTGCAATTCCCCAATTTTTCCATGAGGACATCATGGGACACCACGTCAAAGGCTTTCTTGAAGTCCAAGAATATGCTATCCACCTCTTCTCCTTTGTCCAGGTTATGCATCACCTGGTCATAGAAGGAGATCAGGCTGGTCAGACAAGATCTACCCACCACAAAGCCATGCTGGCTCTCTCTCAGAATATTACCGTCTGTTAGGATGTTGGTAATGGTCTCCTTAATGATTTTTGCCAGGGTCTTTCTAGGGATTGAGGTCAAGCTAATTGGTCTGTAGTTCCCTGGATCTTCCCTTCTCCCTTTTTTGAAGACAGGCACCACATTGGCCATCTTCCAATCATCAGGCACCATGCCCGAGCACCATGAGTTCTTGAATTTCCTCACCATAGGCTGTGCTATAATGTCAGCTGATTCCTTTAGCACCCACTCACAAGATCACTGGTAATGATGGGTGCAGTTTTGCCCTTCCCCTAGTGATCCTGCCTCTTGTCAGGCAGGTTGATCCCACTTGGCTGATGGAAGACCGATGTGAAGTAATCATTAGGAAGATTGGCTTTTTCCCGAGTGTCAGTTAGCAGCGGCCTCACCTGGTTTAGTAAGGGTCCAATGTTATCCTTGTACTTTTTCTGACTTCCCACATATTTGAAGAAGGACTTTTTGTTGTCCTCAATTTGAGTGGCCAGTTTGAGCTCCATTTCAGCCTTGGCTTTCCTAGTTTGCTCCCTGCAGGTGCAGGCCAGTGCTGAGTAATCCTCCCTAGTGATGTTTCCTGTCTTCCATCCTTTATAAGTTTTTTTTTGTTTTGTTTTTTTGTTTTTTTGTTTGGTTGGTTGTTTTTGTTTTTTTTTAAGGTGCAGGAGGTCCTTGAGCTCCCTGTTGAGCCAAGGGGGTCCTCCAGCCCTTTTGCTACTCTTTCTGTGGGTTGGAATGGACTTCCCTTGTGCTTCAAGGATTGCATCCTTGAGGAGCAGCTATTCATCATGGACACACTCCTCCCTGCCAGATTGTGGTTTTTCAGGCTCTAAACAGCTAGCCTTCTAAGCTTGTGGAAGTGGGCCTTCCTAAATTCGAGGACTTCCATATTGCTCACTGACTTCCCAGTTTTTTGTGGTAAATATAGGAAGTGATCAAATCATGCTCACTGTTTCCCAGCTTTCCCTCAATTCTTAAGTCGCTAACTAGATCATCCCCTTTGACCAGTACCAGGTCCAGCAGTGCCTTGCCCCTTGTTGGTCCATAGACTTCTTATGACAAATAAAGCTCATCAATGCTTGTGAGGAAGCATTGTGACTGATCAGATTTGGCTGAGTGCTCTTTCCATGAGATGTCCAAGTAGTTAGTCACCCATGAAAACCATGGACCAAGAACATACAGCCTCAGCCAGCTCCCTGGTGAACTCATGGTCAAGTTCTTGCTCTTGATTAGGAGGTCAGTAGTAGACTCCTACCATTATATCCCCTTCACCACGTTCTCCTCTTATTCTTACCCAGTTTCATAGATTTCATAGACATCAGGGCTGGAAGGGACCTCGGGAGATCATCGAGTCCAGCCCCCTGCCCAAAGGGCAGGAAGTCAGC
>NW_017728947.1:108939595-108949714 GCF_001723895.1 Crocodylus porosus
CCTTCACGAGGTCAGCATTGATGGAGGGTAGGGGATCCCCCTCACCCGGATTTCCCTGTCCCATAGCAGGCATGGGCATCCCATGTGACTGATGAAAGACTGACGCAAAGTACCTATTTAATAGGTTGGCTTTTTCCTGGGCGTCAGTTGTCAGTTGCCCCAGTTGCCCTCCTTGGTTGGCCATCTCCACCTGTAGGATTTCCAATGGATTTAGTAAGCACATTAATTTGAGCGTGGAGCAAGTGCAGTATGCTCAGCTATATATTCTGCCTCTAGGACTTGGTGGTGGAGGAATGGAGTGTATTAGGAGTTACCAACAGCTGCAAGCGGTAGGTAAGGTGACACAGGTCACTGCCCCCAGCCTCAGAGGTCTCTCATTGAGGAAGTCTCTTTTTATTGTACCCTTCAGCTGCCTACCAATTTCTGCCTCACTCTCCTTTTCCACACAGGAGAGGAATGAGCAGTGGGAAGTGCCATTTACTGCAGGGTGTATTACAGGCAAATCATTTGTATACAACACCCAATGTTTAGGTGCCTCAAATTGCACTTTTTTAGAAAGATAGTATTTCTTAAAACATCAGCTTACTTGGAAAAGTCATTAGATATTGACATGATAATAAGCCACTTACTCAAACTGGGTCATCTAGAACATTTGAAGAGTCTTTGAAAGGGTTGGTGGGGAGGTGAAGGAATTTTACTAACCTGTAAGGAATATAATGATACAATAATACAATAAAACAAAAACTTAGGCTTTTACTTTAAAATAAAAGGGAGTATTCTTTGTGGGACTTTGGACAATTCTCTAAAACATTATTGCAGGCTTCTCTTTTTCTTTTCCCCCTTCTACTATTGTTAATGAAAAATTGGTCTCACCAGCACATTTTCAGGTCCCTTCTGTTGACCTTCCTTTATCCATATATCATAAGGATTAATTAGTTCTCAGAATTGCCGCCTTCACTTCTTGCTCCTGGAGACCTTGGATTTGCCTCGGTCTGTTTTTTTCCTGGTATTCCTTCTAAAGTCCCATGTATCCAAGAGGGAGATCCCAGTACTGTGCCAGGAAGGGGCCACGTGCCTATGGATGGAAACTAGAGGGATGATTATTCACAGTTACTGATGAAAAAACAACTTTTTTTTGGACAAGTGTTTAAGCTCATGTCTCTAAATGTTTACTGGTTAAGCAGTCAGAAATCTTGTGGTAAAGGCAATATCTTTTATTAGACCAAAGCATCAGCCCCTAACATTTATGAATCTATGAAACTAGATAGTTGCAAAAAAAATTCTTTATTTGCAAGCTTTCAGGCTCACGTGCCCTTCCTAGGCAAAGGAGAATTCAAAAATTGTAAAATTTCTCTAAGGTAGAAATGAAACTTCATATTGCAGAGGAGAACTGGAGGATGGTACAGTATAACCTCATAAATCTGGATTTCAAAAATCCAGAATTCTCAAAAACCCAGCACTTTTAAAGAAAATAAATTGTCAAGGAGTAGCAGTGACCAGTCCCGGAGCAGCGGAGGGAGAAGCTTGCACGCACTCGGCAGTTACTGCTGCCATCCACCACCCTGCGCTGCTGCTCCACATGCGGCCGCCGCTCTGGTTTCAAAAATCTGGGATTTTCAAATTTCTGGCAGGTGCTCAGTCCCGAGCATGCCTGATTTATGAGGTTATACTGTATAAATTCCCCAGGGTGAAAAAGTGCATTTTATGCAAATTAGGCTCAGATAAAAGTTGGAGTAGTCTGTTTACTATAAAGGTGTCTGATGGCAAGCAGGATGTTGAATTTTGCTTTTTTTCTTGTGAAGCTGTTTCACATTGCACAGGAGGACTGGTGCTGGCATGGTTCTCCTGGGGAAGGCAGTTCGGTTGTGGTGAAGCTGCTCTGCAAGTATGCAAATTCGGCTTGAACAAAAGGCTGTAGAAGGGGTGTTTGCATCCAGGTCTTAGGGTGTTGAATTTTGCTTGTTTTTTTGTAAAATTAAGAAGTTTCTACTTCAGAATGGCTAATTACGATAGCTTCATGTTTCAGGGATGTAGGTTGTAGTCATGTTGGTCAGCTTCCAGGCAGTTGAGAGAACAGTTGTATACTTCTCGCTGCTACTTAGCTGGAGGTATGAGATGAAAGTACTATAGTATTGCCTTATCTGTTACTCTTCTTACCAGGGCTTAGATGAGATGAGAGCAAACGCATACCAGTCCCTTTAACCACTTGGAACTTTTTTACCCACGTGCAATTAAGGTTACTCATAACTCACTTTTTTGGCCAAAAGCATTTGAATGGCTTGGTTTCTCCTTGGGTCAGCGGCACCTTTTCTATATTCTTCTACTTCACTGAACCCCTCTCCACTCACCCACCCAAAGCCGAAGACTTCAGATAGAATTTTCCTGCTTCCTTCGGAGGACAGCTCATCTTTCTGAAAATCTGGCCATCCCAAGGGGCCATCTGCCTGCAGACCCTTGTGCTTTAATCAGGAGAACCACTGAAAGGTTAAGCAGCTCAGGTAAGGCTTGGTTCTGCTGGATCTTCTGCCCACCCCACAGCCCAGCAATCCATCCAGAACCTCACTGCCAAAGTCATCTCTCTGTCTGTACAGGATCCTTATATTCCCTAGGATCTGACTAAAGCAGCTTTGTATTATGCATAGGGATTTACAGGCACTTTGGGGAACTTACCGTAATTGCTTTGCCTTCATTGTATAAAGCCAAAAAACAAACACTCACACAAAACCCTAGATGGGCACTAATCCCACTGGCACTGATCTTGAGTAATTCTGAATAAAGCAGTTGGTAGCAAGCTGGCTAGGCTGACCTGCTTTCCGCCTTTCATGCGTTCATTGCTTGCACAAAGAGGGGTGGGGGGGGCACACAAAAATTGAGGAGTTTGAGCAAGTTGTTTAAGGGCAAAGATTCCTCCATGTTCTTTAATGCTTGCATCAGACAGATAGCTGTTCCAGCCCCTCTTCCCTACAGAGAAGAATTTGCTCGTGAATTAGCACTTGCATAGTTCTCTGTCCATAGTTTAGTGAAAGAGGAGAGGAGATGAGCATCTAGTAAAATAAAACTGTCCTTAGCTGCCTGGTGTGGGAGGCTAGGGTAGATGATTACAATGGAGCTTTCTGGACTTGGCATCTGTTGACCTGGCTCTTGTCCTTTTTTATACACTTCTGGCCTTTGCCGCAACTTTGAGGCCCTTCTATACCACAAGGGAGCTGCAAGGAGGCACCAGATTCTTTGGGCTTTTCTACGTGGCATTCTTACAAGCTAGCAGAAATGGAGAACGGACTTGTAAAGCAGAAACTGCTGATTGATGTGGACATGCAGCCCTTATGCTGAGGAGTACATTGATTTTTACTCTGTAAGTCCGCTACGGCACTTCTGCAATATGCAGCTTTACACTGAGGTAAGCCACTCCACTCGGGGTAACTTTACCACCCCCCCAAAGTGAGGTATGATCACATAGCAGTGTAGATGGGTCACATGTCTGTCACCCTAGTTTGTTTCATCTCAGGGTTTGCATTTGCTCAATACAAAATCTCATCCACCTAGGACACTTTTATATATGCTCCTGGGGTGATTAGGGTGGTGCTTTAATTAGAGCAGCTCTGGGAGCCGCTCTAATTAAAGCACCGCAGTGTCTCTGGTAGCAGCATCTCCAAGTTTTAAAATGGTGCCGGGGGCACTTGAACTAAAGCGTGGGGATGCTGATACACGGGATGTGGGAGGCTGCTGGAGCACGGTAATTACCATGCTCCAGTCTGTTTCAACGTGCTGTAATTGCAGCGCATTGGAGCAGCCTCTGTGCTTGTGTACAGGCACCTCTAGTAGCTATGTACTGCAATAGCACCGGCTGCAGGCAGGCAGCTTGAGAGAACTGAGCATGACCTCTCCTCCCAACAGCCTAAAATCTGGGGTAGATTATTTGGTAGTAATCATAGTGTGCATCTTCACCCCCAATTAAGCCCAACAGGGTGTCATTAGTAGGTCATTGGCACATGCTGTGATGTTTGAAGAATAAAGTTGTCTGGCTGAGAAATGCCCTTGCATCCTATAAAGTGCACAACCTTGCTATTGGAATTTGGCTTCTTATTTTTTACACTTTTAAAACCAATTTTTAGGGATGTTTATTAATAAACATTAGAATAGCATTCACTGATGCCTTTGGGTTCTGCTAGGTGCTGTACATTAGCAGAAGTGGACAAAGGCCTGGAGAGGTTGGAAGCATCTCTTTCAAATATAAAGAACCTTTGCCCCTGATAAATTGATGAGAAAGTAGAGCAAAACCTTCTTTGTTACTATTTTTCATGTGCCCATTTGTCCCCGGGGTTTGAGGGGGAAGCAGAAGTTGCCCTTTATAGTCCCGTCACTACAGTAACTTCAGAAGCAAACAGCATGATAAACTGCTTCTGCCTTCCCTCCAAGATGTCTGTAGTTACCTTTGGAGGCGGCAGCTGGACATGTTTTAGCTTTCCGCCTTCTTAAAAAAGTTGAATTAGCCTCTACTCAGTGCTACATTGTTGAGGCTAGAGGATGTGTACTGTGCATGCAGCTGGAAACAAGCTGTATGTGTAGCTAAATCAGTACTATTTACTTTTACAGTGGAGGAATGGCTCTTTTTGTGACAAGGTCCCAGTCTTGCAGTACGAAGAGATGGCACTTAGGTGTGACATGACTAGAAAGAAGTGACTAGTGCAGGGGTAGGCAACCCCCGGCACAGGTGCCAGAGTGTGGCACTCAAAGGCATTTTGCTTGGCACACATGCCTCTGGGTGGATGGCGGGGAAGGAGCCAGGGCTACATGGCAACAGCGAGGATCGTGTCCCTTGTGGCTCCCCTGTCATCCACCCCAGCACACCAACCTCTTACAAGTTGAGGTTGTGGGTGTTTTTGGCACTCTGCCCAAAAATGTTGCTGACCCCTAGACTAGCGGATTGGCATCCATAGCCAAATGTTACGGTTATTCTACCACCTTACCACCTACTATGTTTTAAAACGGTTAAACATAAAGATGTGCATCTTGTTTCCATACACTGCAAGTAGTATTATAGGTATGGATTTTTTCTGGCCTGGCTTCCTTAAGCATCTCTTCTATTTCATGCTAAGTGTAGAGCTTAGTTTACACCTACCAAAATCAATGAGGCAAGCAAGCGACTTTTCAGGCTGGTTGTGGTGCCCGCTGCAATTTTCATGGTTTTTTTGTGGTGAGGCCCCCCATTGTCGCTGGTTAGGCATTGTTTTTAATGACCCAAGATGGCAACTACGAGCCTTATAATGAAACTTGTTGAGCAGTAAGTGGAAACAGGTATCCATTTAAGATGAGCATTATAGCGAAATAGTGCTAAGCAAAACAGTGTTAAGCAGGGGTTGCCTGTAGTGTGCTGATGCAAGGGGAGCCTGGGGTCACAATCCTGGGCTCTCCCTGTACCCAGCAGTAAGGCATAGTAGGATCTGTCCTGTGCGTGGTGTGATTAAAATCTGTCCTGTGACATGGCAGGAAGCATGGTTGTGTGGATCGTGCATCAGATCCTATCACGCCTTTACCTGAACATCCAGAGGGGCACTGGGTAAAAAAGCACGTTGTAATATGCTCTGCTGACAGGTCGTGATATTGTCAATAAAATGCAGCTTGCCAACACCTATCTTTTCCCTTAAAAAAAATTATTATTAAAAGGTCTGATGACTAAAGAGGGAAATCAGGTGGGAACTGCTGTTCATTTTCTAATGTACAGATAGGATTGAATTGTGTAGCAGCCTGAGATTATGCCTACAAATCTAAAGTTGGCTCAGTGCCTTTTTCTTCACCAAGAACTGAATTTTGTAAACGTAATACAAATTCATTCTGTGCCTTTTACTGTACTGTGCCCTGTGAAGGGCAGAGAAGGGTCCCTTTGTGGGACACACTGTTGTGTTGCTTGTGTTGAATTCTGCCATGGAGAAGACACTAACTAGCAAGACACGCAGGAAAGCTATAGATTTAGCACTTCTGTTACGTAGAGTCTCACTTAGGGCAGGCAGCTGTTACATTTTTTTTTTTTTTTTTTTAATGTAAACCCTGGTATATTGGTTCAAAGTAAAGGAAAGTTTTCTGCAGTGTTCTGAAGAGTCTCAGAAGTTACTGAGTATAGCAAAGAATAGTTTCTCAGTTCTGTAAGATGCAGATATTTCTACCCTTTGTCTACAGGAGGCGACTTCCCTGCAGTAGGGCATAACTTGGACATCCTATCACTTAGATTTCATAGATGTTAGGGCTGGAAGGGACCTCACTAGATCATTGGGTCCAGCTCCATGCCCAAGGGGCAGGAAGTCAGCTGGGGTCAGATCATCCCAGCAAGATAAGCATCCAAGTGTTTCTTAAAGGTATCCAGATTAGGTGCTTGCGCCACTTCTGGGGGGGAGTCTATTCCAGACTCTGGAGACTCAGACGGTAAAGAAGTTTTTCCTTATGTCCAGTTTAGGAAAAACGTCTCACCTTTTTTTTTTATTTTTTAACATCACCCAGGATTGTAGATTTAGGACAGAATAATAAATCAATGACCCTATATAACAGACAAAATTGTCTCTCTGCCCCCATGTTATCTGTTAGAGTTGCATTTAAGCTCTGACTCCAGACCATAAGGTCAAAGTGGCTCAGTGGGTTGACCTGCTCACCTCCAATTTCACTCAAGCTGTTATAGCCACGTGGTAATCTCAGGTCCCAATATTATTGTCTGAGCACTGCGGCACCCCAGGGTGCTGCAAGACCCTGCCAAGGGCTACTGCTACCTCTGCCACAGCCACGGTGGGGGGGAGTTGTCCTATGCACTGCTGTTCTCAGGAGGCATGTTGGAACCGAAGCGAGAAGCGGCTGCAGCAGAAAGATGCTCCTGCCTGTATTGCATTATGCAGGCAGGCATGCCTTTCTGCCACAGCTCGTCCTGGTTTGGCTCCAGGATCCCATCTAAAAAGAGGCACACAGGGCAGTTTCACTCCCACGATGGAGGCAGCTTGGAGACGGGCTGCCACTGCCAGGTAGAACTGGAATAATATAATACAGGCAGGCATGCCTTTCTGCTGCCACCACTTCTCAGGGGACATGTGGGAGTCCATGTGAAAACAGAGGTGTGTGGGGCAATTTCTCCTGCATAATATAATACAGACAGGTGCCTTTATGCTGCGGCCGTTTCTCCATTTAGCTCCGATGCACCTTATGAAGAGAGGCATGTGGGACATCTCCCTCTGCCCAGCATGCCTGTTTTTGGGAGGCACCGTACAGGGTCAGACTGGGAAGGGCTCTGGCAAGACTCTGCGCTCTTGCTATGGCCACTTCCTGATCTGGCTCTGCTGGGGGCATGAGGTCCAGCTCCATTGAGCCACGGTGGCCTTGCAGTGGGGTGAGTATACTTTAATTAAAGTAGTATATTTTAATTCATACCATAATGCTATAATGTTAACATTCATAATATATTGATATTAGCTTTTTAGGTGGTGTATTGCTAAATCTTAAAAAGTTTTGGAGTGGTGCCTGGAGTTTAAAAAGGTTGAGAAGCACCAATGTATGCATAGTACAAGAGATGAGCAAAGGTATATTAGTTTAACGCTTGTGTGACAGCTGCAGTTTCTGTCTCTGCCTCAGGAGACCCCTGGTGTCCTCAACTTAAAAGAAAATCTTGGTACTGTTTCAACAGTCATTTAATTTCTGATCCTATATTTTTGTGTAGTTAGTCTTTTTATATTCCCAGAGCATAGCTGTAGGTCTTTGAGACACTGTTATTTACTTCACAGGTTGATTGCAGCTGTTCTGTAAATCATAATTACGGAGTGTTTAAATGGGATTTACATTTTTAAAGTTTTTCACTTAAATTTTATCTGACTTCACATTTAACTTCTTGAAGCAGCCGTCGCCTCTTCCAGGCCTTTGGACAGACAAAGGGCAAGGTGACACCTGGCTTCCGAATATGAGGTCTCCTTGGTGTCAGGCATGCTACGGCACAGAGCATGAGAGCAGGTCCTGGGAGCAGAGACCTTGGATGCCAGAGGGTCAGTTTGCTGCCTGCTTCACCAGCTGGAATTCGCATCCACTCATTGCCAGAAGTGTTGTCTGTGCTGAGCGGGGCTGAGCGAGGCCACTTCTTTGGGACCTGTGCCATGCTGCCCTTGATCTGCCAGTTCAATGAGGCCTGAGATTTGAGGGACTCCCAGTTCCTCTGTCCTCTACTCTTAAACCTAAGGGCAAGAAAAAGAAGGGGCCTGAGATGTGTGCTGTGCTAGGTGTTGCTTTTCTCTTCCAAGCAGCAACACCCTAGCAATGGCATAATGAGGAGCTCCACATCAGAAATGTGAAGAAACATGTAGGGAATGTGTTTACTGGCACCTAGAGCTGCAGCAACACCCTGGGATCTGCACATGTAAGCCAAATGGCATGCTCGGTTACACCTGCGTCAGCTCCAATCTTCCTTGGGCTTGTAGAATTTGGCCCTGCCTTTGAAAATGAGCTAATCGCTCTGCTGATAAGTGTGAGCTGGAATAGAAGCCAGCTCTCTACTTCCCTGCAGAACTGGCTGCAGTGTGCAAGGAAGAGAAGGGAGTACAAGGTTACTTCTGGCACTAAAAGAAGCTGATTCACAGATTCATAGAAGTTTAGGGCTGGAAGGGACCTCGTGAGATCATTGAGTCCAGCCCCCGATGTTATTCTGAATAACAGGGAGAAGATGGAATGAGTGAAGAGGTGCTACAGTAGTTACTTTCCTCAGAACACAACCATGCTTCTAGGCAAAACCCCTCTCCAATTAAAAATGGGAATAAATTGACAAAGGCCATTTGGTATTGGCTCCAGACTTCATTGATCCAGTAAACCAGGGGTCAGCACCATTCTGCCACCTGGGCTGAAGCTGGCAACCCAGCTCCCTCCTGTGAGCCACAAATCCCTGCCGCCCCTTCCCCACCCCTCTCCTTGGAGTGCAAGCTGGCCGCGTTAACCCTCATCGCAGGTTCCCAGCCCCTCTGTAGCAAGGTAAGCACAGGCAGCAGGGAGAGTTGCTGAGGAAGGTGCTACAAAGGAGATGGGCAGCTGGTCCCAGCTTTGTGCCATCTGATCCTCTTTGCTGCCCTGGGAAGGATCCAGCCTTGTGGGCCAACCCTACAGTGGACAGCAAACACTCTATTTCTTAACTTTTTTCTATGAAAAATATTTCTGGTTTGCACCATCTGATGGCTTGGTTGAGGCATTCAGGCTGTCAAGTGGGATCCATCAGTTCAGGGCTTTAACCTGGCCTTTTATTGAAAGAGTCTACGTGAAACAGCAGCTCGTCACTGATGCATGCCCCCCTGCCAACCAAAGGTAGACCGAGAAGCAGTGTTGGCCTGCTCCTCAGGGCATACCGTCCAGTCCTTTGGACTCGAAAAGGATAGCTGCAATGCAGAGCCTCCAGCAGCGGGTGCTTTGAAGTATACGGCAGGGAAACACTGGGGCTTTCTTAGCCTGAGTCTACAATTGCAGAAGGCCCTTAGGGAGCCAGCTGGCTGTGCAATCTCTCTAAGTCATTTGTAATCAGAATACCTTTGCACATGTCACATTTATAGTTCCTGCAATAAAACAGCAAGAGCAATTTATATTTGGGACTATAATCAGCTACAAACAAGGCATGGTGTTAAAAAAGAATGAAGTTATTTGAGTTATGACTTAAATAAGAATAACTCTTTTTTTCATATTTGGATGCCTCCAAATTAGGCTCGTCATAATAATCCTGCCCGTTGGGCGGGGGGCTGGACTCGATGATCATCCGAGGTCCCTTCCAGCCCTAATGTCTATGAAATCTATGAAATAGGTGTGTTAATGAATATTTAACTGGAGCAGTGCAGAGACGACTGTTATACTGTGACATGGTCAGTCTGGTGTTTACTTCTATTGAATTAAAAAATCTGCAAAAAACTGGGAAGCATTTTTGTAGGATGGCTTTTATTATTCTGGCACGTGACCAGGGGCTTTTTCCATTTTTTAAAGAAAATAGAGCATCAAGGGGAACATTGATCACTTGCGTATCTGCCACGTTTTTTCCCTGAAGTAATTGAGCAAGTTGTCTGTGATCTTGGTATTCTCCAGGAAACATTAAAATAATATGCCCTTCCCTGTCGTGTAGCTTTTTCCTCC
>NW_017728947.1:108949814-109003485 GCF_001723895.1 Crocodylus porosus
AAGTAGGTGTTAGAACGCAGGCATGATATAAATGAATTATACAGAAGACTTTGGAGGGAGAGGGGCCTGTAAACTAAACTGAAATGAGTGAATATAAGAATTAGAAATCAAAACTTTATGTTTAGTCTGAAGAGAAACAATTCCTTAAACCATAACCGCATGGCTGTTTCTTGTTTGCCTCCACTCCGGTTGACTGTTATTGTCTTCTGTTAATTCTCTGGGGCAGTGGCCTGACTTTGTTGAATGAGCCAATTGTTTTCCTTTGTGTTGCCCATCAAGTCAGCCCCCATCTGGTTTGTATCAGACTGTTTTCACAGCCAACAACGGCTGCCTTTTCTATATCCTGACACTTAAGGGCCCCATGCTATCAAAGCATTGCTGTGATAGCCTGTCTGGCTGGACCTATACGGCTGCGCCTTGCAGCTTGAAACTATTACCCAAGTAATGGTAACTTAGAACTTGAACTGGCTCTTATTCCCCTTGGTATCGTGTGTACAGTGAACAGAATACATTTTTTGTTGAGCTCCATATCCAACAAAAGTGCTTTAAAGATTTTTTTCCCTTGGTTTGTGTGATTAGCTAGTCGGTGTATATTTTCTATCAGCTTCCTCTATCTCAGAGATTGTTGTGTATTCTTTTTTTAAAAGCTGATGCATATAATAAGTTGTATTTAGTAATGGGATGGCTGTCCTTCCATAATTTAATTTGCTGTAGTATACCATCTATTAAGGCCTGATAAGTGAAAATATAGCCAGCAAACATTTCTTAATTAGGACTTTTTTCAGGTTTAGAATAGATTTCCAGCTGAGACAAGGTGGGGGTTAATATTCAGTAAAGAGATCACATGAATAATGCCAGATTCTAGCTCAGTAGTTTTCAACCTTTTAGACTTAGTGCACCCCTCAAGAAATGCTGGCTCTTCATTTTCATTTATTTTTTGACTATGAAAAAGTAATAGAGAAATTCTTCCTTTGCAACAATCTCAGAAAGCCCTCGTGTAAGATGCTATTTGAAATCTCTGGATTTATCTTCTGAATCGTATGTAACTGTGTGCTCGCCTAACGATGCTGATATCGTGCAGTACCCCTCAGCACCCTTAAAAGGATATCATGGCACCCCACGTAAGTCACTTTCTAGCCGCTCTTGAGTCTACCCAACTTTAAAATAGCTACGGAAAAATAGAGAAGAGTGGACAGTATTAATTTTGCAAATAATATATGAACTTTGTCTCTTTTAAAAGATGAGTGAAGGATCAAACCCCTCCTGCTGTAATATAGGCAGTCAAACTGTACTAACATTTGCTCTGGAGAAGTTCAGAGAGGCCCCAACCAGGATCAAGGCCCTTTTTTTGCCAGGCTCTGTGCAAACATGTAGTAAGAGATGGTCCTTTTCCCAGAGAGCTTACAGTGTAAATAAATAGGCCTGACAAAGGGCAGGAAAAGGGAGCAGTAATATATTCATTGTGCAGATTGAGAACTAAGGCACAAAGGTATTAATTGACTTGGCCAGGGTCACGCTGTGAGCCTGTCTTGGAGTCAAGAACAGAGTCAGCTCTCTATGAAGTCCCACAGCAGAGGTCCCACTCTGTGGCCTCTCACTAATAGACAATGCCCAAACTTCACCAAATCAGTGGTGCTTGAATACTGTCTTGCCTGGTATATTAAATAATTAAGGTAGTCTCTAAGGAGTTTGTTCTCTTCTGGACATGTGAGATTTGTTTCCATTTAACTTGTGTAAGAAAATAATGATTTATCTGCATAAAAAATATGCATATCCATATACTAGATTTTAAAACACCTTCTGGAATCAATTCTTTTTTGTATAAGAATGTGGGAATGGGGAACTATGTTTGAAAGCAAGACAGGAAGGGGTTGTGTTTTTTTTGTAAACTTGATTTTAATTTCCCCCCTCTCACTCTTTACAGAAATCAGTTCTACCCTCTCTCTGTGATCTCTCTTACTTAAGTGTGTGTGTGTGTGTGGTAGAGTATATGGGTATAAATGTATATGATGATGACAGAATATAAAATACTACGTTCTAATAATGAGGAGAATTAATTCCAAAGTATGTTTTAAAATCTAATCATTTCAGTCCTTGGACTATTTGCTGCATAAAGTCAGGTCTATGTAAGAAAGAGTTTGCAAAGTCAGGACTTTGGCTACCTTGCTTGTGAAATCTTGCTGTACCATGCACGTTCTTTCCAGCTTTAGAAAGATTAATTTCTTTCATCCACAGTGTTAGTACTTACTGAGATAAACAAAGTGGGATTGTTAGGGTATCACCATTACTTTAAAACGTAGAAGCCTCACTACCAAACATATGCAGAGCTTTTTAAAAAAATGTACTTTTACAGAAGTTTTTCATAGTGAAATTTGGCCTAAGCCACCAGTTTCTTCAGACTGTAAGCGTTCACATTTTCAGTTTAGTTTTGTATCCCTTTAGATCGGACGAGCAACCTCCTAAATGAGAACCAAGTGTAAACTGGCATATTGTCGTCTTCCTGAGTGCGTAGGCAGAGTTTGAGTGCTGCACAGAGCAAAGTCTTGGCGGTTTCACTGCAGCCGCTCACAAACCGGAGGGCGGTAGTGAAACTCTCAAGAGTCGTATCCGTTCCCAGCCGTGCTTAGAGCAGGCGCCTGTACATGTCCTCTCCTCCCTCTCATAATAGCTAGGAGTTGGAGATGAGGACTTTACGTTTCAGAAGAAATGCGTTTAAGAGGTGAATGAAACGTGTATTTTAGCATGGCAGATAGGTCGAATGTTCTCCCGCTGAGATGGTGGTATCAAGTATGAGGAATGCATTTAAGCAAACAATACATTTCTGTGTTGATAGAAATTAATAATTTAGAGCTAGCTGTCAGTTTTGTACTAGTGAAGTAACCTGCATTTGAGGTTCAGGGAGGAGTTTTGCTATTTCTTTTGCACACTTTTTCCTCAAACTTGCTGGGAATTTTTGCGAGGAGGAATTTTTCTTTTTTTTTCTTTTTGGCGTGCACAGTAGCATTTTAGATTTTAAAAGACTTGGAAATTATATGGGGTAGAGATGGTAGATTTATGATCAAACCTTTCCATCTCTGGTCTTGGGCTATTATGTATTATATAATAAAGACAGGATTACTTCTTGTCTCTACTTCAGGTAGTTGAAAAGGCCTAAGGGGTCCTTGGCAGAGCAGCCTAAGGAAGCTTAATTCACAGCTGCCTGACTATATAAATAGACAGTTCAGATTTTTCTGCATTTTTATTTTAATGGTTCTTACTCGTAAAGATGATTGCAGCACACTTTTAAATCTGCTACACAGGAAGCATGCGTTTGCCTATTTAGAAGATCCTAGAATTGCTCATTTCTATGGATTTTTTTTTTTTGAAGTCAACAGATGAAGGCTTTTAACCACCATGGTCTACTAATGTACCAGTGTTTTTAAAGGTGTTTCATTCTTGTCAAGAGGTTTTCAACTTGTGACTGAGACGTGAGAGTTCAGTGTTCAAAGACTGTTATCAGAAAGAGCGTAGTGCTCAAATAAAATAAATCCATATTTCTTAGCAGAATTGCGACTAGAAAGATCCCTTTGTTCAAGAGCTAATTATTTGTTTGGCTATCTTTCCCCCTAGACTAAAACAATTCCAGAATATTTCATAGAAAAATATATGCACCCAAAATTGTGTAATTACACTGCACATATACTTATCTTAAGATGGTGATTTTCTTTTTCTTTTTGTAGTGGTAATGCAGTAATACAACCCTTAGCAAAGTGATCCCATGTGGAGAATCCTGTAGTCCTGGAACAGTCAGCAAGTCAGAAAAACAATACAGGGCATCCTGGGAATATTCATATGTTAAAAATGTATGAATGCTGATGCTCTGAGTCTTTGGCCGTTTGGAAAAATTTTAATTAGTACAAAATTGGAAAATACCTGCGTGAAGAACAACACGACACGGGATGGTATGGGGAAGCTTGCGCTCTAACCATCCATCCACAGCCTCCATTTCAAGTTAGGCTTGGATCGCTCCTAGGGACAGAGATTGCACAGTCCTCTTTTCTAGCCAAATACTTCTGCCCTGCTGAGAGACCCGTTTAGGTACCCCATGTTCATTGCCTCATGCTTTACTTGAAAATTGATTCCTAAAACTTCTTGATCATGCTGCTGTATATCCAGTGAAACAAGATATTAATTTCTTGGCCTTTCATGGAGATAACATGTTCAGCACTTCAGAAACCTTCGAAAAATAATAATGCTGCAACAGATGAAATCAGAGTCCTATTGGAAACGGTGGGAGTCTTGCCATTGCCTTCTGTGGGGCCGGAATTTCACCCGGTGCCTTTAAATAGCTGGCTTTTGTCTCATTACACTAGCTCTGTGAATATCCCCCTCCTAAATCCATGCGAGGATTTTGAGTACACATGAAAGTGAAGGATTAATGGGGCTGGGAAATACAAGACATATTGCAAGCAGGTGCAGTGCAACTTCCACCCAGTGCACGCTCCGTCTTGACCTGTAATGCGCAGAACCTGTTTCGTCGGCAGCAGTTGCCAGTCACGCTCACTCGCGTCTTGAGTTAGTAACGTGGATAGGAGCACACTAAATCTTGCCGAATACTTGCCAAACTGCTGGTCCTTTCACCCTGCAAGGCAGGCTGGTTTGAGCGAAATCCTTAGAAGGGGAAGGACTTTATATGAACCCGGTGTGTCATATAGCTTTTATTTGAGGAACTGCTTTATTGCTCAGTTTCTAGTGTTTCATTGGATCCGAAACACACGTTAGCTTGTTTAGTTTTAATCATTCTTCTGATGAGTTTAAAAAAAAAAAAAAATTGAAAACAAAAGCAAGTAACAGTTAACACGTAAAGCTGTGCTTTAGTGGGATTCTTCCTGCCACTGCTCTCTGGCACAGAGGCAAGGTTTAGATCTGCCAGAGGTTGGATTACTGCAATTCATGTGTCAAGGCAGGACGTCGTCTTGGTACTTCCACCACCGCTTGGACTGCAGTGGATGTGCATATCTGCACGTGTAGGACTGTGATGCTCCGTTTTCCCAGTACTGGCATGGAGCGGTGATTGTCATTGCTAAATCCGGCTGTCTAGGTTGGATGCAGGCACATTTCAAATTCCTCCATTACCTCTAGAAACAGCCACTGAGAACATGCTTTAAGGTTTGCTGAATTGGGAGAATCAGCATCGTTGGAGGTGCATGTTTGTAAAGGCACACCCTTCCCTGACCAGCACCTTCTGGATTCTTAAAAATCCTCCAGCCTTTTATTAAGTTGTCTCTGTCTTTAGCTGATCCAAAGACTGTTAGTGTCTAGCTGGCCACACTACTGCTCATTGGCACCTGCTACCTCAAGCAGACATAATAACTTCCTGCTGTTTTTCAGACGTTCTGAGCTAATTTCTGTTCTGGGACAGGTAGCGGGCCAGTTTTTCTGTCCCTTCACATTTATTCTATTTCCTGTTTTGTCTTGAGGTGGTAGCTAGCATGTGAAGACTTCATAAGGCGTTTGCTTGCAGTCCTCTCCTTTTATTTTCCAGTGAAATGTCTGAGACTGTCAAGAACTACTACTCAAAAATGAAGAGATGCTCCATTTGTGAGACCTCATTCATTTATAGAGGTTTTTCCCAGGAAGAAAATTGAGGGGCTTTACTTATCTAGGAACAGTTCGAGTTGAGATTGCATATAATAATAGTGGTTGTTAGATAAGGCTCTCTACACACTTTCAAAATGCTTTTCTGGGTAGCAAAAAGAAAAATTTGCCAGTCATTGGGTTCAACTATCTACCTGAGAGCAGGACAGATTGATGCAATGGAAGGAGTAGCAGAAAGGTTAGTGACTGCAATAAAATATCTAGAAATGAGACTGTAGAATTTGCCCAGTAAAGTTTTCTACAGTTATTTTATATCTGACCTTCTCTACTGACCTCTTCACTCATTTTCTGTTTCTGATTTTGAAGAATCTGTTTTGGTTTTTTTTCTTGTTGTTTTTGCTGGGAACATCATGTTTCAGAAATGCCTGAACCTTGAACTCAAACTTGTTTGAGCAAAGGAAGAAGAATTTTCCAATATTTTACTTGTGAAAATATTTGTTATCTTGTAAGCCAGTGCCCCCATCCTCTGCTCTTTTCTTGGCATCCAAATTACTTTCTTTTCTCACAAATATTTATAGGTTGGATTTAAGTCACAGTTTACACCAAACATATAAAAGAAAAGTTAAAAGGAAACAAAGTGTGTTCATGTGAGAAACAGGGTTACACAGAGCAGGGGCTTAAGTTGTCAGTTTAAGTCAGAGCCACATTGTAACTCATGCCGACTTACACCGTGTAACTTCCTCTCTCCTTCCGCGGCTAAGTCCTTGTTACAGACCTTTATTAGTTGGCCAGCTTTTGCACAAAGAAATGTGGGGTCTTTAGCTCAAGCAATGGAGGTCTTCATGTTTTTAGATCGAGCGGTTCCAGGTTCAGTTTCCTACACATGTCAGTCTGTTCCTGCAAAACAACTATTGTGGGGTTTTCTGTTTTTTTAACTATAAATCCATCCCTTTCATCTGACTTAGCCCAGGCTCAGTAGAAATGTGGCCTAAGTTTGCTGACAGACTGTCACAAAACCAGCCAGCTTCTGTACTACTCTGCTTTTCAGCCTGGAAACAAGGCTGTGAAATTGCAGCACTGCTCGCCCTCCTTGTTGCTTTGTTTCTATTCCAGCGGCAGCCAGAGCTCCCAGTCGAGACCAGGGGTGCTTTGTCCAAGGCATTGATATCATGCAATGAAAAGACCATCCCTGCCTCAAACCCCGTTGGTATTAGGACATCCTGGGAATGCCTTTAGCGGGGCATAATCATTGAGAAGGGCATGATAAATTCTCCATAGTAACCAAAATGTACATATTTTGCATAGAAATTCCAGGACACGACATCCCACTGCTGCAGTTGCCTGGGCAGAATTTCCACCGAGCTGGGTGGGAGTGCAGCCTGAATGAGGACTGTGGGGTATGCTTTCGTCTAGTAGTTTCCCTTCAACCAGGTGCTTTCTCTTTCTCTGTGAAAAGTATTAATGTATGACTGTTCTCAGACAAGGGGGTAACTTCTTGGGGGGACGAGATTGTTTGAGAAACTGTTGACAACCCCCTGATTTGTTCCTTTCACTGTTGCTGTTGGTCAAAGTGCTTAGGCTATCGTGGTCTACAGCAGGGTTTCTCAACTGGTGGGACGCGAAGGTCCTCTAGTTGAGACTTTGCGTCACGGCGGGAAAACTGGAAGTGCCGTGGCGGGACTTACCGTTTCACTTTTACACGCTTCAGTTGGCCACTGGGGAAGCTTTCCCCTCCCTGCTCTTCGACTGGCCTCTAGGGGACCTGCTCATCAACTGGTGGGACCAGGATTTTTTGACTTTACCTAGGTGGGACGTAAAGGTGCAAAAGGTTGAGAACCGCTGGTCTACAGCATATGGACTGGATCGAGCCGACAGAGTCATTGGATCTGGCCCACGGGGCTAGGCAGCTTGGCTCCTGCTGTGCCTCAGCCATGCAGTGGGTAGAAGTGGTGGTGGGAGCAGCAGCCAGATCTTCAAGCAACCTTGGACCCAAGTTGCGTCATTCCACCCAAGAATGTTACCGACTGTTGGCCTATACTATATAAATGGATGGTCTTAACTTGTCTCTCTTTAGCTGTACCTTGTTCCAACTCTAAAGGCCGTTCAGTTCCAGAAGCACTCAGTTATGTAGCCAGCGTGTGAAGTATAGATGGACACATGGCTAAATTGGAATTAATGTTATTTATAATTTGTAACATGACTAACAGTGTAGCATCTATTTGCTTTTCAGTTTTGCCAGTGAACCCCTTGACTCAAGATGAGACTGTTTTGTATGGCATATTTTAGTCCAAGAAATCTGGAATAATTTTGATTTTATGGGGCAGAATCCTTCTTGTGTTTCCATACTTGGGAATTTGCCAGTGCTACCAGATATTAAAATGAATGTTTTTTTACAATACAGATTCCCATGGGGATGCAGATCGGACAGAGTTTGAGCCTAATAAGTACCTCACATCTTTACTTGCAGGTAAGAGGCATAGGGGAAATGTTCGGCTACTTGTAGCTTTTCAATCTCATTCTTTTCAGTTGTTGGCATTTTTTTAAGTTGCCATTGTAAGAAAGCCTGACAGCATACTCCCTCTTTTCCTGCTAAAGTCCTTTTGTAAATATAACCCAGATGTGAAGCTGCTTTGTGCAAAGAAAGCAAGGGGGAGAGGAGAAGGAAAGGGGTGGGTAAGAGAGAAGATTTTAAAAAAATCACTTCCCTCTTGGAAGTTTATAAAACGTTGAATTAAAGGGCTGCAGGTGTTATATTCTGAGTACTGGGGATAGCACTTGAGATAATGCCATCTGGGGAAGGTTATTTGTTGGGACAGGACAGTGTTTTTAACTTTGAAGTCAGTATTAAACAAAGTGGAGCAGCTGGAATCTGGCATAAGAAGAAACAAGTTGTTCATATCAACCACTGCTATTAAGGGAATAAGAGTCCTGGTCTGGAGCTGTTTTTACAGATGCCTGGAAGTTTACTCTTGCTATATGAGTTAGCTTCTTTATTTTGTTACATGAATGTATACATTTGTAAAACAAGCATCCAAGCTTTGGGAGGTGGCGATGCGCTTTTTTGACATTCTGGCAAAAACCATGCATGGTGTTGAAGAAATTGTTTCCCAGTCCTACAATTTACCCTCATCTGTTGTGGGGTTTCAAAGGCTGTCATACAGATCCTCTTAAAAGCATGAGGTCTTGGTTATAATTCTCTCTAATGCAATTCCAGACTTAAAATACCAGTTTTACTAAATCCCTTTGGAAAGAAAACACTGGACTCAAAGGGTTAAAGAACATGTTTTTGTCTTAAGGAATCAGATTTTTTTTTCCTTTTTGTCAAATAGAAGAAAAATGATATAAACATTTTTCTTTGTTCCCAATGTTGACATATGGTATTAGTAACCAAACCTCCTTGCAGTCTGTTTAATTCCTGCTTGAATTGGCTTGTGTTCTGGATGCACAGTATCTTGTGTATAAAGCACACATGTGACTCGGTCTTGCATATGAAGACTCCTGTAGCACGTCACTTACAGACATGCAGGTTCCTTCTCGTGGTTCTGTAGAACCAGAATCTTCAAACTGAGTACTATGCAATGATTTGTTATAGACTTGCTAAGGTGCCAAAGATGCCAAATCTGAAAGGTGCCCAACCTTGGTGTTGATGCTTCACCCACAAGTTGTGGGTCATTATTGAATTTCTGCTAATCAAGGGTCCTTACAGGCATATAAATGGTATCGATTTTCACAAGTTGTATTAATGTATTCTGTCACGTGGTGACAATGAATTTGGAGAAACAGGTCATTTTGAGGTCACTGGCTCTAGTTATTGGATCTTAACTAGGAGAATTTCTGTAAATGTTTTAGGGGAAGATGATAAAATGAAACGGAGTCCTTCCAGCACTTCTAAACGGGTGAAAGGTGTCTGCTCTTGTGATATGTAGACTGCCCAGTCCATGTTTTATAGAATGGTCACATATTTCATTTCACTTTTACTAGGCACTGAAAATTATTAACGCGATTATACTAGTTGTATATGCATGAGGAAAGGATTAATGTATAAGATTGAAGCTGCAGTGTATTAATTGGGAATAGTTCTCTTAAGTTTAAAGTTGTGAGATCTTAGTTTTATTATATGATATCAAAGCTTGCCAAGCCTGTGCAGACATCAGCCATGTTCACCCAAAGGGCAGATACAACTATCAGCAGACATGCATGTGTGCACATGCATGTGATCAAGCAAACGTGTCAAGTGTGTGGTTGTTTCGTGTATAGATGTATATATGTGCATATATGAGTGTGTTTTATAACATGCACCACTTTTAGCAAGAGGTGATGATGATAACACACAGGTGATGGTAATTTATTAGTTACACAGTTGGGCTCACATAGACATAAAAGGTGTTTGTACATGTGACAAAATTGGCTGTTAAACCAGCTTAATTGCCCTTTTGCACCACTTTAATGGTGTCACTGTTTACACCTGTGGTGGCATATTTTGATTTAATTTCATGATGACATACACGTGAGGCAGTGTATTTTGCTTTAAATAACCTTGTTATGTAGCAAGATAAAACCCATCCAATATATTTTAGTTTGCTACGTAGCAATGGGACGCTGGAAGCTTGGGCTTGGCTTCCAGCTCCCTGTGCACTGTCCCTTCCACTGTCTCTTGCCACTAGCTCACTCAGCTGCCTCCTGTCGCCTTGCCGCACTGCCCTGGAGCAAGCCAGCCCATTCCTGAGTGGTCCCAGGTGGTGAGAAGGCAGCAGGGATGGTGCATGGGGCACTGGAACTTATCTGCTTCTCCTGCAGGCCGGGGGGCCCCTGAGCTGTGGGGGACCCTGGACCTTCCCTCCATGACAGCAGCACCCCCCAGCTGGTACCCACCCTCTAGCACCCTTCCTGGGTGGTCTCGGGGGGCACTGCTGCTGCAGAGGGAAGCACCAGGCCCCGTGTAGCTCAGGGGCTATGTGACCTGGTGGCAGTTTGTGCAGGCAGGCTTCACTGCAGGAAGAAAAAAGCGGCCAAGGGCCTGATATTTATTTTTAATTTTATTTTTTCCCCCAGAGCCTGCCTGCCTCTCCCATGGCTGGGGGGCCTTCCCTCCGTGGCAGTGGCACCCCTTCCCCCCCCACGTAGCACCCAGCCACTAGCAGTCCACCTGGGTGGTCCTGCGGGGCACTGCTGCCACAGAGGGAAGGACTGGGGTCCCCCGCAGCTCAGGGACCGCCCGCCCCACTGGCAGCTCACACCCCCCACCACCGGTTGCAGGAGAGGCAGGTAGGCTCTAGGGGAAAAAAAAAATGCTCCCTCCCAGAGCCTGCCCACATCCCCCACAGCCGGGGGCTGAGCTGCTGATGGGTTGAGCAGCCCCTGAGCCAGTGGGTTGATGCTGCCTGGGGGGTATCACCGCTGCAGAGGAAAGGACGGGGCTTTTTAACAATGCAGGGTTTTTTAACAACGCAATTAAAAGCTACTGTTTCAATTTAGGGAGAACTAAACCCCTGTCACGTGTCCAAGCACCCAGAGGCTACTGCCCTTTCCCCTGGAAACTTGCAGTCGTGATACAAACTCTCAAACTTAGCTGAAATAGGACTTGCCTAAGCTTTCATATTTAAGGTATTCAGAATACAGGTAACACATATTCTCCATGTGTCTCACATAACACAGAGAATATTTTAGAGTTGCACCTTGAAAATAAATCATTACAGTAGATACATTTGAAATGAAGCTTTACAGATCAATACAAGATGATGAAGTAGGTAACCCAGCAGCTGCCAGCTGATAACATTTCTGGTGCTTGAGGAGAGGTAGTGGCTTCTCTGTGTACTTCTAGTGTTTTATACCAAACATAAAATTTGGGCCTGACTATGCCTGCAAAATATATTTGAGCATGTGTTAGGAGGAATGTAGCCTGGTACGATCTTTCAGTGCCCCAGCTTCAAACGCTTGGCAGCTTGGATGAAATGACTGCAAACCCATAGGCTCAGGGGTATATTCTTTTTTAGCAAACCTGAAAACAGCTGTTGAAACAATGACATCATGAAATAGGGGCATGGCTATGGAAATTATTAACAAAGTCGAGTCTTGAAAGCATCAAATGACGTGTAACTGTAGGCAGAGCATACAAAGGATTGCTTTAGTGTTTAATGATGACTTCAGGTTTCCTCAAGCATTTCAGTCACATCTTAACCTCAGGGTTAGCTTCGCTTCTGACCAAGTGAACGTTCACTCAGTTCTTCTGTTCCCATTTTCCTTTACCAAACTTTTGTTTGCTACGTTCAGGCAGTTAATGTAGGACGCCCCTTAAAACTTAAAGCAAATATCATCTTTAAAGGATAAATAATATTTATTAGATATGCAACTCCTTAGCGTTACCAGAAGTGCCATTTCAAATGGGCTTCAGAAGAGGAACAGCTTTTGGCACGTACTGGTAACAGGTTGGATTTACTCAAGGTTTCTGCCAACATAAACTTGGGCAGGCATACTTTGCAGAAAAAAGTCAGCTAGGGGAATGAGGTGGTGGCAATGTCTGCAGAGGTGGAGATACAAGGGGCAGATAGGCTTGCAAATTGGAAGTTTTGTTGATCAGAGAGTTTTTTGTGGTTGTAGCAGCCAGGTAATGTACTGACTCAACAAGCCTGCCAGGGGGACAACAACCTCCTGTCTTTTTGCCTTCCCTAGAGGCCAGTCATCCTGAGATGCAGAAGAGACGGCTGGCACGTAGATTGTTCTCCATGCTGGATTTACTGAGTTTGGCCCTGGCTGTGTTTGCCTTTGCTGGAAGTTGGCAACTGCTCTTGCATGAAAAACACTGAATGAAATTTTATTTTAGCAGCAGGTTTCATTCAATCAGCGATTAGTTTAATTAGTAATTGGAAGCATGTCCTGGCACAGTCAGGTGAAAGGGTGGTGCTACTACATTGTCGTCAGAGATTATTGAGTAAGGTGAGGGAAAGCCTGACCAGGGGGTGGGGGGTCCCTTTTTTCTTTCTTTTTTTTTCTTTGAGAGAATGGAGTTTTAATTGCTGAGGCTGTCGAAGAACATGGAAAGATGACAGTGTCATGTTGATATAAGAGAAAACTCCAACAGAGCTTTCACTGTCCCATGCTGAGCCCGGCGTACGCTCAGCTTTCCGTGAGGATATTGCTGAACCCTTTACTGGACAAAGCAGCACCAAGGGATCGTAGAAATCCTTCTGTCCTCCTGGCAGATTTACTTGTTTTAATTCTGGTGCTTTTTCATCACCCAGCGCCGTCTGTGCTGTGCTTGAGCACTCTGTCATTGTAGCCTGCCTCAAGGCTTACTGCTTCTGCTGCCCCCAGCTATTCCCTTCCCACAGCCGAATGTCCGTGACACTCATGCTTGTAACCTTTTCCCGTAGTCCTTGTCCCCAGCGTTCCCCAGGTATCAGGCTGCAAGTGGTTTCCTTTTCCTGGCAGTTCCTCGCTGGTGGGCTTTGACAGGTGCTCAGCCAAGCATGCTGCTGAAAGCTCTTGAGGTTTATTTCTTGTAGCAGTCTCCCACTGTTGCAAGGTGGTTTTGTCTGGTGTTTCCACTCTACAGAGGTGTCACGAAAAAGAAAAGGATCAAACTGTCCCTTTTCAAGGGGCAGGGAAAAGCTTTTCCTTGGGACTCCCCCAAGAAGCAGACTAATTTGTTCTCCCTCTTCTGTGAGGACCCCCCTGCAGTCAGCCCTAGCGTGGCTTCACAACGGGCAAGCCTCTGGCTACGAGTCCCTGGTTCTTCTTTAAGTCCCCAGCTTCCCTGGTGATCCATAGCACCTCCACCTTGGGGAGCTCCTTTTTGGTCCACTCCCAGGAAGGAAGGGAGTGTTTTTATTCTTTTGAAGAGCAGGGGTCAGAGTCTTGCTGTCCCAAACAGCACAGCAGGCTGCTTCAAAACAACCAGACTTTATGGTGCTGTCGTTCCAATTCCCACGGTCCATCTGGGGACCCTCCTCTCCCGCGCCGCCCGGGGGGACCCTCCTCTCCCGTGCCGCCCGGGGGGACCCTCTCTCATTCTCAGACTCAGCCACACTTGCAACAAAACAGTTGAGAACTATTTACAAGTATTATTTATAGTAAAGCCTGCCCACACTGAGCCCCGCAAAGCACTCCCCACTGGATCTGCAGGCTAGACTCCAGCTCACCTAGCCGCCTCCTGCACAGCAGCTGCAGAGGCAGAGGGAACTGTGATGGAGATCTGCAAAACCTTGCCTTAGCTGGTATCTCTCTCAGTGCCTGGGACATGGACAGTGGAAACGCATGTAGTTGGTAAAATCCACAGCCCAGCTCTTCCAGCGAGGTTCCTTGGTTCATTGTCTCTGTGTGGAGTCTTCCCCAGGGTGGAGGAAGAGGGATGAATGACAAGGGTCTAGTGCGGAGGATGCTTATACAATCACAGAGGGGGAGGATGGCTTCTGTATGGGGCAGGGTTGGTGGTGGTCAGGCTATGGTGTAGAGAAGCTGAGATAATGAAAGAGCTTATGCCTGAGCACAAAGGATTAACGGATATATACTGATAGTGGCCTAAGTTTTTCATTTCCTTGCTTTTTGTGACG
The DNA here is from genome assembly GCF_001723895.1 of Crocodylus porosus. NCBI lineage: Eukaryota > Metazoa > Chordata > Crocodylia > Crocodylidae > Crocodylus > Crocodylus porosus. The sequence continues at coordinate 108,963,941 of NW_017728947.1, forward strand.
GATGTGTTGCATATAGCAGAGATCAGCAACCCCTGGCACGTGTGCCAGAGCATAAAGTTGCAAAGCCAAGAAGTTGCAAACAGCTGCACTAGGCTCTGGAGCCCCGGCAGTGGCTGCACGCAGGCCAGAGGGCTCATGGCAGGGAAGGGGCTGGGGCAGTACAACCCTGGCCCCTCCCTTGCTGTCCACCCGGAGACATATGTGCAGCTGCTGCCAGTAATTAGTCAGGCCAGGGCTCAGCCAGCCTCGGTGCAGTTGTTTGCAGCCCCCCTGGCATCTGCTGCGAGCAGCCCAGGCTCTGGAGGATGGCAGGAGCCTGCCAAGACCCTGGGTCAGCTGTGGCAGGCAGCCGGGAGGCTGCAAGCTGCCGCACTGAGGTCTGCAGAGACCCTGCCTGGCTCTTTGCTGGCGGGGGGGGCCGGGCTTGCACTGCTGTGGCCCCTTCCCCTCTGTGCACACTGAGGAGTGAGTGCAGCCACCACTGGCTGTGGAACGAGGCCTGGGCTCTGGGCTCCATGGCCAGCGACGCCTGCATATGCACCTTGGGGCGCGCGGGAAGGAGAGAGCTGGGGCAGTGCAACTGCAGCCCCAGCCCCTACCCCACCATCCGCCTGGAGGTGTCCATGTACCCTCCACCAGCAATGAGGATCAGACCCCTCACAGCTTCCGCCTGCCCCGGCACACCAAGTCAAGCCATGGGTTGAGGTTGGGGTGTTTTTGGCACGCTGGCTGAAAACATTGTCGACCCGTAGTATATAGCATCTGGAACTGTTTCATAAGGCTTGTGGGACTATGTGAGGGGGCGGGGGGGCATGTCTTCTTTCCAAAATGCTGCAAACACAACACACATGCATGCACACCCACACACACGGAGATTACTTCAGTACATTTCAAATTGCTGTATTTGGACTGGATGTAATGTGATCTTTCTCCCTTTATTTTAGGAGAGGAATATGTGCCACATTTAAGTTCACTGGCTTCCCCAGCAAAGATGTCTGTGATGCTGCCATCTTTGAATCTAGATGACCACACACAAAGTATCAGCACTATTCATGAGGATTCAGGCTCTTCGGGAGCAGATACGTTTTAGAACGTGTTGGGGGTTTTAATTCACTTTTGGGTGTCTGAGCATTTCTAGGGAAGTGTTTTGCCCGGCTGGTGTGAGAAGCCATGCATTTTCACAGAAAATCTGTCTTTCAGGGCCATTTTCTACTTACTGTTTCTTGGTTATTTTTTTATTGACCACAATGTAAATTTAAAAATGATTTTGTTTTGACGAATATATAAAATAATTTATCGTAAAACTGAAATCTAAGAATTTAATTTTCCAGCATTACTGTGAGTTAAATGGCCCTTATCTTGTTTTAAAGGGTGTTTTATCTGATGTATATTTGAATGTGAAGAGGATCTGTCTTGTAAATATGTTTAAGTCCATGGCAACATTCCCACTGATTTGACTGGATAAAGGATCAGTCCCTATCTTATAAGTCAGAGACCTGTGAAATAATGTTTCTGAAGTTTATGGAGAACTGTAAAAACATATGAGATTGCATGAGTGGTCTTCAATGAATCAAGTGAAGCCCTATTAAAATTTCCTGACAAAGCCCAGAAAAGGAGGCAGCATAGCTCTGGAGAAGGAAAATGCATCAATGCTGACATAACTCAAATATGATATTTTGCTGTGAGTTGATTGTATCAAAGTATGCTCTCAATTACTGGGAGGAAAATGTACTTGAAAACCAGGATTGTGCGAAGATTATCTTCAGTATCTTAAGAGCCAAGTTTTATTCACTTCTAAAATACTCTTAACAAACAATAAGACAACACTTGAAAATGTAACACAGAGAAAATTGCCTTTTCTGGTGGTGCTACAAAATGCATTCTTTTTGACACTTGAGATTTTTTTCAGACATTTTTCCACATTGTGGCTGCGTGAAAAATTATGTGGAGGCTTTTGAAAAAAAGGGCTAAGAAACTGAAATAAGATAAAGATGAGAAAGAGCTTAGCTAGGTAAAACTCCAAAAAAACAGCTCTCTCGGTAATAAGGCAGTATCGTTTAACAGCATTGTATGCAAACATATTACCGTCATACCTCTCATGTGATTATTCCCCTTGTATTGAGTGATGACATTGTGGCCAGTGCTGTAACAGACGTATAGGAGACAGGGTTTGTGCCTCAGGGAGATCTTTATTGTGCACATATATAAAATAATTGACATGCTCCAGCAAGGAAGATCAGAAGGTTGCTTTTTCATCAAGCAGTGCAAGCTCTTTCACCCTCTGCTCCAGTCTTCATCTTATCTCTGCTTGCAGCATGATCTCTGACAAGTCATATAGACATCACAATACTTTCAAGGTAGAAGGGGCATGAGAAGGGCTCCTAAAAGGCAAGAAAATCTCTTCCTCTGCTTGGCTTGTGCTTAGTTGTGACGTTGCAGCACGTAACTGTATCAGACTTGCTTTCACTCCACCATCAGTTTGTTGCATTGCCATGAACAATGCCTGCCGCTCTCCTTTTAGATCTGGCCATGAAATGGAGCCTGCACTGTCTTCATTAGTGGTTAATTTCTCTGACTTTATAAGGGGAGGCATAGGTTTCCCTGTTGCTTCTGCTTTGACAAGATCAGCTGTGAGGTTCTGTGAATTGAGTGCAAACCTAGCAAGAGTAAAGAGAAATAAAGAGATGAACCAGAAGGCTGTGTTGAAGGCCGTCCCTTTAGGGCAAGAGTTTCCAAGGCTTTGTTCCTGGAGAGACGCTTAACAAGTGGGACATCTCACTGGGGGCATCCCATAAAGAAACACGTCTGTACTACAAGACGGATCAGGTTCACTAGATGTGGCATAACATGCAATGCACATGCGAAGTTACAAGAGGAATTGTAGGACTGCTGCTCATTTTTGTCAGGCAGTTTTTACTGAACAGTCAGTCAGCTACAGTCTGTCCACTTAGCTGGTTTGGTGGAGGATGGCCACCATTTAAATGTGGCTTTGTCAGCTACATGCAAGCACTGCAGGGACCACACTTTGGGAAATCCCTGCTTTAAGGTATGAGAGAGCTCTTGTTTTCCTTCTGTTTAATTTATAGGTGGAAAAGCTGATGAGACGACAAAGTGCTCTGGAGTTTTTTTCTGGCTCTTGGGCATCATACAAAATGTATATTAATTTAAAAGCATGCAGGTAGCTCTTTAGTGAGGAAGCTAAATTATGGGGAGTTGGTTCTCACTGTTTTATCCATCTTCTCATTTCCTGTGCAGCTCAAATAAATACATTGGGTCCCTACTTTGTGCACTTTATATTGCAGATGAGTTCTTTCACATGTTGTTTGTATTATTCATTTGCATTACCATACACCAAGGCTTCATTGTACAAAGCGTGTACACAGAGACATTCCCTACTTACAACCCAAGTACAAAACGAGGGGCCACAAGAGGTGGATTCAGACAGTCCATATACAAGCAAATGGAAGAATGCGGCATAGCGTGATGAGCAGTAGTCTCGCCGCACTCAAAGTTACGCATCAGGTTTTCCTTTCTGTAATGCAAAGTATTCCACGTGTTGCAGTAATATTTATTTTTTCCTCTTTATGGGAAATATGTGGGCCAAATCCAATTGCATCCAAGTAACACTTATGTGACTAACTGGTCCTTTTCCAGCTTGCTTAGTTTCTGAGAAAACATTAACTCATCCACTTGCATGATGTGTCTTTATCTTAGCTTGAAGGCTAAGTCACATAAGCAGTGAGGAAAAGGAGGAAAGCCCACCTTTTACATGGAAGTTTTTACAGGATCTTGGACCAGGTGGAACAGGAGTACATTTAGATGCCTAAGCACCGTTTAGGTACCGAATAGATGGAATAGGACCTGTCCCTGTATTGGAGTGGGAGGGGCAGGTTGTACTGCAGTGACCTGAATGCCAGAGAAATCAGTGAAGAGAATGGAGAAAAATGGTCCAAAAATGCCTTACTTGGATGTTAGTTTTTAATCTATTTTGAATCTTTAAATAGAGGAATGACAACAAAGCACTTAGGCATCCAGCACACAGAGGCCCACATACTTGCAGCCACTCTGAGATACAGTGGTTGAGACTGGAAGCCGCAAAGACCACAGGGGAAGGTTGGTACCCCAAGGTAGCTGCACTGAAGCTTGAGTTGGAGGGCAGGGCTGATTTGAGGGGCTGCTGTGATGTCCACAAGGCTGAGGAAAGCCCATATTCTGTGCATGGATCCCATGACTTTCCAAACAGAAGTCCCAAGGGAGTTGGTGAGGTACAGAACTACCTCAACTACTCTGACGGGGAATATCCTTCCCCACGCGGGATGCGGCAAGGGAGGCAAACTGAAGCAGTTGTGACTTGCATTTTTCTGTGCTAATGGGGGCGAATGTGAGTCAGTATAGGTAGGTTTCATTGCAAATGTCTTTTTTGACCTCTGGTTTTCCTTTTTGAAATGGAAAAACCATCTATCTGGCTTCTTATCATTGAGATTCCTGGAGCTAACTCTCCTCGAGCTTGAAATGGCTGAACAAGCGCTCTGTGAATGGAGCCGAGCTGAGATAAGGATGTTGCGTTTTGTTTCTCTGGCTCTTCTGATTGAAAATGTATATTTCTCAAGGGCGCGTGCAGAAGCAAAGCAGCATGATTTGTAAGATTGCTAAATGGATTTCTTCCAGGCAAGGCAGTGAAGTATGTCACCAAAGTCTAACAGTGGCAAATAGAAATCCATCTGGGGAAAAGTATAAAAATGCCAATTCAATGTATCGCTCAGCTAATTTTTAACAGCAGTGATGTCGCTATTGTTGGATTCAAAAGCGGCAGTGCAGAAATCCAAACCCTTCTTGGTTAAAGTTAATTTGTGGTGAAACTTTTTGGTGCCAGTACTTCCTGATTGGAAGATGCCTGTTTATGTATTTGAGTTGCAGCAGAAAGTTGAAATGTTTGAAGCATTTGTTTTAGCTAGTTTTCCTGTTCTGATGTTGATAAGTTGAAGCTGGGCAATTGCATTTAGAATCTGTTAAGCAAAATCCAATTTTCCTCGCCTCAAAAAAGAAAATGCTATTCTGCTAAAGGAGCGTCCAAGAAACAGCAGGAAACGGTGCTTTCACAGTAAAAGTCTAGCAGTAGAATACAAAATCCTACCCCAAGAGAGTTATCGTGGCCCCAGTCCCATAACTGGCACAATATATCCTGCCACTGCAAATATTCTCGTGATGTGTGGTCAGTGATAAGATTGGGGGGATAAGCTGGTTGCTACTGCTCTTGGACAAAGGTGCCTTCCTGGTCTGTTTATCTGAATTACCCTGTAACACTTTCTTTCAGAAGATGTAACAGAGAATTTCATATCTACTGGCTTTTAGCCCAGTTTTTCACATCTTGAATAGGAAATTACATTTTTTTAATATATATTTTGGAAGAGATTAAAATTTTAAATTGAATTCTGCAGATCTTGACAAGTAACTGAGAAAAGTAGACACAATCCATCCACAAAAATGGAAAGCCACATTCTAGGGTATTGATGCCCTTTCCTGATACACGAATTACAAACAGGCATTGCTTCCTAGCTTGACTTTTCAGTGATATGCATATGCACTTGGAGTTAAATGACAGTACTTGTATTTAAGATTAAACATATGTGCCTAAACCCTTGTAGGATCAGAGTTTGAAACAGGTGAGAGGTGAAAAGCCTGCAGCTATTTAGCTGCATGTTACAGTGTCATGCACAAAAGTTTGAGACAGGAAGTGGAAAGTCTTGTTTCCAACCAAATATGCATGATCTGAGATCTCAAATTCCTCATTCATCCATTTATTAGGAGTGTGTGTTTTACACTGTTTGTGAATCAAACGTGTGACTTTTATACGCGCATAGGATGAGCTGCAATTCCACAATGTGCCCATGATACTGAAGCTGCACTGACCTGTCTCTTTACAGTGCTGGCTTAGCCTTATTTAATTCTTATTTAAATTTAAGCATGTCCTTTTTATGTTTTGTCTCCTTTTGGGTTTCCTGTGATGCTCTTGTACTGGCATCATTTCATTTGACCTTTGATATATATTTTTCTTTTTTTGGCAGTCTTCTCTTTTTGCTTTTATATCCTTAAAAATGTACCAGTATCCTACTTTCCAAAAGAATTGTGGATTTTGGCATCTGCTGGAAATCTTGTAGCATTGCATGTTTTGATGTGCTCCATTTCTTTTTTTTTTTTTTTTTTTACAAAACTAGTTGTCCAAAGGAGAACTGAACACAAGACAGGAAGAAAAACATAAATCATGGGGCACTGTGGCTAATTTATCTGGCACAGAGTAGGCTTCTTTTAGTGGAAAACATCAGAATCCAGAAGGGCGTGAGCCATTCTTGCTTCTCAGTTTGGAAAACATGAGCTTCGTGGTGAATTTTTCTTTGAATATTCACTAGCAAACTGAAAAGAAGGGAACAGAAGGGCAATAGCAGCTAATATTAAAATCTCCCCCACAGTGTTGTTGAAAATGATGCTGTTCTGACTGTTCAGTGGACAAAGGGACTTGTGTTATAGCCCTCCATCCTGCAACGAGGATAGTGCCGGTGTGTCTGTATGAAGGCCCTTTTAATTCTGTTAAAGTCTCTCTCTAGGTTATTGTATGTCTATGTTTTGATGCATACCTAATGTTGATATTACAGAGGATGAGGAAGCTCAAGGTGAGAAAGATTGTGATGGTCCTTAGCTTCTGGGTTCGCTCCCCAGTCCTCGACCAAGTGTAATGATCCTGAGCCTATCTCAGGAGGTTCCAGCCCCAGGCCCAAGGGGAAGTCATCAGGATCTAGGTTGAGTCATTCCCTGTGGCGATCAGAAGGGGACCCACACCCACATAGACCTTTATAAGCCCAAAGGAGATAAGACCAAACTGTCTGGGCAAAGACTTCCAAGTTGTTTCCTGCCCTGTCCGGTCAGAGCTTGCTCAAGCGTGGCTTCTGGCTTGCTGGAGCCCCCAACTTCTGACTCCAGCTCTTCAGCTCAGGACCCCAGCCTCAGCTTCTTGGGCCCTTGTTATCCAGGTCTCTGACTACCCATTCACATGTCCCTTACAACCAGCCCCTGAGAGAGCTCAGTCTTCAGCGTCAATTAGCTTTACCCTTATTATAGAATGTCTCGTGCCAGAGGAGCAGATCTGCCCCAGAGCCTCTGGTGGCCCTAGAGACTTTGCTTGGGCTAGTGAGCACTGCAAAGAGATGGACCTTGACTGGGTTTTGGCCGGGGGTCTCTGGAGCGTTGTTCTCGTTGCAGGCCATGGCGGTCTGTTGACAAACCAGCCAGACGAGATGGAACCAGCTGACGAGTCGGGGCCACGTAGCTTCTTCAGGCACAAGAGCGCTCACCAAAACAGGCCAGGAAAAGTTGCTTCTTGCTGAAGTCAAGAGAATTTGTGTTGCTTTCCTTGTCAATGATGAGATCAATTTAATTGCTCTGCTGTCTCCACGTGCCAGTTTACTGTCACTTGGTAAATCCAACCCAAATGAGGATTTTGCGTTAACTTATCTGCAACCCATTATCACCTTGATGGGCAAATATTTGAAACCCTTGTTAAAAAAACCCAAAAAAACAACCTCCCCCCCCAATCTGCCAGTAGACTGGTGACTGGAAGCTTAGCTTTGATGGAATTGGCTTCTGGGAAGTACTTTCTGCCAGGGCGGAGAAGTCTGAAGCCCCGTGGATTGCACAAGGTGAGTAGCATCTTGTCACGTTTTTTGAACCATGCTGACAGTCTTGAAAATTGTCTTTTGCTGCTCTCCTCTGATTTGTCCTTGCTGAAGGTCATTCAGTGTCCTATATCTGTCAGGTCAATATAATCTCAGCCTTGCAGCAAAGTGGCTTCCCTTCCCATAGAAATCTGCTTTGTGTCACTATCCAGAACCTGGAGCAAAGTAATAGGCATTGGGTTATTACTCGTACCAAGCAGTGAAATCTAACCATCTTTTCAACACTAATTACATCTGCCAGAGTTTATTATTTAGCCTGGTTCCTTTGTGGAAGAATTTAGATGAATGGCTTTTTTATTATCTGTGTTATGGACATGCTTGAGGAATCCTAGACATCAGCCGCAGTCCCATTGGGCTGGGTGCTGTAGAAAGGTGGCCCCTACACCAAAGAATTCACGCTCTAAGGCAGCAAGTGGTTCTGAACCAGGTGCTGTGGCACCTTGGGGTGCCATAAGGTGCATTTAAGGGTGCCAGGCAACTGTTAGATGTGCAAACACCTCCACATGATTCACAAGATAAACCCAGAGATTTCAAATAGGAATCCACAGTGTCAAAACCATTCTGCGCTGTTGTGGGCTTTCTGAGCTCTCTGCAGTGGAAGAATTGCTCTGTTGGTTTTTTTGATAATCGAGTTGAACGAAAAGCAAGAGCTGGCATTTTCCGAGGGGTGCCTTGAGTCTACGAAGGTTGACAACTGCTGCTCTAAGGAAATAAAGGTAAATCTCAGTAAGATCCCTGGTTCTCAGTCCGGTGTCCAGACCATTAGGTCTCTCTGCTGACAACAACAAAAGTCACCTTTGTCTGCAACCGCTGATAACTTTTCATGTTGTTTTTCTTTTTACCAGTTGCTCATTATACTTTTGTACAGCACCTTGCGCGGCGGGGTTCAGATCCTGAAAGACCGCTGACCTGCCATGACTGGAAGGAGGACTTTGGACTCCGTTATCTGGGGCTGGGGGGGAGCTAGAAAGAGCATGGAGTGAGATGGGAACCACAGTGCAAGGTGAAGCGGGGGCACAAAGAGGACTGGAAGGGCTCTGACAACTGGAGTAACCAGGTCCTTTTGGAAGAGGCTTGTATATACTTGCTGCACCGTCTGTGTGATTTGGCTAGGAAGCCTTGGGGCAAGGACTATGTTTGTCTGCTCAGGGCCAATTTCATTGACTGGGCCTAATAAATTGTAGGAAAAGGCCTTGCCGCCCCCATACCCAGACTGCTTTTCTTATCTTAATTGCTCCTTTCTGCTGTGTCCTAATAACCCTTGCTCTGTCTGTTAGGAAATGCTTTTAGCTGAGCCTTGAACTCCATTCCCAGAACCTTAAGACGCTGCTCTCCTCTCTGCTGTTTGCCGTCTCATCTGAAAGAAGGGCCCTGTCTTTCCCGCATGACAGATTCTGAATTTCCCCCAGGATTATCTAAACATGATCACGTGATCCGCTTCTCTCTGCTGCTTGCAAATGGGAAAGCGTAAATCATGCATCCCTCCAAATAAACACAACTGGCAGATGTTATTGCTTTCTGTCTAGAGCGACACTAGTTCTTTAATCTGCCACCGCCTGGAAGCGTGTCGGTTTGAGAGAACGTAGAGCTATTATAATGTATTTGCAATGGTATTTTGCCAATTCTTGTTGCTAGCGGTAATGGGAGTGGTATTGCAGGGCCGCTTCATGTAATGTAGCGCCATGAATTGCCTCTTACTGCTATTGCTTCTCTCCCCCAACTTGGCTGGAAAACCAGAGAGCATTCCTGCTTATAAGGAAATGGACAGGCCACTAAAGAGAAGAAAATTCGAAGCGTGAAATCCTGGTGCAGCTTAACGCAGAGAACTTGTGACTTTCTCTCAAGCGTGATGTTTTGTAGCTCAGGACTCGTGAGATGTTCACCTGCCTCTGTTATGAAAATACACTTTGGAAACGAAAGGAAAGACACTGGCCTGTCTTAAAGAAAACCACCCCCCAGAGTTTGTGCCTGTCTGGAGGAATGACAAGCTCCGAAACTTTGAAACAGTCTCTTTGTAACATCTCATCAGGCTTAAACTATTAGAGTGATCGTGTTTACGTGGAGGCAAGCGAGCGCCCTCCATCCTCCCAATATCTTGCTGCAATTAAAAGATTGCGCCCATTGTTTGGTCAAGAAATAAGTCTATAATCATAATGGCAGCGAGTCATTCTGTGAATGTTATGCTCCAGGATGTGGGGGAAAACATAGAAGAGGGGGTATCTGCCTGTCGTGGAGTACGAACACTGACTAGGGCGCTCAGTCGGGGTCAGATTTTGATAGGAATATCTTAGGAGGGAAATCCACGGTGGTGCTACCCAGTAGATCTGGGGGCAGCACTCGGTCAAAAGCAGGACAAGTGTTAAAGAAAGCAAAGGTAAGTCTTGTTGCTCTGCTTTTCTAAGAGTGTTGGGGGCTAGGTGGTTTCATGAGAGTCGCTGGCTCACACGTTCTAGGAAACGGGCTACATCTGTAGTGCCATACTTCTGTCTGTGAGTGTGGACAGCTGGTAGCTGCCGGCTAATATAAGGCCATTGTTCCTGCAGTGCAGATAAGCAGCCTCTTTGGAAAATTTGGCTTATGCAAAATAATTCATTTATTCCTCTTTTAAAGACTCAGAGAAGTTTAGGGCTGGAAGGGACCTCATGAGATCATTGGGTCCAGCCCCCCTGCTCTGGGAAGGGTAGCGTGCGGGGGTCAAATAACCCCAGCCAGGTGTGCATCCAGTCTCCTTTGGAAGATCTCCAGGAGTCTATTCCAGTCTGGTCACACGAACCGTGAAGAAGTTTTTCCTTGTGTCCAGTCTGAAACTTTCTTCTAGGAGGTTATGACCATTGCTCTTAGTTTTTCCCGGGGCGCTTTGGTGAACAGTTGCTTGCCTAGCCCCGGATGCTTGCCCCTGCTTTAAAGAAGGACTCTGGATTCAAGAGGGTTCTTCTGTGTTGCAAAAAGAAAAAATGACTGTTGTGAGTTACTGCTGTGACTCATCTAAAACATACATATGATGCCCTGTCACAACATGACCATGTTTAATTTCTTAGGGCCCTACTACACATCCAAGTTAAAGCTGGATAGAAACTAGCTATAGAGTTGTTACATACCTCCAAGCACTAACTTTATAGCTGGTTGGCTCTTTTTATAGCTGGACAGTCACTTTTATGGTGTGATAATTACTTTGCATGTGTGGCGGGTATAAATTTATTGCACAATTAACCAGTTACTTTTGTAAGATATATAATGTGAAGCTAGGGGTCTTAGAGACCATGGCACTCACTGCTTTGCTCTGACTATTGTGATCAGCTGAGGCACTTGGGCTTACTAGCCCACTGGGGGCCATGGGTGCTTATTCTGGAATTAGTCCATGCTGAAGTCTCTGCCCTTGCGTCTCTACTACAGTTGTTCCCAATGCTAGTGAGACTGCAGCTCATTATACCTATGCCAACCCATTATCCCATTGTAAATGCCTCCATGCAGCTGTGTAGATATATACAAATTGCATGAGTGCAGCCATGTGCAAAACAGGGTAAGAGGGGAGAGGACAAGAAGGGACAGTATTAGTTTTGTGACTGCATTGAGGGGGACAAAAAGAGGACTGTGCAAAGTTAGTCATAGGGAGATGTTGTAAAGCAGCTTTTCACTCCCATCCCATCACCCCCGTTTTTTCTGGACCTGTTGACTCCAAAGGTGTCTTGTACAGTTTTTTTTTTTTCCTGATGAGGATGGGTGGTAGCTAGGGCCTGAGTAGGTTGAGGAAAGCAGATGTTATTCCAGTGGTCTGCTGAGATTCTTTATATGGGAGCTGTTGCAAAAGCATTTTTGGAGTCAGGTTCTCAGATGCTGTAAAACTATGAAATTGCACTGATTTGGGTGGAACAGTATTGGTTTATGCCAACTGAAGATCTTGCCTTTTGTTCTCTCTCTCTCTCTCTCTCTCTCTCTCTCTCTCTCTCTCTGTATGCACATGTGCACTTTTTTAATGCTCCTAGGTGCTGTGCAATAGTTCAATCCCTTTCTAATCCATTTGAACTGAAATGATTATTCAGTTTATTGTTCCTTCCAATATGGCAAAGGGTTTCTTGACAACTCTTAGTCTAACAGTTTTAACACATGAGATTTGGTTCTTTAGATCAGTGGTTCTCAGCCATTTTAGACTCATGGCATCCCTTGTTAGATCCCAGGCACCCCTTGGGGACTGCCAACTCCTATTTTTAACTTGTTTTTTGTGTATGGAAAAATATTAGAGCAATTCTTCTGTTGCAAAGAACTCAGAAAGACCACAGCAGGTCAGAATATTTTTGACCCCATGGATTCCTATATGAAATATCTAGGTTTTATCTTTTGAGTCAAATATATAACTACCAGTGCTAATATTGCATGGTGCCCCATGGCACCCTTAAAAGGATCCTATGATATCTCACAGTGCTGTGGCAGCCTGGTTGAGGATCACCACTTCAGCTAATGAAACTTTGACTGGCAGTTGGACCAAGGCATATAGCTGTGTTAACTAACTGGAAATTCATGGCACCACATCAAAAACATTTTAAAGAGACCTGTGGTTATTTGTCATGCTTTGTTTCAAAAGTTCACAAATAGCCTTTGCAAGGTCTAGCTCCAGCCATGCGAGTTGGGTTCCTTTCAGCTGTGACTGGTTTGTTGGTTCAAAATGAGGACATCGCACTCCTGAGTGATGCTTTCTGGGATCGGGTAGAACATCTGTTCCTGAAAAGTGTGTGGCCAAAAATCAGCTCCAAACAAAGATAAACCAGTTCAGGCAGGATATGAAGGAGACGCATAAAGCTGAGAAAATGACTCTCGTGACAGCTGTCAAATCAAAATATCTAGGAACTGTGTAATGGCAATATTGCTTTTAAATGAAAGCAGTGAAGATTAGAACTGAATTTCCAGTATATCCAGGAAGCAGTTGGGACACTTACATTGCAGTAAGTAACTTACAATGCCTGTAGTTAGCGGCTTGAAAATACATGATCCCAGTTTCTATGTGAAAATGCATTTGTAAACTCTGAGCTGGTGTAAAACAAAACCAGTCCCAAATTCTCTATCGGGTATATATAAGCAGAGATCAATTCGTTGGGGTTTCCGAACTTCTAAAGCAAAGAAGACAGAGCAGGCTGTCGTAGATTCTTCATCTCCAGTTTATCTAGTTATTGTTTTCATAGTTATTTCTATAGTTTCCTAAAGGCATGACCTTATTAAAGAGACATTTTTCTCTTCACAAGTAATGCATGATGTAATAGGAAAAGTCAGTAGGAACAGTTCATTCTTACACATAAAATAAAAGGAAACACTGCCAAGACCAAGCCAGAAATGTATGCAACAAAACAATAGAAAAGATAAGAATGATATTTATTGGTTCATAACATTTCTGTAAGCTATGTATTGGATCAGACATAATTCTGAAAAATGTTGAGGAAGAAAACCTCTTTTGAGGAGGGTTTATACATTTATGCTACACACACAGCTATATCAAAAGAGCATCATTCAGGTTTGAAAACCACACGCTCAGAAGTTAAGAAATGTCCAAATTAAGGTGGTCTTTGCAACCTTATTTTGCCCTGGAGTGTGATGCATTATGATGTAGTCTTCAGTTATGAGGTCATATACTAGGTCTCCCTACCCTGCTCCTTGGAAGCAACTGAGTTGCGTTGACTGGAACTAGCTAAAACAATTCAGTTTGAGGCAGATACTCAGCTCAGAAAATTTCTGTCCAAAAAGTTAACGGTTTGCAAAGTTATACACAACAGGATCACGTAATAGGAAATATTGAGCCATCCTGATGATGGAGGGTGCTGTGAACACCGGCTATAACGTATGAATCGTTGCTTTGACTTAGGCATATGTTCAAGTATGTTACTGAAAGGGAACCTGCAAGGCATCCGTTTGCCTCCTCTTTCTGCTTAGATCCCAGATGGCATCGTCTAAAAGACAAAAAGACATTTGGGGTTGACTACAGAAGGCAGGTGAGTGTACAAGCAATGTGATAAGTCTAGGACCAGACCTTAAATGTCTCTGCTCTTTAAACATGATATACTGTTGTCCTTCAGACACTCCTGCATATAGGATTTCAGCTCTGGGCCTGCATGCTGGTACTTGTACTGAAAGCATTTTTTGAGGATAATCCTGAGACAAATTTAGAATCTGTCATGCAGGTGACTAGTGCATGTAGTGTTTCAGGATTCAGGTAGTTCAGCTGAGAATAAAGGAACATGATTTGATCATTTAATAAAGGGTCTTTACACTCTGTTCAATGCAATGTCTTGTGGCAGTGAGCTTGCTTTCTATCTCCTGCCCTGGTGGGATGAGCAGCACTTGCTGCTACAGTTTTGCCCACGAGAGGGAATTAACTTGATTGCAATCCATGCTTTCTTGCTCAGTTGAATGCTTATCTAAAAGTGTCGGTATTGCAAAGCCAATTTAGCATGGAGCTCTCTTGCCTGTGATGGAGATGGGGGTGAGGAGGGGGAGGAGATTATTTTTTTTTCCCCAGTGATCTTGACAGCCTGACCAGGAGGATTTATTCCAATATCAAGCACAGCTTGGGGGTGATTGGGAATTATCTTTGCTCGGAAACAGTGAGACAGTTATTTGCTACTACAGCGAGGAGCTATCCATCTACTTCATGGACCAGACGGCGTGTACTTGAAATGGACTGGAAGTCCCCGTGTTAGCGACGGGTGGAGGTAAGGAAGACAGTCAGCCAGGAGAAATGGAAATGGTATGGATTTGTTGTGCTTATGTGTTGGGCCGTCTCTCTCCCTGGGGTTTGTGATGGGCTTATTGCTGTTTGCACTGTGATCTATAAACCTGTGTCCTTCCAGAATAGTTAAGCTAGTAGAGGACGATTTCCCATTTTTTGCTAGAGAGAATCAGTATCTCCCTGAGAAATAATACTCCCTTTTAAATGAGCAATTCTTAGGTCCCAGCTCAAGAAACCGTTGTTTGATTCTGACAAGCTTACTGCTTATCTCCCATTCGTATGCTTCACCTGGAAAAAAGTATCATGGTGAGATGATGACGATGGGGAAAGAGCAAAGATTTCTAAGATTCCTGGCCTCTTTTACTCTGATAGTAGCCTTCCTATGTTAATAGTGCACTCTTGTTTAAGTGATATTTTCTTGGTGAGGGACAAAGATGAGGTGTCTGTACCAATTGTGTTAATCCTCATTCCTTGGATACTGAGGACCATGAGGTGATGTGGGATGACTGCAGGCCCTTGGACTTTCTACTTTTCGAGAGGCGCTGCAGCCCTGTGTAGTCTGTGATAGGACAATTGCATAATCGTGTCACCAAAATAACCATTTGTGGCAAAAGACAGCTACAGAATTTTAGCTTTCATTTTGAAGGAACCTGTTTCTAGGTTTCATGGTGGCAGGGAGCGAGGTAGATAGCCCTGCAGTGGCTCAAAGTTTGCCCATAGCCTGGAATAATAGTTTGGGGAGGTGTGAGGTTTCCTCGTTCATCTCAACCAGGGCCCCATGGATGTTGCAGCTCCACAATATGAGAATTGGTGTGTTTCAATCTGTCACATCACTCAGAATTATGGTGCAAAAATTTACTTTTTCACAGTAACGAGCAGGATTTTCTTTAGCTACAAACAGTCTTTGTATTTATCTCCAGAGAAACTGTTTTAACCCAGGATAAAAGCAGTCATTCAGACATCCATTTCTCTTGTCCTGGGACAAGCCCTAAAATGGCTCCTGGGATAAGAAGTGCTAACAGTTTGTCCCAGGACATTGTGAAGTGTCTGACCAGTTGTCCTGGGATTGCATCACTGGAACAATAGCAGAACAGTGGCAGCACATTCAGCTGCTGCTTAAACCCTGATTGGAAGGCTGATGTGTGATATGCCAGTCCCAGGTATTTCTGCTCTGGGATCAACACGGGCACAATTGACCCTGGGATAAATGCATCCCCTTCAAGAACCAACACAAAGCCTTCACTGACACCCGGGCTTGCAAAAGGGAGAAGTACGCCCCGCTGGCCGACATGAGGGGCCGTGGCTACGACGTGATGGTCGACGCGCTCATCGTGGGAACGCTAACGCTCAGGGCCTGGCACCCCAGCAACGAGAGCATCCTGCGTGCCTGCTGTGTCTCCCGCGGCTACGCCAAGCTCACATGCCACCTTATGCTCACGGCACCATCTGTTGATCCCATGACATCTACGTTGAGCACATCACAGGCCACTGCCAATGCACCGACCCCACCAGGCCGACTGCTGCCAGACCAGACCCAGGAGGGACCGCCTGAATCCCCCTCTGCACCCGACTCCAAGAGGAATCTTCAATGATGGACCGCTCCGCTCCACCCGAAGAGGACCCCTGGTCCGATCAGACACTATAGACTGAGAAACTTTCTTCAGCCTACCTCATCCACCATTGCAGACCATTGTATGGGTTTGTGTGTATCTATCCTCTTTCTCTCTCAGCATCGTGACACCCCCTCCCCCCCCAGTTTATTTGGCCAAGATTGTATTTTCTGCAACCTAGTTGCATTCCCCTCCTCATCCCCATCCCTCTTACGTTAGTCCCTTGCTAGGGCGCTCTGTATTTCCTTTCTGGTGTTGTCATCTTTTTGGTTAATGATGCTTAACATCTAATAAAATTCAATCTGTTCCTAGTCTTGGTGATATCTTTTAGTACAGTTAGTCCAGGGCTGGAGTCTACCTTGCCACCCGGGAGCAAGAAGAGCCAGAAGTATCGGCAGACCAGCTGGGCTGGTTGCTGGAGAACAAATCAGCAGCCCTGGTTTGGGAAGCAAAACCCATGGGTTTGTGTCTTCAAGCTCCCCCTTTCTGTGGTCTGTGGGGAGGTGATGAAGTTGGATCTTGAGGCCAAGGTTACAAGTGCTGATGCCTGTGGAGCTCAGCCCCAGAGGAGCATACAAACACGTATGTTGTCTGATAGAATTGGGCAAGTATTTTCAGCTCCAAGCCCCGGTGGTGGGGATGAATTTGATCATGAAGCAGATTTCACAGGGAGTCGATAAATTAGTACTGGTAGCAGGTTCTGGCTGCAGGAGTTTACTTCTTGCTTCTAGTCAAGGCAATGTGCCTGGGCAGGCCAGGGGGGGTAAGGGGGGAGAGAGGGTAGAAAGGCAGCCCCTCGACTGACATGTTTTGAGTGTGTGTGTGTGGATGTACGTATGTGTACACAACATAGTTACATTTAGATGCTACGGTGAGGAAGGCTTTACATATGCAAAACTGTCTGACCCCTTATCCCAGGGACATCAAAAACTCATGCATGGTCAAAACCTCCTTAAAGTCAGAAGAAGCCTTTCCTTAGACTTCGGTGGAAGAGCCTTACCAAAGGAAGCTCGATAGAACATCTTCTCTCGTGAAGTCACGTGCTTGCAGTCAAAATGCCCTTGTTCTGGCAGCTAAGGAAGGGCTGTTGTTATATTTAAGATTAAGGATTAAAGGAAAACTTGCTGCAGCTATGTTCACGAGTACCTACCGATAGGATTGTGTTTTGTATGTAGCAGACTTTTAAGAGGAGCAGTTCTCCAGTTAACTGTTTTAAACGCTTCTGTATGCATAACCTGTCTGTGAAAGCTGCTCTAATAGTAGAATTAGGAAGATCCTGAAAGCTGCTCTTCACAGGATGCCATCATAAGGCAACACTTCAGGACCACAATCTGACATCACCTGGTTACTTATGGGCTGCGGCAAGTTGTTTGCGCTTAGGAACGTGCGTCCCGGCTTTTTCTAATAATTCCTTAGCACCATGTTTCTGATGGATACAGTGATTCTCAGACTTCAGCTTCTGAGGCATGAGTAGCTCTTCAACATATCACCTGCGGCTCTGTAGAAAATGCTATCGATGTTTTGTTGCATGCATTGGGTATGTCTTTCCTGCCGTCATGAATAATGCATGTCCTATCTCTCTCACTCAATCATGGTACAAGTACTTTAGTTTTCCCCTAGGGATACAAATAGTTCCCACGCTCTTACAGATTAACCAACCAGTAGTTGAAGACAAGCCCATACACGGAGTTAGTAAATGCTAACATGTCTTTCCACTTTTAAGTACTTGTTCTCTGTTGGACTATGCAAATATTAACTAATGTACCATAGTGGAGTTTTTTGAATTGCTACAATTTCCCCAGGGTGTGTGTGTGTTGTAGCAATTTGGGTAATTGTTGACAGTTCACATGGCCCTGTAGCCAATCACAGTTGAGCATCACTGGATTTACGTATCCCTGAATTCTGACTGTGGGCTGCCCTATAAATCAGGAACCGTTGTTCTCTTTGCTAATGTACTGAAGCCCTGTGCTTCAGGATGCTATGTTTCTGATGATGAATTGTTCATTGTCACCAACTTAAAGGGAAATAGCAAGCAAGGCCATGTCAGATTTGTACACCAGGTTGTGTTCCCTTCCTCTGGGAATTTACTAGCATGGTGTTAGCAAGATTAAAAAAAAATGCAAGTTGTCTCATTTCCTTCCATGATTTTTCTTTTGCTGATGGACATCACAGGGAGTTTCATGGTGAGATCATCTAGAGTAGACTGACTTTGCCACTGCTAGAGCAGTTCACCCCTACTGGGGATTGGGTCCTCCATGTTTTCACCTCAAAGTCCTTCCTTGTCTGTACTCCTTTCCTTGCATTGCAATCTCAAAATACCTCTGTCTGCAAACCCCTACAGGGGCAGGCCTCAGGTTGCTTTCCAATGTTGGGCATTTCCCGAGGAAGTGGTTGGAACCTGCTCTACATTGATGATCGCTGAGTTCAGACCGGGAGAGGTTGGTCTACACCAGGGCCTGGCAATTATTTTGGGTGGAGGGCCACTTACTGAGTTTCAGCAAGCCATCAAGGGCTGCATGACAGGCAGCCCAGGGCAGATTAATATTAATTTTCTAAATTTTTTAAGGGCCCTGTGGGCCGGATAGAATGGCCTGGGAGGCTGGATCCGGCCCCTGGGCCGCATTTTGCTCACCCCTGGTCTACACATTAGTGGTGAATTCGTGTTAATAGGCAGCATTGCTGAGCACCCACTTGTATACAAAAAAAAAAAACAAGTGGGAGATGAATTGAGGAGCAATGTCATCTTCCCAGAGCCATGGCAGTTAGGAGTTTATTTCAGTGCAATGACCCCTGAATGCTTTCAGACCATGGACCACCTTTTCATAGGGAAGGTACCGTGCCTTGTGGTCGCCTCCACTTGTTATTTCTCAAATAATATCTCCATGGCCACTCTGGCAGTGGCTAAGAAGGGAAAGGATTAGTGCATTGTCAGTGGTCTTCAGTACAAATTAACAGATCCAGACCCAGAAGGGGAGTAGGCGTCACCTGATGAACCAGCTGGCTGTGGACACTGCTCCAACATCCCACAGAGCACCGCTCGCTCAGCCCCCAATTTGAAACCAGTGCCATCAGCACAGCCAATTTGCCAGTGCTTTGTCTTTGTCGTGGGATTTTCAGAAGCAGGAAATACCTGTAACCAAATAGCATTGATGCACAGACTTGGAACAAAAGCTGTCTTCATTTTTACAACATAATTTAATAGAAGGGAAGTAGAAGTTGTGGGAGCAGTCATCAGCTCCACTAGGGAAAAGCTCAGGAATCCACCTAGGCCTTGTTTAATCTAAGAAAAGTATGTTTCTGCTGTGATGAAAGCAGCATTACAAATCCTTGTATTGATGCAGACTTTCAATAGGCCACTTGCTGACCTAAATAATGACCGATTTCAGTGCAGGCTTTCTCCCAGGCAGCATACAACTCTGCCACTGCTTCCCAGTCTTCTTCTCTTGTACTGTGTTATAGGTGCTTTCCCCAGCCCACCAGCTTTCCAACCTAGTAGCTCTGGCTATTTCCTGATCTGTGCAGCACACTGAACTGCTCGTGCCTCAGCTAATTTTATCTGGCAATCATCCAGTTATCTCATCTGTACTTACATGGAGCTGCCTCAGGCTCTGTCTGTCAGCCCCTTTGCACATTCCCTTTGGCTTTCTCCAGGGCAGGGAACATATTTTAGTGTCTCTGTAAAGCACCTGGTAAAATTACAGCACTGTTTGAATGACTAACTCCCCAGGATGTGTCAGGTTTGCTGCTTTTTTTTGTTAATTGAAAACCAAGGTTTGAATCGTGTTCTCCTGTTGCAGCTGTTAGCTTGACATTGCAGGCTGTATTAGCTGCCTGGCTGTCAACTGCTATTGCTGGAGCTCTGTTGCCATGACATACTATTCTCTCAAAATCCTGAAATGTCATCACGCGCCTTGTACGGCCGACGCGCTCTGAAACGCGTTTTACCTGAGGTCCCTGATAGATTAAGCAGCAGTGAAGCAGCTGAACTGCTGCACATCTTCTGTTAAGCGTGCTGGGCTGATGCACACGCTGCAAAAGCCACAAGCGCTGCCCTTGGTGAAGCATGTACAGGATCAGCAAAGTAAGCTTGGTTCCTATCTCGATGCACATCTGCATTCTCATTTCCATGGCCAGTGACTCAGCTGAAAGGCATGCAGTTGTCCCTGGCTAATGTTAGCTAGTGGCTGTGGCTGTCAGTTTACTCCAGACCTAAGAGAACAAAGAAAGAGGCCTTCCTAAATAAAGTCAGTGAATGAACTTACCTATTCTGGTAAACTCAATTCCTGGAGCCATGTAGCTATCGCTAAAGGAAGTGAAAAGGCCAGGAGAAGTTTTACATGGCTCACAGTGATATGAATGCCACCAGTGATGTGGGGGGAAAAGGAACAAAACAAGGGCGAAACTTCTCAAAGCCTTCGGGATTGGTTTAACCGTGCTGCCGGCAATGTCCATGCTAAATCTCACTGATGCTAGTGGTAGCAAAAAAATTAAGCCATCATCGAGCCTTTTTAAAAATCCCATCCTATCCCCTTTACTATTTCCCTAATTCTTTAATGGTTCAGTTTGCTTGGCAGTGTCCAGTAGACCTGGGAGAGTGAAAGAGAGACTCAGTTTGTGAGACTACAGACAGGCTGATTTTGCTGGAACAAAGTGTTTTGTGGGAGGCAGGGTGGAGATGTACCTTCTAGACCAACTGCATCAGAAGTGCGTCAGCTTTTGTGAGCAAGGTCTCACTTCCTCAGATGCTGTGTTTTTGTGGCCACACTTGACAGGAAGCCATTGGTGAAGGAACCCTTGTGAGAAATAGATGTTAACAGCTGGGATGTGCCGACAAGACCGTGACTTGGGTGACTGAATAGAGCCCTGGGTTTCTAGCGCTTAACGGCAGCACTTTAACAGGAAACTGCCTCCGACACGACACAGCTGAATGAGCAGAGCGAAGTGCTAGAGCAAGAGATTAAACTGTCTGCAGTTCTCCCAGGGCCGGTGGTGCTGAGACTGTTTATCAGGAGAGACTGAAGGAGACTATCGCTTTCATACGTGCCTGATATCACCTCTTGTTTTCAAGCAAAGCCTTTTTCCCATGGCGTGATCAGAAAAGGCATTGTTTAACAGCAGGGCCTCGTAACGTCTTGGGCAGCTGCTGCATTTTAATTTGAAGATGGTTCGGATGGAGCGCTTTCTACAGGGATCTCTCGCAGTCGGGTGTCGACGGCGCTGGTTGGAGGCAGAAGTGCCCTTTAAAAAGTCATTCACAGGGACATGGGTTTCTGTCTCTCTCAAAAGCCTGGACTCTTGCTTGGCACGCTTATTAAACAGGCAAGCTCTCGCGTCTGTTGTTCAGAGACTCTGGGTGATGATGAGGGAAGGCAAAATTTCAGGGCAAGGGTAGGCAGTTATTTTGGGTGGAGGGCCACTTACCAAGTTTTCGGGAGCTGTCAAGGGCCGCATGGGCAGCCCCGCCCCTAGACAGCTGCCTTATTGGGACTGGACGTCCCACCTCCTAGCCCCTGACCTTTGCCGTTGGAAGTCCCTCCCCTTGCCCTGGAAGGGTGCTGTGACGTGGAGACTGTGAAAAAGACACGCACATGCGTGCGCACACACATACACACACACACACCTCCCATCTACTATAACCTATTTTAATTTTATTCAAAAATATTTTTCTACTGATTTCTGTGTTTACAAAAAGTATATCTAGAAGTGGCTGCATAGTAGCTTAAACTACCGTCCTCCTGTGTGTTTTGTGTGGGCAGCAAGGGGGAATAAGCAGCAGTGTGGGGGGGGTGGCTGGGAGCGTGCAGAGAGACAGCTGGGGCTGGGCTGCCGGCTCCATAGCGTGCGGCTCTAACACGCTGCCTGTGAGCCTCACACGATGCAGCCGGGCAGACCCATGCCCAGGCTCTGTGCTTCTGCAACCCACCCTGGGTCTCTGCCAGCCCCAAGGCACTTGCACAGGCTCCGTTTCCTCCCGCCACCACCTTTCCCTGCATCCCCCCCTGCAGACTTGCCTGCTGCTCCCTGCAGCCCCCCGCTTCCTGCAGTGCTCCCTGTGGCCCCCGCCTGCCGTAGCCCTGCTGTGACTCCGCCGCCTGCTGCAACCCACCGTGACTCCGCCATCGGCCGGGGCCCCCCACGGCTATGCTGCCCGCTGGGCTGCCCTGCCACCCCGCTGCTCCATGCAGGCCCCACGGCTCCCCACAACTGCCACTTCCAGCCACTCCCTCTGTCCGATCTTACATTATTTTCCACTCAGACAGTGGGAGGGGGAACAGCCTCAGGGGCATGGGGCCAGAAGCTGTAGATGTTTCTGGTTGGGGGCTGAAGGGGGCGGGGGGCTGCGTGGAGCCAGGGTAGCCTTGCTGCTCAGCCAGAGGCTTCCACTGGGTCCTGCTGCCGCTGGCGCCTGTCATCTTCGACAGGTAGCTATGGGCAGATATAAATTAATTTTCTAAAATTTTTAAAGGCCCCATTGGCTGGATAGAAAGGGCTGGCAGACCAGATTCAGTCTGTGGGCCGTATTTTGCTCACCCGTTTTAGGGGCAGAAGTTATTTATTTAGTCCAGCCGTCTTCATAGTTGAAGAATATAAGAATGAGATGTTGGGTCAGGCCAAAGGTTCATCGAGGCCCTGTCTCTGAGGAGCGACAAGGATCTGATGCTTTAGAGGGACGTCATTAGACGCTGGACACATGCGGTCACCCATCCCCTGTCCTACCTTTCCAGCTACTAGCACTTGTAGGGATAGGGGTGTCCTGAACCTCTGTAAATGTGTCTAATCCCCTTTAAATTAGCCATTTCAGCATGTCGACTGTTCTTCAGGATACTGCATGCCTCAGCACTCCTCATCTTCTTTATAATGAAGCTGGCATGAAATCTATTTCATGAGGGCTTGTCCTTAAGAAAATCTCACCCTCCCCTGCCTGATTATGACTTGGATCCTCTTGCACCAGTGGGTTGGACGTTCTCTCCTGCCTCTCATTTGCCCGCAGCTCTCAGGAAGCTGATCAGCTACTGAAAGGACTTACTGTCTGCTCAGCATCACCTCTGCTTGAGCTGGTGACACCCCCTGATCCTGCTTCATTGGTATTTGGCTTAGAGGCAGTAAGCCAGAATCCGCTGCTCCCAGTCTGTCTCTTATTACTATACAGGGCCTAGGACAAACAGGCCCCAAGTGTCTTGGATGCTTTTGGGACCGTCAGCTGAGCCCTGATAAGAAAAGGGGTGAAGAAATTAAAAGTAAATAATGAAAAAAAAAGTGATGATGGGACTATTTTTTTGGCTGTCAAAAACCCCATAGAACAGCAGTGTTTTCACTTCTTGTCTCTGCAGCCAGAAATCTCAGACACAATTGTTTCCTCTCCTGGCTCTGCCACCTCCTTTGCACACAAGCAGTCTCTCTTGCAGAAATATCTGGCTTCTTGATTCTCGCTTCCTTGCTGCGTTGTCACTCTTCTCACTCACATAACTGGCTAAAAGTATCTCCAGCAATCCATGGGCCGCAGCTCCAAGGCCAGTGGGTAGTTTGCTGCCAACAGACCAGCCCACCCGTAGTGAGGCCAGCTACGGATAAAACAGCTGCAGATGTACTTGAGCTTGACACCCTTCCCTTTGGCAACTGTTTGCATAAATCTAGACTTGTGCTCTTGGAAAGAGACCATCTCTCCCACCACACCAATCCCAAATAGGAACCACAACGAACATGGCAACAGCCCTCCCTCATTCGGCGCTATATTAAACAAGAGTGTAAGAACTGCCATTTACTGGGTCAGATCATAGGTCCGTCCTGCCCTGTGTCCTGTGTCACAACGCAGCAGAGCAGATTCTCCTGAAAAGGAGAATGAGTGGGGTATCACCAGAGATTTTTTCCGCTACTCCTCTCACTTGCAGCCTCCAGCATATAAGGTCTAGGAAGGTTTGGTTCAGAATGGTGCCTCTCTCTACCCTACTGATGCCCCTTTCCTCCAACTATTTGTCCAATCCCATTTTGCTTGTTTGATGTCTCTGGTGCAACATGCAATTAAATGGCAGATCCTTCATTAGCTTCCTGTGACAAATCCACATATTTTTCTAATGAGGACAGGTGATGCTGTATAAGACGTCTTGCTTTCAGCAAGTGTCTGTAGATCAGGGGTGGGCAATTATTTTGGGCAGGGGGCCGCTTACTGAGTTTTGGAAAGCCATCAAGGGCCTCATGACAGGCATCCCAAGGCAGATTAATACTAACTTTCTAAATTCTTTAGGGGCCCCACAGGCCAGATAGAATAGCCTGGTGGGCCACATCCGGCCCCAAGCCACATTTTGTCCACCCCTGCTGTAGATGCAACACTTCCCCCTGCCCCCACCCCCCATACCCTATCCCTTTCTCAGCTAGATATTGGGATGGTTTTATGCATAATCCCAAAGCACTGTAGTTGGGTCTTAGATGAGAAGGCTTTGTGTTAGCCCCAGAGCTCACTTGACTGACACATGCCACAAGCCTAGTTTGAAAAGTAAATGCCATTTCAAGTGCAGCTTTGAAACTGGCATTGCTGCTGATGTGCTACTTACTACCTGTGCTCTGTCTGATGCCTGATCTCTGCCTTGTAGAAGCTGGGCAGGAGTGATGCTCAGTAGAGCAAAGACCTGCAGGCTTTGTGCTGTCCCTGGACCCACACCCGGTCGCTAGATCAGTGAAGGGAGGAGAGACGGTATTTCCACAAAAACTGCTCTGAGAACCCCTAACTACCCACCGCCACTGCCATTTCCCTTTTCTTTACTCTTCTAGTGATGTTCCTCGCTCCTGCCCACCCTAGTGCTTTCTGAAGCTTGAGCAGTTGGAGCTAGAAGCATCTGTCACTGGACTGTGACTGTGTTCTCACCAGAATAGGGCAGGAAGACACATTGCCTAATGGTGTGGGGCCCAAGGTCTCCCGAGCCTCCTTGGGCATAGCCGTGGGCAGGTCCCTGAAGTGCTGTGTCTGAGGTTCCTTCTCTGTGACTATGCTCACCTGCTTTCTGGGGGGTGTTGTGAGACAGCAACGGCTAATGCTTGTGGAGCTTGGAAAGGACTATGTAAAAAGGCACCTTTATTACGACTACTTAAGTGTCAATTGTGCCGGGGGCACAAATGAAGATGGACGCAGCTCCAAAGAGCCTGAGTCCCAGAATATGTCGCCTTCCCACTCTCATCTGGCTAACTGCTGACTGCCTCCCCCACCAGTAGCCCCGACTCTGCCCGAAGCCTTTGTTCCCATAACCTGCCTTTCCTCATGCTTCCCTATGCTGAAGGAAAGGGATGGCAGGCGGGAGGTGGCTTGTGTCGAGGGAGGAAGTGGTACAGAGGCATCCATCAGGTCAGGTGGTTCAGTCCTGCGAGACTGGGTTCCCGCCGCCTTCCTCACCACGGTGTTCTTCAGACAACTGGCCAGCCCACGATATGCATCCGACCACGAGGGGTGGGGGTAGCCATGGCATGAAAAGGGAAGGTTAATGTTCAGTGGTTGCTTTGAGAAGATATGGTAAATAACATATCCCAAAGTCATTGTGTCCGGGTGCTGCCAGGTCTCCAGGCTGTCAGTGATGCTGTACCCAGCTGCAGTGGAATGAGTCAGGGATGGAGTCTGCATGTACTGTATATGGCTTCAGGTGAAAGCTTTACGGAAATGCTGAAGGCACCCTGTGAGTTGCAACTGGGGAGGACATCAGGAGAGGATCACTAATCATCTCTCACGTAACCCCCATGCGAGGACATAGTTACAAGCTGTTGGCCAGCAGTGTTCCCCAAAAAGTGAGTGACAGGGGCATATTTGGGGAGCTGTAATAAGGAAGCTGTATGCCTGCACATCTGGTAAGCATGCCTTGCTTGCTGAAGGGCAACTTTGGCAGTTCTTCAGTCCATCAGAGACTGAGGGGAGCCTGTGTGTTTGCTCCAGGGTTTCCATTGGCTGCAGGCCGTTACAAGCTTCTGATACTTCTTGCTGGCATGAGGCTTGCTGGAACAAACCTTGTATTTGTGGGGTCCAGTCAGGCTCAGGGTGGGATGCTGGTAGCTTGCATCAGAAAGCTCAGCACCACAGCCAGACCACAGAAGGGTCCCCTGCTTCTTTGTCGTGGGAGAATAAAATTGTCCTGAAGCAAAACACAAAAGGGAAAATTTGTTTATGAAACTAAAAGCATGTCTGTCTCAGGCAGGCAAGGTTCTTTGGGTAGATGTGATATCTTTTATTAGACCAACTGAGTATAAAAAGATAAAAGATATCACATCTGTGGTGGGACAGTACGGGTCTCTCCTGTTCTGAGTCATCCGCCTCACTGCACCCGACCAAAAACCAAACTCCGAGTGCCTCCCCTGGGGCACCTGACATCTGGCCGACCCCCTTCCTGGAGCACACCTGCAAGCCTGGGGTAATCGCTGCCACCACCCAGGGGTCTGGTCTGTATTTGGGCCCTGTGCCTTGTAGAGCTTGAGGGTGCTTGACCCACTGCGAGAACTTGAGGTGCTTCCTTAAGCCTGAAGCAAAGAAAGTAGCCGCCCTTAGTCAGCCGAGCTTAGGGAACATAAAGGCATGCCCCAATCCCTCTCCCAGCAAGTACCACCAAGCTTGTTATAATGGAGAGCTTTATTGGTTTAAAGAGGGTAGGCTTTGAGGAAGGGTGCGGGTTAGAGAAGTGTCAAAGAATGACCCAGAGCAGACTGTGGCTAAGTAGCCTTTTGTTACGCTTCTACATTATAGCAAGCTATATTTCTAGATAAGTTTCAGGTAAGTTGCTCACAAGTATCATCCAGAGGCTGATTGAGCTTCCTCTAGAGGCAGGCAGTTCATTGTGTGACAGTGAGTTTCAAGATGCCTCCCCCAAGATGGAGGGACCCTTAAATACCCTTTCTGACCTCACCTTCCAGGGCCAATCAACGGCAGGTGTTGTTTGATGATGACCTAGCAATTTAAAAACCATCACGATCACCTAAGGGTGTGACATGGCTCATGCCTTGAGGTCAGTGCTTAAAACAATAAAGCCTAGGCTCACCCCCCATACCTGCTTGAGGTCATGTAGCTGGTATAACCTGGGGAGCCAGATTGACGGACAGGTGAAGGGACAATGACAAAGGAAAAAACTAATAGAAGAGACTGGGAAGGAATTCTTCCACAACATTTTACCCAAAGAACCTTGCCTGCCTATGTCCTTGGACCAACATAGCTACAGCCAAAAACCCAGCTACATGGAAGATGTCTGTCTCAGAACATTTCCCCGCAGGGATCTCTAGGAGCTGCATTCATAAGAGAGTGCATGTGAGGAGCAGGGGTATAGATGCACTATTCCAAAACCTTTGCTGAATGATACACTTGGCAAAGTATGTGCTTCTAACCTTTCTTTTGCAGCTGGCAAAACTAGAGAAAGTTGCGACTTGCACACCGGTTCCACCATTAGCCAGTGTCTACATCTGGGAGGAGCCCTAGTCCCTGGATTCTCAGCTCTTGGACTTAATAGCTATATCACGCTGCCACTCCCCTTAGATTGCACTGATTTATAACCTTGGCCACAACAAGCAGGAAATATGTTTGACTCTGTGGGGGAGGGAGGGGAGAATATAGAATAATTCCATGTTCCTATCTCACCGCAGTTAGGATCTCTCTGTGACCCCAGGCCCCCTCTTTGTTTTACCACCCAGATCCTCCTGACGCAGCCTAACAGCCACCTGTGCACAAGACCCACATGCCACTCATTTTTTCATGACTCAAAGTAAGACACGGCTGGGCTTACGTGGTCCCTGTCAGATCTATTATTAAAGACCCTTGTGCAGCTGAGCTCATTAAAAAGCCAGCTCTCACTACCCAAGGCATGCCCATCCCCAACACTATTAAAATAGAAGCTTTTAATTTGAATTAATTCTTAATTCTACTCAGAGTCCCTTCATGCCCTCTACCATCAACATCAATTCTCCAGGCTCTTTGGAGTGAAACTGGATGGAGATTTATTTAATGCATTTAAATACGGAGGCACGGTCGGGAAACTGAGCTAATTTTGTTGATGTGGCTGCAGAAGTTTATTGCCTGTTTGTAGCCAGAATGTGTAGGTGGAAAAGGAAGCCGTGGGTTGATGGGGCTGAACTCTATATCACAAATGGAGGTAATGCATGAAATAGGAAAGGGAGCAGTTTACTATTGCACTGTTTTCCTAGGTTCAGCTGGCTGTGAGGTTTTGTGCTTGGGATGAGGCAGAGCAGGGTTGCTTTTTTTTTTTCTTTTGATTTTTAATGACTAAGTTTAAAACCAGCTTCTGCTCCAGTGAAGTAAAAGGTGAAAGTGAGCAGGACTGAACTCCCTGAGCAGGGAGTCAGGAGGATGGATGGATGGAGGGTCGCAGAGCAATGGGGTGGGCTTTTGCTTCTGGCTGCTGGTCTGATGCCTAATGGGTAATGAGGCTCAATGCCTCAGCTGAGTACACCAAAAAGATTGTGACATAGATAAAGTCCTGTTGCAAACTACACTTGAGTCTGGAGTTTTGGAAGCCAGGAGCCTTTTCTGTACAGTTTTCCCATCTTGAACTCTTGAAGATCAGGGATTCGGGAAGTTATTGTACCTTAGAAGGCAGGAGCTCAGCCTATGCCTCTCCTTCCCTCTGCCTACCACTGCCTCCCCAGCTATGGCTTTAACCCCAGGTATCATTGTCATCATAGGCCTGACAAGATGGTCTTCCCAGCTGGTCCTTATTGGCCTGTTGCTTTATGGAGAAATAATCATGTGACAAGGGCCTGATTTTCATTTAATCCTGAGGGTGACTGTACCCCCTGCTCATGGCCGAACTACCTGTCTCTCTCAGCTCTTCAGGGTAACTTCTTCACCATCCTTCCTGCCACGCCTTGATGGAAAGCGTATTTTACATTTTGAGGCTCTTCCCCAACATCCCTGAATGGGTGCCACTGAGATTCACATGTGACCTAGCTGATTGAGCTCTGTTGGCCCTATGCATCCCCTCAGGCATTAATTCGCCTTAAGGCCTTTAATTATGGCCTGCAGCTGCCCCGCATAGCCATGCCCATTCCTTACAGGAGTCACTTCATCATTATTTTTCATGGAACTTCCCAGCCCTGGCTGCACTCTCTGCCCCTCGGGCACTAACCTTGCCCAAGCCTTGGCTTTCTTTCAGTCTTGCCCCTTTTTCTCTTGCTGAGGCCCTTAGCCCTGGCCCACTGTCTTGGGCTTTGGCTCCCTGGCCCCAGCCCCACTGTGTCCCTGCCCTATACAGGGCTTAACACAGAGCACCCTCTCGGCACCCTGCTGCGTGGCCTTCAAACCCCTCCTGGAACCGCAACTGGGGCCTCTGGTTAGAAACATAAACCAAGACCCCAGCAAGCTGCTTCCAACTCAAAATGAAACTCCCTTCTCTGGGTCACTGTCCCCAGCTCTTCATACTCCCCTCTTGGATATCTCCTTCCAGCTCTCTGGTCTAGCTTGGGTGCCTCCAGGTTCATCTCCTGCAGCCTCTTTGCCCAGGAGCTCCTCTCCCTGCCAAGTGCAAGGCCAGACTGTGCTCTTCAGCTCAGGAGCTGAGCTAATATCCCTCTGGGCACCTCCCTTCCAGTCACGTGGCCCCTCCACCATGTACTGGCGTTTCTCCCCGGCACAAATAAGGTACCTGGCCTGCTGTTACCTGGCTGCTCAGACCCATATAGCTAGGTTTTAACTCAGCTGTTCTTTCCCTTTTATAGTGATGGGGCAGATGCCTGTGTTACAAACCCCTGTAACTCTGTGGGCTGCAATGGGCTGACGCCTGATCTGCTCTGTTGGGCATGAGGCTGCCTGGCCCAGTGTCTAGCCCAAGACTCCTAACACCAGGTCACCTGCCCTCCCCTTGCATCAGGGACCCTTTCTCTGGAACAGGGACTCTGCAGGTGGCTGTTTCTGCAATTAGTCAATATGCTCCTTGTTCTGGCCAGAGCTGATCAGTCCAGCAATGAGGGCGAGATGGTTTCCTTCCCCAGTGATGAGTCTGTTACCTTCATGGTGCTTGCAAGCCTGTGAGATGTGGACCCTGGCCATGCTCGGGACCTGAGTTCAGGGGCTTCATGTGGTAGCACATTTCCACAGCTCTCCTTTCTCCCAGTGCACTTCAGAGGGTGCAAGCTCTGGGGTCACAGGCCCCCTTGAAACTTTGAGTGTCGACAAGGAAGCAAGACCCCCACTGATAAGCTGCGGCTGGGACTGTGTGGCTGAAGCTGCCTGATGGTACCTTTTCACTTTATCTCCCAGTTCCTCCAATTGTTTGGGCTGCTCTGGAGAGCGCCCCGCCACCCTCCCAGCCTGGAGCCAGGTCTTCCCATGCTGTTCTGCTTTGTTGTGCTCTCTGCCTAGCGTACAGCAATGCACATCCTGATTACTGCAATGGAGGGCACAGCCCTGACTATAGTGACTTGTATTCCTCTAGGGCCCCTAGTAGTCCTGTAGGAAGATGGAAACCTGCACTTCACACAGGGCTTAGATCCAATGGTCTCGTGCTCTGCTCATTGTATTCATCCTCCCAGCGAGCCAGATCCTCAGCTGCTGGCAGCTGGTGCAGTTGATTTCAGTGCTGCTGAGCTGTTTTTACATTAGCCATGGGTCTGCCTTCCTAGGATAATTTGATGCCTTTAAGTGACTGCTTTCACAGTGGCTTTTGGGCTGCTGTACCTGGAGAACCGCAGTCCCCACCAGCTTCTCTCGTGCAGCCATTGGAGCAAGTTTTGAATTAAATCCTTAAAGAGGTGGTTCCCTTTGTTCATTATAATTCAATTTTAGCCCCTAAGGATCTGCCCAGACCTGTCAGCTATTTGTGCCCAGCCTGCTTCCCTCCCTCCCTGCATCCCTCTATCTCTCTGTCCCTCAACATTTTCAAGATCAGGTTAGACAAAGACTTGGCTGGGACGGTTTAGCCAGGGACAGTCCTGCCGTAAGCAGAGGGCTTGTGCGGTCCCTTCCAGTCCTCCTTTCCTACAATTCCCAGCTGCTGCCTTCACAGACACCTCCACTGGCTTTGCATGTCCCCAGCCTATCCTGGGCCGGGGAAACAGGGCTACGCAGGAAGGCATTAGGAGTTAGGGAGGTCTGCCTGCAAGAGCAGGCTAAGAGGAGAAGACAGAGTGGAGAGGAGCAAGTCTCCAAGCATCCCATGGTCAGGCTCTACTGGTGCTTTCTGCTCAGACTCTAGGATGTTGGTCTGCAGGCAGTTACCCTCTCTCTTCTCACTTGTCAGGTCAGGGGGAGACGGGTTTATATTGGGTACCTCTGGTGTGGTGTGAGAAGCAGGCTTTTAGCAGAGCTGCGCTTTGGACCTCCCAAACGCGAGTCCTCAGAGAGCAGTTGCGCCCTGGGTAAGCACAGGCAGTCATGGGTGGGATGTGGTCCCTCCCCGGCCTGACCCCGCAATTCAGCACGAGGCAAGGAGACAGGAGAGTACTGGGGGGAAGTCAGGGCTGTGTAGGGGGGGTGCGTAGGAGGGGAGTTGTGTAGGAGCCAGTTTCACTGCTGTAAGGGCGCGAGGAAACAACGTACATCCCCGCCACACACACATCTCACTGCTTGCAGCCATCCTGACCCGCAGGGTCTGCGCGAGCCTCACTCTCTCTTATGTCCCAGCAGCCCCACCATAGTGTTTACCCTTTCAGGCAGGTCAATACAGCAGATAACTTCAACTGAAGGGCTGGGTCAGGGTGTGTGCTTGTGTGTGATTACAAAGAGCCAGACCTATGCTTTGGGAGTGCTGCTGTGTCAGAGCAGAAGGCCCGTATGTCACTGAGCTTGTGTGCATGGTTTGTTTAGCATGATATTGCTTAGCATTGCAGGGGCTATTTGGTGAGTGAGGAGCTGACATATTGGCATGGTAGAGAACAGTGGTTTAATTATCTTTCATGATTGCACTGATCAGAAATGCACTTGAGCTTCTGATCTGAGGCCTGTTTGGACTCAGCAAAACTGACTGAGAATCAATTTAAGCTCTGGGCACACAAGTGACTTTGAAGTAACTTGGGCTGTGAGCTGTACTGTGGCAACTACCCATATCTATGCTCTTGACCCACAGCACATGTGAGATTGCTTGCCCCCCATCTTTCCCCATGGAGGGGCAAAGTGTATCTCACATTTACTGCAGGGTGAAGGTGGGCACAGGGACAGTTATTCTCGAGTGGTGGCACCCTACTTATCTCAAAGCAACTTGTCTGCGGGCCCATACCTTCAGTTAAACTAAGGTACAATCTTACGTGCAGATTCCTCTATCAATTTAACGTGCATCAGAAAATGAACAGGCAGCAAAGGCTAAATGGATACAGCCACGATATGGATATCCAAGAGCCTGCCCACCAGTCGCATGGATTTAACTTCAATTGGTTTAGTTGAACTGGTGCAAGTTCTCTTCGTAGACAAGTCTGATGGTATGGACAAACAAATTACAGATTGTTGAAAAGGGCAGCAACTTATCCTTTGCTCTTGGGCACCTGCCTACGTCTGTATGCACACTTGCCTGGAGTAAGTGAATGCAAAACTGAGGAATCTCAGCCAGGTTTCACTGGGGGTCAGGCTGCCTCAGTTTAGCTTTCACTTACTGTAGGGTAGGAGCAGGGAAACAGATTTGCTGAAGAGGAGCCGGCAGTCAGGAAGCCCTGCCATTTTTTAACTCACCATAACTGGCTGGTTTGTCCATACACCCAGCAAACCAGTGGCCATGAAATGCTGTCTGCTACCAAAGTGCCTTGCCAGCAGGGATGAACACTTACAATGTGCCACATGTATTTGCTCTGGGTTACTGTCCTGGTAGGAAAGGGATTGTGCCACTTTTGAATTTTAAGAAATCCAAGGCATGGTCTTGTGCCCAGATCTGGTGTAAATCAGCTCCTGCTGCTGCTTTCCGGAGGGACAGCTGGGTGAACATTGTACAGCTTTTGTGCTCCTGACTGCAAAGACCCATATGTATTTGAAAGCTGAACTTCTATAAAAGCAAAAAGTGAAACCTAGTTATTCCATACTCGGGTTCTCTCCAAGCCCTGGCATCTGAAATGTGCATGGCTATGATAGCCTTACTGATTTTGGATTCTTTTGACATAGATAAGACTGGAGTCTGCATGCTGATCTGAGCGAAACTGGACCACAAATAGTTTCTGTGGGGCTGATTTCTAACCCCTTTTCAAATGTCTTACTGAAGATGCAATTCCTGCCAGAAGATTTAATCATGTTGTATTTGGGTCTCCAAAGATGCTGAATAAACAGTATGACGTTCCTGATCAGGTTTCAGAAAGGAACGATTCCCCAAACTGTTCAAGAGACCCTAATGATAGCTATTTCCTGTGCTTTGCAACTCAGCTATAATCTAGCTTCTTTCTTCTCTGGCTCTCTATGCTTTTCTGAACCACAGCGACAAGGGCATTTGAAAAACATCGAGAGAGGAGCTGGATCATTAAATGGGAATGGCAGTTTTGAAGAATCTCCACTGTGGCCTTCATTTATGTATTTCTTTTTGATTGTCCTCATTCAATGGCTTTCTCATCTGTGTTATTTTGGAAGCGATGTGCGGGATGCAGCTTGCAGGAAAAAGGAAGACAAATGCTCATCTTGTGTTTATTGTCTATTTAGAAGACTGAGCCAGATCCCAATCTGGCCCAACCTTACCAATGTGGTGTAGCACCGCTGATGTGAATCAGAGTGTGAGGATCTTTAATTTCTGTTTGCATTGCTTAGCCTAGCCTTGAAAATGGAAATCGGATATAAAAAGAAACTACTCCTGATTAGAGGCTGTGAAAAATATATCCAAATGAACTGCTACTTTTAGCAGCTGAAAGGGAATCTTTTACCATCTTTATCATTTCTGCCTTTTATTAGATAGCAGTTTCATGCTGTGACTCTTTCGGCACTATAGCAGTTAATGCACATTATAATTATTGTCTAATGTATGAATAGTTTGATGTGCTGGAGTTCTCTCTTCAGTCTGAAAATGGCTCTTGTGAGCTCACACTACATCTTAGCAAGGCTGGAATGAAGATCATTTAAGCATAATGATGGCTTTCTTTGAACAGTATTTATTATTTGTGCTAGGCTAACCCCTAGGCATCCTCTTCAAAACATGGCATTGTATACACTCATGATAAGATCCCTTTCATACCCCAAGAAACCCCAACTCTGGTAATGTTCAAATGCTCTTGTTGCCGTGGTTTAGAAAAGTACAGAGAAGCTTAGCAGGGTTAGTTTGAAGTCAGGCCAAAAGTAGGGCAAGTTGGCAGCTTGGGGTGCCTGTACATGTGCTCCAGCGCGTTCTGATTAGAAGGCATCGGAGCTGACTGGATTTGCTGGAGCATTCTAATTAAATCGCTCCAGTGTGCTTCAGTGTCTCATGTATTCGGTGTCCTGCATTTCAAAATGGCCGTGGGGGCACTTAACTTGTTTGACAAGCTTTAGGTAGAAAGCCCCTGTGGCCACTTTGAAGTGCAGAATGTTGAATACGTGAGATACTGCGGGCATTTTAATTACAGTGGCTCCTGAGAGCCGCTCTAATTAAGATGCACCCCTGACTCTGGAGCACATGTATAGGCACCCCTGGGGTAGGTACAGATGGTCAGAAAGCCCAAGGTTGAATTGATTCAGTCTTTGCAGGTTAGTCCAAGCTGCACAGATTAAATTGAAACCGAAGCGAACAGACATTTAGCTTTGATTCAGGAAATGCAGCCACACAGCTGTAGTGGCTCAGGCCAGAAGCCGGGGGGGCATTACAGCATGGCCACTGGTTGTGTGTTCACTTCCTTTTCCTGCTGCCCCTAAGGTCTCTGGGACTTGCAGTCCAGACTTACAGCAACAAGACTCTGCAGGATTGCTCATGAATTCCCCTTCCTGCTTCCAGGTGCCTTGGATTTGTAGTCCACAGTTGCAGCCAGCAGTAAGGTTGAGCAGGAGAAGGGGTGTTTAACCCCCCTCCATGGCCCCAGAGCCCAGCCAGGCTTGCCCCCTCCCCCCCTTGTCAGCCAGCCTTCATTGCTCCAGCTAGGGAGCAGAGGGGTGGGGTCAGCCCTGCTCTGTGGAGCAGACCGCACAGCCCAACCCAGGATTACAAAGAATGCTGGGATGCTGGGGGACTCTGATTTACCCTGAACCAGGAAGGGGTCTGGGACAGAAGTTTCATAAACCGATTTGATCCAAATCAGTTGCATCTGATACTACATTCAACCAGGTTTATCTTAAACCAGTTTCAGCCATTTTGAAACTTCTGTTCTGTTACAGGTTTAAACCAGCTCCTGCTGACTTAGACTGGTTTACATATAATTTCTGTCCTTGGAGACCAGCTAGTTCAGAGAGGCATGAGCTTTCATAAGCTACAGCCTACTTCATCAAATGCTAGGAGTGGACTGGCAGAAAGAAAAAATTGTATAGATGAGGGAACGGTACAAGGGGGGGGGAAGCTGCTAAAAGAGGTAACTGGGGAGACTGATTAGATCAAACGAGATGAACAGAGTAGTTAACGCTTGCAGGGACCCCAGACTGAACAGCTAGTCCATGTAGTGGGATAAGAATCCAGCGGTGGGTCCGTGGTTAATACGGTCCAGTCTGTGGATGATTTCTTGTTCAGCCTCCCTTCCTGTTGTACCTTTCCCTCTTATGGTACTTGCTTTCTTTCTGCTGAGCCATTCCTAGCATCTGATGATGCAGGCCATCACCTACAAAAGCTTGTACCTCTCTGAACGAATGAGTCTCTGAGATGCCACGCTGCCCTGCCTTCTGGTAAAAAAGGATAGAGCGTCAAGGAGGAAAGATTTTAGCTGAGGGGCAAAACAAAGTAAGTAGCTTTCATTCTCTGGCCTCTTAGACTTTTTTTGAGACTGAAATGCTAGTGGTTAAAATCCTGGCAGAGGCATCTACTCTACAGGATTTCAGTCCCCTGCCCCAGAAGGCACGTCTGATGAGCAAAGCTGAACAAAACATGGCTTTTTAGTTTGGTTGCCGAACCAAAAAAATAGGAGAAAAAATTTAAAAATGCAGTTTGGGTTCAATTCAATTGGAGGTTTTTCTCCCCCCTCCCTCCTGCAAACTAAAATCCGCCCTTACAAAACATAATGTGTGTTCACCCACACCATTGTGTTTGCCCTGAAATATTCATTTCATTTGTAAGTTATGTAATCCTTTGTTTTATATGTATAAAACGAATCCCCCACCCCATTTGTTTCCAAACAGCATGTTTCATTTGGAAAAAAAAAAGTAAAAAGAAAAGAATTAGCTTTCCTGAGATGAAATGATTCCTTTAGAAAGTCTCAAACTGCATCATTTGGACCTAAATTTGTGGAAGAGTCTTCATTCTTCCGAAAAAGCAGAATTTACTCTTTGCTGGAAAGGTTTTGCTCAAACACCACAGCCAAGCCACACGGCCTCTAAATTCAGGAGGGGAGGAAGCAAAGCACCCAAAAACCTTCCCAGTTCAGAGGGTAGATTTTTAAGTCATGACAAAGCAGACACGTGCAGCAAAGTACCTTGATCCTTTACCGCATCTGGGCCAACTTTATACACTGGCATATTTTTGGTGCAGTAATAAAAGCTTTGTGCGCTGCTTCAAAAAATAAACAGGCTTCCTGCCATGCAATGCCTCGCAAAGAATGTGCTTGCTTAATAGAGCTGGTTTCCTCGTTAAATCAGGTCTTTACTCCAGGCTTTGCTGCTGCCACGTGTGAGGGCAGAGAACATGGGTACTTGTTGCTTGAGCCCTTCTTTATTTTTCAAACTCGATTGTTTCTATTCTATTGCCAAAATGACTGCAAAGCAGGGCTGTAAGAAACCACAGCTACTGATCTACACCTGCATTGTTTGTAGCCCTGGAGTGACACAGAAGGAGCTTTTAGGTCCTTCAGAGCTTTAGGTCAGAGCTTAGGAAGGGAAGGTCCCAGGGCTGGGGCTATGTGAGCTACATTTCATTTTCCAAATGAAAAGCAGGGATGGCAGTGGGGGATCTTGAGGGGAGGGGGGCACCAAAGAGAGTAGCCTCAAGGCACCTGTGGGTGCCTTGGGAGGTGGTGGACCTGGGTCTGGAAGTGAGAGGTGACCAGGCAGGGTGGGTAGGTCCCCCAGCCGCAAGGCCGAGCAGCAGAGGCAGCCACCGACACGACTGAATCCTTATCACATCTTACGCATTGCTTTGAAACCTGCTCATGATGCAGCATTAATTATTTACAAGCCCTTAATACTCATGGCACTGAGTCACCCCAGGATAAAAGGACATTAAAATGACATTCAGTGCTCGCCGATTAATAAAATAGTGTACAACACGGGCGTCAATTAGCCACCTATTCACTACGGCTTTGCTGAGCTCATGGTGGCTGGGGTGAAGCATTTGAAGGCCGAGCTGTTCCTACAGCCTGCACTAGAGGTGCCAGGGATACAAGGTTAGTCATGTGTACCAAATGCAGCGTGAGCCTCTCCATTATTCATGGGTGTCAAACAGGCAAGGAGCATTTCAATGCCCGCAGTCACTCTGGTAATTTGTGTTATGTAAACAGATATAATCTGGTCATTAATGCACATAATTCCAAGGGAACTGGCAGTAATGAATTTGTAGTGCCTTATTCCATCGACTCTCTTCTTTGCTAGATGGGAGGCAGCATTAATATGTAGCTGATGGCACCTGAGAGAATTGCAGGCTTCCTGGTGGAATTAAGGCGCTTGGCTTTGTTCTTTGCCTTTTACCCCGAAGTTTTGAGACAGGATGAAAAACCACAGAATCTAGTCTCTCATTCCACGAGGCCAGACTTCTTGATGGCATGCTTTAGCGTAAAGCCTCTAACACTGTATTAATCGCTCCTCCAGGTAAGAAAACTCTTATTGTTTCTCTTCAGGGCTGCCTCCCTTCTCTAGGCTGGGCTCATGAGCGCTTCCATTTTTCTTTACTTCTTGTGACTATGTGGTTTGTTAGTGTTTTTTCAATAACAGAGAGCTTTAAAAAAAAAAAGTGTAAGAGTCATTTTCCGCCCCTAAATGTGCATGCAGAAGTATGTTACGGGTATGAGGCATGCCGTTTTCCTCTTGGTTTGAAGTATGATCTATCTACAGCTGTGCAATTCTGGAAGACCGTATCAGTGTCCAGTCTGCATCATTTTCATGACAGGGAGATTTGAAGATGTCAATGCTTGATTCTTCTTTATGGTGGCATTTCCCACCACAGGGTGGGGCCCGCTGCTCTGCTCACTGCTTTCCTCTTTTTTTGATATGCTGCATCCTCAGACCTTTGTAATCCTTCTCCGTGTTGCTTTTCCCCCATTGTCTTGGCTGTCCTCTTAGCCTTACCACCACTCAGGGTCATCACCAGGATTCTTCATGCAATGGTTTCTCTGTCCTGCCTCATCATGTGGCCAAACCACCCCCATTTAGCTCTTTTGACCTCTTCGGTGATTTTTTGCATTCCCGAGTATGTCCTAATGTTGTCATTTCTCATCTTGTCCTTCAGGCTGACTCCCAGAATCCATCTCTATGTTCTCCTCTTCACTGTTTCCTGAATTTCTCTTCCTTTCTCCTCATGGTCTGAGATCTCGCCATGAATGTCATCCTTGGTCTTCAGCTTGGCATCTTTTTGTTTGCTGATTACCTCGGCTAGTTCTCTCCACTTTCTCTTGTTCTCTGACGGCCTCTTCACAGCCCCTTTCCTTGTCTATGCTCATGAGCTCTTCCATTTTTCTTTACTTCTTGTGACTGGCGTGTTGGAGGTATTCAGGTCCCCAGATATTTGAAATTTATCTGTCCAAGTAATATTTTGGCTTCTGTTATCTCTACTGCAGTGCTTTCCTTTCCTTTCAGCAAGAAATACTCCATATCAGTTCCATCTTCCCAGGGTTTGCTTTTAACACACCCTGGATTGTTCCCAAAATACTCCCTTCTTTTAGGAAACTAGCCAGAGGCACAGGTGGCTGCTCTTAATAATTTGTTAATTATTTACAAGCACAATAGGGACCTTCTTATGCTAGGTGCTTTCCACACAAGTTGTAAGACAGTTCCTGTCCCAAAGAAATTCCAGTGCCCAAGTCAGACCATGCCTGGGAGGGGAAGGAGAGGCACAGAGCATGAAGAGACTCATATCAGGTCACACAGAAAGTCCGTCACAGCCAGGAAGAGAAGACTGTTTAGCTAACTTTGTGCCCAATGCTCTTCCCGTTGGACACATTGTCTCTTCTAGCGGGGTGAAGTTTGACATCCAGTTGGCTTTGCTTGATGTCCAGTTGGCTTTGCTAGCTGAGGGCAAGCCAGTATCCTTACTCAGTTGCTGTTTCAGCTGCTGACTCTCCTTGCTATCAT
This sequence comes from Crocodylus porosus, assembly GCF_001723895.1. Classification (NCBI taxonomy): domain Eukaryota; kingdom Metazoa; phylum Chordata; order Crocodylia; family Crocodylidae; genus Crocodylus; species Crocodylus porosus. The sequence continues at coordinate 109,003,250 of NW_017728947.1, forward strand.
AGGATCTTAGGAAAGTTGGGCTGAGAGGAGCCTCGCAAGGTCCTCTAGTCCAGCATTCCTCAACCCATGGGTTGTGACCTAAAAATGGCTCACAAGAATATATGAAAGGGTCACAAACAAACTTTAAAAATGGATCAACAAACTTTAATGGAGAAAAATGTGGGAAATAGTGGCTTTTCCCCTGCAAGCTGGCAGAGTTCCCTCCTGTGAGGGGTTGCTTGGGACCCCCCATGCCC